>NW_028262342.1:5180802-5833502 GCF_047370975.1 Nipponia nippon
CTCACTTTAAACACCTGAGTACTTCTGAAGATATTGACCTCAGAGCCCTGAACAATGAGACGTTTTATTTTGAGGCTTATCTCCCATCACTGAGGTTTGAGCATTTTGGCCTTAATGAGTTGCCCAAGGCCACATAGCAGGCAGCGAGGTACAAATGCAATGGCTCAATGGCTCCTGCCCCGCCAGGACCACGTTCGCTTTTCACCCGCGCCTCCCTGCTCCCGTGGCTTCCCCGGCTTTGCACCGCCTTGCACAAATGCTGGCAGAAAGGAGGGAGAAGCTGTGTGCTGCTGAGCTTCTCCCAAACTCCTCCACACACCTTCCCACGTTTTTTGGGGGGAAAGATTCCTCTTCTCTTTTCTTTTTTTTTTTTAAATTGGAAAACCTCCCTTTAATGGAATTCAATTGTGCGAAAAAGCCTCATTTCGGTTGACTCTCCTAATTCACAGAGTGGGCAGAAAGCCTGGAGGGGGGAAGCAATGAGCGGTGGGGGGAGGCAGAGCCCAGAGCCAGCCCCGAGCCCGGATTCCAGGCGAGCGGGATCCTTCGCACTGCAGCCTGCGGGCTGGGGGCGATCCCGGCCCCCCGGCCCCGAGCTGCTGCAACGCCATGCATTTTTGACTGAAGGTGTGGGCCGAGGCTGCTCCCCACCCAGCCCCTGGGAGCAGCTCACCCCACTGCTGAGCGCTGCTCGTGTTCCTGGGCCTTGGGCAGACCTTGCTGAGCACTTGTGTGTTCCCCTGGAGAAGGCAGCTATCTTGCACCTATTTTACAAATAAGATAACAGCCCTTGCTCAAGGTCACCAGAGGCAGAGCTGGGAAGAGGGCTGTCAGGAGAGCGCCGTCCAGCCTCAGCACTTTGCCGAGGACAAACAGCCCAGCGTCTGCCATGCACAGCCCACGCCTGCTCCACGATGCTCCCCGGGGGCTGCCCCTGTGCTGGGCAGGGTCTTCTCGGGGGTGATGGTGGCTCTGGAGGCCCTTGCTGTGCTCCAGAGGGAGATCAGAGTTGGTGGCGTTGACTCTAACCAACAAAATGTGCTCTGCTCCCTGAGCCGGGATGTCTTACGCTGCAAAGCCTTCAATTTGGGGATGCACTTGCACGCTGTACCCGTGCCAGCCCCGTTGTTGTGGCCCAGGGCTCTCCCGTGAGGAGGTCTCCCTCTGAAGACAAGGGCCAGCACTGATGTGATAGGGCTTATTCGATAGACACGTGCAGGGGACACGGTCTCATCAGGAGGCTACCCCTTCCCTTGCCTTTGGAGGTGTTCCTGCAGGGCTAAGGCAGGTTGTAAAGGCTATGAGCAGATAAGACACGGCAATTCCCTCTGGTAGATAATCAGAAAGATGTAGTGCCTCTCCCCCGCTCCAAATTCACACCATGAAATAAACTGCATGAAACGTCCACGTGGTGCTGAGCCATAGGGGCAGCTTTGAACCTCCTGATGCCTTTCTGCATTCCACCCTTTATTTTGGTGCCGTAAATAATCCTGCTGTCTCCCTCCAGGACATTGTGTTCCTCATTCCTCCCCGGATAAAGCCGTTGACCCCTGTGCCAGCTGGTGAGACCAACCGCGTGTCCCTGCAGCGAAGGGGGAAGCCTGGGAAGTGTTAAAAGTTGGCAGTTCCCTTTCAAGTGAGACCTGTGTCTCCATCACCTGGCACCACGGAGCCGGCGGCTCAGCCACATCTGCCAGCGAGAGCATGGCGTCCGGCCCAGGCCCAGGAGCTGCATTCCTTGGCGAGAAGGAAACGATGATAACCAGCCCTGGGAATCTCACTGCTCCAGCCAGGCTCTGTGCCACACGGCCCCTGCGGGTGACACTGCTTGCTACGCTGCGGCTACCTGGCGGGTACCAAGCCTTGCCTGGCCTCTGCTCGCAGCCGGCAGACCAGAGCATCCTACAGCACTGGGCATGACCAACGCCCTGCTCCAGGAACGGCCATCTCATTCCTCATTCCTGTAGGAATTTGGCAGCCCAAATCTCTGCTTCCCTGTCTGGCTGAGCTACGCTACTGATTTCAAAAGCTCCTGAAGAGACAGAGACAGACAGGGAAGCAGGACACTCCACCTAACTTCAGATGTCCCCTGTGCAGGTGCCACAGCCCAAGCAACACATCAGCCATGTGGAGGACCAGCCCTTCAGGACCTCCCAGATCCACCTGCAAGCACCAGTTTCTCTCCACAAAGGCTGCCCTGCTCCACCTGCAGTATCTCCATCCCAGACCCTGCCTCCTACCCACACCTGTGGCCGCACGAGCCCCGTTTCCTTGGCAAAACTGTCCGAAAGCAAGAAGCAGCTCCGGCTGCAGGTCCCAGGGTGGGAGGGAGGCTGCCTGCAGGTCCCACCACCAGCAGAGCTCCCGGGAACCAGCCCCTCCGCCCCGGGGAACGCGCTGCCTTTCCCCGCTGACTCTAACCCCGGGGGTCCAAGGAAGCTTTCTTACTGAACTATTACCCTCATTAAGTGCAATATATCTGCTAATATTAATCATCTACAAATAAATCCACATGTTCCAGCACTTGGTATGCTGTTATCAGACCAGAAGATAAACAGCTCAGCAGTCCATGCACCCAGGACTCCATGTTTGACTCAGGGGAGCCCCTGTGGTGTCTTTCCATCTCCCAGTGCCTCCCGGCTTTCCGGGCAGCCCCAGCGCTCCCCAGACACTCGTCCATGCCCTGCACATCGCCCTGGCCGGTCCCTTGGTAGACACATCCCAGCAGAGTGGCTTGGGCCACATGCGGTGAGTCTGGCCGAAGCAGAAAGAGGCAGAATCGGAGTTATATTTATAGTTACTGAAAGTGGAATTTGACCAGGACTGCACCTCCCATTGCAAGAAATGCCAGAGGACCATCGGTGGCTGTACAGGGCTGGTTTCTCCATAGGGCAAGACCTTGTAGTTTCCTGATCACACCCACCGGGACTTTGGAATAGCACCTCTTGCAATGGGGAGCTGCCAGCCCTCCCCGCAAGCTTGCATGTCCCCACGCAGTGGGAACTGGTGGTGAGTCTGTGCGGGAGGGACATCTGGATTTGAAGGGGACAGAGCAAGCCTGAAGGTCTTGTGTAAGTCATCCCCTGTGGGCACATTACCTTGCACAGGACTGAGAACCTCCTCAGGTTTTGCCCATTCTGGGTGGACAAGAAACCCAACCAGTTGGACTTCTGCCCTGCTGATGTCCCAGCCCAAGCCCCAAGCAACTGCACCACTGGGTCCCTTTGGCTGGTTTGGTTTTGCATCCCAGTGTAACTGCATTTTACTGTCTGTCTGCCAGGGATCAGTGACATTCCCTTGGACCTGGCATCCCCACTGCTGACCTTGCTGGGTCCTACACAACGTGCCTGTCCAGGCAAAGAGCAGAGAGCTCAGAAGATGAGGAGCACCCGCCTGGAGCCGTTCCTGCTTCACTCATGCAGTGAGCCAGCTTTGGGATTTCACTTTTCATACCAGCTAGATTGAAATGGAGCTGACGTTGCTCCCAAAGCTCAGAGCTGGGCTGGTCCATGAGGCGAGACCTGTCCCCTCTGGATGCACAGACTGGCTGCACAGCCTCTCTGCTTGGCAGCTCCTCTTTTTCAAAGGCACATGGCTGTGATTAGAGTGGAAGCTTAAATTCAGGACTCCGTGGTCCCATTCTAAGCTCAGATACTGATCTCAAACAGGTCATTTATCCGCCATGCCCATGGCCACTCCTCCAGCTCCACAGCTCTGCCCACACTGGGGTGTCAGTTTAGGAAAACAAGGGGAAAAAAATCTTTCATTGGTGGAGCTCTGCTAGGAAAAGTGCCAGTTCAGTGATGGCAAAAAAAGTCCCTTTTAGCAGTAGCTGATTGTCCAGGCAGTTTAGCAATACCAGCATGGCCTCTGCAGCAGAGATGCTGTCTCCTCTCTTTCTGTGGTGCCTTGCGAGCAGGGCCCCTGCAGCTGGGACCTTTGGGTGCTGGTGCCGAGGCTCCCGGGATTGCCCCGCGGCAGGGACCACTGCCTGCACTTGTGGACTGGTCCTCCTGCCATGTCACATATTTCCGTTTCAAAGGGCTCCGTGCATATCAGGCTGCCCTCTAAATAAAACACTTGATATGGGTTATTAATGATATTTACAGGGTAATTGCTTGGCAATTATTACCCCTGTCTGGCAATGAATCAGCCCCCCGTTCCTCTGGCACCCTCTGGCAGATTGTTCCTTTGGCATGCTCCGGACACAACAATTCATTCCTATAAGGTGAGGTTTCTAGGCAGTAAATGTTGATGCGTGCACAAGGTACCAGAGATTTTTACTCTGACAGCCTCTGGGAGCGAGCAAAGGCCACATCATTGCCTTCTCCCTTCCTCCCACCCCAGCCATGTCTCCCTCCTTCTCCCCGCTCTCTCGGTGCCCTGCCTTCTCTCTCCCCTCTCCCTTTTCCCATCATTTTTCCCACATGGAGGCCAACACATGCTCAGAGGTAGCAGCACATCCCACCCGCCCTGCGTCTGCGCTTTGGGCTCACACCTGGAGCAGGGAGGGCAGCAGAGCCGTCCCCTATAAACAGCTCATGCCAAGCTGTCCTTGGGGACAACAGGAACATGAAAGATCAATTCCTTCCACAGCAAATAACCCCCTACAGCTTCCTTCTAGTGGCCTATTCCTTCGGTGATGTCCCCTGCTGATGTCCCTATCCATCTCATCATCTGCTGGTACCTGGCTCCTGCACTCTCAAATCCCTCTGGGAGGAGAGGAGACCACGAGCCTGGACACAGCTCAGCACAGAGGTGCCAGCGTGGGTCGGGGACGCGGTGGCAGGAGGGGACAAGCCCTTTCCACTAGCCTGAGCTCCCGGCCAACCCGCATGTCACACCAGTGCCTTTTTCAGCTCAAAAAGCTGCATTTCTGAAGACATTGGCAAATTCTCAGGCCAGGAGGTTGACTGATACCTTTGGGGGGTGGCCCCCAAGTCTGCAGCTCCTGGAGAGACATCCCATCCCAAAGCCTCTGGGATCCATCCCTGTCCACTGCCAGGGGCGCTGGAAGAACTTAGAATCACAGAATCATAGAATCATTAAGGTTGGAAAAGACCCTTAAGATCATCGAGTTCAACCATTAACCAGCACTGCCAAGGCCACCATTAAACCATGTCCTCAAGCACCACATCTGCCCGGCTTTTAAATCCCTCCAGGGATGGGGACTCAACCACTTCCCTGGGCAGCCTGGGCCAGGGCCTGACAGCCCTTTCGGTGAAGAAGTTTTTCCTAATATCCCACCCAAACCTGCCCTGGCGCAGCTTGAGGCCGTTTTCTCTCGTCCTGTCGCTTGTTCCTGGGGAGAAGAGACTGACCTCCCCCAGCTCCAGCCTCCTTTCAGGCAGTTGCAGAGAGCGATGAGGGCTCCCCTCAGCCTCCTCTTCTCCAGGCTGAGCCCCCCCAGCTCCCCCAGCCGCTCCTCCCCAGCCTTGGGCTCCAGCCCCTGCCCCAGCCTCGCTGCCCTGCTCTGGCCACGCTCCAGCCCCTCCATGGCCGCCTTGGGGTGAGGGGCCCAGCGCTGAGCACAGCATTCGAGGGGCGGCCTCACCAGTGCCCAGTACAGGGGCACCATCACCTCCCTGGTCCTGCTGGCCACACCATTCCTGATACAAGCCAGGATGCCATTGGTCCTCTTGGCCACCTGAGTACACTGCTGGCTCATGTTCAGGCGGGTGTCAACCAACACCCCAAGGTCCTTTCCCATCGGGCAGCTCTCCAGCCACTCCTCCCCAAGCCTGTAGCGTTACATGGGGTTGTTGTGACCCAAGTGCAGGACCCAGCACTGAGCCTTGTTGAACCTCATACAGTTGGCCCCGGCCCATCGATCCAGCCTGTCCAGATCCCTCTGCAGAGCCTTCCTGCCCTCCAGCAGATCAACACTCCTGCTCAACTTGGTGTCATCTGCAAATTTACTGAGGGTGCACTCGATCCCCTCGTCCAGATCATCAATAAAGATATTGAACAGGACCAGCCCCAACACTGAGCCCTGGGGAACACCGCTTGTGACCGGCTGCCAAACTTGTCAAACTCTCCTCCAGACGAGCACGTGGAGCAGGCGTGGCTCCTGCCTGGGGACCGTGCTTGCAAGGCTGATGACAGACAGCCCAGCCTGATCCGCACCGGCACATCCCTGTGCCGCTGAGGGCTTCAACCTCTTCCCCATGCAGGGGAACGGAGCCCACGCCCTCTCTCCTGGGCAGTCAGCGGGGGCTTCGCCTCTCCTTCCCACTCCTCTCATCCCTTTGAACCTGGAAATAAGAAAGAAACTGCTTTCCCCTGCCAATCCCATCTTCAAAGACCGAGCGGCGGGGTCCGGCGCTGGCACAAAGCGCGCCATTGTCCCTTCCCAAGGCGGAGAGTCGGCCAGAGGACAAAGGCCGGGGAGACGCTACCCACCGCGCCAGGAGGCTCGCCCAGGCCAACAAAAGCATCTTCTCCTGCCCCGAGTTCGAAGCAGGCGAGGGAGGGGGCCCGGGGTGACAGTGAATATGAGCTATTGTCACCGAGAGCCCGGAGCACGGAGGGACCTGCAAAGGTGATCAAACGGCCCAAGCCTGAGCGGGAAGGGGTGGGGTGAGGGGGGACATCCAAAAAAGCCCTTGTCCCTCTTCAGATCTCTCCTTATCTCCCCTGGCTATCTCCTGGGCTTAGCCTGGGTGTACTTGCTTGCAATTACCTCCTACAAGCCAATCAGGCGCCGAGCACAGCCCTCGGTCCCCTTGACTGAGGTGATTTATAAATGACTCACTGGCTTATTTAAGCACAGACCTCTGCACACCTCCTTGGGAGCACCACTCTGCCTGGGCTTTCTTGCCACATCTGCAGCTCCCCTCGCAGAATCGGCCCTTTCTCCGCCTGGCGAGGCGCAGGTAACCCAGCTCCAACAATCGTGCTCTTTGTCTGGGTGGGCGTGGGGGATTTACACTCCGGTTGCACAGCCACTGGGTGTGAGTTTCAGTATTTGGAGAACTGGTACTTCTTTTTCCCCCCCCCCCCCCCTTCTCTTTTTCTCCCTCCTTTTGCAAAGGGGATTTACAGCAGCAGATTTACTCAGGAATTAGCAACACCAACGATCCAAGAGCTTGATTTACGAAGAGAGGCTGGAAGAGCCAAATATGTGAATTAATTATTGCTAGAATAAATCCTGCCATCTTATCCTGGCTGGCTCCTGCTGAGATCTGTAGGGGGATTTGCCTGGTATAGGAGAGGCAATACTGATGAAAGACCCTCTGTTTCTGGATCCTTGTTATGATCAGAACTTTCTGTGCATGGGACTGTGTAAAGTGGTCCCTGCCCCGAGGATGTTGCAGCCCAAATTAGACTTTGCACATCCAGGCACAGCGAGAAAGGATGCGGAGCCCAGTGCCGGCAGGCAATGGTTGAGGAGCTTCAGCTGTGTACAGGAATCTAACCTAGGCAAGGGGTCTTTGGACTGCAGGGTCTCTGGCACCTCCCAGTGCCATTTCATGGGATGTTTAGGTCCAGTTTGGGCAGGGTCCCTCATATATAGGCAAGAGAAAATATCCCCATAAGCCTCCTCCGTTGCGGTAAACTGCTGTTCATGCAGCTAGGATGCTTTCTGCTCTGCCCTGATAAAATTTGCCCACACCTTATTTGTAAGCAAGCTGAAAACTTAAGCTAGGGATCTGTCCTACTTTCCTTTGAAGGCAAGTCCTTGAAGTGACATTTGTTGCTGGCCACACAGTATTTCTGCCCCTGGTCAGAGAGTTCCAGTAGAGAAATGCTCTCCCATCCTCTGCCTCTGGGGGACGATGGACTGGGTGACCCCAGAGGTGTTTTTCCTTCTCCAAGAGCGAATCTGCAGCGGCAGGGAGGGTGTGCAGGCGCGAGCTCTCAGCAGGCATCCCGGATAAGTGGTCGCAGGCAGTGCAAGAATGCTGCAGTCTGCAAACTTTTTAATTCCTTGGGATTTGCATTGCCTACCTGCTCTTCAAAGGCGGAGGGCAAGGTCTGTGTCAGAGGCATGCGGAGAGCAGAGACTGATGGCAGCGAGGGATGCCGAAGTTTCACTTCTTTTAAGTACTTTCCAACCTTCCCTCCTCCCACCCCATGGCTCTGTGTGCCAAGGGAGCAGCAAGGGGATGGGGAGGATGGGCACGCCGCTTTCCAGGGGACAGACTCAGATGCCGTTAAGGTCCGGCACTGCTCTCTGCCTGCCAAGGAGCTGGCAACCTGATCCCCGCACCGCTGGGCTGCACTCAGCAAGGTGACACCTCCAGGGGACTGCAGGGCAGGGAAGCTGGTGGCTTTCGGAGGGCTACGATGGGGCCATAGCTGCATCCCGGACCGCAGCACCCCAGGCCATGCGCCCACTGCCTCACCCCAGCCCAGCCCTCCCTCGGCGAGGTACGGCGCTGGATGCAACTGCAAAAGCAATGGAGAGTGAGGGTGGGGTTGAGAACAAGTGGGTTAATCAAACAAATCACAGCAAGAGCAGGCCAAATCTGGGCTCGTTTACCCCGGTGTCAGTGCAGAGCAGATCCCTCATGCCCACAGCATTTGCTGCATTTACAACTGCATGAAAAAGAGCAGAAGCCGAGCTGCCGAATATAAGCATTTTACTTAATAAACACCCTTCGAGCCAAACACTTTGGCTTCACCTTCAGAAGCTGGCAGATGTCTGCAGATCTTATTATTCTGGTTACCAAGTGCAGAGCTAGTTTGGTTAGAAACTCATGTGAAGTGGTACATCAAACATTGGCACCGGCCCAGCGACGGCAGAACAAGAGTGCAGTGCAGTGCTCCTGCCCGGTGCCTGCGCTGGGCTGGGTCGCTTAAAACAAGTAAAGGGCCATCTGCCTTATGGAAATCACCTATTTAACACTCCAAATATTTAATCTAAACTAAAAGAAAACATTGATTTAATGCCTGGCTGCTCCATGGCAAAAGTGCAGGAGCAGAGGAAGGGGATGGCTGCTCCCGAGGGGGATGTTAAAGCCGAGGCTGCGGCGTGGTGCAACGAGATGGGAAGGTGGGAGCTGGAGGGAAGCAGAGATGTCTCCTCCCTGCCCCTGCACCCGCGGCGTACGGCTCCCTCCGGGCCCCGACACCGTCAGGCAGGGCCAGTCAGCACCTCCGGCACCTCTCTCCCTCCTTCGCCCTCTCCCTCTCTGGCTTTTATTCCACCAGCCATCACGATGGGTCCTGCATGCTGCTCGTGGAAAATTGATTGAAACAGCTAAGTTTTTGCTGAACTTTATGGACTCTGGCATTTTGCCTTTTCTGAGGCTAAAAGCTGTTTTTGTGGTAGGATATTTTTCAGAACTGATCTATGTGCTCTCCTAGCATCAGCCTCTTCTATTTCCAAAGGGCAGAGGTTAAGAAAAAGATAAACCTCATGGCCAAACGTTGTGTGTATTCGGCGCGTGGTGCTGTGCGTGCAGCCGGCTGCTCAGCCCCTGAAACACAAGCACCACTTCGCTGCTTCTGCCTCTTCCCCTTCCCCAGATTACTAGGAAAGATGTTTTTACCAATATACTTGTGC
This sequence comes from Nipponia nippon, assembly GCF_047370975.1. Taxonomy (NCBI): domain Eukaryota; kingdom Metazoa; phylum Chordata; class Aves; order Pelecaniformes; family Threskiornithidae; genus Nipponia; species Nipponia nippon. The sequence continues at coordinate 5,190,314 of NW_028262342.1, forward strand.
CAGAAATGTGGGACTATAGATATGGCTTCACCACTGCAAGGTGCTTTCTTCCCGACTCAGTTCATTTGTTGATGAACCCTATGGCAATTCAGAGCCAAAGGTAAAACAAAACTAAATTGGATCAAAGCGATTTTAACTGGGAGCAAAAAGGTGTGCCCAGTCAAACGGGCCAGCTGAAGATGCTAACCTGAATGAATGTGCTGGGGTGCCCTGGTGACGAGCTGCCAGTGTGGCCAGTGTGGCCCATCAGCCAGGCTCGGTCCTGGCCTGCCCCTGATGCCAGGAGGTGGAAGAGAGTGAAGGAGCCGGGAGTGCGGGGGCGGATCTGCCGGGCTGATCGGCGCCCGATAGCAGAGGTGAATTATACAACATCCTTTTGAAATACCTGAACTGACTGACAGCAGAAACCTCCTTTTCCTCCTGCCTGTGTGCTTTGCGAGCCCAGCTCGACACCAGAGGCGTGAAAGGGAGAGGGAAGCAGGTGTGCGGCAGGAGGGTGAGGCAGAGTTCAGTCCGGGGGGAGCACCCGGCACCGCAGCACCCGGCGCTGCAGCATCTGGCACCGCAGAGCCTGGCACGGCAGCTGCCCTGTGCTTCCCCGTGCCGTGCCTTGGCGAGGAAGCACAGCGCAGGCTTCAGGGGAGGAGGTGACGGCTTCCTCGCCTGACCTTGCAAGACTTGGGCTCTTTCACCGTGTTGCCCCAGGGCTCCCATGGCACCTGCAGCCGGAGCTGGAGTTGCAGCAGACGCAGTGCTGAAGGCACTGATTCAGGGGAACAGGAGTCAAGACCTTGTCCTGGTGTCGCAACCAAACCCTTGCACCTGTGCCTGCCTTCTCCAGGCAGACCTTGTCTCCTGGGGTAGGGGAGAGCTGCTTTTTATAACTCTTTCTTGGGCAATGGAGCTGCGACAGAGATGTTTTTAATGAAGATTCACCCAGGATTTGGAAGAGACCAGACCTCTGAACTCCATCAGCTGAGAAGCAATCAGCAAGGAGATCTGCGTGTGCATCACCTTGTGCAAGGAGAAGGGGGGATGGAGAGGGGGCAGACAAAGGAGGGAACATTATTTCCAGAGCACTGATTTTTTTTCTCCCTAAAACGTAGCAGAGGCATTCCCTGAATGTCCAGCTCTTGCACTGGGATCAGTCTGGGCCCTTATAAGGCCCTTACATGCACCGCATAAGGCGGTAATCAGATTGCTTTCCCACTAAATTTTCACTCACGCTCCTTGGACTGGAGTCCCTTTTCTGTGCCTATGCCAGCACAGGGAAGTGGCTTTATGCCAATGGCTCCTATCAAGACTGGCCAGAAACTTCAATGTGACTTTCCTCTTCCCAAACACAGCTATCGCCAGCACAGGGACAGAAGATAAGGGTTTAGTAAATGCATTTGCAAGATGAACACTGGGAAAAAAGGTCTGTACTTGGCATGCACAGGCTGGTTTGAGACTGGCAGGGCAGGGATCAGCCAGGTGTGAACTGGTGACCTACTGGGACAACATCTTTCACCCACATCATATTCTTGGAGTGAAGCAGTTCTGCCTTCATTTGTCACTCGCTCCAAGTATCACGTCACAGTTCTGTACTCAGTGTGTCACAATTTCTCCAAAACCCCAGGCTCCGTAGACTTATCAGTGAGGCGAAACTTCACATTTCTCAGCATCATCCACTCTAGCCAACACATTGGAGGAATGGGCTTCCTGAAACGCTTGTAACGGGGGCTCCGCACTCGGAGCTCTTCCCCCCAGACCTCATCCTTTATTTCCATGCCCATACTGGAACAGAGCTCTTGAAAAACCTGGTCCCAGCCATGCAGCAATTTACTGGGACTGTGCTTTTCTTTCCACACGCATTGCACTGCTTCAGTGTCCTGCCCCAGCTGCAGGATTTAAACCAGCTCTGCAGCTTGCTGTGGTCTTATCCCATCAACACCAGGACAGCTGGGTTTGCCTTTTGTTCAAGGAGCAGTCACACAGCTCGTTCTCTATAATTCCGAAATCTCAGAGGTTTAACCTGCTGTTTGATCTAGGGCAAGGCCAGTGATAAGCCCAGTCAAGAACTTGACTCTGTCCGAGATGCTGACATCATTAGCCTGTTTGTTTAAGATGGAATTTAATCACGGGGATATTTTTACCTCTATACTTGCCTTGTTTATTATTTTTCCTGATTGCCAGCACTTTCGCTCAGCGGGAGAAATACATTAAAGAGCTGTGATATAATTGGCTGATTCAGTCTGTCTGATGGCAGGCACGCTGCTCGGCAAGTGATGGGGCCGAGAAATAAAGCTGAGAGAGACTTCTTGCACCAGAAACTCGGCTGGGTTTATCACCCCTTAGAAGCCTGTCGCTGGGCCTGGACCTGGGCTGCAAAATATTCACGAGGGAGAACTGGAAATCTAGAGCAGAGCTGTGGGGCTGGGACCTGGAGAAAGGCTGGGCACACTGGGAACCTGCTCAGCAGCAGGATCTGGAGCAAGGCTATACGGCAGGGACAAGACTTGTGCAGACTGACGTGGGAAAACCAGGGACTGACTGTTTATCAGATGGGCTGCTGCTATGAGCATAGAGACTGGGAAAGAGCCTAGGACACTGCGTAGTCTCAGGCTGCACCAGTCCTCCAAAAGGTAAAGCTTGTAATGCTTTTGGAAGGGTATCTCTAGCTGAAAAGGAGCAGCAGGGATGGCAGTGTGTGCACGCCTGCAGAGGGCACTGGATTAAGCACCGGGTGATGCGGGAAGAGGGGAATGTCTCCTCTTTCACCTAGCTGGCCCTCCAAAGACGCGGGCTGGCGTCCCTCCTGAGTCAGCGCAGGCGCAGATCAGAGCCTGGAATCAGAACCACACCATGGCTGGAGCTGTTTTACAGCAAACTGCGCTCGACTGCCCCTGTGATCACCAAAGCACCCACTGCAGGAGTGGGGTTGATGACCTCCCTTTCTAAACCCATTAGCTCCTATTTGCATAATGATTCTGTTGACCTAAATTCTCCCAAAAGTTTCGGCTGCCTGCCTGCCTCATACTTTCCTTCCTGCCCTGGATTGCTGGGCCACTCTGCTACACGTTACTCATGTCTTCCAGCCCCCACTCCGAGGTAACTGCTTATCAGCAAGGACTGACATTAGTCCTACGGATGGACATTTTGCTCACCCTGGTTCCACTGAACCCGGTGTCATGGTGTGCACTGACTTCAGCAGTACTCACAGTGCCGAAAGAGGAGAGGGGAGGGTATGGTACGTTCAAATCACTCCATAAGCTCTGAGCAACCTGGATGTTGTTCCTTGATATGTTCTCCTGCCTGAATCACCAGCTTTTTCCACCCCCTACTCCCGTGTTGGGCAATGACCCACTTAGATACACGCCATACCACAAATAATTACCAAGATCCCTGTTTTATATCTGACCACTTCCTCCTTCCACCCCCAGCCTCTCCGGTTCGTAATGATTCTCCCCTCTTCCCGGGCATTGCTGGTCATAGTGAAATAAGGGCTCTCTGAAGTTCATCATCTTTCTTTGGTGAGACCCAGACACTGGGCAGGGCGAGTCCATCTGGATGTTTTGGCATCTTCATCACTGAAACGAATTAGCAACGGTTATCGTTCTGCGCATCACTTCCTAGAATAAACCAAGGACTCATCCACGGCCTCTCATGGCGAGTGAGAAATAGGAAGGCTGCTGAATGCAAATGAGAGCCCTCGGCAGCGCAGCAGGAACACCTCAGATGGAAACTGCCTTTAATCACAGTGCCAGTAGCTACCATTGCGCACTGCGTCAGGGCTGCCCAGCGTTGCAAAGTCTTGCCAACCCCACCAGCAGATGGTGAAACTGAGGCATGAGAAAGGTCAAGTGACTCGCCCGAGGCAAAAAGGCAGTCACTGGCAGAGCTAAGATTAACACCCGTGCTCATCTGCCAGACAATCCAGGACATGGTCCGGTCCCCTTCAGGCGGCTTCGCTCATTAGCATCACTTCCAAATAGCTGGTAAAAACTCCCTGTGCCGGGGAGCAGCAGCCCCCGGTGCTGGGAGAAGCCACTCCCAGGACCTGCCTCTGCGCCACGGGAAACTATTTAGGGTGGAGATGTTTGGGGAGGGCTCCCAGACGCTGGAGGTGTCCGGTCTGTTATACTGCAGGTGGGGCCAGCTCCAGTCACATTCTTGGCTTTGCTTTTTCTTTTTTCTGGGAAAATTTTAAATGATCCAGAGATGAACCACGCCAGGCCTCGCTATGTCATCGAACGTCCTGCGTATTCGGTCAGCCTCTTCGACGAAGAGTTTGAGAAGAAAAGCAGAAGTTACCCTGTTGGGGAAAAATTGAAAAACCTTTTCAGGTAACATAGAATGTTATAGCTGGGGCCAATCTAAACCAGACTTGGTCTGGAATTGGGATATAATTCAGACCTGGGGATATAGTTCCCATTTTTATTCTGGGAAACCTTCTCCATGATCCTCAGGGCTTTGATGGATGAAAGGCACAGGAGAAATGCAAATTGTACAGTAGCAAGTGAAACTGGTTACTCTTTTCACTGCCTCAGCTGTTACACTGTAAGGCAAATACGCAGAACAGTTTGCACTGAGTGCATTTGGGATTTAGGTTTCCGTTTTCCAAATTTTTTAATAATGAAAAAGGTATACTTGGTGATGTAGGTATGAGTGTGTGGACTATTTCTTTAATCTTTCCAGCTGGGATTTCCTTTTATCAGCTTTCTGATTAAAAACAGTACTGGCTTTCCTTAAATAAAGATGATTAATCCTGCTGCTTGCTGTCTTGGAAATCTATCTCCATTCCTTGGAAAAAGGAAGGCAGTAATACGGGAAAGAGAGAGAACATGTATGTTAGCAGGCAGAGATGTGAGATGCTGCATGTGTCAACCCAGAAGCAATCTTCTTCTTTCAGACACACTTGGGGTTTTTTGACCAAGCTCCTGAAAAAGTTCACCTTTGGCTCTGTGCAACCGCCCCGTGCATCTTTGAGCTGTGCTTCATCCCTACAGCTCACCTACCCCCAGCGGAAGGGTATTAGAAACAAAGGCTCAGGACACTGCGGAGCTAAGTCCTTCGCCCTGTGCTGGTTCTCCTTCCAGCTGTGGCAGCACCGGGGACCTCCCACGGAGTCAGGAGCATCCCACAATAATCCTCCACGGCACGTCCAGCTGGTTAACTGCCAGAGCCCTGCACTCGCAGGGAAGGGCTGTGCACCAAATATCAGGCTCAGGACTTGGTGCGGGAGAAATGTTGAGACATGTTGAAGATCCTTCCTTGCTTCCTTGCTTGCTCACTTCCCAGCTTGCTTGCTTCCTTTCTTCTTTACTTATTTGCATTTTTTTTGTCTCCTCTAGATGTTCAGCTTCCAGATTCAAACTCATCCTCTTTAGCCTGTTCCCAATACTTGTGTGGCTTCCCAAGTATAGAATTAAGGAATACATTTTGTCCGATGTTCTCGGCGGGCTCAGTGCGGGGACGATCCAAGTGCCACAAGGTGAGACACAATGCCTTTTGGGGTCACCGCGAGGGGATAGCACTTTGCCAGCTCAAGGTCTGCAGATGACAGCTCTGTCCAGTCTGTGGGAGTTAGCTACCTTTACTGCTGACATATATAAACCCAAACTCTACCTCCTACCTGGTTGTCCCTGTATTTTTCCACGGAGCCCTTCCCTGCTCTCTTTGGCCTCTCCTGCCCAGAAAGCAGCAGTCTGTGCTGGCCGCAGCACCTTCTTGGAGCTGATGTGAGTGCGACCAGGGCCGGGGGCTGATGCCAGCTGCACAGACCTGGGTGACCTGCCCATCTCCCCTGTGTTTTCCAGGGATGGCCTTCGCGCTGCTGGCCAATCTGCCTCCCGTCAACGGGCTCTACTCCTCCTTCTTCCCCGTGGTAACATACCTCTTCCTTGGCGGTATCCATCAGATGGTCCCAGGTAAGGGTCTGCAGAGCGATTGTCTGCACAAGGCAATTAAACACCAACCGGGAATACCCGGTCTGTCCCAGAATAGAGATGTTTGGGCATGTTTGGTTCGTCAGAGGTTTACAAGATCCCTGAGTCTGGCTGCACAGTAGGATCTCACCCCAATGAACCGCTGCTCCATCCCGCCGCGGGGCTGGTTGCGGTGATGGGCTGGGTGTCTCCGTCTGGATAGCCTAACCTGTCCAAGTGCCCTCCAGGGCAGGACGCTCTCTAGAGAAAACTACTGACATCACTGTGTTGTGCTGTAGGTACTTTTGCAGTCATCAGCATTATTGTTGGGAATGTCTGCAATGAGCTGGCTCCGGAGTCGGACTTCCAGTACTTCAACCATACTACCAATGAGACCAGCGTGAATACCACAGCCCTGGAAGCGGCCAGGCTGGAGATCTCTGCCACATTAGCCTGCCTGACAGCCATCATACAAGTAAGGACTCACTGCACCACCTGTGCTGTGTCCCCTGGCCAGAGCTGACCCACATGGAGTCAGCCGAGCTCTCTCCTTGGAGATGGTGGTAGCAGATGCTAGAAGAGGCCCCACTTCTAAGTGGATGATGCCTCAGCACAGAGGTTTTGGGGGAGATCCTGCCCAAGCTGCAGTTTTGGTGTGAAATTCTCCGAACGGACTAGCCAAGGGTGAGGTCAGCCCCTGGGGCAGGATCGCAGGTGGTGATGATGCCCCAGCACGCTGCAGCTCTCCTCTCCCCATCCCTGCTCCGTGACAGTCTGCTCAGCCCTGCCTGCACCGTGGCTGCGTGGAAGGGATGTGCCCGCTCTCCCGGTGGAGCAGCCTGCCCAACACGGGCACGCTCAGGCTCTGCACCTCGCCCTTTCAGGCTGGCATGCTTCTAATAACGCCTTGTCTGTCCTACCCTAGCTGTGCCTGGGATTCGTGCAGTTTGGCTTTGTTGCTATCTACCTCTCAGAGTCGTTCATCAGGGGCTTCATGACAGCAGCAGGGTTGCAGATCCTCATCTCCGTGCTCAAGTACGTCTTCGGCTTGACAGTCCCGTCTTACACCGGGCCCTTAGCTATCGTCTATGTAAGTGGGTGCTCTGGACAGGAGCCTTCCCTGCACCTCCTCCCCCAGTGACCAACACACCGCAGGCATCACTGCCACCCATGAAGGGAAAGGGGGGCTCGGAGAAAAGGAAAGGGTGGAGGGAGGGGGAATACGGCTGTCTGCACCGCTCCCAGCCCAGCACACCTACGCTGCTGCCATTGTATTTCCTATGCAGCATTATCCGAGCCCTTGTCTGCTAGTTTCTAATTAGAAATAATGAAATGGGTCTGGGATTTGGGGAGAATATGAACTGTGTTACTTTACAGCAGGAGTCTTGCACAATTGTTAGCAACAGAAACTTTTCCTCTGAGCAGGTTTACCCATTCCTGGGCTTTCCTGCATCTTCCATGGATGCATCCTCCATTGGTGCAGCTAGAACTGCATTTAACCAGACAGCACAGACCCAGGGCTGGTTGCTGATCTTTCAGCAGCAGGGTTTCTAGCACTTCTTTCACCCTTGTCACATCTGCAGTTGATTATGGTAACAAGTGTTTTCCATTGTGCTGTCCATGTTGTACAGAGTCTCTGGTTTCTCATGACACCTTCTCCTCCTCTCTCCCCTTTAGACATTCATTGATATTTGTAAAGGTCTGCCCAAAACCAACGTGGCCTCCCTGGTCTATGCCTTGGTCAGTGCTGTACTCCTGTTCATTGTCAAGGAGCTCAACCTAAAGTACATGAAAAAGATCCGGATGCCCATCCCCATGGAGATCATCATTGTAAGTGATGCACGAGCTGTCCCCTGGACCCTCCCAGAGACAGTCCCTCACCTTACAGCCCTGGGACACCCGCTCCTGCTCACAGCGGGCCCATCGTGTACAGCATCTACACAGTGAATATGATGTGACCCCCATGTGGCTTGGGATCAGAAATGGGGCCATCCTCATGGAGGATACCTCTGATGCCCAGCTCATCCCTGCTGGACTGTACCTGCATCCTGGTGATGCTGAGGATGAGGAACTCCTGCTGGGGAGGTTCTCTCCTTTCCTAGCCTGAATTTGGTGCTAATTTACTACTGTCAGCCCCAGGAGCACAGTGAGCTTCGTGCTTCTGAGAGAGCTCATGCTCTTTCTGCTTACTGCTCTTTCATTCTCTGTACTTTCAGGTAATAGTTGCGACTGCAATCTCTGGCAGCTTTAACATGCCCGAGAAGTATGGCATGCCAGTCGTTGGGAAGATCAGCATGGGGTAAGTGCATGTACAGGTCTGACTCAACTTCCAGATAATTTTTCTTCCTCCTCCTCCTGCAGCCTGGAAAACACCTCACTCTTCCCTGCTGTATGACGGCCCCCTTCCAGGACTGCCAGGCCGCACTGCTGCGCCCTGTTACACAACTGCCACCATCCACTCACGCTGTCCACAGCGCAGACACGGATTATGTCATTCCTGAACACACAAGCTCCTCACCCACTTCACCGGCCTCTCGCCTCTGCTCTGCGTGCAGGTTCCCAGTGCCAACCCTGCCCCTGGTGAACAAATGGAAAGACATGATCGGCACAGCTTTCTCACTCGCCATCGTGAGCTACGTGATCAACTTAGCCATGGGGAGAACGCTGGCAGCCAAGCATGGCTACGACGTGGACCCCAACCAGGTAACGCTTGGTCTGGAAGGACGCAGTCAAGGACCGTTCCCCTTGCTCTCAGGCGTGAAAGGAAAACCTCGCTGCATGAATAGGAAGCTTTCAAACATTCTCTGCTTAAAACAGACGTGCTGCTCCCACGCACGCAGGCTCACGTGGCAGCTTGCCATGTGCGGGTCAAAAGGACATGGCAGATCCATCTCCCATGGACTGGAGAGAGCCTGCAAAAGGGAAGACAACCGTAGGTTGAGCTGTCTGCTTTGCTCTCCCTCCAGACCTGAGGTTTCAGCCCTGAGTGCTGGCACTGACAGCATTTTTGCAGGTTGTTGGAGCACAATGAGGCACACGTATTTCTCACTGAGCAGAGAAAGACCTGGATTCCTGGTGTGTCACCTAGACACTGTGAGAGGCAGGACATTAAATAATCCTCTTCTGTCATCACTGGCACCGTGGCAGCTTTCAATAACAGCCACACATACCACATGAAGCCCTGCCCTTAGTGTGTCAACAGATGACAAAGTGTTTATGTGGAATTGTGCTTCCAGGTTTCCCTGCTCTACCAGAGCCCATCCCAGATCTTCCTGGAAGGAAAGGGTCTGGAAGACACTGCAGGGAACCCGGGTCCCCTTCCCTGGCCACACAAATCCCGGACTCGGGCACCTGTCCTCCTGCCGGGCAGCTCACAGGCGTTGGCGGGGCAGGAGGGGCAGTTGTGCTTTTTGGTGACCACGTTCCCCCATCTCCACAGGAAATGCTGGCCCTGGGCTGCAGCAACTTCTTTGGATCCTTCTTCAAAATCCATGTGATCTGCTGCGCTCTCTCCGTCACTCTCGCCGTCGATGGGGCAGGAGCGAAATCACAAGTTAGTACCTCCTCCTCCTCTTCCCTACGTGACCCTACTTGACCACAAACCCCTGTAGCTGCTGCATGCTGCCAGCCTGACATTGCTGCTGCAAGTCTGGAGAAGCTCCATATATGTGTTTCACGTTACTGTTGTTAAAGCAGAGTTTTCTCCCTCCCCAACCCCATTTTGTTCCCTGGATGGTTCTTTGGATTGGTCACGGATGTAGGGCTGCAAATCTGCATTCCCAGTCTGGCTCCCCCGATTGAGCAGAGCTACCACGTGAGGGAGTTTTGGGGTTATCTGTGAGATCTGCAAAATCCTAGCCTATTTCTCAGAGGCAATCATCTGCTCACATAAAATGCTGCAGTGACAAGTTGTGCTGTTGGGTGAAGCAGCAGGAGAGGAAAGACCCAGAGGGGGTTTAGGAAGACACTGATATTTGCTGAAGTGATTTCTTTCTCTTTTGCAGGTGGCAAGTTTCTTTGTGGCCTTGGTGGTTATGGTGACCATGCTGGCTCTGGGGATCTACCTCGAACCTCTTCCAAAGGTAACACGAACATCTGTGCAAACAGCGCGGCCGTTGCGTCACATGCTCCACACAGCCAAGCGAAGGCAGTCTTGCTCCAAAAACCCCTGATGCAAACTGCTGCACAGCGCGGTTTGTTCCTGGCCCGGGTTCCTTTCGCACTGAGTCTCTGGAAGCAAGAATAGTCAAAATTATTATGCTCAGATCCAAGTGAGATCTTTGTGAGCGTCACCCTTTCCCATTCCCTTGTGGTAACTGGATCAAGGAAGGGAGACACTGCAGAAAGCATCTGCTGCCAAACGTGGCACATCCACATCCTAGCTGACACGATCCCCTCTCCTCCGCAGTCTGTCCTGGGAGCCCTCATCGCAGTGAACCTGAAAAACTCCCTCAAGCAGCTGGCTGATCCCTTCTACCTGTGGAAGAAGAGCAAGCTGGACTGCGTGAGTGCCTGGGGACGGGTGGGAGGCATTCGCCCGCCTTCGCTGGCCGCTCAGCCCACGGCTGCGCGGGGCAGAGGCAGGGCGAGCAGGCTAGCCCCCCGGCAGGCTTTTGGGGGCAGGAGGGTTGTGTGAGTCCCCTGCAGAAGGTGGGTTTTGCTCTCTCGATGTGGCCATGCTTCCAACCCCTCGCCAACGAGGTCCCGAGCAGCGGCGGAGCCTGTCCTGCCCAGCTGAGCCCTCTCATGCTTAGCGCACATATCAGAGAGGCCTGAACTATTACCTGCTCTGTTTAAATGCCAATCAACTGCAGGAGCCTGTTTGCCCAGAACTAGCCAAACCGGCCCTGCTCAATATCTAGGAGTCATGACTTAAAAACTCACACAATAGCCCTCCAGGGTGAGGAGAGCCCTTCACAGCGATAAGGACTCCAGGCACTGGTTGATGTATAAACCTAGGCAGGGGGTGCGGGGGAGTGAGAACGGAATTTGGAAATGTCTGACATAAAAAGACAGTGTTTGAACAGGACTCCCACAGCTGAGCGGTGTGTGTGGACACTGAGCCAATATCCTGTCAGGTCCCGACAAACCGCCTTATCGGAGAAATCAGGAGTCCAAAGGGGCTGACCTGAGTCATCAAGAGCTTTCCCAAAATACTGTTCAAACAGGTGCTGGAGAGGCGATGGGTTAGCAGGCCAGGCAGAGATTTCGCAGGGGTGTGATCATGGCGTGAAGGCACACTCTAGCACAGGGCACGAGCTACAGAAAAAATGGTCCACGCTTAGGATTGAGCCTGGCGGACGGACCGGCCCAGGGACGTGCCAGGTCTGAGCTGACACAGTTATGCAGGCCAGAACCATCAGAGAGGGAAAGTCGCTGGTGGGAAGATGCAGTTCTCTGTTGGGAATTGTTTGTGGCAATTTAAGCACATCTCTGAATGGGTTCTGCTGGTGCCTGGTGGGCTGGGTGGAAGGTCTGGGTTGGCCCTGGCCGTTCACGTGAGGGCTGGTGGAGTTACTGCCTGTTATCAAAGCTCACAGAAGGGAGCACAGACCAGCCCTGCGGGCCAGCCCAGCGTCTGGGCAGACGGGGGACTGAGCGGAGACGCATGGTGCTGCCTGGGGAACGCCTTGCCAGCGTGTCTCTGCCAGACATGGTCACCACGGCGGAGGTGAACGGCTGCCAGAAGCCTCTTTGGTTTGGCCTGTGTGAATCATCTCTCCTCCATGGCACAGCCAGACCCGCTGCCCCGGCTGTGCTGTGTTTCCACTGAGCCGCTGGAACAAAGCTCTTGCTGCCAGTAACCACAGACAGCCTACAGGTGCCGGCAGCGTGGGGACCAGGCAGATGCCAATGGAGTGAACCGCACTCCCCTGACCTTAATCTCCCTGGAATTTGAACTAGATTCACTGTCCTGTCCCAAAATGGGGAACACCATTTCTGGGTGACGTCAGATCATCGGTGTTCATTACATCATGTGGCTGTGTTTCAGTGCTAACTGTAGGGATCATTCCAAGTCTGGATGGAGGGAAGCCCTTACTTATATGCACCACACATATAAATTAAGATGCTGAAGGTATCAAAGTTACTCTGATTTGTCCAAGGTCAAAGTTAGGTTTTATCAGCCTTGAGGATGGGATTATAATAACCTGATAATGATTTTCAGAGGGCATGTTTATATGCTTAGGCAGGACTAATTTCATTGGGAGGGAGATGCTCGAGTGCTAATGTATAAAAATGATAAATGGCAGAGCTCTGAGCTGAGAGGTGGAGCAGGTTTTGGTATGCTCTGTCATACTTTGTCATCAGATCTGCGCTGTGTTCAGGTCATTTATAGAAGGTGCTCAGACGGTTTTCAGATGGATGCTCATTCCTTCTGAAGCGCTCTGACTGACAGCAGGAGCTTTCTTGGGGCTGGGCGCAGTTACTGAGCAGCAGATGGTCTGATCTGCAGGAGCCTTTTCTTGGCTAGATAGGCTGATACTTTTTGAACTGAATGAGTGGTGCGGGTGTTCACGCAGCTGTGAAGAAACGCACTGGCTGCTTTTACGGCTGAAAAACTGGGGCTTCTGGCAAGCTTCCCAGCAATGATGTTTCACATGAAAGCATGCAATAAACTGTATAATTAGAATAGCTGCAGAATTCAGGCCTTGGTCTTTTGATCCTCAGCTGTGTAGTTCTTTGGGTCGAGAATATCAGCACAGAGCCTTTTTCCATCCATCACTGTGCTCCAGCCCATGGTAGAGTAAAAAGACCTGCCATGCTCTTCTCTTTCCGCAGTTGGTCTGGCTGGTGAGCTTCCTGTCCGCTTTCTTCCTGAGCCTTCCCTACGGAGTTGCTGTGGGTGTGGGATTTTCCGTGCTGGTCGTGGTTTTCCATACCCAATTGTAAGTACCGGTGTATCTACAAAAATCAAAAGAGAAGGAAAATCTCCCAGTTGCAGAATAAATGACAGATTATTTTTATAACCGACCTCTGGCCCATGTTTCGAAGGAACGTGCGGCAGGAGCCTGGGGGAGTGCAGGTGTCCTCCCCAGCCCCTGGAATGTGCAAACAGGAATGGCAGGCGCTAATTTACTGCCTGCATTCCCACTCCGGCACACGGTTAGCGATGTGCACATCCCAAGGCAGGGGGAAGTCTGAAAGTATTTACTTCAGCACGAAAAGCTACCTGCATAGCTCCCAGCAGAAAATCCTGCTCATAAAAGAGCCCCATATATGTGCAGAGACTGGCGTGAAGTTTTCACACCATTTTTAATCCATCAAAGCCCTTTATTAATATTTCCCAGTCTGGGATCTCAAACTGCTGACTCTTTTTTGCCCTGTAGACTCTGCAGGGATGAAATCTAAGTATTTTCATAAAGCAAATTTTCAAATCCTGGTATGGAATGTGAAGCAAAGCAGTTTTCTTCCCCTGCAGCATTTACTCTAATTCTGATCACCTCTTTTCTCCTAGCCGTAACGGCTCTGCCCTGGGCCAAGTAACTTCCACCGACATCTACAAGAACCCTAAAGCCTACAACAAGGTAAGCAGAAGCTAAAGCATCCTCAGAGAAAATGCTGTTCTTTGCCACTGGTACCCAATGTGATCAGGAAACTCAAGTCCATGTTTCTGTCTCAGCGACGTTGGTTGCTGCTTGTTTAGGGGTGGCAGGAGAGCTGCCGTTTGGTTCGACCTTCCCAATTATCTGCTGCCCAAACTCCCGGCCCCCTTGCACCCCCCACACACCCCGTCAGGCCTGGTTTGAGCTCTTGTCTCTGTTGCAGGTACATGAACTTAATGGGATTAAAATCGTGACCTACTGCTCGCCACTATATTTTGCCAACTCAGAGATATTCCGTGAGAAGATTATAGCCAAGGTGAGCAAGGCCCTAACAAATTTCTGCTTGCAGCCAGTCCCAAATGGCCGTTGCTCTCTCCTGCGTTGCTATGTGCAGATAATTAAGCCTAGGATGATCACGAAAAATGGTCACATCCATCCTGTACTCTTCCACCCTTTTCTCCCTGATCTTCAGGACTGTTCGTAGACCTCATTTTAGAGGTTATGCCTGAATCCTGGCAGGGATCCTTCTCCAAGCTCTGCCACAGCAGAGTTATCCTGCTACTGCAAGTCTCTCCTCCCTGCATGTGCAGGTACCCTCTGTAACTGAAGACGTTGCTGTTTGGTTGCCATCAGGATCACCTCACTCCGCAGTACGGCTGGTGCTGTCCTCCTGTGCCACGTGCTGGAAAATAGCAGGAAAGAAATAGCAGTCCCTGACTACAGGGCTGAACAGACCGTTTCAAAGAAAACTCTCTCTTTTCCACAGACCGGGGTGGATCCTGGTAAAGTGTACTTAGCCAGGAAGAAATATGTGAAACGGCAGGAGAAGGGGACAGCACAACCATCAACAAAGCTACCGAAATTCTTATTGAGGCAGAACAAGGTAACTCAGTTTGGGTTCCTGCGTTGACGAATAAGACCCCAAGTCCCCATCAAACAGCTCCTCTTGACACAGGATTTTCTGCACTGTCTTCCTAGCCACATTCACCACTTCTTGCATCCTTTCCTTCCCACCCACATCTCCATTCCTCCCAATAGCCAAAGCCTTAAGATGCAGGAGAACTGGAAACCGCTGGGAGCAAGAAAGCCGTAAAGACGGCTAGAATGGAAACATGGTGAGCAATTTGCTAGAAACCGGGCTTGCCCTTTCTCTAAGGATGCATCTAAGTCAGCATTTCAGTTCAAAAGTGCTCTTTTGAAGCACATTTCCCAGTCATCCCAGCTTCATTTGGTTTGCATTGCTGAGCAGTCTTGAAGCATGTGAACAGGAATCATTGTATTCCAGCCCCAAGGGACATCCAGTCTGGCACCAGCCTGGAGTTAGTCTAGATTAAAACACTTCATGCCACTGAATACTTCACTGAATACTTCAGGTGCATTCACATGTCAGGATCTCAGCTTGTGCTGATGGTTGTGCCCTGCCCTGACTGTGCATTTCTGCTTTGCTGTAGACCTTGTCTTTGCAAGAGCTCCAGAAAGACTTTGAAAGCACCTCTCCAACAGACACCAATAACAACCAGACGACTGCTAATGGTGCCAGCATCTCCTATGTCACGTTCCATCCACCTGCCAACGGTGCTGGGCAAGTGCACGCCTCTAGTGAGCTGGGCAGCACCACTACTCTGCAAGGAAGCACTTTCAGCGTCATGCCTACAGCAGATGGCGACCCTATGACGACAGCACCGCCCTATATCAGCTTTCACACCATCATCCTGGACATGAGTGGAGTGTGTTTTGTCGACCTCATGGGCACAAAAGCACTGGGCAAGGTTAGTTCTGTACTACAAACATAGCCAAGCAACGTATCACCCAGGTACCTTCTACTCCCTTGGGCAGCTCAGATAAAGATGTTTACCCTCCTCAACAGAAGGTTTGTGTGGCTTTCTCCTTCAGCATCCCCAGGACACGTGTAAAGCCCTGGCTAAAAGACTTTATGTCTAAACACAAAACTGGAGCAGCAGTGTTATTAATCCTCTCTCTCCCCTCTCATCCCTTCTAGTTGTGTTCCAGTTATCAGAAGATTGGGATTAAAGTGTTCTTGGCAAACGTGCATGGTAAGAATCCACAAAGAACACATTTCCATGTGATCTTCCCCCATTTATGTGCTCCTGACAGACAGGAGATCTTTTTGTGTTCTTTATGCAAACTGTGTGAGCTGTCAGCCTTTTGTTGGACCAAACCAGAACAGATGAAAGAAGAGAACAGAAGAAAGGAAAGAGAAACACTGTTCTCTGTGTGTGAAATAGGTCCTTTCATTCGGGAAGTGATACGACTGGAACATCTCCACATTTAGCATGTAGAAAAATAGATCCCTACACTCTCATTTCTGCAGCAAACCTGCTTCTTCCCTGTGCATCTCAGCCTTGCTTTAGCTCAGAGGACCACTGTCAGCCACGTGCACTCTCAAAAGCTTCCTTCTTTGGTTTCCTTCTTGTTCACATGCTTTTCCTTTCTTCAGCCCAGGTGTACAATGACATTAGCACAGGTGGAGTCTTTGAGGAAGGAGGCCTGGACCAAAGTCACATCTTCCTGACGATCCATGATGCCGTTTTGTTTGCACTGGCAAATATCAAAGAAGTTGTCCACCCGCCCATCTCAGAAGAGGTAAATTTGCTCCCCAGTCTTTCTCCAGCTCACAGTACTGTACTATTAGGTTTACACACTGCATCAGCACAAAGGAAGAATAACAACTCAACACTGCACCTAACAAAGTTCCTTATTTATCTCAAGTTGTAAAGGTCTAAATCCAACAAAATAATTCATCTCCTAATTCTCACATATGGGCCAGGTACCTACTGACTGAATTGATTTCAATGGGAATTTAGAAGTGTAAATGTCTTCTGCAAACCCCTAGCTGGGAGATGAATGTTGTCCCAGCCTGGAGAAGCCAAAAGAGCTGTTCCAGCACTACGCCCTCAGTTTGGTGCTGGCTGGATCATGCAGCTGCAAACAAAGGCAGAATTTGGCCCTCGGAAATGAAGGCAAAGCACATGCGCCTGTCCTTGAACAGCCCCAGCATCCATGAATGCTTCCCTTGGTGGGAGGAGAAAAGGCCGAGGGAGGAATGTGGCACATGCTGACAACACAGGGTCAAACAGGCCATTTCCCTAAATATGGGTTGGTTTATTGCATGATAATTGGCATTGGAACCCAGACAGTGTTAGCCAGTTCTCTCGTGAGGATAAGTTAATGTATCTCATATCTCGGCAGAGAGATATGTAAATGCCAGCTCAGTCAGAGAAGATAAACAATTGAAACGGGATTCCTTCTGTGCCCCTTCTTCCTGGGCATTTCCCTTTGAGGACATATGACGTTTTAAGCCTGGGTTAGTAATTTTTTTCATTCCTTTCAACCCTGCACTCTGCTAATTTGTGGATTTGATTCTTTCCTGCACAGGAGCCGACTCAGACAGAGCTCTCCATCTACGACGAGTCTGTGGGTGAAAGCAGTGCAGAGTTCAAGAACCTGGAGGAGGTTAGTTCTAGTGCCAGGGGTCACTTCTCAGCTGTGGACCTAAGGTGGAAATCAGAAGTTGTGGCTGGGATTGATTAGATGGGAAGTCCCGTGTGCCATTGCCAGGAAAAACTGCTAGCAACAGTAACACGTTGAAAAGTTAGTTGCAAAAATAATTTAAAATCCCTGTCTTGAGGAGCAGTGGCAGGCACCTGGATGAAGGAGCAGCTAGGTTACCCCACAGGGGAACCCTTTGGTCTCTTCTGGGCCACATAGCTCAGGTTCATAGTCAGACCTGTGATCTCCACGCACTGGGGTGAACTTGGAGAACCAGGTTTAGCTCAAGCCCAAAAGCCACTGGTCAAGTTTTTCAGCACAGCCTTTGTTAATGCTGAAGTGATCCGCACCCACTGAACCCAGGTCCCTGGGAGGAGATACGCTCCAGTGCTGACCTTCCCCAGGCTATCCATGCACGGCTGGAAGCAGAGCAACCTCCCCAATGCCAGCTTTCCCTTGTGGAGGAGGGCTGAGAAGGGTTGGCGTTTCTGGTGGGGTTTCTCTGTGTGACTGAATGACTGCTGTGTTGCTGGGTCTGTGCCACGGCATCAGCCCTAACCCAGCGTGCCTTGTGTGCCCTTTAGGAGATGTTTGGAAGCATGTTCCACTCAGAGACCCAGACAGCTCTGTGAGCGCACGGGGAGCGTCAGCGTACGGGCAAACCCTCCCGAACAGACTCCTCTCTCCCATCCCTTCGTGAAGAGCGGCACTTCTACCTGGGGATACAATAAATTCGCAAAGCAAGAGGCCATCACACCTCGTGAACTGATAAACTCCTCCCTCCTTCCTGCTCTGCTTCTGGTATTCAGAGCAATGGACTCTGGAGCGGGCAACAGAAACCTACAGCAGCAGGAACTCAGGAAATGCCATCTCATTAATTACAGAAGAGAAGCGAGTTCATTTGAAGGCAGGTGCCTTAACACATGGGACAATTAGTCATGATTGCCAAGTGCTCTCCTTTGTCTCACGCACTCTTCTGCCCACATAGGCGTTACCTAACTCGGGCATCCCGCTTCTTTCTTTTCCCTCCTCTCTCTTTTCCCGATGAAGTGAAATACAAGCAAATATTAGGAGCCTCTCACGGCTTTGATTCACGAGCAAAAGCAACTCTTGCAAGGTGCAGCGACGCAGCTTTGTAAGGTAATGTTGTTCTAAAATGTGCACTGACCTTCGGGGTGTCTGCGGAGTAAGTGCAAGGCCCTGAATTTCCCCGCGCGTCTGTGTAGCACCACCTCTGCCTCTCCTGTGGCCCCAGAAACCACTGCCCCAATCCAGTGCTGCATTTCTGATACCCTGAAGACCTTGGTACTCTGTCTCAGTAGGGCTACTTTCTGGATTACATTTTTTTTTTTTTCTTACTAATAGGACTAGTTTGTAATCAGAAATAAGAATTCTTTGTTACTGTGTGTTATATGCACACATTGTCCTGCCTGCCCAGGAGGTTGAGTACGTGTTCAAAAGACCCAGGGTCCAGTTCAAATCCCCTCCAAAGTTTTTTAGGGATCTTTCTACTGACTGAATGGTGCTTCAGATAAGGCTCTTGGACTGTGAATGGCATGAAAGCCTTAATCCCAAGGGTGTTCTGACTCTTCCCATCTTCTAGTTGACTGGAGCAACTAAAAGATTTAGTCCAGAACATGGATGAGTGCTTTGGGGAAAGACGTTTTTCCCAAATCATTTTGATCACAAGTAGCAAACAGGGAAGGAAGCCCCTCCTGCACACCTTTCATAATGCCATAGGTCCAGAGCAGTAAAACCGAAATTTGAGTGTATTTTATGCCTGCAACTAGGGAACAGCCCAAGTGATACCCTGTGCTATGCAGGGCCTCTGGTGACAAGCTCTCAAATGGTCACTTGTGCAGCAAGGGACAACTCTAGTACAGTAGGTGATATTTCCATAACGATTCTCTGCTACATGTTCAATGATTTCCATTAAAATTCACCACAGACTGATGCTACCAGGACCAACTACCTCTCAGGCAAACAAGCCTGCCTCACAAACCCAGAGACAGACAGCTGAGATCTTAATAATTTCTAAAAATCTGACATTCTTTTATATTTGAGTGATGCTAATAACAACTGCTATTTTAGTTTCCCTCTCTGATGCCTTCCCTTCTTACCCAGTGCTGACGTTGTGACAGTGATGACAAGATGACAATATAAAGCCTGAAAAATCTAAGCATAAGCCAAGGGTTAAAGGGACCCTTCTTCAGTGCATTTCAACCTCAAATATGGCCTTTATGAAAATAAGTTTATAAAAAAGTTCAGATAAAGACATGTCCTGGTATGTCTTCAACTGCAATGAAAACCATTTCTTTTGTTTGAATTCCAAATCTTCCTACAAGGTATTTCCAGCACTGAGATAAAATGCAAGAGTCAACAAGAAAAAGTGAACACTAATGAAAGTAAAGCTAGACAGTCTGTTTTCTTTCCATGAATGCAAAAAATAAAGAGTGGCCTTAATAATGAATGTAAATTATATTTTTAAAGGTTATTTCTATTTTATTACTCTAAGATATTAAAAATATTAACAAGCTTTAATGTACAGTTTTGAAGTACATATACATTATTGAGCTGATTCACTAGCAGACTGCTAGAAGGCTTTCTGAGGAGAGAAAGTGGGGCTTTCCTACAGCTCCCCGATGTCTCATTTTTAAGGAAAATAGAGCTTCATGAACCCTCCTAGCCAGACAGCCATTAAAGGAAACAACATCAGGCCCCTGCCAGTTTGGTTTTATGTAACACCTCGTTAACTAAGTCACCGTTTCTCTACCTCAGTTTCTGATTATGTGGTGCAGGAGAGAGTAATAAAACCAAAGGAGGTTAGTTTCCAAAAGGAAAAACCCACTAACTAATGGTTGTTACTTATTTTAATCTTAGACAGCAGTGATTTTTCCAGAACCAGGTATAGCTTGTTCTATAAGGTAAAATCAAGAGATTAATTCTCTTAAATTATCTTTGAGGGTGATTGCTCATGGTCTTTCGTTACTGCCTGAGTGCTCCTTTTACTTGCTCGTTTGAAAAAAGCAACAAAGAAATTGGTGCAATGGAACAAGAAACTGTCCTACAGTAGCTAATCAATAGTTCTGTATCTCTGAGGTGGCAGCACGTTAAATGAGGAAAATTCCAGTTCCCAGTTCTTCGTTCAAGGTTAATTACCGAAGGCTGATTTCACAGTCTCAGAGACTGACAGGCCAAACGCAGGAAGCCTCAGAGCAACAGACCATGTGTAAAAAATAGATTGGATTTCTTGAGGTTCCTCCAAGCATAATGGATGGGATGTGAAGAGAGACAGCTTGAAAGTGGCCGCACCGACTATATGCTCTGCGATTCCGATGACCTAGGAAGAAGGATACCTCATTTCTGCAGCCATGGGCCGATTCTGGCAATAAATGGTACATCAGTGGGCAAATGGCATTGCTGGAGGCACAGTGTGGCCAGTTCGAAGTCTTAATTTCCAAGTGCCCAGGCAAGAAAATTAGGGAAGCTCAAATTCATGCTGGGGTAGAAAAATTTTGATTTCCAGTGTCCCTTTATTGCTCTTACAGTAACAGTGATGTTGATGTGTAATGGCTCTGAAGCCTTACTTGATAAATGCATGATGTATAACCGGCTCAGCAATGTTTGTAATTTATTTAATTTAATATTGGTTTCGTTCTTTTTTGATAATAAAGAATGTGTGAACAATCATCTGCTGCTTCTGCTGATTCAAGAGCTGGCTTTCCATGGCAGCTCCCATCAGGTATTAAGCATCGCAGGACAGTTTACACAATGGGAAGACAGGATAAATCTTCAAATCCAGTACAAGACAGCTGTAAAGAAGGGAACAACATTTTTTCCGTTGTGCTCCCTAAACCAGGCAAGTAACGCGTTTTGAAAACCCGGTGGATTTAAGCCCCTCGGGAGCGGGGCTGGCACAGCCCAGCACACACCGCTGTGCCCGACATGGGCCCGTCCCTCGGCCTGCTCCTCACCAGCGCCCTCCTGCCCACCCTGTGGCTCTCGCCACCTCACTGAACCTGCGGGTGGTTATTCCCCACGGGCACCCCTTTTCCCTCCGTCATTTTGGGAGCAGCATCCTGAGCCCCAGCGCTCTCGGCCTCCCAGTGGGCTCCAGGCACAGCCCAAGCCAGGGTGAGGGGACATTCCCATTATTGCTTGCTGCTGTGGGTACCAGACACCGTTAGCTACGGCTCCCAAACGTCCCCTCGAGATAAGAAATATGCGATTTCACGCAGGGGAGAGAGCGCCAAGGCGCCCGGCCCGCCCGCCCGCCGCCATTTCAAATGTTCCGCGGCGCGGAACTACAGCTCCCAGGAGCACTCGCGGAGGGGGCGGGTCCAAGCCGCCCATTGGCCGTCCTCGGGGGTGGCTGCGTGACGATTGGCGTTCGGCCACGCCCGTCCGCTCCTCCGCGGGGCGGACGGCGGCGGCGGCCGAAGTCCGCCGGGGATGGCGGGCGGGAGCGGGCGGTCGCGGCGGGCGGCGGCGTGGGCCGCGGGCCTGGGGCTGTGCGCGGCGGTGCTGGCGCTGCTGGCCGCCGTGCTGCTCCGCGCCTACCTCCTGCGGGCCCCGGCGATCCCGCGGCTGTGGGCCCGGCGAGGCGGCACCGCCGCCTTCAGTGCCGGCGAGAGGCTGGAGCTCAAGGAGGCGCTGCGAGGTGAGGGGCCCGGCCGGCCGCCCTGGCTGGACCCACCCTCCCGGCCCACCGGGCCCCCTCGGGGGCCTGCAGCCTGTGTGCCCCCCGCCCCGGCTCAGGGGTTGTCGCCGGCCCCCTCTGTCCCCGGCGTCGCGGCCGGGGCGTCCCGAGGTCTCCGCAGGGAGAGGCTGGCGTCGAGGGCCGGCCGCGGGGCACGGGTGGGAGCCGGGCAGCAGTGAAGAAGGACACTTGCTCAGGTGCTTTCCCCTGGGAGAAAACCGGTTGTTTATTCTCCTGAAGCCATCTTCCCACGTTGATTATCAGTGTTTCCCTCTGGTACACGCAGAAAGCTGCGGGCGCCCTGTGACTGTGTTTGCTAGGCATCGCGTTGTCCACTGGATAAATCACTGTCGCGTTTTTTTGTTTCTTGCTGGCTGAAACCTTGCACATCACTTTGCTGCAGGCAGCCTGTCTGTAACAAGTCAGGGTGTGTTTGTGCTCCCTGACACGGTCTTCTGCAGAAGACTTTGAGGATACTTAGATCTCACGAGGGCTGGCCCTTTGCAGGAAACCGTGATCTGGCACGGAGCAATGGTCGTTGGCTGTTCAAGTAGGGGTTGGGTTCTGTAAACGTGGCATTGTTGGTTTGAAAGATTTATTGCCTAGCAAATTCTGTTTATGTACTTTTTAATGGGAAAATGCAGGGATATAAGAGATACTTATTGCTGTGTTTCTTCTTGAATAACATGACCTTTAAAAGAATCTGTACCCGCACTTAACAGATGCTCTTAGGAAAGGCAGCAGTCATTGGGACTAAGTTATACCTATCCTTTGCATGATGGTGATGCGATGTTGGAGAGCAGCCTTGTCTGACCCTGTTTGAATGACAGAGCAGGCTAGAAGGAGCCACAAAAGGCCTGTCTCTCTCTATATCTTTAAGGGTTAGAGCAGTATGAAAGAAGGTGCTATTACAGTCTTGCCGTCACAACCTGACTTCCTATTGAAAAAGAACCTTGAACTGCCAACCAAGCTGCCTGCTTAGCTGCCAGAATACTTTATGGCTATGAGGAATCAGTTCACCCTAGCAAAATGCAGCTGCTTCTGGACAGTAGCATTTCTAACAATATCACTTGACACTTTAGGATGAAAAATGGAGTTGAAGTAGCTAGAGAAATACCTTGGCTGAAACTGGAAGGAAATACTGGTGTGCTGCATGTGCGCAGCTCAGCTGAAGTACATCAGTCTTTTTTGATAGTGGCAGCTCTTACTATCCTGTGAAATAATCTTTAAAGCCTGGAAAATGTTCAGGAACATAAATATTACTTTCTCTTTTGAAATGCAATTCAAGTATTGTTTGACTGATTTCAGTGTCAATTGAGTTCTATTTTGTATTTCATTGAAGGTGCTATTAAAATCCCAACTGTTTCCATATCTCCAGAGGACTTGAATACAACTGCCATGGCAGAATTTGGGAATTACATTCAGAAAGGTACTAAACTTTCATTCTTACTAATCTCTGCTGCTAAATTTTATTTTCATAAACAAAGTGAAGAGAGTCTATGTGGTTCTTGAATGTAATGGAACAGATTTTTATTTTGTTTTTCCTCAAGAAAGGACTGGCAAAAATGGCATGTGTAGGTCACCTCTGCAACAGTGTGCTTTGGTGTAGCAATGGGCAAAGCTAGGACGGAGAAGGTTCAAATGTCTTTTTGCAATGATGGGTTTTGGTCCTTGAGATGGTTAAATGACCTTGCCATTAAAAAAAAAAAAAAATGGGGGAAGCCTACCCCTGCTTCAGCCTGTTTTTTTGGCAGTCCCATCATTGCTACCTGAAAAACAGCTGCAGCACTGGTGAACAACAGTTCCTGGGTTTGCTTAGGAAAGTCTTAAATACAAAGTGAGATGGATTGGTAGAAGTGTGAGAATGAAGCTGTGCATCTGCTTCCTGAAGCAAATTTGTTGTGGTCAGTCTTACAGTGTTCCCCTTGAGGCTAAATAGATGACGTCTCTGTGGAGTATATAATGATAAAATTGGACATTATTGTTAATTTTTCATGTGTTTTTAATTTTTTTCTTAACAGTCTTCCCGGCTGTATTTTCTTCAAAGTTCATTCAACATGAAATTGTTGGGAAATACAGCCATCTCTTTGCTGTTCAGGGTTCGAACCCTGAAATGATGCCCTATATGCTGCTTGCACACATGGATGTTGTGCCTGCGCCCCCAGAGGGCTGGGATTTCCCTCCTTTCTCAGCTGCAGAGCATGAAGGTTTCATCTATGGACGAGGAACGCTGGATAACAAAAACTCTGCCATAGTACGTCATCTGGGTAATATCGTTTCAGAGAGATACAAAGCCTGAAAAAGGCAGATTGGAGGAATCTATTCTCGTGAGATTTACTATAATGTCTCTCTTGCCCCTCTTTAAATGCAGGATGTTAGTGATAAATTCCTAAGCCCTGTGGTTTTCTTCCAAATTTTCCTAGAGATGAAGTGGTCTTTTATTACTGAAGAAAGCAGAGTTAAAGCTCTTAGAGGATACAGAAAAACATATTCACAGATGCAGATGTATTTGGTTAAATGCCATATTTAGATTTTATGTCAAATGCTGTGTTTGAAACCAGGCATAGACTTTTTACTTTTTTCCAGGTGTCATATGGGCATTCAAAGCCAAACTTGGCCCTTTGAAAAGGCTTGAGTTTCAAAATAAACAATCTTTATTTAATATTATAGTCAAACAACCTTATATCTTTTGTTATCTAGTCTGTGGCAGAACAAAGAGCTGTTGTACTAAGTACATTTGGGAGGAATGAAGTACAAAAAACATGGATCTGTGAAGGATTTCTCATTTGGGAAAAGGTTGATAGAAAAATTAATAAGGAAAACAGTCCTTTGTGATTTGCAGAGATTACTTCCATGACAGCTCTGTATTTAAATTTAAAGAGATGTTTAGCAAACCAGTGTCACGGATACTGTGGCTGCTTGTCACGGCATAGGCCGTACTCCTAGAAAGTTTCTTCAAGTTGTTTAATCGTCAGTTTCAAAGCTCTGCAACTTAAACCTTTGGTTTGGTGCTTCCTTCTGCTGTGAACTGCACTAGTAACTCCACAAATGGACAATAAAAACCAACAACTTCAGCGAACACGGCAAAAACGGGTGCTGGCAAGGTAGAAGCGATATAAATTTCTGCTGAAATGTAAAAAAATTAACTAGCTTAAATTGAAAAAACAGGTGAGATGAAAAAATGCAGCAAATGGTAGATTTCATTTCTCATTCTTCAGATTAAGTTTCTTGTTCTTCTGTTTCTGTCTTCTTAGCACTTTTTGTACAAAACATACCGCTTATTAAAATAAACGGATTTGGTAGCTGAACTCAGTGCCAAACTGTGTGTAGGATAGGCAGTTTAAAGGAACAGTGAATTCCTTGGGCAGTTATAACTCTGTCGTGCTTCCTGGGCAGTTTGTCACTGACTTCATCAGTAGCAAGAACAAGCCTACACTGTATTTTGTGTATGTACGCTGACGCTGTGTAGCACACTAAGTCTTAAGCATTATTGATCGAAAATATTGCAGTGTGTTTTCCAGAGAATATGAATATAATCAGTAGGAGTTGTAGAAATAAAAGCTCAACTGTGAACAGGACAAAGTTTCCTTAAGGGCTCTGAATGCATCGTATTTCTTTTACGTTACATTGCATTCTTTTACATTTATTCTCCTTACTAACACACAAGAATAGTACAACACATTCTGCTTTTTTCTCTGCAGGGTATTCTGCAAGCTCTAGAATTTTTGCTGAGAAGAAATTACAGACCCCGCAGATCTTTCTATGTTGGCATTGGACATGATGAAGAGGTATTTTCTTTCATTTTGTCAAAACAACTAGTTGTTTGCATTGTTCATGTATGTAACAAGGCTTAATTTTTAAACATGGTTTAGCTAGAAAGTCTTTCCTGTTTTTCTTGGTTATGTGGGTAGATACTGTGTCAGGCACGTGGTCATAGTTATATATTGATTGTTTGGCTTTAAGTGACATCGACAAAGGGTTTAGTGTGATGAGCAAAGAGAAAAGAAAACAGTAGAATGTTATTTCAAAATCTTTTCTGCATGGAAGGTCCAGCAGGAGTCACATTTTGGAATATATATAATACAGGAAAAGCTTGCCTAAGATTTACATGGCTGTTCCAAATGATCAGGAAGAGCTAACAAAAATATTTCACTTTGGTTGTGGGTATACCCACAAGTAAACAGTACAAAGAGACAGATGAGGTGGTTTTGTTTTTTCATTTTCAAAATATAAAGACAAAGAATTGTTAGTAGTTAAAATGAGTATCTCCTTAAAATGGCTAATTAATCTGTGGAGCTTATAGCTCTGAGATACCATTGTGTCCAAGAACTAGTAGGATTCAAAGCAACATTCAGTGACTCGTGAATGAGAGCATTCCTCAGTGTGGATATAAATTCATCTGCTACTAGGCCGTTAACAATCTCCAGTGAATTTTGCTAGGAAGAATCTTTTATCGACAGGTTGCTCTAGAGCTGTTCATTAGGGGATTTCTTGCATTCTTTGCATTGTAGCACTGGTCACTGTCAACAGCAAGATGTTTTCCAGTATTCTTCCCAATGGCGTGGCTTAATCTGACCAGTTCGTCTGACTGGATTCTCACAGGTGCATGGTCGGAAGGGAGCAATGAAGATTGCAGCTCTGTTGGAAGCTAGAGGAGTGAAACTCTCCTTCTTACTAGATGAGGGAAGTGCGATACTAGATGGCATCATTGCGGGAGTGAAGAAGCCAGTAGCTGTGTAAGTAAGAGAGAACACAATTGACCGTGGTGAAAGTGATTCATTTTCAAGAATTAATTTGTGAGGAATGACCGTGCTAATGTCAATAAAATACATTTTCAAGGCATGTAGCAGCGTTGGTGTTGCTAAAGCTACAGCAGTGGCACAAAGTGCAAGTCAAGGACCTTGAGCTTTTGCTTGCTGTCCATCACAGTTGTGCTGACAAAAGCACGATGTTCCACTTAGCTAGTGCAAGCATGTTAATCGTATGCTGTGGTCTGCTCACTGGAGAAGCAGCCAAGGCATCAGTCCTCCAAACATGTAGGGATTGTGTTAAGGATGTGTTGTTACTGCTTCTTTGGTGTTTTTTATGATGCTAAAAATATGCAGAGTAGTTCTTTTTACCTGTAGTCTGTGCATGTGTGTTTGGAGTTGCATTAATCATTTATGTATTTATCATTCACCAGCATTGCTATCACAGAAAAGGGTTCAATGACGCTGAACTTCACTGTGGAAAAAGAGCCAGGACATTCATCCTTTCCTCCTAAGGAGACAAGTATTGGCATTCTTGCAGCAGCAATGTCGAGGTGAGAGCTTCCCTGTCATCTAATGTCATAGACAAGTCAAGCAGGCTCCTAAGTCACTGATACGTGACTTCCTTTTTCATATTTGTATTTAAGAGTATTTTGCAAATTCCCCTTATATATTTGAAATTGAAGTTTGTAGCTCACTTTGAAGGGCAGAAATGCAATCCCCAGCAAAGGGGCAGTTGCCAAATGTCTGGAGTGTCTTTTCACTTCAGCTGTTCCTGCGTCAGTTGGTTCCTTAAAACCAAGACAATGGGTACATCATGATGTCTATCATAATTTACTCTGTAGCAATAGAGATTGATTTGTTTGGGTTGCAGAATTTCTTTGGAATTTATCCTGGCACATACCTGCTACCTCTAGCTGGTAATTACCCAAGCCAATAAACATGGTGTAAAGTCAGAATGTGACTGGGTAAATCACCTCATTATGTGTCTGTGTAGATATCAAATTGGCTAATAAATACTTACTTTAGAACAACTTAAAATGTACAGATTTGATGGTATTTGGTGTGATATCTTTATAGATTTCCATGTATTCTTTATAAAAGTCAGGCTTTTGGATTTTTTCAGCTGTTCTTGAAAGAAAATCTTTGCATGGGACTGGAATGCCCAGAAATCTGTCACAGAGCTGTGCTCACAGATTTACTCACCAGGAGAGGAAGGTGTGATTGCATCTCAAATAGATGGATACATTTCACAAATCAGATTCCTATCAACCTTCTGGAGCAATAATAGCCACAGATTTTTTAAATTTCAAATGTCGATTTGCTTTGTCGTAGACTGGAGCAGAATCCCTTGCGCAATCTGTTTGGCCATGGGCCAGAACTCATGACTATGGAGCACCTTGCACCAGAGGTGAGGAAAGAACTATAATTTCATTCTCAGATTTTCATATTAATAAGTGAAGGGTGACCCAGCATATGAATTTAGAGCACAGTTGTGTAGTTCATGGGAAGGAGAAGACTTAAGCTGTCCTTTCTCCCAGATAATTGTTTCTGCTGGAATTGTTCAACCATAGCCAAGTGACTACACTGTCCTCTTGAAAATGAGACATTTTCTGATTTGTGGTTTTGTTTCTTCCACTTAGTTCAGTTTTCCTCTCAATCTCATCATGAGCAACCTATGGCTGTTTTCACTTATTGTCAGCAGGTAAGAAAACAGATGCTTGATGAACATTCCCAGCCTCTCACCCTTTGAAGATGAAGACCACTAGCCATTTCTAGTCTTCCCAGGAAATCAGTTGTACCATTTCATAGTGTAGACAACGTCAGTGCTTTACTGTTAACAACCACTTTGTTAATTGAATAGGCCATCATTCAGCTTATTGCCTGTGTAATTGCGGTGCTTATGTTTTATCGATAGTTAACTTCTCTGAAACATGTTGTTTTTTTTTTTCTTTTTTTTGTAAGAGTTCTTGCTTGGAAACCTTCCACGAATGCCTTGATTCGAACTACTACAGCAGTCACGATGTTTAACGCAGGAATCAAGGTAGCTTCATTTTGATTTTTCTCCATGTAGTACGATGAGACAATTAGGACATTTGGTTTCCACCTATTTGTATCCAGTTACAAGATCAGTACCAGCCCTGGTCTTAGACCCTGTGTGGTGTCACCACCAGTCTCATTTTTTACTTTGGGTGTGGCTTGGATTCAGCTACAGTTGAAAATTACTTCTTTCAGAAGTGTCTGATCTCTGTCATAAAAAGTTTTCTGTAAACTAGCATTAAGATTGTTTATGTTTTAGGATGGACAAGAAAGAGTGTTTTCTATGTAATCATGCAAAGTATCGATGACAGTATTTGAAACTGTCACAGTCGAAAACACTTCCCTAGCCCAGATGCGATCTTGTGTTTGCGAGCATGGGTCTGACGTTTACCTTCATTCGAGTAGGGTCAGTGTGCACCTTGGACTGAGAGATAACAGGTTCTGGCTGATCTAGCCAGATCTTGCCCTGATAAGGAGGTGTAGCTATCCAAAAATACTGTAGCCCTGGAAAATAAACAGGCTGTTTGGTGTGTCCCTGAAGAAATCTGTTACTGGAAAGCATCACTGGACAAGAAAACAAGATACAGTGGCTGAACAGTGACACTGAGTGGCCAGGAGAGAAGTGACACCCTGGTTCCTTGTTTTTTTTCCTAAAGATTATTCCTTTTTTGTTTAACAAAATTATAAATATTCATTCTGTAGAAAAGAAGAGTTATGTGTCTTCAGTAACATCATGTGTTAAGCGACTTACGTGTCTCATACTTGGGGAAAAGTAATATGACAATTAGTAAAAATATTGCTTAAAAAACCAACAAACTTTCAGAATTTCTCAGTGTAAAGTTTCTGAAGGGAGAGGGCTTATCTCAAGAGGAAAACTTCTATACAACAGCTAACTTCATTTTTGTTGAATTGATGAATATCTGTTTAATGCAGATAAGAGATATTCACATAGATGAGATTTACAGTATTTTAACACAGAGGACGGAGAGAGATACCACACTTAATGTTAGTGGAAACAGTGTGAAGCATTAGTCTGAGGCCTGGAGTTGTTTGAGCAGTTTCTGAGTTTGCAGTTGGCATTTTAATCTGGTTTTAACTTCCTTTTAAGTTTTGGTCCTTCCTTTTTTTTTTTCTAGATAAATGTCGTCCCATCTTCTGCAAAAGCAACGGTGAACTTCCGGATCCACTCTGCAGAGAAGGCCGCTGAGGTGCTTCCTGTGCCCCCAGCTGCGGGGCTCTTCTCCATCCCCTTCTGAGCAGCGTGGCACTTGCCCGTTTGCGGCAGCACATCTGTTCTATAAGAATGCTCTTTTTGTCCCTCCCTGTATTCATACAAGCAGTGGAAGAGGAAGATTTGGGAAGTGCTCCTTTATGGAGGCTGTCAGAAACACAGCTTATCTAATGTCTTTTCTCCTTCTTCGAGATGGATTGCAAAATGCGTTGTTTGCTATGGCTTCTGAATGTGGAGCAGAGCAAGAGGCAGGCCAACCTCGGCAGCGTGCCTTGCAGTTATATCGAGCAGATTTCAGAAGTCTTTTGTGCCAAAGAGCACATGGATCATATGTGATTATGGAATGGTAATGTCGAGGTTTGTAACCTGTGAGAATACGGGAGTCTTGCACACTTCGGTAGGTGCAACGTGCCTGTCCAGCCAAGGACAGCCGTGAAACATTGTCAGTATCTTCCCTTCCCGCACTTTTGCTGAAAGTTTATCCTTCTGGAAGCTTTTTCTGGATCGTTTACAGGGGTGACCCAACTACCAAGTAGCAGCAGGTTGACCACCTGCCTTTCAGGACTGAAGCAGTTCAGGAATACCTTGAGACAGTGATGTGCATCTGATTGCACTAGGGAGAAAAACAATTAGCTTAAGTATCAGCCATCCACCGAGTAAGAGGAAGAGAGCCTGCCGCACGGTTTCAGTCCTAACTATGCATCTGTATTTGCAGCCACAGTTGGCAGTTCACGGACAAACGTTTTCTGGGAAGTGGAACATTTGCTGACATCTAGAAGGGACGCTCTCATTTCTTTTGCTTATTTAATCTCTGTGTTTTACCCATAGGTGCTAGAGATAGTTAGAAACACTGTTGCTGATGACAGAGTGAAGATTGATGTAGTAGAGGCCTTTGACCCACTCCCCGTCAGTCCTTGGGATGACCAGACATTTGGAGCCCATATTTTTCAAAGAACCATTCTGGATACTTTCCCAGATGTTGACACTGTAGTCCCAGGTAACAGCAAGCACATGATAATTATTGTTTCCTCTCAAGCTTCCGCCCTGCTTTTCTCTCCCCCATCCCCCAATATTGACTTGTTTCCATTTTCTGTGTATTTCTCCACCCCAGCTGTTAACTACTGGAAACAGCTGTTTTTTCCTCTTTTTATTCCGTTCTCTCTTTATGTTTTAAAAGTTTTAATGTTGTTTTTTAGTAGTGGAAGTAAAAAAGCAAACAGGAAACTGACAGAAACAATGAGCCTTGAATTTGACTCTCTGTGTATACAAAGGAATCTCTTCAGGGAAGAAAGGAATTGTGAGCAAGAGTAGGAGGTCTTGCTTTAGCTCTTCTTTTATTGTTTTCATAGCTGGCAAAGCCATTCCTGCTTTTCTGTATTGTTCCTTATGACCCCAGCCCCTTCCCTTTCTCGCAGCTCCTTCCTAGTTCTCTGCTGTTTGATAGAGTGCAGTTTGACGCTTAAACTTCTGCAGAGGCTGAGTATCATGGCTGTTCTTAGAATGATTGAATTGTATGTTCAGCTCCTCCTGTTCACGAAAGAGAGAATGTTCTTCTTCCAGGATGTACCAATAAACTGTCTCTAGTGATTTTGCTTTTGGTGTAGCTAGGGCACATATAGAACTGTTATCAGATGCCTTTCCTTTCTCCTGGGAAAAGTGTGGGTCATTAAAATGCTGCTCTCATGCAAAGTAAACTTGAGGTTTGTTTTCCAGGCACGTGCATTGGAAACACAGACAGCAGGCATTTCACTAACGTCACAAATGCCATTTATCGATTTAACCCACTGCTCTTGAAATCGGATGATCTTCCCAGGTACTGTATTCTGTCTGCATGTGGGCAGCTGTTTGGGGTGGGGACTAGCAAAAGAGAAAATCGATATGCGTTAGGCAGAAGAAGGAAACCCAGCCTTGTATACCTTGGCGTGGTGGTGGTGCTGCCTCACGTTTTGTTAGGCCACCCATTTCCTGCAGGTTTGGGTGCTACACAAATAGGGGGTGGTAATTACACTGGGAGAGTGTTAGCCCTCGCTCTCCTTTACTTCAAATGCAGGCAAGACCTCATTTAGGCGTCCCATTCGGTGATACAGCAATGCTGTCAAGCTGACCGGATCCTTTATGTAGTGCAGCATTGTGAAAGGTGTGGTTCTGGTAGTTGGCCTTGTTTAAGAGATTTATCTGTACGTTTGGACACATGCTACTCTGAATTTATTTGCTCCTTAAAGCTGGAAGTTTGGTTTCCTTGGATAAAGTGATAACAAAGAACATCATCATGCAAGGGATTGTTTATTTATTCAGCATGTAATAGATTTGGCATTTTATTGAGGTGCGGGTGATAGGGAGTAGAGTGTTCTTGTAGCTGTACAGGACCGTGATATAAATGGCCAAGAAATGGGCAGAGAGCTGGAATACTGTTTTTTCTTTTTCACATACACCATGGACTTAGTTGTTACGCTCTGAGCCTTAGAATCAGTAAATTTGGTTGGCCCGAGGAACAGGCATCGCAGTTACAGTGCAGTATTTGGTGTGTATTGCTGCATTTTTGTGTTGGGCATTGCTTTATGAAGTGAACAGGCAAGGAGGGTGCTGGCTATACGCAGGTGAGTCACAAATGCACACTGGAATGAAAAACATTCTTTTCTTTCTACCAGGATCCATGGATTGAATGAGAGAATCTCAATTGAGAATTACGAGAAACAGATCGAGTTCCTCTTTCAGCTGATTAAGAACTGTGACATTGACGAGCTTCCGGAGCCTCACGCAGACTCCCACGAGCTGTGAGAAACACGCCTGAGAGGAGCAGCTGCTAAGGTGGACTCTGGGATGGCAGGGCTCTGGGCCGTAAGATGCGGTTGTGTGTTGCGTATTGAGCTATGTCTGGAATTTGGTTTTTGCCTATTGTGGTTTACATACAGATGGAAAAAACTGCTTGTTGCTGCTTTAGGCAAATGTACGGTTTGCCAGAAAGTGATAAGAACCTGGACAAAACACAACAAGTAACCCTGGTTTCTGTTCCCCCCTGGTCTGACATGCAGCCATTAATCTGATGGTATTAATTTTTTCAGTGCTTTCTTTAAGCCTCTGAAGTTGGTAGTAACTTAAAAATCTAAGCTATAATCAGCAGTCACTCATCTATCAGTAACAGAGGTGAATCTTCCTATGTGTGCTTTTGACAAGCTCATTTTATACAGTTGATTTTTCACAAATGATGTGTCTGTCAAAAGCTCACGTGGAAGGTTTGTGACATGGCGTAGGTTTCACGTAATTGGTAGAGTTGCACTAAGAGTTTGTTGCGCTGCTGCGTGGTGTGGGCTTCTTCCCCAGCTGATGCTCTCAACCAGCATCAGTGGTGCTCTCAACCAGTGTCAGTGTTAACTTGATACTGCTAAGTTCTCCCATGTACGCACTGATTTCTGACTACTTTAAAATCCTGAGCTCCAGAAGTCCTAGCTGTGTTGCTTTAACTGATGTTGCCCTGATCTCAGAGGTGCTGATAACTTTTCTTCCTGTCTTCTCAGTGACTTTTTTTTCTCTCTCACTCTTTGGTAAGGCGCAGGGTATGTTGTGCAGCTGGGTGTCGGAATAAGGAATTGCAGCTTCAAATAAGAAGCTAAATCGGTGTTGTCTGCTCGTATATATTCTCTTTTCACTGAATCAGTTTCTGTAGTGTACGTTTCCCTTTTGTTCCTCTGAGAACTTGATTTTAAAAGATGGTGAAGCCCTTCAGTTTCTTCCAGTTCAGTGGGAGCAGAGTCTCTGTTCCTTCGCTGCCTGTGCAGGCAGTTTTCACTTTGCTGCAGCACTTCTGTTGACTCAGCTCTTGGGGAATCCCAGTGTAGACAGGCCATTGATGTTGACCCTGTTTAATCTTGCACTAGCATGCCTACCTTTGTTAGCACTGAAGGGTTCAGCATTCTTTTGGCCTTGATAGCCTCTTTAGTTGCGGTTACCATTATTAATTAAACAAAGAAAGAATTAAGAACCAGATGCTAGCCAAAGAAAAGACTGGGCGAAAGCTGCTTTGTTGTACTGCCATACAGCCTCTGTGCTGCAGGTACTAGTGCAGCTCCTCCTGTTGCACTGTTGCAGCGATGTGTGTCTGTTTGTCAGAACTTGAATTATACACTGGAATGGGTGGTTGTTCTGCTCTAAATTCATATTGTAAAACGTACTGGAATGTACAGGAAATACCCTGAAACGTATCCTGAAAAACAGTGATGGAACTGTGATTCCTATTCTTTCCGTTCACTGTTCTCTATTTATTTGCAGTCTGATCTTATCAGTAAGGCCAATGGGCTAAAACTGTATCAGTCTATTAAATAATTGAAACCAGATCAGCATTTTCATCTAATAAAACAAGGAATGCAGATTCTTTTCTGATTATTATTTAGTCTTTTTATGTAACTGTATAATTGCAATGAAGTCATTTCCACACCTGATTCTACACTAGAGCAAGTAATAAAGTTTCCATCAAAACAAATCCACATATTTTCCAGGCTGCTTCAATCTTTGCACCCTCCCTGGTGCTCCCCATTCTATACAAAATTAGCTAACTCTGTTTATGCATTATTGGGTAGTAAATAGCTTGCATCTTTTACGGTTTATTGCATTTTGTCTGTGTGCCCTAACGTCATTAATTTGTTTAGCCACATGTCTATGGCTCTTTTGTGAAGGTGTCATTCCTCTTGCAGACACAGCAAAAGCGATGTGTCAGGGTACAGCACAGAACAAAATACATCCCCGGGAGTGGGAGGTGGAGGAAAGGTTTGGGTTTTTTTTTTTCTCTGGCTAGTCTCTATAAACACAACTGAGTCTAAAGCCTTTACTTTGACTATGGCAGTACGGGGCCAATAGTGTTTAACGTCTTCCTTAATGACCTGGGTGATGGGACAGTGCATCCTCAGCAAGTTTGCAGGTGATGCGAAACTGGGAGGAATGGTTGGCTCACTCGATGGTTGTGCTGCTGTTCAGAGGGCCCTCGGCAGGCTGGAGCAATGGGAAAACGGGTCTCTCATGAAATTCAACAAAGGGAAATGCAAAGTCCTGCACCTGGGGAGGAATAACCCCACGCTGGGGACTGGCTGGCTGGAAAGCAGCTTTGCAGAGAAGGCCACAGGGGTCCTGGTGGGCAGGTTGAACATGAGCCAGTAATGTGCCCTGGGGGCAAAGGAGGCCAGCAGCCTCCTGGGAGTAAAGCTTAGATGATGTCCCAAGGTCCCTTTCAATCCCAACCGTTCTGTGATTCTGTTGTAGGGCACAGGTTGTGAAAATCCTAACCTGGGTCATGCTGTTGTGCAGTGAAGGCTGTGTTGTGGTGTGCAAGGAGGGATTTGTTGTCTGTTGTAATAGCAAATGGGTCCTAAAGACATAAAGCATCCTTTATATTTTGTAATCTCCCGTCCCCAACCAAAAATCACTCATCTCTGTGTTTGGTGAGGATTGTTTCTTTAAAGGACGTTCATCTGGAGATTCATTTTGCTGCTGAAGGAAAAGTGAAGGGCAGACAGCGCTGGGAAGGCAGGGTTGGTTTTGGCAGGTACTGTGCAAATGTGCACCATGAGGTTTTGCTAATGCAGCTTGTTGCAGAGCCTCATTAAGTGCTGCTCATCAGCCACTGCTGAAATCATGCAGTGCCTCCGCATTGAGTAAATGTTCAACAGGGCTTTGCTGCAACCTGAAGCCACTAAACTGAAGTGCTTGAAAAACCTATCTTGCGGGATCCAATGGTGAAAAAGCACATTCCCCACCTCTGCCCATTTTTTCCAGTCACTTCTGATAATTGTCTGTGGTTTTTTTTCCATGCAGAGGCTTTGCCCTTTGTATTCCCAAGTCTCCTTATTTTATATTAGCTGCCATGTCATGCTTATCTGGCACAATTCTGAAGGGTCACTCAATGATTTGGTATCTCCACACCTCTCCTGACAGAACAGTTTTCTTTCCACCCCATTTTACTGGTCCCATGAGATGTTTTCAGAGAATGTCTCTGATCTTGACTGGTATTTGAAATCTTAGCGTCATCATGTAAATAATAGCATAAGGATGATGCGCTGGCCTTTTCTGCTAAGATCATGTACAACTTTGCATTGTATGAGTAGTTACTTGATAATGTCAAGTGCGTAATGAAAACACAGAGTAATAGCTCTGTGAGCTATTCTTTTTTTTTTTTGTAGTGAGTCATTGTGTTTTGAGCATGTAGAGCAATTACCTCTGATTCATCAGAGAAGGAAAAGCCTGCTTTTCTGCTCTGAAGACACACAACTTGGTGTCGTACCTGATGGGGTTTTGAACGCTGTTTGTATTAGTCCGGTTCCAGTGTGTTAACATGTTCTGTGTTACATCCATAGCAACTTCCTTTTTTCCCCTTCTGTGTAGCCAAGTCTACAAAGCTGCCATTCTTCGACAACAGTTACTCAAAGTAATGTCTGTAGTTGTCCAGCTGTAGCAGCCTGCTACCTAGCAGACCAGCTGATTGAGGGTCATGCGGGCCTGCTACATGATGGAGAAAAGGTCACATTCCACACCTGCATTTTCTAAAGAAAGCTCTGTTGCTAGCCTCTATTTACAAGGGCTTGGTTTATTTTCAGCCCAGAGTGACCGTGGAGAGCTCAGGCACAGAGCTGGAGGAGAACGCAGGAACAAGGTGTTTACAAAGTTGTTTCCTCCAGCCTTGCATTTGACACTTGCATTCTTGGCTCCTCTTCTGACATTTTGTTTGGTATTTCATGGAGCTGGTGAAATCCATTTTCTCAAGCAGGTGCTGTGAAAGCTGCCCCACTCAGCCCACGCCACCGAGCCCTACTCTTACCAGTGCCACAGAGCACTGAGGAATCTGGAGGCCGCTCCGTCGTAGCCTGCAGTGTCCTTTGCCATTGGAGGGAAGCGGTCCTTGCTGTAGCTCAGCCTGTGACCCTTCGTCCTGACCTTCAGCGCTCTTCAGTGCTGCCTGCTGCTGCCAGGTTGAACCCTGCACGGATTCTTGCCAACGCATTCAGTCCTCATCCGCAGCTCCTATGCAGAGCTTGCTAGCAGTCTGAAACTTTTAGACATGTTTGTCATTTTAGTCCCCAAATTCAGGTTCCTGCAATAACCCTTTAAAGGCACTGTGCTGCCATGAGCTGTGAGGTCTCATACAGCACTGGTAGTTGCGTGACAGCATCTCTCAGTGCCCATAGCAAGGCCCAGAGGCGTGCAGAAGGGCTGCCCAGGGAATTATTTTCCTTAACTCAACAACACAGCGAAGGCTGTGTGTCATCTGAGTTGCCGTGCAGGGGGCTTGGCTCTGCTTTCCGGTTCCACAGCTTCCCAGGGTAGCGGGGGCGGCAGAGATAAAGAGCTCAGCATGGTGGGGAAGGGAGTGACCTGCTTCACTCAGGAGAGATCGCTCTGGCTGATCTAAGAGCTGTGATGGTGGGCCCCAGAGGAAGCTGCAGTCAGTTCTCAGCAGGAAGGAAAATGACCACATGGAAGGGTGGTTAATGCAGGGGGTAGGGGACAAAGGGTGAATGCTCTTTGTCACTGATGGATTTACCTATGAGTTGGCCAAGGCCTGGGCAGCGGGGTATGAGAAGCAAGGTGCAAGTCGTGTAGCATATCCCAGAGGGCTTTCCACGCATCTTTTAACTTATATTTTTAATCCAACATAATTGTGTGGTTTATTGTAGCCCTGTAAATACTCAGATGACTTGAACACTGTGCCTGATCTTGCACTAGAAAGGCAACCACACGGAGGGGCCTGGCTGCGCTTCAGTTATTTAACCGAGTAACCAAAAAAGCTCGTTCTAGTTCATGGCAATAATCCTCTGCTTGGTGACTGTGCTGGCTGCGTGTCAGTGCTGAGGCTCTCTGCATGCTCGCTCTCCAGTCACCACAGGTATTTTCCTGTTTTCTGTATGGTGAAGATGATTAGAGGCAGGCAGCAGTGGATTACCATCACAGACTGACCCAGTGGCCAGGGTGAGGGGTACAGACTCCTCCAGAAAGCCCATAGGAGAAAACCTGAATGTTTTTTTTCCAGATTCTAACTATTTTGACTGTACTGCAGATACTACATCTGGCACGTGCATATCTAAACTACCTTTAAACTTACTAGCTCAGATCCTAGTCTAGCTTCAGCATAGGTCTGAGTTCAGCGTACTTGATAAGCTGTATAAGTACTCGGGAAGAATAACTATTATTTGCCCTGGAGCACTTTTATCCTTCCAAGCCCCCTTGGATTTTTAAACGTTGTTACTACAGTACTGTCAGTATACAGACACCCGGAAAGGTTAATCCAATGTCCTCTTTGGGATTTTGGGAAGTGAGAGGATCTTTGTGGAGAAGGAAATAGGGGGGAGTTAAGAAATTACTTTAATTTATACTTCTTTTTAATATCCGTGTCTGCTCTGATCAGTCCAGCAGGCTTTTGGTGTTAGTCCTTTCTAATTTCTGAATGCAAACGAATTCGCAGCTTATATCTGGAACAAAGCAGAGAAGCGAGGCACGTCCTCAGCCCCGCGGTGGCAGGTGTCCCTGCTGTCGCTGGGTCAGCAGCCGCTGGCACAGGAACCGCTGGCCTGGTGGAACGCAGGGAGCCGGGACCCTCCAGCTCCCCTCCGCCAGACGCTCTCACGCGGCAAAAAGCCCTAGGGATGTACCTGACTGAGGTCGGCCTGTGTTTGTCACAGCGGGCACAGCACGTGGGTGACACGTGAACACAGCTGGGAGCGGTAGTCATTTGGACCTTCGGAAAAGGGATGGTGATGGTTTTGTTTGCTTCGAGACTGGTAAAATGGAACTTCTGCGGTCTGCATTTCTTCTCCCAGATCAGGACCAGATTAGGGCCAGCTGCTGACGTTGTTGTGTGCCCTCATGAACTGCTTGTGCTCTGGACTGACGTCTGTAGGGGTAAGTCATTACCCATAACCTGTTCAGTCTCTGAGTTTGCCTGTTGAGATTCCTGGTTACGAGAAATTAAGAACTAGGTTCCCTCAGGATCCTTGGTCAAAGGCAGCCGGGACTCCGCTCAGATCAGCATTTCGATGTGACAGACAGCAGTGGAGCTAGAACAGAGAGCAAAGGGTTGCAAGGGTGCTGTCCAATTCTACGTTAGGTGGGGGTTTTGAGTGACTTTGGCCGAACCACTTTATTTTGCTGGATTCTTCTGTGATAAGGGCAAAATCATCCTATACACATTGTGGCCTCCTAGGCCATTCCCGAGCGCTTGCCCAGAGCTGGCAGCCTGCTAGTGCCAAAGCCACGTGGCTGGTGTAAAACACATGGGCACGACATTCCATGATCTGCTGTAGCTCGATGGTAAACTCTTTCTTTTCCAAGCATTTTGTTGCCTTTGGTACCTGCTGCCCTGCAACTGGAAACCCGTTTCCTGCCCTTTCATCCTCGGTCTTTCTGATCTCTGCGCGTCAGTGTCGCTGGTAGGGATTTTATCTATTTCTGTTTTCTTGTCTCAGGCGGCTTTTGTCTCCGCATTTCCACTTCCCGAGCGTGCAGCTGGCTGGACTGTTAATCAACAAGGTCACATTTTGGTCCGCGTTATTTTTTAGGGGGGTGGGGGAAGAATGGTTGCTCTGGGGGAGATACGGATTTTCCAGGTCAGGAAGGAAAGATGAAGGCGGAAGGGGAGCCTTACAGACCGGGTTTATTCGGAGAAAGGAGAACGGAGGCTAGGCTTGGAGGCAGGATTTGGAACTCCACTCCTAGCTTGAGTGTGGAACCGTGCTAGGGCTTTAGCTAAGACATCGTCTCTCTACATCTCAAGTGTTCCTTGATGCCTCTTTGCTAGTGTCACAGCAGGGCGCCCTGAGAATTAGTTAAATACTGCAAATGCTCACCGCCCCTGGAAAGGCTGGCTTCAGGTAGGCTGCGTAGCAGCAGACAGGCACAAACCCCAGCGCGCTTTGCCAGTTACTTTGCCGCAGCGAAAGCGGCACTCTGCTCCTCTGCCCCAGAAATTCGGCTTCCTCACAAGAGACACGTTTGCAAAGGTTTTGGGGCCTGAGAAAGTTAGAAGACCTGAGTGGCTTTATCTGAGCTA
Source organism: Nipponia nippon (assembly GCF_047370975.1). Lineage (NCBI taxonomy): Eukaryota > Metazoa > Chordata > Aves > Pelecaniformes > Threskiornithidae > Nipponia > Nipponia nippon. The sequence continues at coordinate 5,230,019 of NW_028262342.1, forward strand.
TCTTCGTGCTGCTTTATATAATTATAGGTCCTGCTCTGCTTCAAGTGTGCCGGTCACCCTTTTCTCCCAAAGCAACAAGTATTTCAGGAAATTTATTATTTATAAGTATTTATTATTATATTTATTATATATTATTTATAAGTATTTATTATTTTTTTAATATGAGCAGAAAGAAACAAAGTAGCACGGCCCACATCTTCAGAGGGGTCTCGATCACAATGGATCTCTGCTGCCGTTGACCGTGACTGCCTTCGTTTCCTTATTTTAAGAAATGAAGTCACCGGCCCTAGTCACGCCTGACTCAGTGTATCTGCGGGGGAACGCGGTTCCTGCGCCGCCCGCCCTCTTCCCCTCGCACGCATGCTTGCGTCGCAGCCGCCGTTATTGGCTCCGGACCTGTCTCCAAGGCACGGAGCTGGGGATCACGTAATCGTTCTGGGTAATAACTCGCTGTTGACTGTTTCCTGGGAGGAAAGGAAAGGCAGGAAGGAAAAACAACAACTGGTCAAAAGTTCCACTTGTGCAAAAAAGAAAAAAAAAAAAAGAAAAAAAAAAAGGAAATAAAGGGAAAACATGAATCAGAAGAGCTGGTCTCATTCAGGAGCACAGAATTCTGCAGAGCGATGAGGCGCTGACCTCTGTAGCAGGAGTTACTGCTTTTTATGTATGTATCGGTTGTGGGACCGTGTGGCGTAAACAGATGTGAAGCGAGTACGTGACAATATTCCTGATTTTCTTTGCTGAACTACATCGGAGAAGCCCTTGAGTCTGGCACAGAGGCCTGAAAGCCCGCGTGTACCGCTTGTACCGTGTCGGTGCTCCTGGGCCTCGGTCCCAAAGCGATAGACAACGTACCAAAGCTGTTAATTAATAAGTTACTGAGTCAAAATGAGAAAGTGCCCTTGGGTTGCTATTTCAGAGTCGTTCTAAGCTGAGCGGCGCGGCTGGACGCGCGGAGGTGTCGAGCACCGGTCCGGGGGTGCGTCGGGGCAGCAATGCGGGCGGGACGGCGGCGCACCTCTGCCCGGGGAGCGGAGGGAGCCCTGCGACCCGTGAGCCCCCTCCCCGCAGGCGGGGAGAAGGAGGCCCCCCCCCCCCCCCCCCCCGGCAGCGCACCACGGGGCACCCCACCGGCGAGGGGCTCCCCCGCCTCAGCCGAGCGAGAGCGGACGGACGGCGGGGAGAAGGAGCCGCTCCTTCCAGCACCGCGCCCCGGGAGGAGGTAAAGCCCCGGGGAGCGCCCTGAGCCCAGCGGAGGGACGGCGGGTTGGAGGGACGGACAGCGGGACGGTGGGACGGATGGTGGGATGGAGGGATGGATGGCAGGATGCAGGGATGGACAGCGGGATGGAGGGACAGCGGGATGGACGGCGGGATGGAGGGATGGACGGCAGGATGGAGGGATGGACGGCGGGATGGAGGGATGGACGGCGGGATGGAGGGATGGACGGCGGGATGGAGGGAGGGACGGCGGGACAGAGGGAGGGACGGCGGGATAGAGGGATGGACGGCGGGATGGATGGCGGCCATGTGGGCTCAGCGACACGTGACCCCCAGGCCACGCCTCCGCTCCGCGAAGGGGCGGGGCCTGCCGGCTGACCCGCCGCTGCGTGGGCAGGGGCCAGGCGTGACGCCACGCGCGCCCGGCCAATGGGGAGGCCGCACGGCGCGCTGGGCAGGGCCATCCTCGGCGGGCGGTGATGTCAGGGCGGCGCGGGGCAGCCCGCAGCGGGTCCGGCGCGGCGGAGCGGAGCGGAGCGCGGCGGGAGCGGGCGGCGCCGCGGTGCGCAGCGGTGAGGTGCCCGGCGCGCCGGGAGGGCGGGCGGCGGCACCGCGGGGCTCCGGGGCCGCAGCAGCCCCGTGCCGCGGGGAGGGGACGCGGCGGCCGGGGCAGCTCGGCTCTGCTCGGGGCAGCGCTTCCCCGGGGCCGCTGTCCCCGCCGGCGGCGGCGGGGCTGGGCCCCGGCTGGGTCCGATCTAGAGGGGGCGGCTTGCGGGGGCTGCGGGGCTCTGCGGCAGCCGGAGACGGGGGCAGAGCCCCGGGCCGCGCTCCGTCCGCGGGCCTCCTCCGGCTCTGCGCTGGGCAGCACCGGCTGCCGCCGTTGTGACCGGTGGCTCCGTGCCGGCGCTTTGGCCTCGGGGCGGGGTGCCCCTGTCCTGCGGCCAGGGGGTCCCTCCCGGGTGCCGGCTTCTGCAGCATGGGGAGCAGGGAGCTGCTCTTGCCCCCGGGTCCCTGGCACAGCCCCCCCGAAGCGTGCGAAGGGTCGTGGAAGGGGACTCGAGGAGTCGGGGGGACAGCACAGCCTTCCACGCACGCCGTCGAATGAATGAGCCGTTGTGCTGACCGCCACGACACCCAACAGAATATCCGTTTTCCTCCCATGCATTTCAGGTGAAAGGCGAGTTCTTGAAGAGTGACGTTAAATCCAAGGCTGTCCAAATGCCAGCTTCCACCCTACAGCCTGCTCAGCTCAGTAAGTAACCTTAACTGGGAACTTGCTGTTACTTTAAATAAGAACTCTCGTTGCCTCGTGCTGTAAGGTGAGAAATTCTTCTGGAGGAGGAGGAGGCCGACAGTGACACTTGGAGCTTGCTGGTATTGCTGGCCCTTCTGGCAGGGAGCACGAAACAGGCTGAAAGAGCAAAAGCCCACAGGAGCCTTCAGACTCAAATTCTGCAGAGGGACAGTGCTACTGGAGGAAGTGACAAAGCCCTGGTAGTAAGAAGAGCTTTTCTGGATTGTATCATCTCTAAAAGCCAGTCCCTCTCATATCTGGTCTCTGATTCCTCATCCCTTTAAGCGTCTGTGTTATTCAGTGGTCTTTACTTCGTCTGTTTTTCTCTCTGCCTTGTGTGCCCCGTCACATCGTGCTGCTGGAAGAAGACCTGGAGAAAGATGCACTAAAGTGTCATACATCAAAGAAGAAAAGCTTGGATCCTGTCTCGGTGGCTGCTGTACCACACAGTGCTGGAGAGGAGGAGAACTAGAGTGAATCTGCTGTAGTTCCCAGTTGCTGCAGTGTTCCCTGCTAGCTCAGTGGCTGGTGTCCTCCGTTCCTGGACTTTGCTTGATGGGGATCTCTGCTGCAGGAGCAGTCTCTGCACTCAAAGGCAGGCGAGCAGGGATAGGAGAGGTCGCCTCTAGATGCCGGAAAGGCCATTTGTATAAGCTCCTGGCAGAAGATCTCCTCTGGAACAGCTGCTGGCTGTAGGCCCACCAACCCAAAGGTCAGGATAGCCTCTCTGCAGCATGTCTTCCAAGCCGGAGCAGAAGGAAAGCCACCAGGCCAACGGGACTGTGCTGCCCATTGTGCCCGTGGACTGTCTCACCAGTCCGGACCGCGGGCAGCTGGTGGAGCCTTCAGATTTCCTGGGACCCAACGCTGATGGGGTAGAAGTGGTGGTGTTGGAGTCCCGTGCCAATGCTAAAGGGGTGCGAGAAGAAGATGCCCTGCTGGAAAATGGCAGCCAGAGCAATGAAAGTGATGACACCAGCACAGACCGAGGTCCTGAGCCAACCTCGCCCCTCAAGGAGACCTCCTTTTCCATCGGGCTGCAAGTCCTCTTTCCGTTCCTCCTGGCAGGCTTTGGGACCGTTGCTGCTGGAATGGTGCTGGATGTTGTGCAGGTAGGACTGATATTTCCCTGGCACGGCACTGGGCTCTGAATCCTGTCTCTGTAGACCATGGCTTGATCACAAGCCAGGAGGGACTCGAATGCCAGGGCTCATTCAGCAGGTAGCAGCTGTGAGGGGAGGAGACCTGTTACCTTGCATCCCGGTTGGGGAAGGGGGAGACGGGGAGACCTCGGTGATGTCTGGAGCGAGGGGAGGAGAGGCTGCGGGCACCCTGCACTGCAGCTGCCCTGCTCCGGCTCAGAGGAGGAGGTTGCAGCTGGCACATGTGCAGCCAGAGCGCCTGCCTGGGAACTGAGACCATTGAAATAAAGCGCTTTCCTGAGGGTGGCTGTAGACATCCCAGCTCCAGTCACTAGTTCCACAGGTCCCGTGTCCCTCTTCCATCTTCGATGTTTGCTGTGCTGTTCCAGCACGCCAGGCTCGTGCTAGCCAGGTTAATGATTCGCCTGTCGCAGTGCGTGCGCGACGCTCACGTGGTGGCTTGCTCGGAAGGTTGAAGGCTGGCTGAGTGGCCCTTAACGCTGTTTTCTCGTGCTCTTGAAGCAGCCAGGGTCAACCGGGCTAACGGGGTGGTTCCTCCCGAGAGGTGTGTGGAGGTGATGCTTAGGAGAGGCCAGCCAGAGAGCTGGCTGCTACCTCTGGATGAAAACTGATGTGTTACCAGGCGTGATCTCTCGTTAGGTCTCTCGTGACAGGTGACACCGTGGGAACCTGATAGCCGTGCAGCTTGCTTAGGTTTTATGTGGCAAATGTGACTTCATGGACCGTGGCTCCTGCGCCGGTCTCTCTAGCCCGAGTTTTCCAAGCGCGTGTCTCTGGCAGCAGATCAGCTGCTTAACCGCTTCTCCTTTGCTCTGAAAGACAGGCTGTGCAGAGTTGTCTTGATGCACAGCCCCAAACGGTGAGCAAGGCACAAAACTCAGTCATCCATGCAGTGTAGGTTTATGAAACTGTTTGGATGGAGAGGCAGCCATTTTGGAACTGTGGTCAACCAAAAATGCTCTGCTTGAAGCTCCTCTGTTTGTTTAAGTGGGGTAAACAAGCCCTTGCAGTGTTGGCATAGAAAGACTTGAATGTCGGTCACTTGTCTGTATTGCTGGCAGTTACGATCATCTCCACCCGAGCTGTGTGCCAGTACGGTAAGTCAGGCTGGTTTTGTATTTGTGGGTGGTCAAGCAGACGCATCTCTTGCTTTCGTGCCCCTGATGGGTATTTCCCTGCAAGCCTTTGCACGCTAGTCATCCTTATGGTTTCTCTTGATGCAACCCGTTGAGAGAGCTGTGAGGTGACTCAAAACAGGAAAGGCTAGCTGTGCTAAACTGATCTGGGAGAGATTTACCGGAATAATTTTCTTAAAAAGAAAGACATTTCAAGCACGTTTCCCTTTGCAAGGTCCCTGTAAACTCATGTGTGCCTCTTCTGGCAATTTCCCAGAGGCAGAGATTTGAACCCAGCCTAAAGCCCTTCCTGGAGAAGGAACAGCCGTTCTGGCCAGGGAGGAGCAGGGCGGGGGGGGATACTGCAGCATGCTGCTGTGTTCTCCTGCCTTTTTTTTTTTTTATGGCCATTAGAAATAAAGCTTTATAATTCCTCTGTCGCACAGCAGTTCAGCATGTAGCCACATGCAGCTTGTCCTGCCAACTCCTCTAACTCCCTTTAGCCTTGGGATTAAATGAGGCATCTAAATGCCATAGGGTGGAAAAGGGAAATGGGAAGCGTGTGGTCTCGGCTTGCTTCCCTGCGGAGTTTGGGGAGCTGATCTTGGTAACTGGCTTCCCAGAGACTCCAAGCCTTGGATGAAAGGAGGGAAGCATGTGGAGTGGGTAGCTGGTGCACTGGGGCAGACTGGAGTCCCATTGCTTTGGATGCAGCCATGGTTTGCGATGGATGGAGGGCTCCATACACTCAATTTCCTCTGTTTTGGACAAACAGACTAATGAGCCAGCTGTAATTGGTCTCCCCACTGTGAAAACAAGCAGCCCTGGCCTTTGGCCATGCTGTCCCATTAATGCGTCCCTATGAATTTGCCTCTCAGGAGGAGAATTTGCCTCTGCTCCCTTTGGGATTGGAGAGACCTTTGGGCCAGGTGACACGTGAGCATACCAGCTGCTTTTCTGTGTACAGTAGAGGACTATTGGCACAGTCCCCTCTCCCCGCAGAGCCCCGATTGTTGTTGTCCAGACTTGTCCGCTCCCTGGAGATTCTTTGGATGGGATGGATGGTACTTCGTACGGAGGAGGGAGTCTGCTCATTTCCCCTGCTTGACCACCTCTGGTGTTAGCATCCCTCCGGGGTGGCTCTTAGCCGGGGCCAGCGGGCAGTGCCAGCCCTGGAGCTGTAGCTCTCCTGTTGAGGCCACTTGTTACTTGGCGTTTTGGAGGGGGAGCGCTGGGAGAAGCGCAGCAGCCGCAGCAAGGCAATCAAAGCTCCAACCTGCAACACATCCCTCCCCTCTGAGCTGTCGTGAGTCACCATCCCGCTATAACCTGAGCGAAACCACGCTGGTACTCGTGACTCTTGTCAGCCTTAACTTCGCATGCGGTGACTGAAAATGACAGAGGCTGAGAAGCAGCTGCTACCCTGGAAATATCTGTGGTCTGCAGGTGCAAAGCTGCTGAAAGGCAGCAAGCCTGCAGGAAACTGCAAAACACCACCTGGGGTTTGATGTTTCTTCCAGAACCTCTGGCAGGCCGGGGTCCGATCTCACCCCTCCAATTGTGCATGGTGGCTCTGGTATCTGGGTAGATTTGTGTCCAAAAGGACCACAGGCTTTGTAGGAAATGGAGCTGAAAGAAGTTAAACCTAGATTGCTTATGGTCTCTGTGCTCCCCTCCCCAGAGGGCAGGGAGGAGGCGCTGGAGATGAAGTGCCTCTCCCTGCAATTCCCTGGCACAGCTCTGCTGAAAGCCAGCCGGGAGCCCTCTCGCTCCCCAGTGCGGTGCGTTCGCCTTTGCATGGAGCAGACTGGATGATCTTGGAGGATCTTGCGTGCTGTGTTAGCCTCCCTCCTCACCCCGAAAACAGCTTATTTCTGTGCTTCTCGAGGGGCTGTTACAGGGGGGAAAGGGATTTTAACAGCTCGATGTCCTGAACTTAAATTCATATTTTCTCTTCTCTCTGGCTTTTTTGTGTTCCCCAAACAGTCTGGCTCTGGTTCTCCCCGTGGAGCCACATCGTGGGCACACGTCTCTGCAGGGAGCTTTCTTCTCTGCAAGAGCCAGAGAGGCCTTCGAGACGTACTAAATGCCCGTAGACCAGTGTTGTATAACATCTTATATTAAGAAAGTTGGCAGGAGCCCATGGGTCCCGCTCTTTGCAGTGAGCAAGCTGCTGATGTCTGCAGAAATCTCCTTGTTTTCCTTCCCCGAAGATGGCTTTTATTCCTTTCTCCAGAAACACCCCTGTCTTGCTCGGGGACCTGCTTTAGCAGGCTCCAGTTACAGCGGCTTCTGGCACCAGCTTGCAGTGCAGCCTCCTTTAAAGGTTAATTTGCAAAGCCAGGGTTGGGACAAGGTGAGGGAGGGCTGCGAACTTGTGCGAGCTACTGCCTGATCCTGCCTCTGTGATCTCTGGAGGCAGAAAGAGCCAGGAAACTTTTGCACAGTGCTTCCAGCCTGCGGTCTGACTAATGACGATGTTCCTTTCATTAAGTGATTCTGGTGACACCCAGCTCGTCCTGCTGGGAAGTGGGAGCATGTTGCTTGCTGATTGAATTGTAGATACTGCTAAGGGAAGTCATAGCGAAGGATTCACTGGTACAGCAAGCAGCAAAATAATCATAATGCCTGCCTAAAAATAGACTGAGGAGAGCTGAGCTCTCCTGTTCCTAGATGTGACCTTAAAGGAAGCACGGCCTGATGTGCCGCTGTGTCGGATGAAGTATTTCAGACTGATTCTCCCTCCTGCCCTGCTCAGCAGGCAGCACTGAACTCAAATGTGCCCCTGCTCGAGAGTCGAGCAGAGCCGTACCCTTTCAGAGTGCCCCCGGCTGCCATGGAAAGGTCTCCCAAGCCAGGAGCTCAGGTTAGCTGGGTGCGGGGTGGTTGGAGCAGGGGCTGCAGGGACCACGGTGGTTTCCGTAGGTGCCGCTCAGCAGAGCAGCTGGGAGAGGACTGTTCGTTGCATCAGGAGAGCCTGGAAGCCGGGTATCCTCAGGAGCCTTGGCCTCGAGCAGAGAGAGGGTTGTGGCTGCGCCTGAAATAGCTGAGCAGCTTTCATCTGTGCACCTGGGAGCTGGAGAGCATGGCTAGCTTGTCTTACCAAGCTGTCAGAAATGTTAAGGGGATTTTTATTGACTGGAAAACAGATTTTTTCCCTTTGAGGAAAAATGGTCCCAGTTCATCCATCTCAAGCACTTACCTGCCTCCTGTGATCACAGTTTTCTCTCAAGTGGTTTTTCAAGTGAGTGCAGCTTGAATGCGGTATTGCAAAGGACCTGGCAAGAAACTGGAATTCGTTGGCACGGTGGTGAAGGCAAGCAGCACAAAGGATGGAAAAATAAACAAAAATAACTGAAGTCCTTCCCCACAGGAAGGCATTAGTCATGCAGGTAGAGCGACTTGTGTTTGTTGCAAGGTGCTGGCCGATAGTCTTCCTTGTCCTAGAAAGAACAATGACGCTGCCAAGGAGAGCGCTGCGAGAGATGGAGCCCGTTGCAGGTAACGTTTGCAGGAGGAAAGCAGAGGGCTGTGACTGTTAGCGTGTTCAGCGCAGCAGCCAGCTGTGGAGAGTGTGATTCCAGCTGTGCTCGGTGCCCTTTAAGGAGTATGGCAGTCTGGCAGTGTGGGAAGCGGAGTTATTTTGGACACAGGGCCTTCTCGCAAAACATTCATGAAAATAAAGAATCGGGCAATGAGATTTGTGTAGCTTACAGGGTTTTTTGTAAATGTGGTTGTGAGGGTTTTTTTGGGGGTGGTTTTGTGTTTTCATGGAAGCCAGCTGCTCTCCTTTAAGACTGCTTACCCTGCAATTACTCTTCTTTTTTCCCCTCAATAACCATGGCTGCCTATTCTGCCTCATGCCCAAGGGAGCCAACTTGACTGTAGAGCCAGCGTACTTAGTAAATACCTGAGTAATGTAGGTGCCAGGTGAGGGCACGCAGCTCCTCGGTGGGGTGGAGGGGAATCGAGACCACGGCAGGCTGCTTTTTGGAGCTGGCAGGATCGGGGAGCAGCAATGCCTTGCTCCAAGATGTATTTGTAAGACGCACGTGTAGGGAATGGCTCTCAGCTGAGACTGACAGAACTTCAGTACTCGATTCTGCCAAAACCTGCAAGTATTGGGCAAAGTCTCTTCATCTTTCCCTGTTTTGGCCTCTGTATGCGTAAACATGTCGTCAGTGGTTAATCTTTGGGGGATTTTTAACTGAAAGTTGTAGGCTGAGATCTGGTTTTTAAGCTCAGCGGGAAAATGTGGTCACTACTGCACGAATGTCAAAGCCAGTAAAACCACTGCAAAATTCAAAGTGTGGCACCAGAAGGGGAACTGGGTTGTGTCTGCTCAGGGCCACACGCGGGCAGTGCCAGGTCGCAAAGGCAGATGAGCAAGTGACGCTCAGTCCAAAGCAAAGGTTTCTAATGGCCGTGATTATTTGTTTAATGGTCTTTTTTTTGTTTTAATCTTGCAGCACTGGGACGTCTTCAAATACGTGACTGAGGTGTTTATCTTAGTACCTGCATTACTGGGCCTGAAGGGGAACCTAGAGATGACCCTGGCATCTCGCCTGTCGACAGCTGTGAGTATCCAGGGAGCTGAGGGAGGGAGCGGGATACCTGGTTTGGGAAGAGGAGGGCAGGCATATGCGTGTCTGGTGGCTGGGCAGACAATCATCTCTCTGTGCATGGGCCTGTGAAGTCAGTGACCGCTGAAACCAGAGCCTGGAGTTTCGTGTGCTGAAAAGGTGTCTTCATCCCACTGGACTGATCAGATTTGAAGGCTTAATAGTCCTTAAGCTTTGCTGACAGTTCACGTCCTTGTCGTGGCTGCCTGTGGGCCTGGAGGCACGGTGCGCAAGCTGGCTTTGGCCATTTAACGTCTGGAGTGCTTGGATCCAGTTTTCTTTGTGAGGAAGCTGAGTGCAGGCATGTCATCAAAGCAGGCTAAAACAAGCCAGGTTCAGGAGGGCTAGGAGATGAGAGAGCCTGGAGAGAATTGTACGGCAAAGGCTAAAACGGAGGGCACCTTGCGGTGAGAGCTAGCAGGTGGATTGACAGCCTCTTGAAGTTGATGGAGAGCACGGCTGGGCATTTCTCTTGCTAGAACTCAGTCTGATTCCTGTGAAACAGTGAGCTCCCTGTGAGAGATGGGGGCAGGCTCTGTTAGATCCTCAGAATACTGTGTTAGTCCAGCTGTAAATGAATTGCTTTGTGTTTAAATGTTTCTATAACACAGCAGTCTGTCTCTGTAGCTGAGCGGCGCTGGAGAGAGACTGCCATCCTCTCCTAACAGGGACAATAACACTCCTTCCTTCTGCAAAGCATCTTCTGCTTGAGTATGACAGCGAGCGACTGCCTGATGTTCCTGCGTTTCCCATGATGGGAGCACGTATAGCTTTGAATCTTACATCTGCAAGGTGTTAGCTGCCTGCTGCCAAGCTTTTAACTCGCCTGGCTCTGTGCTGTGAATTGCTGGAAGAGAGAGCCCTTGCAGCAAGCAGCCTGCTCTTGGCCTTGACAGTGCAGAGGAGCTGACGCATTTTGGCCCGAGAGAGCTGCTCAGAAAGTGCTCGCTGAGATGCAGGGATGGAGAACTGTCTGCCTGGGTGGCAGCAGCAAGCATAGCTAGCAGAGAGCTGCTGATTAGCATGCTCCCTTCCTCTCAGCTTTCCCCTCGCTGGGTGCTGCAAGAGAAAGCACAGGAGAGTGTTGAAAAGGTCTCTGAATATCTGCTCTCCTGGGTCCTCTCTTGTTCTTCCATCTTGAGCAATGGGGTGATGCCAGCTGTGACTCTTTGCTCCTCAGTAGCTTTTTGTTGGCCTCTGAGGCCCAAGGTTTCTGGTGCATTCCTGGATGGCAGCAGAGCCAACGTTTTGAGCTGCTCATCCAGTCTGTGTCACTGGCAGCCCCTCTTGTCCCTCGTGCAGTAGCTCCCTGTATGTACCCTAAGGGGTGCTGCTCTCCTCTACTGAACCAGTGGCACATGAGGAGCATATTCTGCAGAGTCTGAGGTTGTTCCTGCGGTCCCTGGGGAGAAGGAAGGCAAACAGAATTTCCCTGGACTAGTCCTTGGCTTGGCCTCTGCACCCCAGCCCCTGCCTGCCGATCCCTGACGACTGCAGGGACCACCTCCTTCTTGAATTCAGCCCTCGCTCTTGGTTCTCTGAAGGAGCAGGGCGCTGAGCTGCCTGGGGGATGGCCGTGCCAGCATTACCTCCCAAAGCTGGGCTGTGGCTGCTTCCCCTCGGTGCTGGTCTCCTCTCCCCAGGCACCGCTGGGGAGGACAAAGCTGCTGGGAGGCTTCGCGCTGCCCCTGGCCCAGCTGTGCTCTGGTGCCAGGGCTGGCAGGGACAGAGGCTGAGCGCTGCAGCTTGTGTCGCAGGCTGAGCTTTGTTTGCCCTTCATTCTGGGAAACAAATCCCTTTGTTTTATTCGCTTTCTATTGTTCGGATCATGTCAGGATCCTTGCTGTCCCAGACACAGGCCGTTCTCCCTCTTGGCCTTGGCCAGCTTGCGCTTTCTGAGCGTGGGCTTATTGGGGTGAATGCTTGGCTCTCGTGGGACAAAGGCAGCACAATGCTTCTCCATCCTCTTCCCTTATGGGACTGGCACGGAGCAATGTTGGGGCAGGCTTGGCAGAGAAACGAGACTGTGCAGAAAGTCACAGGAATGCAACACTTTCCCCTATCTGCTCTGGTGGCTGCAGCAGGGTCACAGGGAAACTGGCAGAGAGTCCAGCTCGCCTGCCTGTCTGTGCCAAGCGGCTCTGCCCTTGCACCAGCTTGGTCTCCTGGTGCCTCCTCCTGCCCCTGAGCTGACGGCTGTGGGGTGGCATTAGCCTCGTGAGCCAACAGCCAGGCTCTCTCCTCTGCCTTCCTTTGCCCTGGCAGGGAAGGAGGCTGTGCTGCCTCTACATGAATCCCCTAGCCTTGCACTCTACCTCCTTGTATCTGTGCACGGTGGGATAGGACGATCTTTTGGGCTTTCCTTTTTTTTCCTTGCCCTCTTCTTCCCTGAGCGTGGGGGACCCACGTGCAGGCGTGCGGAGGGAGCTCCCCTCCGACCAGGGCTCCGCGCTGGGGGTCTCTCTGCAGGAAAGCAGCCTGGAGTGGTCTCTCAGACTGTGGGTTTCTAATTAGTGCTGCATTAAGGCACCTCAGAAATTCCTTGCGCAATTAAGAAGCAAAACTCTCCCATTAGTTAAAGGATTAAAATCCTGTTGCCAGTGACTACAGCTAGGTTATGTTAATCCCAACCTAATTGCCATGTGGCTGGAATTTTAAGGTCAGGCTTCATATGGAGCTCAAATTCCTGTGCTGGATGTGCTCAGTGCTACTCCAGTCAACTTTTTGTTCGTTTTCCTCCATTCCTTCCTACTCTCCGCTAAACTGACCGGAACAATTCGCTCCAGAGATGGGCGCATCTCAGTGCTGGGTGAAAAGAGCCGGCAGTTCTCTCGAGCGCATGCAGTAAGGAGAGCTGAAGGATTAGTTGGTCACTGACTTCTTGGGGTTTTTTGCGGAGACCAGCAAGGAAACCTGAGAGGAAGAAATTGCTGCTGTATTGTTGGGCAGGAGTTTGAGTTTGACGCTGTCAGCCAGTAACTCCAACATGCATTTACCCCTTCAGATTGTTTGAGCCTCTCCCTTGTTTCCTCTTCCTGTTCATCAGCTTCTAATAATACAAGATTGGATATAAGCTCATACGCTCTGCTTGTCCGTTCTTCCAGCTTTCCATAACGACCTAGAAGGTGCTAGGGAAGAGCAGAACCCTTATGCTCTGCAATAACCAGCAACCTGCAGTGATTCTGCTGGGTTATTTTGGATCGTACGCCAGGGAATTAAAGCAACTTTGTCCCTTCTGGTTAGTCTGATTAGCATCTCCTGCAGTTGTAGCAGTGCCAGATGACCCATGTGCCATGGCAGCTTCCCGCTACTCAGTAGGTCTCCACGTGGCATTAGCCTTGTTTACTCAGCTTTTAACTGAAACAGTAGTTCTTGCTGCCAGCTTCCTCTGCCCACGTGATGCTACTCTGCCCTTGGTCCGTATCGGAGCTGGGGCACACAGATAGCTGACCTGAGAGTCTGTGCACCCCTATTTCCCCCCTGGCTGGTTGACCCGAGGGGTAGCATGACCCAACTGGGCCTGGGCCAGGCTTGGCCTGATCACCAGTGGAGTGAATTCAATGAGTAAATAAGCAGCAGCGCGTGACTCTGCATGGGGACAAAGTATATTTTGATGCTTTTGCAAGATTTTCATCAGATGCTCTGTTGACGTCGATTCCCCTTTGCACTCCCTTCAGAACACCCTCTGTAGTGGATCTGGCTCCATTCCTCCAGCTGGGAAGGAGAAGGTGACGAAGCTGAAACTGGGAACAGCTTTGGTGTTCTGGAGTACAAAACCAGAGTAATTGTTGGAAGAGGCACTGTAGTTACCCGGGGTGTAAAGCCCAAGTGACTTCCACAGAACTGCATGTCACAGGCTGGGGTGTTAGCAGAGCTACACCCCAGCTGTACCCACATGTGCACACACATGGACACGCACACCTTTTCTACTGAATTGCTGTTCCATAAGAGCTGAGGATTTGAGGTCGTTATTCTCTCCTGCCCCTGGCACAAACTTGCGTAGCTGGAAGGCAGGGATTTGACTGGTAGCAAATGCAAAATGCTGTCTGTCTTTAAGGATGTTGTGATGTCTTCTTGCAGGCTAATATTGGCCAAATGGATACACCCAAAGAGCTCTGGAGGATGATAACAGGGAACATGGCTCTGATACAGGTAAGGAAAGGTGAAAGGAGAAGAAAATGGGAGTATTGGTGGTTGGTGTAAGCCAACTGTGACAAGCGCCAGGTTTAAATGCCTGGGTTTTGGTATCGTCACCTTCTCGTCCCACAGTCATTTTACCGTAACGGTTTGCTCTATAGGTGAGGCTTGGCGTTTCCCTGCTGGATGCTAATCCACCTGAAATCCTGGTACCCTGGGTGGTGTTTCCCTCTTCCCTCATCACCGGACTGTCTTGCTCTCTAGTACTCTTGGTGACTGTCTGGTTTTTATTTTCAGGTTCAGGCTACTGTGGTTGGCTTCCTGGCCTCGATCGCAGCAGTGATATTCGGATGGATCCCAGATGGGCACTTCAGCATTGACCATGCTGTCCTGCTTTGTGCCAGCAGTGTGGCTACTGCTTTCATTGCTTCCCTTGTTCTGGGTGAGAGACAGACCCTGCACACCCTCCGTGCACCTCTTCCTAAAATGATGGGCCGTCCTTGGCCTCATCCTGTTTTCTTCCTCTTTCTGGCTGTAGGCATGATTATGATTGGGGTCATCATTGGATCCAGGAAGATGGGGATCAATCCTGATAACGTCGCCACACCAATTGCTGCCAGCCTGGGCGATCTCATCACCCTGGCTCTGCTTTCAGGAATCAGCTGGGGCTTGTACAAAGAGCTGGGTGAGGAGCAACAAAAGGCCTTTGTCTCTCCCTGGTCCTTCCACGTGCTGCTGCATCTCCCTCGCAATTCACCCTCTTCCTTTGCCCTTCCTGTTCTCGGGGTATATAGGATGCCTGGCCTGGAAGCTACCTCAGTTAGTGAGACCTAGTCAGAACTGATAAGGGGAGGAAACGGACCTTCTTACTGCCTTGTAGCTGCAGACAGTCTTGGCAGTGATCTGCATACTTCCTTCTTACCAGGTAAAGTGGTAAGGGAGAGGTTGTCTCCTTCCAGGTGCTAGGGGCTTGATTGTGGCTAAAGCAGTGGGAGAAGGCAGCTTTGGATTTCGTCTTTTGTGCTGTCAGCACCAGCTGGGGATCCTCGGTGCAGAGCTGCAGCTGGAGACTCCAGACTTCCTCCTCCCTCCCCTCCACCTTCCTTCCCTGGCGGCTGGGGTGCAGGGGATGTGACTCAGCCAGGTTCAGCCAAAGGCGAAGCAACACTGGGAGGTCTCGCCCAGGAGTGGGAAGAGGGAAGGAGCAGTTAGAAATTGAAGAGATCTCACTCGGATCTGTTGATGAAGCCCCTGTGAGCACACCAGGAGAAGGAAATGCCATGTCCTGCAGAGCTGAGGCCGGTCTGGTCTAGTTTGCCTGCCCTTACAGGAGTTTCCGACTCCAGGGGTGACAGCAGTCTGTAGGCAGGCTTGATGAGCTCAGCTGAAGTAGCACCCCGCCTCACTGCAGCGGGATGTATCCTTGATCTGTTGCCTCTGCTTATTTCCCCCTCAGAGAGCAAAGCCTACGTGAATCCTTTGGTATGCGCCTTCTTCATAGCGCTGCTGCCCATCTGGATCATCATTGCCAAGAAGAACGCAGCAACTCGGGAGGTGCTGTACTCTGGCTGGGAGCCAGTCATTATCGCGATGGCTATTAGCAGGTAGGAGGGCATGGAAGAGTTCCTCTCCCCCAAACACAGACCACGCACCCTTTCCCCTGGCCCTTTCAGGCTCTTAGCCCTTGGTGGGTTCTGGAACAAGAGGGAACCAAACCTCTTCTGCTTCCACCGTCCAGACCGCCAGGAAACTGGAGGTTATTTTGTGTTTTCTAGACAAAGACACGGGGTTCTAGGTCCTGAGGCACAGGAGTGATTAAGCACCTGGCTGCTGGAATCCAGGGCCTTAGCAATGTCCCCGCTGCTGCACAGGGGGACTCTGGCATGGCCACGGAGTAAACACAGAGCCCATTTAGCAGTCTCTGCACAAGAGCCCTCTCTGCCCTCCGAAGGGCAGGGCTGCTTTTGATTATTGTGTTGCAGTAAACTGTGCATTAGGAGATTTAGTCTTTGATGTGTTTTGGCCACAGTGAGAAAAGATCCTGCTAAAGCTGTCTTCTGTTATCAAATGTTGAGGCTTAAAATCAGTGCAACAACCGCGACCATAGGTGCATGTCAGTGGGCGTATATATCTCCCTTCGGTGCACACGCTGCGGCAGAGAGAACCCGCAGTGCTTTGTGTGAGTATTTCCTACTGAGCTTTCAGCACTGACCTCTTCAATCTTCCCTCTGCAGCGTTGGGGGTTTAATTTTGGACAGAACGGTCTCAGATCCCAACTTTGCTGGGATGGCTGTCTTCACACCGGTTATTAATGGTGAGTTCCTTTCCACTCTGGAATCGCAGCTCTTGGAGACTGTTGGCAAACAGCAGAATTGTCCCGTGTGCGTTATTTCAGGCAGATTAAGGAGACTAATCCTCTTTGATTGCCAGGCGAGCCATGGTGGTTAGACCCAAGCTTCACAGCAGCGTGGCTCCCTCTGCTGCCAGCCTTTCACCGGAGGGTGACTGGCCTGGGAGGCTGTTGCCTAAAAGGCACATCTTCCAGGGGCCCAGCAAAAATTATCTTCATTTCTTGATTCCTCCTGGCTGGTGGAAGACCCCCATCTTCCAAGATACGTGCCTTGTGGCACCTGGTGACATAAAGATTTGGATTTGCAACTCAGAATCAGGAAATCTAATTGCTTCTGGTATAAAGCTTTGACCTCCTTTCTGCCTAATGAACCAGGGAAACTCTCTTTTTTTTTTTTTTTTTTTATTACTTCTTGCAATAAATGGAGTTAATTCTGAGCCAGTGCACCTTGTGCTAGTTTCATTATGCCTCATGCACAAAATAATAGTTTTAAACTTCCGGTGGCTGTTTTGGTGGCTGACTCGTCACTTTTTTGTTTCGCATGTTTCTTCCAATCAAAGCTGCAGTAATAGAATTGCATCTATTTTACTAAGGGGCCTGAGGGGAAACTGTAGAACAGTGTGCTTTGTCTCAGTTCTTTACATCCTGCAAAAGTGGAATTCGGGTCAAAAATAGACTGTCCTACATTATTCCAGCACCTGGCAATTCCAGATCTGCTGGCTGTTGAAAATAGCTCTTTCTCTTTAAAGCGTTCGAGACAGCATCTTACTGCTCTCTCCTCATCTGCAGGTGTGGGTGGCAACCTGGTGGCAGTGCAGGCTAGTCGCATCTCCACTTACCTGCACATGAGTGGGATGCCTGGAGAGAGCTCCGAAACGGCCCCTCGCAAGTGCCCCAGCCCTTGCAGCACTTTCTTCAGCTCAGGTAACCAAGTCAGGTGTTGAAATATATTGACTTCTGCCGGCAGCAGTTGCTGCAGTTGACTGGCTAAACTCGTCACTGGAAATGGTGGCTGAAGGCTGCTCGGAGGCAGCTGGCAGCTCCCGGACGGGCTGGTCTGCTGGCCTGCCCTGCCCTCTAGAGACGGTCAGACCGTTAGCAAAGCCGCTGCGCCGGAGGACGTAGCCCTGCTGGATGAGGACAACGTGGTGTGGAAGTCCCGTGCCCTGACTGTCTAATCCTGTAAATCCTCCACCCTCTAAATCTTTTCCAGATGTGTCCAGGATACTGAAACCTGCCTTGAGGCTGCTCGAGTGTTGCAGCTCGGCTGGGCTTCTGGAGCTGCAGCTACAGAAAGCTTCTCCCTTACGAAGGCTTCCTAACAGCTCTGTTATTTGTGGCAGTTGTGTGGCAGAGCACCGCCCGAGCTTGCATTCCAGCACAGAGTGTGGGCTCTCCAGACTTCCTAGAGAGGCTTGATAGCCTGCAGCCTGGGTCCTGGCCTTCTGGGCCACGGCTGTCCCTGAAGAGCAAGGGGGGGTGAGAGGGCTCCAGTGTGGTGGTGATCTGTTAGAAAACTGATCGCTAGGCACGCTGCAGATAGAGCTCCGAGGAAATTCAATGTTTGTGGTGAATTCTTGACAGCTCTGTACTGAGCACTGCCAGAGGTGGGACATGAGTCCTTCTGGCAGCTGAGGTCTGAGAACAGGTTTTGCTCCTGGGACAGAATTAAGGTCTCCTACTGTGCTTGGTGCAAAGAGTCCTTGGGCATCCTGACAGTGGGGTCATCATTCAGGGCGCTGCCCCTCAGCCTAAATCTGCAGTGTGGGGATGAGGGTCCAGTGTGCCGGTCCCTGCTTCCGATTCGACCGTAGTTGTGCTGCCTTGTCCCCTGGAGCCTAGGGAGGCTGCAGAGTTGCTGTGTGTTCAAGCCTATCTTAACCCTGAACTCCGTCTTTGTTTCCTTGCAGATGTGAATTCTCGCTCTGCTCGTGTGCTCTTTCTTCTGGTGGTACCTGGACACTTGGTTTTCCTTTACACCATCAGCTCCATGCAAGGTGGACACACCACGCTCACCCTGATTTTCATAGTCTTCTACATGACAGCTGCGCTTCTCCAGGTAAGCTGGAGCCCTCCCAGGGGCTGTAACCCCTCAGGCTGGAATGAGGGGACGCTGCCATGTCATCAGCAGCGGGGACCTGTTCAGCCAGTTAAGTTGTAGATACACTGCTGCAGGCACTGCCATACACTCTGTCCCTAGGTAAGAGATTTACATGCTGGGGAGGGGTATGCCAAGTAGATTGTATTTGTCAAACGAGCCGGTATCAAACTGAATAAATCCTTCTTTGTTGATACCTATACACACAATATTTTCTTCCTACCATTCTTGGCAAGTTTTGAATCTGTCTTTTGTCTCTTTTAAGTCCTTCTGATAGCAGAAGTGTTTACCTCCTGTGTGCTAATCTGTCCTATAAGGTGCTTTAGCAATTTTAAAACTGCTGGTGAAGAAAACAGGATGTGGAATTTGCAGGGACGCCGTGCCTTGTGTGGCTTGTCCTGCCCTTGCCCTGCCTCCCCTGCAGGGTAGAGACCTGCCCACTCTGCGGCGCGGGGCTCCCAGTCTCCCCGCAGGAGCTGTCTGAGGCCGTAACGATGGCTGTTCTGAGGGATGTACACAGAGCGGGGGGGTTCGTGCTGCAGAAATCCAGCGGCCGCTTGCAGGAGTCTGGCTGCCTGCGTGGGAGAGCAGGGAGAGACGCTCTGGTTAGGGAGTTTCCTACGAAGCCCGGCTACGCTCCCCCCCTGCTCACCCCCTCCGCCTGTGGAAGCTGTGCCTGGTTTCGGTGTCCCCTAAAATCAACAACCGAGGCCAGGGTGAGGAAATGAGTCAGAGCATCCATCAGAGGCAAGAGCGGAGCGCTGTCATCCAGGAGGCTAAATTTAGGTTGTGAGCTCCTGCTGGGTGCTCGGGCGCTTGGAGGGGGCTTCCGCTCGCAGCCGCTCTGCAGAGCCGCTGCTGCGAGCAGCCCGCAGGCTTGGGAGCACCGGCGCGGGCGCTGGCAGCTGAGGGACCGCCGTGTGGTCCTGAGCTCCGCTGTGTCCTGAGCGAGACCCTCCCAGCCCCGGAGACACCAGAGGCGTTAGTGACACTTCAAATCCTTGTCCCAGACCTAAGGCTTGAGAGGATCCAATGCGGATTTCTTCTGCCTTTGGATATTGATACGAGCCTCTCACTGCGTTGAAGCAGACAGGGGAGCACATCGCGCTCTGGTAGTTTCAGCTGCTGGGCAGTTGCTCTTTTATTTCTGGAAGCCAGACATTGCTGTGCCTGCCCGAGCATCCTTTGTGCTTCTGAGTCCCCTCTTTGCCCCCTATCTCTTCAAGCTTGTTCTGGTTAGATCTGAAAGCTGAGATGCAAAATTTAGACTTTTTGGTGTTTGGGCGCCAGCGTTCTCCCTTCTGAGCCTAAATTTGATGGTGACTTGTGAAGCTAAAGAAGGACAGGGCAGAAGCTGTTAAGGACGCGGGGGATTCGGATGCCCAGGGGCCCACTGCAACTCCCCAAGTTCCTCTTTGTGCTGTAGCTGTCGCTTTGGGGATGCAGCCTGCATTAAATGCCCGGACTGCGGAGCAAGGTGGTTCTGACCTGCCACCAGCTCCGTCCCTTGGGTTGAGGTGGGGCCTCTCTGAGCCTGGCCCGTCCAGCTGGCGTTGCCCCAGGAAGGCTGGGATTGCAGAGGTCGGGGTTCGTGGCTGATGTCGCTCTTTTCTTCCTGCCTCCCAGGTTCTCATTCTTCTGTACATTGCTGACTGGATGGTGCACTGGATGTGGGGCAGGGACCTCGATCCTGACAACTTCTCCATCCCGTACTTGACAGCGCTGGGGGACTTGATTGGAACAGGTCTCCTCGCTCTCAGCTTTCACATCCTCTGGCTCATCGGTGACCGGGACTCCGATGTGGGAGACTAGCTCTCCCTGCTGTGCCCCCTTCTCACAGCTCTCCTCCTCCTTTCATTTTGTTGTTGTTGTTTCTTTTCCTCCACCCTTGCTCTCCTTTGCTTCCTCCCCCTGCCCTGTCTCTCTTGAGACTTCATCTTTGATACTGGATTCTCATTATTTTCAATGGGAATTTTATGTGGTTTATATTTCAAGCCAAGTTTGTACAGAAAATAAATCTAGTTTTAGGAAGGACAAAAAAAGTGTAACGAGACAATCACCAAGTGCAATTTCATAGTAGTTATGTCTGAACCAAGGTTACGGTGAAGATACTGATCAGTCAGATCACGCAGGGAGCCCAGCCTGTCCCAGTCACCAGAGGTGAAGGGCTGCTTTTTTCGCTTCATAAGCGTTTTAAATACTGGAGGTAAGGTTCAGATTTATTTTACTGAACAGGCACCTTCTAGCAAAATACAACCTCATGGATGAGGGCGTGGGGTGTCTCCTGTCTTCTCTGCCCTGTCGCCCTCCTCCCTTGCGTTCGCTCTCTGAGCCCCCCTCCTGTGCCTAGCATCCAAAGCGCGTGAGCCTCTGGTAGAGGGATTAGCGAAGCTGGCGAGGAAGGGTCCTCCCTGCCGAAACACCCATTCCTGTGCTCCCACAAGGAAAGGGAGTGATCTCGGGTTTGAGGACTGCAGAGCCCTGAAATCTGGCTGCAAGCAGGCTGGTCTCTGCTGACAGATTAAGCTCCCTTTTGCCAACCATCTGGCAGCATCTCGCACTGCAGGCTGCTCGTTCTGCCTCTCGTCGTGAGCCGAGTTCAGCTCCTGCCGCCTGCAAAGGGATGCGCTCCGTGCTTTGCCTGGAGAGGCGGTGAGCTCTCCCCGTCCGCCCTCCTGCCCGCCCGCGCTCTGCTGGAGGATCCGCCGGAGCCAGCGGGGATGCTGCGCGCCAGCCTCTCCTCCGTGCTGCTGTGGGCACAGCGCTATTTTCATGGCAGCCCGCTCGGTTCAGTTGACTTTTCTTTCCTGGAGGGGTGGATGGAAAAATAGATCCTATTTTGTGTGTTAAGATCTTCTTTTCAGTTGCTGAGTGCTGCTGACGGGCCCATTGCAGCCGAGAAGCAGCCACCCAGTACCTCTCCCAGTCGAGCCTGAGGCATTTCAAACTTGTGAGCGTTGGGCTCTTGGTGTCTCCCAGAGAAGGGCACCCATGTCCAGCTGCTGGATTTCTCTGTATGTGTAGGCACCAGCCAGAAAACAGGTCAGCGGGCGCAGGCAGATTTCTGGAGCCCTGGTTCTTAGTGCAGCTCCCTACGGGCCTGTAGCAGAGGAACCCGCTTGCCCTCGAGCAGGCGCGTAAAATCTGGCATCAGGGTTACAGCCCAGCTTGCAAGCACCGGCTGAGCCCTGCGAGTGCAGGGTTCTCTGCTCTGTTTCTTTCCCCTCTGCTTTTTGTGCTGTTCAGCTCGGTGATGGCCGAGGCGCTTCTCTTCCGCTGCTAGTGCGTGTTGGAAGGACTCTCACGCGGTCTGCAGCGGCGTAATGAGAGAAAACCTGCTCTGGCTGTGTGACTAAGGCGTTTGTAAATGATCTTCCTGAACGCTGGCGGCACTCGATGCTTTTTAGTTTTCGCATTTGGATATAAATTCAGTAAACTGCATGCAGTTTGATGTAAGCAGGTCTTATCGACTTGGAAACTTCAGCCAGTTACACCAAGTTTAAATGACGTGCCCAAGCAGACAGCGCTGTTAAACAGGCTCTAATGCATGGGTATAAATTGAACGCGTGAGTGTGCATGGGGGAAAGCTCTTCGCATCTGCCAAGGACAGGGAAAATACAGTATGCCCCCCGGCGCCTGATTTCAGTGCCGCACCGCCCAAAGCTCGGGGAGCTGCCAGTATCTTCCCAGACGCTGGGGGAATGCCTACAGCATTCAGCGCAGTAGCGCCTTGCCTCCCGATCCTGAAATGACAGCAAAGCTCTCGTTTTAGTGAGCTGTGCAGCCCCGGGGCACTGCAGCTCTGCCCCTGCCCTGGACACTGCCTGTCCTCCTTAGTTGCAGCTCCAGACCATAGCCTAAAAGCTGCTGGATTTGTGGTTGTCTGCTTTTCCTCTTGCTTTAAGCATGTTCCTTGCAGCAGAGCACGACCATCCTTGACTGGCCTAATTTCCTCCTTCAGGTTAACTTCTGTATGTCTCACACAAACAAATGCTTGTCTTCTCCTTTTGGCTTTCTGACGGTGTGATGTGGTGCTGGGAATGCTGATCTTCATCTGAAATAAGGCCAGGTTGGAAGATCTGTTTGTTACGCTGGGCAATGCCAGAAGTAGCTGAGCTCTACAAAGCCCTGCCTAAGTGCAGTCAGTTTTGCTTTTTAGGTAAGGAGCGATTCGTTAGGAACAGCTCCTGCCTCCCCCCAGAAAAGAGCTGAATGCACCCGTTGTGGTCCACGTCAGGACCAAGGTTGCTCTGGGATCGGGCGTTGTCCCGGCCCCGAGGTCTGGCTGCAGGGCTGGTCCTTCCTCTGGAGACGAGCGCGTTGGAAAGGAAGGTCAGGATTAGTGAGCGGGAGGCCGGTTCTGGAAAGCCCCGGGAGCAGCTGCGTCCCCACCAAACGGCCGCTGGGCTCTTGCCCGCTCAGGACCTCTCTGAGGTTGCAGAAGAATCCTTTCCCGCGCCGGTGGGTGCGTGCTGTTCTCCTTCCGCTGCCGAAGCTGTTCCTAGCACGCAGGAGGCGGCGGTGGGATCCCTGCCCTCTCGGGCTGCTCCCTCCCAGACCCGCAGAAGAGCAGGCGATGTATTTTTGAGACGGCTTCCCCCTTTCTACCTTGCTCATCTAGCGTCAGGCTCGCTTTCCCCTTCCCCATCTTTGCAACGTGTCCGTTGTGGCAGGGGCTCTGAACCTCGTACGCTCCACCCTGGTGTCGTGACTGCTCCCAGGTCTCCTTTGGCCAAAGCTCTGTTCAAAAAAACCAAACCAAACCCAACAAACCCAGCCCTCGCACCCTGCTGTACCGGAGCCTCAGCCTGGGGGCTTCTGGAGTGTTCTCTGCTGCTCACCTGATTTCTCTGCCTCATGTTGAGGAAGAGATATGAGACTTCCTTCCATTAACACTTAAGCTTTTATATATATATATATATATATATAAAAACATATATATGTATATATATATAAGAAACTTTCCCGGTCTTTTAGGTGTCACATCACTGTTTAGTTCCCCAAGAAAAGATTCCCCAGAGGAAGAATCTACCATTCGTGGTCTCCTGTAAAATGAAGGGACCCGGAGGTGATGGAGAGCTGTCCCGCTGCTGGGATGGGGGTGTCCATGCATTTGCAGAAGGTCTGAGGTGTGGGGCACAGGTCAGGGAAGAATCTCCTTTAAAACTGAAGAATATTGATGGTCAAAACCTTTTCCCACCAGTTGCACTAGAATGCATGCCTACTATACAGCTGACTGCAAATGAAAAGTACTGGTTTACTCTTTTTATTAAAGGAAAAAGACTGTCTTAATTATTTATAGTTCCTATAAACTGAATTGACAGATGTCAACTTAACTGATAAATTATATTTGGTTAAATAAAGATGACATTTATTTATGTGGACTGTGGTGCCTTCATACGCCTCTCTACTTGGTTAAAGGTCTCTCTTTCACGTTTTGCAGCTTATTTTAGCTTCCACCGAAACTCTTCTGATACGCAGTGGAACGAGAGTTAAGAAAATCAAATAAATGGCCGTGCGCAAAGCAAACTGTGATTAATGCAGGTGACGGAGCCGCCGGCGGGCTGCGGCCGCGCGTCGGCTGGACCAGGCAGCGGCGCGGGGGCTTGCTCGCAGCCCTTGCTGCGTGCAGAAGCCCTGCCCGGGCTTACGTGCGGCCTCTCTGCCTGCGACTGTCGATTAAGGGATGCGGGACAAAAGGGTTCTGCGCGTTTTGGGGGCCTGCTAAGCCCCCAGATGTGCAGGAATTAGTG
Source organism: Nipponia nippon (assembly GCF_047370975.1). Taxonomy (NCBI): domain Eukaryota; kingdom Metazoa; phylum Chordata; class Aves; order Pelecaniformes; family Threskiornithidae; genus Nipponia; species Nipponia nippon. Next base: position 5,253,772 of record NW_028262342.1, read on the forward strand.
GCCGCTGGAGGACTCCCATCCTCCCCAGCTCGGGATTTGCCACTGCGGACCGTTTCCCTGTAGGGCTGCGCCTCCCAGCCGCTCGCCCAAACAAGGACCTTGTTGGAGAGCCCTAAGACAAAGCCCCAGGGACTGGGGAGCCACCCAGACCTCGCTGGCTCCAACTTCTGCGCTGGCCTGGGGCCACGCTGCCCCAAGGTGCCCGTCATTCCCACACCCACTAAATATCAGGGTGTTTAGGCGCAGGGCAGGTCATTTGGTATCTCGGTTGTGTTTTCCTTTCCTGGCTGGGGGAAGGAGCGATGGGGGAAGGCACTGAGCACGTACAACGAAGAGAAACATTTTGGCATTAGCTTAAGACCTTGAAGGAATCCAAGGATGGTGTAGCGTTGCTTTAAAGAAATATATACGTGTGTGCATGTTGTGGATTCTTTTTATTCGTCTTCTGGTTGCAAAGGGGCAGGGGGCAGGGCCCAGGGGGGCAGGGGTACATGGGGCAGGGCCTGGGGGGGCAGCGGTGCAGAGGGGCAGGGGGCTGGGTCCGTGGATGCAGGGGTGCATGGAGCAGGGCCTGGGGGTGCAGGGATGCAGGGGGCTGGGTCTGTGGATGCAGGGGTGCAGGAGTGCATGGGGCAGGGTCTGGGGGGGCAGGGGCCAGGGGTGCAGAGGGGCAGGGGGCTGGGTCCGTGGATGCAGGAGTGCATGGGGCAGCATCCAGGGGTGCATGGAGCTGGGCCTGGGGGTGCAGGGATGCAGGGGGCTGGGTCTGCGGATGCAGGGGTGCAGGAATGCATGGGGCAGGGCCCGGGGGCGCAGCGGGCAGGGCCCGGGGATGCAGGGGTGCACGGGGCAGGGCCCGGGGGTGCAGCGGGCAGGTCCCCGGCAGGCAGGGGCAGGTCCCGGCGGTGCGGACTACAGGTCCCGGCAGCCCCGCTGCAGGCAGCGGTTCCGCCTCTGCCGCCACCTGACCCTCACATGACCGCGGCGGGGCCGGGGCCGGGGCCGGGGCCGGGATGGGGCAGCGCGATCGCATGTTCAAGGTGCTGGTGGTGGGGGACGCCACGGTGGGGAAGACGTCGCTGGTGCAGCGCTACGCCAACGACAGCTTCAACCGGCACTACAAGTCCACGGTGGGAGGTGAGCGGGGCGGCTCGGGTCCGCAAAGCGAGCGGCGGCCCCAGCCCGCTCGGCGGCTTCTCTTTTCCAAAGCGCGGTGGGGTCTGAAGGCTCCGTCGGCTTCAGACGCCCGTGTAACCCCGCGGTCGTCACCGTTCGCCTCCCTCGCTCCTCGGCTGGAGCGGGAAACGCGCTGCTCCCCTTGCCCGCAGGCGGGGAGCCGCGGTTTGTAACGGGGGCGGCCGCTGCCTTCGCAGCGCCGGCGGCGCTCCGGGGGGCGGCCCCGGGCAGAGCCAGCGGCCGCCGCCGCCCCCCGCGGCAGGCGGGGCCCGGCCCTGCTGCCCCGGAGCGTCCCTCCCCGGAGCTGTAACCCGGAGGGGCGGAGGTCTCGGCCTCGGCTCTTGCCAGCGAAAGCAGGAACGGCGTGGCCCTGGCGTCGTTTCGGCATGAAACCCGCCGAAGCCTGGCAGCGCTCTGGAAGGACGATGGGGGCAACAACAGCTTCGTATCAAGGGGGCTGGGAACGAGATCAAGCGGGATGGGTTGGTTTTGCTTAGCATCAGTGTCAATGAATAACCTACGAGGAGCGGGAGGTGCCGAGGCTTCACCCAGTCTCCCTGAGGACCCAAGGGAGCGGGGGCAGAGCACGGCTGTTTAAATCCCCGTGTCCACGAACGGAGAGGGGGTGAACATTGGAGACACGGGAGAGCCACAGCCCACGGGGGCAGAGCGCCTGGGCTGCGCCCGCACTGGCACTCCCAGCAGTAAAAGAGCTGCAGACCTTTGTCTTTTTCTTATTTTTACTTTTATTTTAATTAGTTCCTGGCTTCAATAAGTTCCAGCCCTGCTGACCGTGGCTCACAGCGTAGCTGGACAGTTTTCCCCCTGCAGCGAAAACCCGGTGCATCGCGCAGCCTGTCTTTCCCCTTTTGGCTCCGCGCTGGTCGCAGCCGGGGCGCAGGAGGGAGGGAGGGAGGCCCGGAGCTCCGTGCACCGGCAGCTGAACGGCTCAGGCAGCGCAGAACGAAGGCAACAGCAGCAAATCCAGCATTTTACTGGCATTTAGAGTCGGGCAAGGGAAGCTTTCCTTAAAGCTCTCCAAGCAATGAGGTTTCCAGTGTCCTTTTGCCTGTGGTTATTCAGGGTTATGTGCTAGAGGAATTCTTACTCCTGAGCGTTTTGATTTCTGCTTCCTTTGCTCTTGGGTAGTGTCCCTAGTGCCGGTGTTACAACTCCAGGGATCAGGAACGAGCATCTGAGCCCCCTGCCGCCAACCGGGGAGTTGTGCGTGGGATGGGTACAGACCCCGGTGGTCCAGGATTCTGGAAAGCCCCGCGATTTGGGGGAGTGGGGTCCACCCACCGCTGCGTTCGCTGGAGGAATTCCACCACGCCGTCCTCCTTCCCAAAGAATTGCAGAGCGGCATCTCTGCTGCCGTTCGCGAGGGCTTTGACCACAGACCTGCCAAGCTGGGCCTTGCAAGGCGGGGAGGAACGCTGCTCCCTTCCTTGTGTTATTTAACTCTCTCAGCTGAAGTTCAGGAAGAACCACAGGCCCAGCGTAGCATCCCAGGGCGGGATGAGATGCTGATACCGCGCTTGACTTCTGCTTTTCTGAGGGCATTTTGTGTGTGTGCGGTCGTCCCCTCTGCAGGGTGCGGAGGGGACGGTGTGTGGAGCCCTCGGGATTTAACGCTTATTTTGCAGCTTTCTGTGACAGAGGAGAGGGGACAGCACTTGCAGACCCTCCTGGTCTGCGCCTGGTCTGTGCTGGTGTGGGCGATGGTCCAGTACGAGCTGCCGCGGCTGTGGAAGCGGTTGCTGGGTCGGCCTGTGCTGGGACGCGGTGAGCGGCTGCGGAGGAGCAGGCCCCTGGCGCAGAATGCCCCTAATGGAGTTTCCTTTCTTTCTGGGGATTCTCCAGTGGATTTTGCTCTGAAGGTGGTCCAGTGGTCGGAATCGGAGACGGTACGACTTCAGCTCTGGGACATTGCAGGTATGTTCACACGAACCACGAAGCTGCTCAGGAGCAGAATTTAAAGCTCTCAATGGCTTGGCCCTTTTTTTTTTTCTCCTTCCTTTTTCTTTCTTTCAATAGGAGTCTGCTACAAAAATAAATCCTAAAAGCCTGTGGATCCGAGGAGCAGGACTGCTCTGGTTTGCAGTGCTGTCTGTAGTTCGCAGTAGTAATTTAAATATTTAATCAAAAGCCCATCTGCAAAGAATGCAGCAGCGCAGATGATAAATCCCATCGAGCCTTTCTTTTCAATTTCAAAGCCAGAGCAGAGGGAGTGGGGAAACAGGCTCGTTTGTAGCTGGATACGGAACTTCTCAGCTCCGAGTCGTCTGTTAAAATCCTGATTTCTGGCATGATAGCCAGGAAGGCCTGAGCCTCGTGTCTCAGCGTGGAGCAGCTCCTCCGACCTCGCGCTGCTCTGGCTGCCGGGATTGGGAGTGGGGCTGGGAGGCTGCGATCAGTGAGCTGTGCGAGCAGAGCCGGCGGATCCCACGGGAGCCGTCGTGGCAAGGGGAGACCGTTGGGTGCCCCCGCGCTGGCGGGGCTGGGCCGGGAGTGGGGCACGCTCCGGGGGCCAGCGTTACATGCAGGGACATGGAGCGAGGAGCACCCGCTCCCCGGAGAGGCGCGGAGAAACGCGGTTCCCGAATCTCCCTAGCAGCAGAAGAGGACAGGCTGGTGCAGCAGCGTCTCTAAAATGGCACCTCTGGATCTAGAGGGGTGAGGAAAACAGGGTTGTGGTTTCCTCCAGTTTCACCGCTCAGACGCGTGCGTCTGGAATCCTTAAGAAGAAAACAGGAAGGAGAAGTTTGCAGCAAGAGGATTGCAGCAAGAAACTGATTTCAGTTTCAGCCCCAAAAAGGCATTTAAGATTTGGAAAGCAGAGGGTCCGCGCTGATCACAGTGCTCTTGTCGTGCCCCGAGCAGAAGGGGCTGCGTGCACCGATGGTCCCTGCTGCGCTGCCTTCCACCTCGGGGGTGTGCAGGGGTGGGCAGATGGATTGAGGTAACCCAAAGTGCTCAGTTCTCGATGGCTTCGGAGCGAAAAGCCTGTTGACCAGCTACGGGGCTGCGTGGGAGCCCACAGCGAAGTCTCTCGGGTGTCAGAAATAATGGTTTTCACCGTGCCGCTGACCCGTGTGATGCGATGTGAGTGCTCTGTGGTGTGTCCCGTCTACACGAGTACAGCCAAACCGTGCAGCAGCACAGCGGAGTTACTCTCTGGATGCAGTTTTGGTCGTACAGGCAGCCCATAAGGTTTAATCAGTAATAACAGTATAGGTGAGTTTTAATGGTTTCTGGTTAGTATTGAATTTTTCTCTCGGAGAGCCTGGTCTGTGACGCCGTGCCCGCAGCGGCAGCAGCACGGGTCCCCGCTGGTGGCACGGTCCTGCCGGAGCAGGGACGGCTGGCGGTGGCCAGGCACCCTGCTGCTGGCGGGATTCTGCTCGGGGGGAGGCAAATGTGTGGCTGGGGACACTACATTTAAATTATTACACGGGGAGTAATGCAAGTATTTCTGGGACATCTGAGTGTCTGGGTCAGGATTAAGGGCTCCCCAGTTTGTTCCAGTTCTGTCGCTGCATTGCTGAGGCACACCAGGCGGGACGCAGCGCAGTGCCTGTATTTCCTCATTATTGAAGTGGAGATTGTTAGTGTCAGCTGAGAAAATGATGTACCATGATGAGCATCTTCTTTGCGTGAACAAATCTACCAATGGTAACTCGGGGGGGGGGATTTTTTTTTTCCTTTTGATCCTGAAGGGCAGGAACGCTTCACGTCCATGACCCGGCTGTACTACAGGGAGGCGTCAGCCTGCGTTATCATGTTCGACGTCACCAACATCAGCACGTTCAGCAACAGCCAGAAGTGGAAGCAGGATTTGGACAGCAAGCTCGTGCTGCCAGACGGGAACCCTGTGCCTTGCCTACTGCTGGCTAACAAAGTGAGCAGCGCGAGCCGCGCTCTCTGTGTTCGTGTGCGTGCACGGGTGTGCAAAATGGAAGGAGACCCCTTTAGCACTAAGCCTTGCCCAGAGTTGTCCCATAGCTTGTGGTATTTTTAATCCTTCCCTTGTTATTCTTGAATTTTAGTAACTCTTTAGAGTTATTCTTGAATTTTCTTTCTCTAGCGAGGATTCTCCTCCTTACCTAGGCCACCGGTAGGACTTCATACACGGATGGCACTAAGGAGATGTTAACAACGGCTCCGTCCGAGGATGCACTGCCTTGTGCTGTCGGAGCTCGAGCTCTGTAGCTCCTGCCTTATAAAGCTTTTTTTTTCCTTTTTTTGGTGTTTAACTTGCAGTAGCCTGGGCAGGCTGGGCGTGACGCTGCAGGTGACCTTTCTGTTCGGAGCTGCCAGAGGGATGTCCAGTTTTCATTCAGATGCAGTGTCAAGTTTCACTGTGTAGATTGGTTGCTGTCTTTTAATGATTTGTTTTTCTTTCATTTAAAAACTACCTTTATGTTCTTCACGTGCCAACATCGGCTCAGCAGCCCTTTCCAGATTCAGTTTGAGACTTGCCTAGTTTGAGAGAGCCTAAAACTGGAGATGACTCAAAAACGTGATGGGTGGGCAGGAGAGCGGCTTTTCTTCTCCACTTCCTCACCAGTAACGCTTTCCCCGTTTTAGGGCAGCAATTTTGCCTGCGTTAGGGAAATCGGTGTGACTGTATGCCCTGCAGCCACACTCATACAAGCTGTTATGGGACAGGTTTTCTCACTGCCCCTTTGAACGTCCCGTTGGCATCAGCGCGGCTGCCTCGGCAGCACCACACCAGTAACACCACACCAGTTTCCTTGCTGCTGAGAGGCCAGGCAAATTTTGGATGAGTGACAATGCTTTCTTGTCCTGTGCTGGATGAACCTCCATTCCATGCATGCCTGACGGAGGTGTGTCCGTATCTCAGATGAGATAAATATATTGCTGCTTGCAACATCCCATTAAGAACCTTGCCCTAAGAGCTCTCTATCAGCTTGCGATCTGGGAGATGCGAAGGGCCGAGCCTACCTGCTGCCTGCCTGCCTGCCTGCTGCCTGCCTGCCTGCCTGCACACAGGCAGTAAATGGCTGAGGGGGAGAATTCCCTTCTCAGCTTAAAAATTAAAAGGCTGAACTTAAAATGACTGATTCTTGTTTTACAGTGCGACCTTTCTCCATGGGCAGTGACAAGAGACGAAGTGGATCAGTTCAGCAAAGAAAATGGTTTTTCTGGTTGGGTGGAGACGTCTGTCAAGGAAAACAAGAATATTAATGAGTCCATGAGGTAGGCACCACGACTGGTGATACATCTAGGAGTTAATTCCCTCTTTCAGCCACGGCTGTCTTTGAGGTGAGGGGGGATGCTGTCAGTAACAAATAGCAGCAATAATACGCAAGTAAATCTCCCGAAACGAAACTGAATTCCGAAAGGTCAGAAGTTTGTCTCTCCTTGGTTAAGCTCTGACATGCTTTTGGAAACAGAAATTCTTTGAACAATACCAGAGATGTTTTTTCATACACTGGCCTCTGCCAGGAGGCTGGGACTTCTTGTGCAAAGACACTAGAAATTCTTTTGTGATGCACCAGTCCTTTGATGGAGAATTTGGCCTTTTTTGAAAGGTATTAGACTGGTTATTCGCACCTGATCTTGAGGCTGGGCAGCTGGTACCTAGGAAGCCTGTTGCTGTGTCCCAGTCCTAAACTGGGCCCGAGGTGAGCTGGTTGCAGCGGGCGTTGTTAGTTCTCTGGTGACGGCAGGGTCTTTGGTGCTGCCAGGTAATAGCAGTAATGCTGCCGTCAGCGCTACGAGGTTCCTTAACCTGACTGTTCAGTCATTAAAGTTCTGGAGTTTTGTGTCTTTTGGGAATGAATTGCTATTTCTTTTTTGTACAGCTGAAAAAACATGTGGCCCAATCCTGTGTGTTTAAAAGGAAAAAAACCCACAAAACTCACATATATTTGTCTTCTAGAGTCCTGATTGAAAAGATGATGTCCTCATCCACCGGTGATGGAAGTTCCTCTGCTGCCGGCAGTGGGGATTATATTAACATAAAAGAGACAGCCCCACCAGGCTGGGCTTGCTGTTAGAGCACTGACTACACCACCTGCCTCGGGGCTAGCAGCAATGGCCTTGCATTATTACCATCATCGTTGTTTCCTAAACTGGCTGTCACTGGTTTTGGGTTTGTTTTTTTTTTTACATGATCGTGAACTGTCTTCTGTTTGGTGCCTATTCGTTCTCAGTAGAGCATTGCTACAATGACTTGGAGTGAGGAGCGGACAGAAGAGAGGAGGGAGAAGATTCCTCTTTCTTCTAGTGTAGTAGCAACTAGGAGCTCTGCCGCCGGTAATGTAGCACAGTCCGTGTTCAAGCACATGCTTGGATTATTTTTTTTTTAAATTTTGAGCACTTCATCTTCTGACATGTGATGGCCTGTCTCGGGCAGGATGAAGGATGTCGAAGGTATATTTTTAATACTGTTGCACCTTTTATTCCCCACTGCCTGCACCCACCATACACAGAGGCACCAGTCCAACGTGTTACCTTCATCTGATGCACGCAGAGTTCAAGCGGTCTCTCTGCGCCTGTGGATTCCCAGCGTGGGATTACTGCAAACTCTTTACTTTGTGCTCTGGAACTACATACCTCTGCTTACGTGTCCTGGAGGGACCAACACATCTCATCATTGCCACTAATTGTCCTTAAGATGTGAAGCCAGATGTGGATTAGCACGGTGTCCCACATAACCAGACCTGTAAAATGATCAGTGTGAAGCTGAGAGACGGTGTAGCACAGCCCTGCCTTGCGTCTGTACTGACTGTGGCGCTTAACAGCAGAGACCTCAGTGTTTTGTCAAGAATTGCCCAGTCGCTTTCTGTTCGTTCCTTCTCGCTCACCCTCTGCCTAGCACAATCCTATGTATTCTGTTCTGCTGCCACTTTATTAGGGCACCGAGAGCTGAATGAGGAGTAGGTTGTAAACTCCTTTGTACGACAGAACAACAGTCCTTTTCACTTTTAGAACACCCTGTATCCTACCATCTCAAATAGCTTTGCAACTGCTGCTGAATTGCCTTCCCACAATTATTCTGTAGCGATGAGTGAACTTGGTAGCAGGGATGGTGCAGGAACGGCGGCGCTCTGAAAGCCCACCCGCTGGGTTTAGTGGTGCAAGGGGGAAGCAACGGAGAAGACGTTGCAGGACAAAAGGAAACGAAGAGAACTGCTCCCCGCTTGCCTTTTGATGCCTGCTTTCCCTGACACGTCCCCAGGTACTCAGTGTTGCGAACAGTTCTTGCCAACAACAACAAAAAATGGGTAAAAGCAGACTGGATAGTTATCTCGGAAGAGTTAATCAGAAGCTCAGTCTGTGGGGCTGGAGGTGGAGAGCGTTGTGTGCGTTTCACAGAAGCATGCGATGCTGTAGGATCGTCTTGCCCATCTTTTAGGGTAGGATTTGAACAAGCGGTCTTCAATAACGTTTTTCGCTTCTCAAGTGGTTTAATTTGAAAACAGGGCTATAAATTGGTTTGTCCTGATTCCTGCTGAATTAGGACTGCTTTTCTTTGGCAAAGTTATTCCTTGTGTCTGCCTTTTCTTACTTTATATCATCTATGGAGGGAGAAGGACAGGAACTGATTGCCTTCGCTAAGCAAAAAAATTCTGCGTTTTTCCTTCTCTGGAGTTGAAAAGGATTGATAAGTAAACAGTAAGGGCTAAGAAATTTAGAACTAGTATCGTGTTCCACTGTTTTAATTAAAAGCTAAAATGTCTGGGCTGGGATTCTGTTGTGCAAATATTGCCAAATTTGGTTTTCTAGGTGCTTAAATATATCCTTTTGTGCGCCACTGGATTCACTGTAGAAACATGTGAAACGTAGAACTGGTTAGCAACAAAACTGAACTGTCTCGTTGAATTTTACTTCCTAAACGTTGTGTTAAAAAAAAGTAAAAGAAAAAAGTTATTTTTTTTTAACCGTATAAATATTTCTAGTTCTTTATGGAACATGGGGAGAAGGGTCTAGTTTTTTAAAGGACCTGTCACGAAACCATTAAGATTCGTGTGTTATTTATTGATTTCTGTATATGCACCTGAAAGCATTTCAGCAGAGGGCAAGCGCTAGAGCCGTCCTTACAGATGGAGAAACCGAGGCACGCGGTGGAAATTTCTGCCCAGGACCAAGCAACTGCTCAAGTCAGTAAGAGCTTGGCCCTGAACGGAAAATGGCTAATTCCTGTTTCGGTGGCCTGGCTGCCAGGCCACAAATCTTGCAGGAAGGGAGCTTTACACCTTTTGTGTGTCAGTTTGCTATCTACCAGTGCCTCTTTGGTGCCTGGACCTCTTAATCTGGACCTCTTTTTCCTAAGTGCCTCTCAGAAACAAGCAAAAAGCCAAAGGAAGATCTCTGAAGGTTTTCTTCTATTATACATCATTTCTGTTCTGCCCAGTGGTTTCCGGCACCGGTGTATGCCTTGGGTTTTTTTTTTTCCACACTGCTTACTGCTCGTTAACATCTTAATAGACACAGTAGACAAGTGTCGAAAACCAAGCCTGCACAACAGAAACAGTCGTTGCTTGAGATCGGTATAAAAACCCAACCAGACAGGAAAACGATTTTACTGTGCAGATGTGTGTGTGTTTTCAGAGCTTGCTCTGTGGCACACAAGCTGCTTAAAACAGCAAAACAACATTAAAAACCACCCTTGATTTAGTCCTGTAAACCAAACTGATTCAAAAGCCCCATCTGACCACGCTCTTTGCTGGGACGGGCAGTGTGTCCAGAACGGTTGCCTGTGAAATTAATTGTGCCCAGCTCGCGCTTGCTGGAATAATTCTCGTTTTTAAAACAACTGAAAGGGAAAAGACAACTTGAGTGAAGCAGTTTCTAAGAATTATTTTAAACGAAGTCAAGTCTCGTTCATGCAGACCAATAAAAACGTGAATCTTTCAAATACGAATCAGAAAAGCCTCGTCTGTATTCTGACGAACTGCGCTTCACTGGTGTCCGTGTCAGGAATAACCTGTTTTGAGAATGAAGGCGCTTGGTTTTCCCTTCTGCAGTGCCGACTTTGTACTCTTCGTGTGACTCTGGGCCAACTGTACCTATTTCACTCTTCCACGTGTTGTTTGTCATTCCTCCAACTTTAATTTGTGGTCATGGGACTCAAAACCACAAGGGAGTTTAACGGTGTATTTTATATGTTGATGAGAGCACACTGTGGGTCCACATAGCTGGAAATTTTTACTGCAATAGAATTTGAAATCATGAGGGCAGACTATAGTTCAGAAATAAGTCAACAATATCAAAACTTAGCCTTTTTTTTTTTAAACCGCTTGCAGCTACACAGAAGTATTTTAGAGATGGGGTTCTGATTAACGTTGCAGTATTATGTTTATATAAAGAGAAGAAACTGCTGGGAGGTTTTCTCCGTATCGATCGGTGACTAATGCAGTATTGCAAAAGTTTGAAATAAAAGTTTGACATTGCTTGTGTAGTAGTTGTGGTTGTTGTTTTCCTGTCTCAACAGCCCTAACAAATGGGTTCACAAGTTCAAACTAGAAACAGTCTTGCTGTCAATAATGGGCGATGTATAAAGCGTACAGTGTGAGCTGCCCTGTTGCCAGCAAAACAAATTAGATCCTTTTCACTGAAACATCTTGCTGTCTCAGTTATTGTAGTCTTACTGACCTACAAGCGGGACGTAAGCATGCAAAACTTTCGCATGTGTGAGTCAGTCATAGTGGCTTTTAATCCAATATATCCAGCTAAGAGGAGAAAGAAAAGAATTCCTTGATGTGGTTGGTTGTTAATACGCCTTCCTCCTTATGGCTCATTAATTCACACAGTGTATTTTGGGGCTGGCTACGCAGGCAGGCAGTTGCTCTGAATGCCCCTCTTTCTTTTCTGATCGGCTTGATTTTCATGAGTATTGACTTGCACGAAGGACAGGGCACATCTGAATTGATCAGAAAAGTGGCAGTAATTCCAAAGGAGACAAATTAAGCTCAAGCAAGGCATTAAATGAAAAACTACTCCTGTAATTAGGTAAAAAGCTGACCATATTCGTATTGTCAAACCAGTCTTCTCAGATAACCCAACATATAAAAAAATGTTTGTAAGTACTGTTTTAATAAAACGGAGTCTAAAGATTCAAGTGCAAAGCAAAAGCGACTTGCTGTTGCAGAAGCTGCCATTTTAATGGCCTGTGGAATACATTTGATTTTCCCATGGCAAAAGCAGCTCCTTTTCTAAACCAAATGAGTGATTTTGGGTTTCTCGGGAATTTAAAGTCTAACGAACCAAACACCTTCCCTGGACTTTCTTGTGTCTTACAGAAGTTGTGCATGTTCTTTGTATCTGCTGGCTGGTGGAGGGAAAAGCGGTGGTAATGAAATCAGTACCAGTAATGAAATCGGTACTGATAATGAAATCTCCACCCGCTGAAATTAATTTTCTGCGTTTCTTCATAAGTATTTCACACCGAACCTAGGGCTGATCGCTGTAACAAAAACAACCAAAAAAAAAAGCGATGTGCTGTAGAAACGTGAAAGCACGTACATTTATTGCCAATCCCATCGCACAACACGCCCTAACCCGCTGCGGGGGCTCCCTTCGGAGCACAGAGGTGCTGCTGTTGGAGTGGGAACGAACGATGTGGGATTCCACCGCGTCCCTGGGTCAGGGGCTGGGTATAAACCGCCCCGGGCGCTCCCGCCCCTGGCAGCTCGGCCGCAGCCGCTGGGCCGTGCCCGTTTGTGTATTGCCCCCGGCAGCCCCCTCTGAAGTCCGGCCCTGAATGGCGGCTCCCTTACCATGACAAAGGGGCCGTGCCCGGAGGAAGGGCGCCGGCATCGCCCTCTCGGGCCCTAACCTCCCTTCCTAAGCCCCGATAAGCACGGCGCGCCTCGGGGGCACGGCAGGCCCGCGGCCGGCCCCGCACACACCCCAGCCCCCCGGGGCCACCGTGGCGGCGGGGGAACCCTGCGGCGGGGCGCTCTGAGGGGAGTCGGCGGGGCCCTGTAGGCCCTGCCCGTGGGGCCGCCCGGGCCGGGCCCTGAGGCCACGGGGCTCCGCGGGCCCCCGTGGGGCGCCCAAGCGGGCCCGCCGGGGCCGGGCAGCCGCGGGAGGGCAGCGCCGGGGGAGCAGCGCCGCCGGGCGGGCCCGGGGGCTGCGCTGCGGGGCCCTCGACGCCCCCGGGGGCCGCTGCGAGGCGGCGGCGCCGCTTCCCCGCGTTTTCCCTCCAAAACCACGCCAGGCCCCGCGCGGCGAATCTGCGGGTCGGGCCCCGCCGCCCCGCCGGCCCCCGTGCGCCCCGGGGAAAATCCGGGCCGGGTACCGGCGGTGGCAGGTGGGCTCGGCGGGGCGGGACGGAGCGGCCCGGCGCGGGGCGGCGGCTGCGGGGGCACCGGGAGCCGGTGGCGAATCTGCCGGCAGCGCCGCGGCCCGCTCTGTCGCTCACAGCAGCTTGAGCGTGTGGGGCGTCCTCGCCCCCCTCCCCTCCCCGCGGGGAGAGTGGGCAGGGTCAGCCCGCCGTGATGGTTCGAACTAGCCAATGGGGCGCGGCGAGCCGCCCGCCGCGGCCAATGAGCGGGGGAGGAGGTGGTGCCAGCGGGGTAGGCTGCACCGCCCCCCGCTCGCATCCTCTCGGCGGTGCGAACGCGACCATTTTGCGGGGGGGATCGGCGAGCGGCGGCGACCGCAGCGGCGGCGGAGCGGTGACCGGGGGCGGGAGGGGCCGCGCGGCCCACGCAGAGCAGCGGGCGTCTCCCGCGGCGGGGCGCGGGCCGGCGGCGGCAGCAGCGCCTGAGGGGGAAGAGGCGGCTCCGGAGGCGCGGCCTGAGGCGCTGGGCCCAGGGCTCCCGCTCGCTCCGGGGAGGGGACGGGCGACGCCGAGCCCGCACCAGGCGACCGTTTTTTTTTTCCTCCTTCCCCTCAGCGCTGGGCGACGTCCCCCGGGCCGGGCCCGAGCAGCCGGGGAAAATGTCCAGGCCTGTCAGGTGAGTCCTTGGCGGAGCGCGGAGGCCCCGCTCCCGCCTCTCCTCCCACCCGCGGCGCCAGCGCTGCCTCCCTCCCTCCCTCCCTCCTCCCGGGCCCGGCCCCCGCCGGCGGCCCGGCGGTGTAGGCCCTCCCGCCCGCCCCGCAGCAGCAGGCCTCGCCGCAGGCCGTGCCCGGGGCAGGGGCAGCCCGAGGCGGGCCGGGCCCGGCCGAGGCGCGGAGGGGCGGGGAGGACAGGACGGTGCAGGCTCGCTGGAGGGCAGGCGTGCGGCCGGGCTCCCGCGGGGCGAGGGGCGGCTGCGTGGCCGTGGGGAGGGGGCAGGGAGGCCGCGCGGATGCAGCATGGGCCGTCTTCTGCTCTATCCCCCCCCGCCGCTTTTTTTTTTTTGCTTACAACTTTCTTTTTTTTTTTTTTTTTTTTTTAAATTTGCTGGCCTGGCGTGGGGTGATGTGCATCGCCCCGGGCTTGCTGGTGGAGCGGGGAGGCGGCAGCGCCTTTCGCTGCGCCCTTACGGGGGTGCAAAGGAGGAGGCCTTGGGAGAGGCTGCGTGCGGCCGTCCCACATTTTGTAACGGGAAAAAAAAGTGAATCTTTGCCATTCCTCGTGACCCACTTGGTGCAGGGCGGGCGGGCGAGAGGCGGTGTTGGCCAGCAGGCCTCTGTCGCAGCCCCCCCGCACCCCCTTGCAGGAGAGGGGGGAAGGGGGGGCAGAGCAGAGCACGCCGTGCGGGCTGGGGGAGGGGACGCGCATGCAATAACGCCGTGACCAGCGAGGGTCTGGAGGAGAGGGGCTGTGCATACAAGTTAAACCACGTTTAGGGGAGGAGTTCGGAGGAGCCGCCCCCTCTGGTGGGAACAGCACTGAACACACGCCCTTTTCCTCCTGCCCGGTAGCGAACTGCTCTCCCCGGGTCGGTTTCCTACTGGTGTTTCCCCCCTTTCCTCCCCCCCCCACCCCGAGAGGGCTGATTTTAGGTCGTGGGGAGGAGGAAACCGTGGGCCATTTAGCTGAACGGGCTGTGCGCTCCCCAGCAGTATAGGAGGTACAGGAGGAGGTCGTGGTGTTTATGTCTTCAGTTAACCAGCGTTGGACCTGGAGTTGCAGGGGAATCTTAGCTACGTTGATGAATCGTGATCGCTTTGAAAATCCACGGCATAGAGAACTTGCCATGCATCTAGAAGTTTACTGAGGGGGGAGGAGTGTATTCTTTTTTATTTTTCTCTGGAAAGTACTTGGAGAGTGAACTTGTAATTTAAATTGTCTGTGTAGAAAAGGTAAGAGGTTTCATAAGGTACTGTTGGAATGCTCTGAAATTTTTTCATTCTCAAGATTCTTTAAGTAACTGGTTGTAGTTTTATTCCCAGTAAGCCTGATCTGGTGTGTGGATCCTAGGTATTTTGGATCTTTTTGGAATAATAAATATGAAATTAATTGAGGCTGTGAAACCTACATATATACATTTATAGGTGATAGCCTTCATATTTAAGTAATATCTCTAATACGTCACAGTTTAAAAAATAGATGGAAACTAGGACTACTTTGCTAAGTAGGGAGGACTGGCACAGTGATTAATGAAACAGTTGGGTTTTCATAGCTCTTTTTTTGACCAGTAGTGTATTCCTGCCTGCAAAGGTAAGGGTAAATAAAGCTCAAAGTTCCAGTCTTAGGGAATTGTCTCGGGTGCAAAAGGTGGATTAACAGGACTGGGTGTCCCCTGCTCTGAGGCATCAGGCTTTGGCCTTTTGCAAGGCAGGATGTTGGACTAGAGGGACTAGTGGTCTGATCCTGAATGACAGTGCCTGCGTTCTGGAATACCGTGGTGATGTGACTTTGCTGCTCACGGTGACGCTTCAGTGTATGTTCCACTGGTGATTTACTTGCCAGTACTGGAGTCTTGCTACAGGTAAGGGAAGTGTTGTACCTTTAAAAGTATAGCTTCTAAGGTTGCTGGTATTAAGTAACTTTGTAAGCAATCATTTCTAAAAAGTAATTTGAAAAAATCTGTAAAATCCTGCAGTGTTGTGAAAGATCTGACTTGTCTTATTACCCTCAGTTGACAGGCACTGGTCTACAGGAAAATGAAGTGCCGAAGTCCAGCAGGCCGTTAGTAGCAGAAAACCTTTTGGCACGTGTCAGGAATAGATCTGCAGTCCGCTATCTGGCTGTATTTAATAGCCCTTTCGGGGGGAAAAAGTAAATATTCAGTGGCTAGTACGTTATATTGCTCTACTTGGTAGTAACTGGAGAACTGTCCTAATAGATTTAAATCTAAAACTTTTAAAATTGTGTCACTTTTTTTTTTTCCTGAATATCTTAGCTTTGTGTTGGTAATAGGGAAGTCTGGTGAAAGGTTCCTCATCAGAATAAGATTTAGTGTTGGAAAGGTTTTCCTCTATTCAGTGGTCTTTGAATTAATTTATTACATCTGCTAGTTTCTAGGCAATATATACGCACCTAAAACAATGAACTTTATAAAATCCAACGAATATCCCCAGTTTCTACTCTACTTGTTGGTGGAAGACTGCCTTAAGACTGAGTCTGGCTATTGAAGTCAGTCTCTTAAAATTGTTGAGAAGTAGTTATGAAGTTCCAGTACTTACAGGCTTCATGTGCCTGGCACTCAGAGCCAAGGACTTTCTACACAATTAACCTTCTCCTGGGTGGATAGTGATGGTATCTGCACTATTGTTAGAAAATGGCAAGAAGTAAAAAGTAGAGGAACCTGCAGTTATTGAACCTCTGCATCTTGTGGCTAACTCTTCTGAAGTACTGCAAAGAGCATTTGGAGTTGGTGGTTACATTATTATGTCCCTATTTATTCTTGAATGCAAATGAAATAAACCATGTTGAGCTACTATTTTTAAATACAGCATCAATTCTTGTGTTTTAAGAAAGAATTTTTACTTTAAATTTGATGGAGCTTGCTTCTGCTTTTCCTCGCTCGTCACTTTCACTTGCTGGTACTCCTCTCCTGTAGGCACTGCAAAATGAAACAGTGCGTGCAGGTACGGAAATCACAGGGGTTTTTCGGTTGTTCATTTTCAGATTAAAGCCAGTTATGAATTGATCTATCTCAGTGCTTCAAGGCTTTACGTATTAGTTTTTCTTTATTGGCAACTCTTGAATCCCAGCCTTGCATTGACATTACAGTAGAAGGGTGGTCCTTTGAAATTTTAGTTGCAGGAAAAAAATGTATTTATTAAATATAACTTGTCTTGTTGCCAGTGTTGTACCTGGACAATGTAAAGTACAAATATTGTGATTCTGGAAAACTTCCATGGGGTAGCAGGAAAGCAACAGTTCGCTGGGGACTGGCATTTAACTTGAGTAATAATGTGTGGTGGTGTCCAGAGATAAGCTATAGACACTTTCCAGATAAGTAAAAAGATACGATCCTTGCTCCGAAAACTTTCAGTCTAAAGAGAAACAAAGAGCAAGGTAGAGGTACAATAAAAATCAAAATGCCAGGAACAACACAGGTTGCAGAACTGATTTGTGTGTGTTTGTGTTTTGGGGTTTGGTTTTTCCCCCCTGCTCTGCATCAGAGCATTTCTATATTGTATTTTTAAATCTTCTCAAATGTAGTTAGGTTCAAATGGAGGATGGGCACAAGACTGCTTAAACTGTTGCTGCATAAATCATTTAATTGTTTTATGGAGTTTCAAGTCATGTGTATCCCTAAAAATTCTGCAGATACCATGAGCAGTGCCTAGTCGTTTGGAGTTACACCAAGTCCAGACCCAAACAATGACCTCTGTAATTGGGAACCTCTAGTCGGTGAGTCTTGTCTGAGTACAGTTGTGCCAGTTTTTAAATAGACTAACACCATAGTGACGTGGTTTAGGTACATAACTGTCACTAGGCTTCGATGTTTCAACTTCTGATGCGTAATTGTAAGTGGATGTCTGTTCATTGAAGGCCTAAATCTAGCACTGCATATTTGTTTTGCGTGACTTTGAAAAGACCTATAAGAAATATTTCCTATCTATCTTTTTTCCTATCTATGTATAAAAAAGGCACCAAAGGGGTGCTTTTAATGGCAATATTTGTTGATAATGTGTTGACCTCAAAGTGGGACACCTTTACCAACTGGAATGAGAACCAGAAAGTGAAACTGACCACTCTGTGCCAGACCTGCACCACGCAGGTTCAGGTGAAGAAAGGTCCCTGACTTTTTTCACCAGTGCTTAGTTTGATGGTTGTATTGGTTAAATGCTGTAGTTGTTAAAACAAACAAACAAACAAACCTCAGTAACCATTTAATCTGTAATTCATTTTACTTGCCATATTGTATGAGAGGATAGATTGTGACTTCTGCTGGTAATCATTTGACCTAAACATTCCTCTTCAGTGCATGATGAGATCAGTTACTAGCTTTTTGAAGACTCCTCCTAGCATTGCTTTTCAGTAGTATATGTATTTTTTTAAACTTGGACTTTATCTGTGGATTTTAATGCCTGTGGAAATATCTGGGGATCTAAGCATTCCCTTTTAACAAAACAAAAGCTTTCTAACTGATTGTTAGTTTGTATTCTGACATGTTGACTTACAAAGACTGAGGGTTTAGGGACCTCAGTAGCTGAAGACACGGTATTACTATACAATCTTTATTCAGTTATACAGACATTTAGTGATCCTTTTAAATGTTAATATTGCTTTTCATAATTTCAACATTTCAGTTTGATAGGCCTTGAGTATGGGTTGTAAGAATTACTGAGTTCTTACTAAATTACTCAAGTATTACTTTGCTAAGTAAGTGCTTCCAACGTAATGTGCTGATGAGTTACTCTTTATTCCAGAAATATTGGACTGACAGCTGTTACTAAAAAATTAGGCTATCGGGACCTCTCTATGCCTTTTCTCCCCCAGTTCCTTCTCACATGCACTTTAAATGTTAAGTTGAATTACCAAGTAAGTTATCTTCAAATTTCAGTGCATATTTTAAACCAGATTGAACAATATCCATCCCAGATGTCTACTAGACTGTCTTTTTATGCTCAGTCTAACTGAATTTAACAAATAGTTTATTTTTATGTCTGGTTGCTTGCCTTAACATCTTGTAGTTTTTGCTAGTGGCAAAGAGATACTCTTCATTGACAACACCAGCAATATTTTTTTTCTGGCTCTTAACTCCAGTGAACTTATCTACCATGTTTTTATCACCTTGGTGTAATAAAAGATGCCGTCTCTCTTTGCAGACTCCTAGTTATTAAGCATTGCACATCAGCGCTGTTGACAGTTCTAAAGAAAAACATAAGTTGATCTGAATGGGGTGAATGGTGAGCATAGAGGGAGGAGAATGGCAGATGCAAGAGCAGTTTTTTTGATGTCTCTGCTGTTGTGAGCTTCCCTAGTTCTGTTGGGAAGACTTGAAAGTTTCTATCGTCAGTAATATCAGTGTAGATATTCCTTCTTTCCTCCACCCTCCTCCTTGCCCTGCAAAATAACATAAAGCAAGCCAAACAGTCTTCTCTCGTTTTCTTCTGCCAAAGTGGTATGGTTTGGTTTTTTTTTTTTGATACAAATATCACTACTCCTGTTCACCAGGTAATGAGAGCCTAGCAGGATTCACTTTCTAGCTGAAAACATAGGATACAGTGCTTAGAAAGAGGAAGGAGATAGATAATGTTTTCTGTTAATGTTTTATTTGACTGTCTCATGTTTTCACTACGTGATTTAATGTGGGTCTCTGACTGAAATAAGCAAGATGAAACTGTGTATGACCAGCTTACTGCAAGGGGGCAATATTGCAATTTTTATTTTGCTGGTTAGATAAGTGATGTTAGAAACCATTTTTTTTACAAAGCTGCTAGAACAGAGGATGTGGCAATCCTACTTTTTTTCCCTGTTTATGCTTTTAGACGGAAGAAAACCCTAATACCTGATACTTACACCAAATCAAACATCTTATTTAGTAACTATTGTTCTTCAGATGCTAACCAGAATAAAATTAGTGTTTTCAGATGTGAGATGGGTCAGGAGGCAATCTTCAGGAAGATTACCTGTTGGAACAGGCATTTGAGTCCCTGGACGGTGCACCATAACAAACCTTGCCAATAGTTGTATTCCTAAATTGGTATTTTACCATATTTGGACTGTGAGTGAGTGAGCAGTGCGCTGTAGCACGTTGCTGTTGTACTTTGTTCCACTCACGCGTACTCTGAAGCTTGGATGGGATTCAGCCTGTAGAAATCTAATGACTGGTCTTGCCTTCCTTTTGCTTGTTTGGTCTTTTTTGTTGAGGGGTTGGGGATTTTTTTTGGCGTTTTTTTTAAGAGGCTCGGTGTAGGGTTGAAATAAAATAATTATGCTCCTTCGTCTTTTGAAGGCTGCTGCTGTAAGCCATGTAGAGAGGTACATGTAGAGGAGGGCGACTTATAATTTATTTCAAATGGCTCAATGGCCAGAACGCAACAATGACTTTTGGGATATCTTTCAACTAAACAGTCTTCATCAGCAACGCATGATGTTGATGACAAAGTGCAGCTCAGTTATGAGAACGGACTGTGAAATTCAACAGTCGCGCTCTGCAGTGCAGGAGAGGGGAAGGGCAGTGTGGTTCGTGTGCTGGATGGGGCTTGTGTTGGCTTCTCTTTGCAGCGGTCCTCAAGTCTGCGATGCTGGGTAGGTCACTTAATCTATCGCTTGCCTGACTTCTCCAGCTGTAAAAGTGAGTTCACGTGATGATTGCTAGAAAATCAAGTTCATCATTGGCTTTGGGTCAAAGGGATTGTAAGAAGTGTGTGTGGAGGGGTCTCTGAATCTCTGGTGCCTTTTTCAGCTGTGCCTCCTCTTCCCATTGCATGTCAGCCCTAAGAGGTGGATGTTTGGAGTCTGAGTTTGGCTGAGGCGTTATCAGCTCGAACTCAAATATAATTCAGTTATGTAGCTGTCTCGGTTCCCTTCAGCAGCTGTATTACAGGGCAGTTCTGTCTCGTCAATACAGTAGTTGGGACAGGTGCTGAGAAAGTAGTCAGCAATTACTTATATTTCGGTTTTTCAGGTTTTGGTAAGTTAGAGAAACAGATCTAATTTTGTTGGCAAATGAGGCATTGGTGTCAGTAATAGCTGCTTGTGTAGTTAACTGATTTTGTCTGGAATTGGCCATTGCGTTTGCACTGTTAATGACGCCTCGTTACCTGCGCTACTTTCAGTTTGGTTAGAGAGCAGAGAAGGTGCTGATGAGGTGAAGACAGTATGGGTCCGTGCTCACTTGCTGTCCAAAAGCATAGCTTGGGTGAAATGCGTATCTTCTTCGTTGTTCTGCCTAGTGATGCAGTTAAGCATTGTAACAGCTCTCTTGCATCTTGTTAGAGCATCAAAGTAACTAATTGAGAAAGCTCCTAGAAGCCCCTGGTGAAAACTTAAAATGCTTTAAAAATAGGGATCATGTGGGAAAACAGAAATCTTGAGGGGAAAGGTGTGAGAGCAAGCATGATTACATAGAGCTGTGAGAAGCAGAAATTCAAAAAAGAGCAGTTAGGAAATGTTTATCTAATTCATGATAATATTTGTGGACTTGTTTTATACCTGGAATCCTAGTCTTAAATATCACAGCTTTGAGACAGGGTGTTAGGGGGAGCTCTGGCTTAAAGTTCAGGCTGATTCATTCTTTAAATGTGTCTTCAATCTCGGGGTGTAGATACTGCTTTAAAATAGTGCTTTCACTAGTATAGTTGTAATAATGATAGATGTATAGTTTTAATAATGAAAGAACCACGTAGCATAGGTTAAGACGGCTCTTCCTCACTGCAGTCGTGAGCCATAAGAGAGTGCTACCTATCAAAAAGCACTTTCAAATTCCGAGAATATAATCCAGGCTATGATAGTAGCTCCTTAAGAAAATGCTAGAGTATGCTGTGTGTTCCTATCTGACTTCAGAGGTATAGGTGGCTTATTTATGAGTTTTCTTGGGATGGTTTTGGGCTACAAATCCTGCACTGGAAGCAAGGATATGGAACGTTCTTGTTACTTGAAGAAAGCTTTTGTATCTCTGAGATTATGAATTGCTAATTTCCCCCCCTCCCCTGCTTTTTAACAGGAACAGGAAGGTGGTCGATTACTCCCAGTTTCAGGAATCAGATGATGCTGGTAAATGACTTTTTTCTTAACAATATAATATTCTTGGGCTAGAGCCGTTCATTTATTGCTTTGCATATTCATTGTTTTGCTTCTAGTCACATCTTTAACTTAAATTCTAAGGAGTTTCTGCTCTTCGGTCTCTGAACTGTTAATAAGTACTTGAAAATATAATGATTCTCATATGTTTTGTATTAAACAAACAATGGTGATAGAAATCTTATTATTTAATGCTTGTATTGTTGTAGTGCCTTGAGGCTGTTGGCAGCAACTGTCTTCTTCCTTGGTCTATGTTATGTTCTGTGGCAGAATCTCCCCGATGCCACTTTTTTCTACAGTAAAATATGTTTTCAATTTATTTTAGCGGACTCTAATTAATCCCGTAATGTCAGGCATTTTTGTGAATTGTATCTAAAAAAAAAAAAAATCTTTGTATGTTCTGTGTGAATTAGTGAAATATTTCTGGAAGCCATATGGAATATGTTTTGTTTCCTTAGAAAATAGACATACTGCTACTGTTTGCTAAGTGAGGTTGCACTGATAATTAATGGAAACAAATATGCATAATTCTTAATTGTAGTCCTGTTACTCATATTGTATAAGGGATTGTGTAATAGTTGTAAAAAGTTACACTGTAAACTACTATAGAATGACACACTTTTTCTCATCATAGGACAGTAAACAAGGTGTTTGCTGTTAAAAGCCTGTAGAAATATGTATGGATGTTAACTTCTAATAACTGTTTCTGACTAGCTGTAAAATTAAGATACTGTGTCCTCTTGAGAGGTTTTTTTGTATGTTTTCTAATACTCCTGTGTCAGACTTGATTGTACGCGGCATTTTTATTGTGCTGTTGGCAGCAGAAAAGGTAAATCACTAGTTTAAGACAGGACTTTGCTTTTATAAAGTTTTGTTTGAAGCTTTGTGATCTTTTTTTTTTTGAAGGGCTTCTTTTTGATGTGCATGAAATGGTCAGTTTAAGTTATAGCTGAGGAAGTCAGTTTGCTGGGAACTAGGAGTTTGATTCAAAACCATTTTGTACTGTCCCGTCCAGATGAAGATTATGGAAGAGATTCAGGTCCCCCATCCAAGAAAATCCGTTCGTCTCCCCGGGAGGCTAAAAATAAGAGGCGATCTGGGAAGAATTCTCAGGAGGACAGGTAAAAGAAGCACTGCATCTGTTACAAACATGTCTCCAAACCTTGTCCTGTATGTGGGGAGCAGTATCTTCTAAGAGGAATGATTGTAAGTGGAATTCAAGGTCTGCAGCGTAAGATAGAGAGCTCTTAATCGCAAAGCTTGCATAACCAGCTTGGACACTGAGGTGGTTCTTTCTTATTCGAGTAGACAGAGAAATTGCGTATCAAGTACTTGTCACTAGTACTTCGTTATTAAAATAGCTTTCCAGAGCTAGACAGTTGGAATGGGAAGGAATATGATCCGAGTTACAAAAATTGGCCACCAGTGCAATTACCCAGGTGAGTTAGTGGCAAGGTGCATTTCATTTTCCATGTTTTTTCGGTACGTTCAGAGCATTCCTGTGGTTAAAGATTAAATGGGACGGTACAGTGGCAGTTAGGAGTAGGGGCCATTTGTTAGTTTTGTGGTTCTTTGTTTCCCATTTCCTGTTTTTGTCTAATTTGGAAACAAAGTAACTTGGTTTGATAATTGAGCTGCTCCAGCAGTGTGAAAGGACTTAGTTCTCAGTGATGCCTTACTGAACAGTGAAAGTCTGTCCTGTAGAGTGAAGGTATCTTCCCTTTTACAGTAACTGTGGTCAGCAAATGACTGCCCTAAGAGCTATTAAGTCAATTGACTGCTTTCGTGACAGCTTCAGGGATGGAGATTCTGCCAGCTGGTTCTTATCCTGTAAGACCAAGGTGTCTCTTTGTTCTGTCGCACTGTTTGCTGGAATATAGGTAACTCCCAGCAGGTACGCGTAAGAGGCTTCCCCATCACGCTCCTGTTTGATAAGGTGAAAGCTGAATGTAGGCATGGGCATATTTGCATGGTCCACCTGCTGTTGTGAACTGAGCGGGAGAGACTATTTTCACGCTGGCAAATGCCTGTAACACCTGAAATCAAAGATTTAATGGGTATGACATGTAAAGAAATTGGGCTAGGCAGCTCCCAAAGCAACTAAATAGTTGACCTTGATGTCCTGTTAGCTTTGAGGGTTTTTAAGTACGTAAGAACACTTCTATGTGTATCAAAAACATTGCAGAGGGCTTGCATGTAAAACAAACTCAGGTATTTAAGTGATTGAAATCCACAGTTGTCTGTGTAAGACTGAAAACATATGGGCCTGAGGGGCTGTAATGTGACAATTTATCTAAACTGTTAGAGTCCTTGAGAAAAGTTGTGTGTCAGCTCCACCTGCCAAATTTGAGAGTAGCAAAGGTTTGATCTATTGTATTTCTTGACCTTGGCAAACTCTGCAGTTCAGCCATTCCTGAAGCATATGCTGTACACCGGTGGCCCTCAACAGGGTATGCACCATTCCTGTTTAAAACACTGGTTTGCTCTCTGGTTGGAGTGTGTGTTCTTACACGCTGGAAGGAAAACCCTCTCCGGACAGTGGTAATGCCTGATAGGGTTTGGATAAGAACAGAACATTGGTACCTGCCTGATAGGGATACCCTCTGAGGAGGACTGAAACCACTGGAAGGGAGTGGTGAAACTCCATCAGAGATGACATTATTTGGGAGCTTGTAGACCAAATATGTGCTAGTTAACGGCTACACGGCAATGTACACAGAGTGAAGGATTCCAGAGAAAACAATGACATAAAGACAAGTGATGACTATAAATCTATTGAGAATAAAACTTTATTCCATTTATAGACTCAGCCATGCATTAGCATATAAAACCTCAAAATTCTAACTGTAAAGTGGAAGACATCTGGATTATTGGTAGGTCTCAGAGTGAAGTGCATGATTGATCTCAACCTTACTATTTCCTGGTTGGTTCACTTGACTCCGAGTAAGTTTGTGATTCAGAGTTCGAATGTTATCTTTCCAACCATGATAACTACATACACAGCCGAGTAATCCTGAAGTGTAACATGGTAATGTCCAGGAAAAATGCATATTCCCAGCCTAGAGATCAGTTTGCTTTCTGAAAATGGATAATTTCTGTATAGCAGTGACAGAAATCAGAGTTAAAACAGCAGTCAGACCCTGTCTTTCTCTCATTTTCAGTGAGGATTCAGAAGAAAAAGATGTGAAGACTAAGAAAGACGATTCACACTCGGCAGGTAACTCACTACATTGTACTGATAGCGTATCTTCAAAATAAAGACCAGTTTGTAAGAGTTAATAGGAGCAGGATTGGGCATAGGAAAGAAATTGTTCCGAGTAGAGAAGCATGCTCTTATCTTAAGCCGGATGCTGCCTTTACTGCTGTTACTTCTGGCCCTGGTTTGGGATAACAGATACTTTTTGTGTAATGTGATGCTGCTATAAAGTTTTTCTTCACAGGTAGATAGATGTGTGTTAAACTCTTCCCTGTAGTTCTCATCCATATTTCAGAATGATACAAGAAACTTCATGCTCGTACCTTTTCCTTCCAGATGAAGATTTTGGCAGTGAAGATGATGACTTAGGAGCAGATGATGGCAAAGCTGACAGTGACTATGAGAGCTCTCAAAAAAGCAAAAAAGGAAAAAAGGCTAAACCAGAAAAGAATAAGAGAGCAGCCTCTAAATCCAGGAAAAGGCCTGCAGGTAAAAAAAATAAGGCTTGCTAGTCTTTGCAGAGAAAGATGCTGCACGTGGTCATTCTTGGGTGACTACAGAAACGTGCTTATTAGGTTGAATGTGACCGTGTTCTCCTCCCAGCTCAGTTATTCAATGAGTGTCCTGATTAACTTTCTTATGAATGGCTTGACCTTTGTCTTGCCCACATGCTGCCTCAGGGCAGTTAGGTGGTCTGTATTCTGTATCTTCATTATAACTTGGTGACTTTTGCTGCAGAGGACAGCGAGGACGAGAAAGAAGACCACAAAAATGTGCGTCAGCAACGACAGGCAGCATCCAAAGCAGCTTCTAAACAACGAGAGATGCTTATGGATGATGTGGGGAGCGAGGAGGAAGAGCAAGAGGATGATGAGGCACAATTCCAGGAGAGTGAGTAAATGAGATTGTAAAAAGTTAAAATCAATGTGACATGGGTATAGAACCAGCCATGAGTTCATGGGTCTGGCCAGACAGCAAAAGGAACAGAGTTTTTGACTGTGACAATGAAGTTGTCCTTCTCAGTAACTTACTTGATACTGCATATCTGTCCAACAGGCCAAGCTTACATTTTTCACATCTAGAATTTTTGTTTGAAGTTTGCAGCAAAGATACATGTCTTTACAGTAATCCTTTAGGGCTGCTTATAAAGTTCGTAATGCTTTTTGCTGCTTCTTGCTATCCCATTGGTTTTGAGGCATTGATGCTACTTTCAGGTGATGTAAAAGTACTTTATCATTGATGGATCAAAGTAGGACAGTAGCACAGAGAGAGGTGGGTTCAGCTGGTAATGAACTGGATGGAGTAAGTTCCTCAAATACTGAGTGTAAACATGATTTCAGAATGGAGTGAGAGTACCATTGAAAAGATCGCTTTACTTCCCCCTGTCAAGAGATTCTCTTTATTTTGAGGTGGGTTACTTATTAAGGAGATGGAGCATATTTTGAGGACCTCAAAACACTTGCCTGTTTCATCATACTAGTGCTTTATCCCTACCAGTGTGAAATCATTGCTATGCACATTTCTTAAGCACAGCAGACAGGTGGAAGCTCGTAAGCTCGCAGAGTCCTAGTTTCCTGTCTCTGCAGTTTAACTGGCAGATTTCTCAACTGTATCTTCTGCTCCCTTTCCTTTTTTCCAAAAAACTTAAATTTCTGTGTGCTTTCAGCAGATTCAGGAAGCGATGAAGATTTCCTCATGGAAGATGATGATGATAGTGACTATGGCAGTTCAAAAAAGAAAAATAAAAAGGTCTCCAAGAAATCCAAGCCAGAGAGGAAAGAAAAGAAAATGCCGAAGCCCAGGCTAAAGGCTACAGGTGAGTCTGCGCAAAGAAAGTTATGCGGTTTGCTTTAGAGGCTCGTATTTTCTTTTTCTGTTATAGAAGACGCAGTGGAAATCTTGGGGTCAGTAAGCATTCACGTATAGTGTTGAAGGGCTAATTCATGTAACTTGCCATGATTTAAAGCAGCACTATGAAATAGTAAGGTGGCTTTAATTCTTACTTAAGAGATTGAGTTAGTATCTATGTCTTGTTGGCAAAAACTGCGTAGATTGCAAAACCTTCCCTGCTGAGATGCTGCAGCCTGACTTGCTGAGTATCATAGCCAAATAATACAATTTGTGGCTTTGGGACTCACGGACTTCGTGATGTTTTCAGGGTGGAGGAAGGTGGAGAAATCTGAACCAAAGGAAAATGTGATGCATTTCTGCAGGAGGTCTAAAATCATAATAGCGACGTATGTACTGGCTTGACAAGAGGCTAGCTGTGTTAGTTTATGACGCCATATCCAGTAATTAGTCAGGACTGGCAATTGAATAGTTTTAAAAATCTTGTTAGCTAACTTTTCAGTTCAGCTTTGCTAATACGGAGTGCAAAAAACACCATGTGTGTGGTATGGTCAAAGCAAAATGAAACCTGCTATTGAAGTGTCTTGTAAATCCTGTTTGTGTAAAGCCATATGACTTTTTTGTCTTTGATCATAACTTTTACAAGCTTTTTCTTTTTTCAGTGACCCCCAGTCCAGTGAAAGGCAAAGGGAAGGCAGGCCGCCCCACAGCTTCCAAGGCAACAAAAGAAAAGACCCCATCCCCCAAAGAAGAGGATGAAGAGCCTGAAAGTCCCCCAGAAAAGAAAAAATCAGCCAGCCCTCCACCAGAGAAGTCAGGGGATGAGGGATCTGAAGATGAAGCACCCTCTGGTGAAGATTAAATGGCAGTTGAGGAAATCTTTGTTTAAAAAAAAAAAAAAGAAAAAAAAGAAAAAGGAAAAGAAAACATACTTAGGGGTAGAACACGGTTTTGGCTGTGGCTTGACTCATGGGCTTTGAATGCTGTCTTTACTTTCAGCTGTTTAATACAGTGTATCCTTTTTTTAATAAGAGGAAACCCTTATACAGTAATATTTTGAAGTCAATGTTCTCTGTTGGCCATTCCGTTCTCCCTCCCCCACCAAATCTGAAAGCCATTTGAGGCAAATTAACAGACCATTTAAATATATATTTTTTTCAAGGGATACTGCAGTTGTGAAGCAATAAGGTTTGAGACTGATACGTGGAAACCATACTTACAAATCGTTAAGTAGAATAGATTTCCCAGTGCTGGTAAGAGTTCTTTAAAACTATTATTCTGTATTTGAATATGTGGAAAAAATGAACCTATGCTTTAACAGACTTTTGTTGATACAAGTTCACTCTCAGAAAAAATGTAGTTCATATGAATTCCAATTGAGGAAGAGGAAACATGGGGAGAAAACCTGTGTTTCTTGGATTCAGGCATGTTTTTCATGGAAAGCAATCAAGAGACTTGTAGATGGTCCACTGTCTTTTATTTAGAAAAGACCCTCCAATTAGGTTGCGAGATCTTTTGTCTTTGCTGGATAGAATACTATTCTGCTTTAGGCAAATTGCAGTTCATTCTATACAAATTCAGATATACGACCTACAAGCTTCTCACATCCATTAACTCTATTTTGTTTCTTCCAAGGTTGGCTATAGATGGGCAGAATAGGGAAGAGAAATTGAAAACAGTTTTTAAAACTCTGGTTTCCATTTGGTATTGTGGAAAATGTCTTTCAATTTTTTCCAAGGAAAAAAATTAATTGATAGTAAAACTAAATTCTTTAGCTTTTGGGGCGAGGGATGTCCTTTTATAAATGTGAAGCAAAGGATTCCTGTAATGCTCTGGTCAGTCTCGGATCCCATGAGTCACGCTTAAGTGTTTCTCTTCTCTCCCTCCATCTGTCCTCAGAAAGGCTACGTAGTCATACCTCTCAGCCTCTCCAGCTACAGTGTTGGACAGCAGACTTCCATCGATAGTGAACATCTCCCCCGATCCCACTTCCATTTCTTCATCCTTCCATCCTATAGCGTGGGAGGCTTTGCTCCCACATCGACATGTCTGCTTCTAACTGTTGGTCATCGTTCTGCTCCCTAAGCCTAACAAGTGCTGAATAGGGAGCAGTGTTAAAGGATGAAGCTGGGATGAAGCGGAGTTTGGAAGCGGTGTAGTAGGGCTATCGTTTTATAATAAAAGCAGGATGTTCCTTTAAATGCGAGACACTTCAGATGCGTGTGGTGGCATTTTAATGTGTTTTTATCAAAGCAGCCATATCCTTTTTTAAACTTTAATTAAAATACACAAGCCTTGGTTTTCAAACCCTAATACAGAGGTTGCTGCCATGTTTTGTTGGTGGAAATATTGAAAACTGGACCTGCTGTTTTTCTTTCTTTTTTTTTTTTTCTTAAACCCTTTGTGCTTTCTGTATGTTGCTCACAGTTATAGCTGACAAGCTTTGCATCTCTTTTGTCACAGAAGTACACGTTTTGTAACCAGCCTCTCGAAGGTAACATAAGGCAGCTAATTAGTTGGATTTCTGGTGCACACGCTACCAGATTTTTAATCCTGTTTGGATTTTAGAGAGCTTTTAGATGTGATACACTAATATGACCAGGAAGGACACTTGGCTGAATGGCATAGGGAGCGTGAAGATGCTGAGCACAGTGTGGAGCCTAAAATGTGGAACGGAATATTAATATAACAGCCGAGTGATTGTCTTGTGTGATTCATAGCCATGGATTTTATTGAGGCTGGTAAATTACTTTACCTTGGCTTATAAAAATTTAAGTTCTCTAACATTCTTTACTATAATGAAACTACTGTTGCCGTTACAATAAAGATGATCAGTGTTTCCATTGTAAATCTTTTTTTAAAGTGGTTTAATTTTGCAGAACAGCTTAAGGCCGGAGGGAAGTATCAGTCTTGAAAAAGAAGCGAATGTAATCCCCTCTCCTCTCCCACACCTCTTCCCACCTTCCAGATCTCTGGGAGAGCAGAGTCTCTTGCATTCCCTCCACTCCTAGTCCAGTGCTTCTTGGGTAATACGGGAAAATAAATGGCCAAGTTTTAAAAAACATTTGGATTAAATCTGGGGGTAGCATACACTTTTGTGAATGTCTGGTCCACATAGTTCTTCCCCTTCAGTCCAGACTGATGCAAGCTTTCTTGTCTATTGGGTTCTTAGGGTTTTTTTGCTATTAAAATGTACAAGGATTACTTAAACATAGAATACCTCTGGCTGATCTGCTCAAACAGCTGTTTCTTTACCTGCTAGACCAGATTTTTTCTGACGAGTGTATTTTGTAAGTTCCACTTAAAAATACATTTTTGTGTTGTTTTTGGTTTTTTTTTTCCTAACACAGTTAACTGAAGGCTGTGAAAAATACCATTCTGTTGTTCTCAGTTCAGGTTTTGGACTGGATTATTTTATGCCTGGCATTTTTGGCCCTTTATCTTACAAAACTGTTCTGCTTTCTCATGTGTTCATCTCTAATGGCTGTTACAGGCTGCACGATGCTTATCTTTGAGTTTGTCACAACCCAAACACTATATAAATCCTGTACTACTTCTGGGATTTTGTAACTTTTTCTATATCTTACTGTTTTGCTGATTTGTGCAAACACTAAGCCCTAATGGTCTCTTGGTTACTCTATTAGAAATCCAGCAGTTTACATTTTTACAGATAGAAGAAAATTGTGAAGGTTACTATTTTTTTTTTTAGTACACAACATTTTTCAGTAGCAGCAGACTTAACATTTTTAAATGTCCTTTTAAATTACTTTGCATTAAGCATTCTGATTTCTTGAAGGAAAGCTGTAAAAATGCCTTTCTTTAGGAGCATGAATAGTTCTTCATGGAGCAGAAAGTTTCATTCACAGAAGAAAGCTTTGAAAAGATTGTCTTCTGTTACACAGCTGTAGTTTTGGAGCCTTTGCAGAGAGGTAAATGGATTTATTCCCAAATTCAGTTAATCCAGTGCCCTGCCCTGGTCTTACTCTTAAAATGGTAGTTCATCACTAACTTCCATTGTATATCCTTTCATATGTTCTGTTTCTGAATCCACACCACCACGTTCAGTTCTGCAGTTATATGCCAGTATTACTGCCTTTAACTGACGATCAGTAAAACTTTGCAACTTTAGTTGGAATTGCATACTAAAGATTATTTGCTTTGGTTTCTGTTTGATCAGCATGAGAAAGCCAAACGTGTCAAGCTAAATGGGTTTCAGAATGGATCGTGGGTGAGAGCGAGGCTTAGAAATGGGGCAGCCAAGAAGCTTTTAATTTTGTTGTTTTAACTTCGTCAAAGCAGAAGAGCGTGGGGAGAGAAGCAGCACACCTTGGGTGACTTCTGCTAGGGAACCTCACCGCCGCCAGGTAACGGTTCTGAGCGTGCTCAGCTCCTGTGCCACCGCTCGGCTGCATCCGCAGGTGATGGGCTGCCAGGGCAGTGGCAGAAGATGTGCTTGAATTCCTTTTTTCTTTTTTTCTTTTTTTTTTTTTTTTCTTCCCCTCTGCTGGTGATGGTCACAAAGGTACAATAGACACTGAGGCACCCAGGTTAAGGAGGGAGGGAAGTAAACTGTAACATGCTGGAAGCTTTTGAGCTGTAGAAACTGGTGCTTTGCTTTATGTAATTTGTTTGTGAAGTGTTTATTTTTATAACAGATCATATTGTTGAACACGTGGTTCTTAAAAACTACAAACTGATCCATGAGTTTAATATTTGAGAAGTGGATGTTCATCTGTTGGGGGAGGCAGGATATGGAAGTGTAAGCAGATGGATATTTAAAGGGACACTGTCACAAAATAGTTGCTGGCATATAGGATATGTTAGTTTGGGGGACTCACATCTATAAGTAGAAATTATATATTCTATATGTATATGATCAAAGAGAAAATTTTCCCTGAACTTTGAATATTTTCCTACAGTTTTGGGAGGTTTAAATACAAGTTCTGCTAATGAAGCTAGGAAGCAAAACTAACTGTTGTGTTCTTACTGTCCAAGATGACTTTTTGGGTTTTTTTAAAGTCCGATGAGGAACACCAGAGCTCTGAAAGATGACAGTGTCCTTTCGAGACCTCCCCAAACCAAGTGTATCCTCGTTTTAGACTTCCCACTTCAGTAGATGACTGGCATTTGAATGTCTTTTCATTGAACTCTTTCTATTAAAAAGAACACAAATATTTCGAAGTCTAGTCAGGTTCTCACGATGTGCTGACTCTGTGTATCGACCACTATAGGAGGTGACTCTCTAGACTGCCTGCCCCCTTCAGCCGCGGTGAATCGAGTGGGTCCATCGGTCTGAGCATGCTCAGTGTGACTGCAAACACCATTGTGCATATGCTTTGTATATTGGGGCAAGGGTTTTTTATATATATATTTTGGGAGGGGTAGTGGGTGGGATGGAGAAATACTCAATCAGCTTAAGCCAGAATAATGTGTGTAAAAGCCCCTGAAGTATTTTGTGTGTGAGTGCGCGGGTGTGAGTGCGCGCATGGGAGTGTCTGACATCTTATTCCCTTTGTGTTCTGAAGATTTGTGAGTTTTACTTTTTTTTTTTCCTGCAGAAGCAATTGTTACAAAAAATTGTAAATAAGAGCTACATAATTTTTGTTTAACCATGAACATCATGTCACAGCAAACCCTGAATAATCTCTTTGAAGGTAGAGGAGGAGACTCCAGGTAGGGCCTTGGGCCTTTGGCTATCAGCAAGGCATCATTATATGGTATGCAAGGACTATTTGTCTTGAGTATTTGCAATCCCCTGTTGAGCTTTTCTAAAAATCAGGCTCTTTGCAGTTCCCCTCCCCGTCCCATTTAATATATTTTTTTTTTTTTTTAATCTCGAGAGCAGACAGAAGAAGGGGCAGCTGCAAACAGCGTTCGGTGCTGCTGGCCCGTGGCCGGGGTGTGTGCAGGCGTGGCTGTCATCACTGGGCCCGATAGGGTTGGCGGCTCTTGCAATGCCTTGACAATACCGAGATCTACCGCATGGTACTAGGAGTTAAGTCTGAATGTAACATTAATGCTTTATTTAAAATAAAAACAACGCTTTTTTTTTTAAGGGGTTGAAGTGAACATGACTGTTGACCATGTTCGTGAATTTATAGATGCAACATACATTGGTAGAATTGTGTGATGGTCTTTTGTGCTACTTAATTTTACATATTCCAGTCTCTGTATGTACCTGCAAAGAAAGGAAAAAAAAAAAATAACAAAACCCTGCTTTGCTTTTATTGAAGGGTTCCCAGGACTGCATACCTGCTCCTGAGCTCTGTTTTAAGTATGTGTATCCTTCGCTTGTATTTTGTATTAAAAAAAAACCACAAGGAAAAAGAATCCTTTATTGTTCAGCATGTTGGAATTGTGTCCCCTCTTTTATTTTTCTCCTTTTGGAATATATTAAGCAACTCATTCTTCTGTATCTTTTATTTTCTTTTGTAAACTTTTTGGTTTTGTTTAAAAATGGCTTTATAAAAGGGCTTTTATAACCCATAAACATGACTTGTGTAATTTTTCTGCTATTTAAAGGTATTATTCTTCTGCGGTTGCTTTTTGTTTTGCGAATGTTAGCGAGGTGTAAAAACGCGTTCATCTTTCACGACGGCTGATAGTTTGGGGATTAATTCCTTTGCGGAGCTCGTGCTTTCTCTGGGGAGGATAGGCCAGGTTTTGGCCAGAGGAGTTCGGCCAGTATGACCTTCCCATTGCTACCTATGAGTTGAGGGGAAGATTTAAAGACTTAAGTCATGTTGGCCGTAAAGAACGCAATCCTTGGTTTCACAGGCTGTTCCACGAGAGAGTTGTGAGTTGAGGTGGTCAGGTTCAAAACCAATTACAAAAATCAGCGACGAGGAGAGACAAAGCCTTTTGCGCGTCACGCTCGCCTCCGTCGGCTTTCCCTCGGCGATCGATAGCCTTTCTGCTTTGCCATATACACCCCGGCAACGACAATACGTACACGGCCTGTTCTTTGTGGGTATCGTATGAGAGAGGACGCGGGTGTTCACCGGGAATGTGCGCTGAATCATCGTTAGCTGGTGCTCATTTCGAATGCAGATGAATTGGTGGAGGTCGCTTTCTCAACGCATTCTCCCGTGCACTTTGTGCTTTTAAGAAATGCATTGTAGCAGATTTCATCTAACTCCCCGCAGAACCGCGGCGCTCAGGCCGCGCCGTCGCCAGCTCCGCGGGTTTTACCAGCATTTGCTCCTTTTTGGGTTCCCCGCGCGCTCCCCTCCCCGTCGCCCCCGGCTCGCTCCGCGCTGCGCCGCCAGGGGGCGCCCCGGCACCCGCGGCCGCCGCGCTGCGGGCCGCCTGCGGCGGGGCCCCGGCGGCTGCGCCCAGCCAGCGCCAGCGCCGGGCGCGGGTCTTGCGCCGTTACCGGCGCGGTAAACCTCGGGTCTCGTCGTTACGTTGGCGTTTTGCTCGTGTGGGGGTCTGCGCCGAAAACTGAGGTTACGGTTCTTCAGCCTGAGCACTCGACAGCATTTGTTTCTAATGGGGTTTAGGATAAATCTTCTCAGATCCTAAGAGACCATTCGGTACAGCAAAACACTTACGCTTGTGACCTTATTGAGCCAGTGATTTTGGTATGTCTTGTACTCGCCCCAGTTTAGCAGCACGCTCAACAGTGGTCTCGGAGACATTTAGTGCTCGATGCAATTGGACAGAAGACTGGGTTGCCGTTGCCCCCAGCTGCAGCACAGGATGGCCAATGCATTTGTTTTCAGAGGTTGTTTTGGGTACTTTGTGAAGTGCCATCGCTGTTGCCCAGTGCAAAATCCCGTACGCTTATGGACGGCTGGAAGCTGGTGCCTGGCTGCAGATTCTGCTTCCCTACCCATTCTGCTTGGTTTATTCCATAGCGTGGTAAATTGAGATGATTGCGACATAGGCGTGTTTGGTGTCGGACAGCGATGCTCCAGGCTTCTGGAACGGAGAGGTTTAATAATGCAGCTTATGCCATTCCTCCCTTTTTTCTTTTGAAACGTACCAGACGATTAACTTTGGCGGGCATTTCTGCCTCACTACTACGGTATCTGCGGTTGTATGCTGCAGTCTTGACATAGGTTCTTTATCTGGAGCAGCTGTAGAGTTACCTTCAGGTACCGCTACGCTATTTCAGTTTTAGGACTGATTAGCCCTTAGCAGGTGGGGCACTGCTTTTGTCCCCACAAATAAACATTATTTAAGAAATGGTGCAAGACCAAGGATCTGTGAACTCTTTTTCAAGAGCTGCTGCTCTTCCCCACTGCCGCTACTCTTTGAACGTCCCGTTAGCATACGCAGCCTTTGGCTGCTTTTCTCCTCAGTATTGATGTTTTGAATCCAGCGTATTTACTGACCGCAGAGTCCTGTAGGCAGATGCCCTGCCAACACAAGTTAAAAGTTCCCATTGGCTTTGTAGTAGTATTTACAGGGAATTAATACCAGAAACAAATTATTTGGTTTTCCATTTAATGGATGTGCGTTGGAGAAGTGGACACACATAGGCTTTTGTTACTACAGCGAGCGCTGCCAAACCAGGGGGATAAGATTCCCTTGGCAAAGAATACTAGCTGTCAAGTTTTAATCTGATAGAATTTTGCCTTAGGAATATCCTGTTTGTGTTTCTTTTGGTACTATTTGGTTATGGGATGAAAATAAAGTCAAAAGGTGGAGTTCAAGATTAGATCAGTTTTCTGCAGTACAGCTTGTTTTGGCTCTATAGGTGTCCTTGAAAGAGTAAGTAAATGGGACGAAGTTGATTTAAAGAGCTGCTGGTCTGTTCTTGCCCAACTCGCGCATTGAAGGAAACCTGGAAAAATTGTGGAAATGGAGAGATTTCCTAGCAAATTCTCTGTACTTTAAAAGCGTGGTTTTGGGTATAGTTTTGATGCAGCAAACCACAAAGTGAACAGGGTTTGTTTGGTTTGGTTTTTGGTTTGTTTTTTACTTCTTTCACTGGTATTTGGGGTCTATGTACCATGCAATATGATAGATCAAGTATAGAAGGATATCACTAATCACCTGAACTCCTGCGGAGCTGGTACAAAGGCTACCCTGGGGGTGCAGGGTGAGGAGAGCACAGAGCTCTGAAAGGCGTCTGTTCATCGTGCGGTGATTGAAAAGCACCAAACGCCTGTAGCGTGTGATAAGTTAGACTTGAATTTGATCTGGGAGTGCTGCATGTTAGCCCAGGTTGTGGTTAGGAACTAATACACACGTCTTCAGCTTTGGAGTTTTATGTAGACCAGGAAATGATTTTGTGTGTTTGGGGTTTTTTCCCTCTTTCCATAGATACAGGTCAAGTTCAAGTGCTGTTATCCCACTGTGGGCAGGCATTGGAATGGACTCTCCCCCCATGAATGAGAAAGACCAGTAAGGGATAGCTCCTTTTTAAGTCAATGCTGAATTAAAGTCCCTAGGTCAAATTCAGCCCTTGGCCTTAAACTGTGGTTTGGTCTCCTGCGTCCGCGTGTGTTTTGATGGACCACAAATGAAAACAATCTTGCACAAAGTCAAAGCTGTCTCCCGTTCTCTTCAATAATATTTCATTTACCCTTCAAAGTGATAGGTTTGGTTTTATATTCAAGGGTTTGCTTTATATTCGCTTGCAAATTCTGTAGCTCGAAAAGAGGCTGGTATTTTATTTGAATAATCTCTTGTCTTTCAGGTTGAATAACATTTGTGTTTTGAGCAGATAAGATAACAGTTCCAGCAGCAATAAATTTCCTGTTGTCACGCTATCTTTTTTCCTTAAGCATTTCTAACTAAGCAGTTGGCCCTCTTAGGAGGTTTTGGTTAGCATTATCAATTAGTGGCTTTCCTTAACAGTGGGGTCTGTTAGCTTCGTTAATTACAAACATTTTCAAACATTTTTGATTAATTGGAGTGGTTTATGTCTGAGAACTTCTGTCCTCCTCTTCTTGTCAGCTGAAGTTAGTACTCATTTCTAAGAACTATTATCTCTTTCTGCTTGGATTTTTTTTTTTTAGCTAAGTGGTCTTCCGAATGTTTTATAAAGAGGATTTTATTGTAGCCTCTCCCAAAGCATGCACTGTGTTTCTGCTTCACTTCCTGAGAAATGAATGAAGGGAAGGAATAGTTTGAGTATAGTCCTGTTTATTATATCGAGCCATCATTTCTTTTTCCCTAAACTGGCTTTTTTTTTTTTTTTAATTTTACTTCACTGCTGATTATGATAACTGCATTTGAAACAGTTCTTTCTGTTCCCAGAAACAGTTCAGTACATTAGTTTTAAACAAATAGGTGACCTATTTCTCAAAGGCAAACCTAGGTCTCTTATTTGGAGGTGACTCGGGTTCTTTTGGTCTCATTCACATTAAACGGGTTTTGCACCTTTAAATGCATAATCCCACTTCAGTGACTTTTTAAACATTTTTCCCATTTCCTTCTTTTGCTGAGCAAGGGTGCCAAAAGGAAAAAGAAAATATCTTTGGGTGCAAGTCCTTGTTCTCACTCTTGCATCTCCTTCTCCCCACATCACCAAGGGCTTTTAAGTGTAGAAGACCAAGTTGCAGAGTTTAACAACTTGTGTTACCTCTTGTATTTCATTTTCCTAAGTCAGTTAAATGCAAACACAAATATTCTTAACACTAATAGATCACTTTGAAAAAGAGAGCTGTTGTATGAGTGCTAAATATTGCTCTCTTGGCTCAGATCTAAGGTGAGCTTGTTGGATATTTGTTTCTTTCCAGAAATAAGTCTTCAGTCTGCTTTAAATTCATGGGCTCTGCCTTCCACTGGCCAGGTCTCTGCTGGGCGGCTGCGCCGAGTGTAGGTGAGGACAGAAACTATGAAGGCTCCTGCAAGAGAGGCCCGAGCCATGTCACAGCTGGGACCCCAAGGCAGTTTGAGGGAGCAGCCAGCTCCCTTGACCCCTGGCAGATCTGACTGGCCGAAGGCTAACTCTCTCCCTCTTAGTATGGCTTCCCCAGGTACGACTTTATGTAGATGCCCCTGGAGCAGTACTCCATTTTGCTGGAAAGAGAGCAACTGGGACCAGTGTGCCCGACAAGCGCCGCGTGGGAAGTAGGCTGTAGGGAATTGCTCGCTTTGCACGTTCAGTCATTTTAGTTCAAACCCAACAAGGAAGAGACCAGTCCTCTGATCTGATGCTGAAACACTGTACTAATTAAAATAAACAAAAATTCCCAAGACTTTAAATGCTTGAAGGTGTTGCTGACACCAAAACAAATAACCAAGCTTTAAACGTAGACCTGGTCTATCTGGCAGCATTGGCGGAATAGCTGTTGGCATAACACACTTTTTAAAAAAAAAAAAAAGCCACCACCTCCTTTTCCTCACTGATATTGCAACATTTCTCAAAACTGACTTTGATCTCCAGGCTTTTCTCTGAAGGAGGTGGACCTACAACAAGGAAGGGGTGGGAAATGCCATCGCTAGGCATGTGTGGTGTCTGCTCCAGGGGGCCACGCTTGCATAGCAGGTTACAAACTTGTTAGTGTAGACAAAGTTCGTCCTGGTGCGTAGGGAGCCTCGATAATACACTTGGACTCAACCTGCTGCTAGTTACAGCACATTCCTCATTGGAATATAGCTGAAGTGACCCTGACCAAAAAAAAAAAAAAAAAAGGGAAAGCCAGTTGAAACAAATTACTTGTGTTCTTGGGAATCTCCTCCATCTGAGGAGCAGACCTGATGCCGGATGCCTGCCGCCCTACAATGAGAGAGAAGCTGCTCTCTTTCTTTGTAACTGGGGGTCATGTGGTGGAAAGGCTGAGAAATGCTGTATAAAAGCCAGGAAAAGGAGAAAGGACCTCAAGGAGACGTGTCCTCGTGAGGCTGTCTCGGATGCTGTCTGAACCCTGTGCACCTCTCGGCGTGTGCCTTGTCTCTGTGCGCAGCTGGAGCGCTTTAAGGTGTTCCTTCTGAATCTCGCGGAGAAGTGGCCGTGGCCTGTCAGCTGGGGACCTGGGAGCTGCCCCGCTGTAGAGGAGGCACGGTAACGAGCAGTCCCGTGTTAATTCTGGTGGCAAGCCTGGCTGATCTTTTCCAGCTCTCGTGTTTAGGCTTCTGCAAGAACAAAATTCCCCTATAAAAATCAAGGCAAGTGACAGTTAAATCCGCTTCAGAAGAGGTTTCTTGGCTCCTTTAAAAAAAGGGAATAAGGGGGGATAATGGATCGTCCTCTGTAGTTGATCCCATTCTGACAGTGCTCGTTACATCAAATTTGAGCACTCACTCTACCGTATGGAGAAAGGGGAGATGCTGTCTGGGACCACTGCTGGGGACGGTCTCCAGTGATGTTTGTGTCTCTTGACCCCAGGCGATCCTTCCGTTCTTCCTTTGTTAAACAAGGGATTTGCTGAATGCCAGTGACCCCTTAGTAAGTCCGAGCTGCTGGCGCTCGGAGTGACACAGAATTGTCAATAATAATAATAATAATATCTGGTAAGGTTCATCAGGGAACAATTTTTAACATTCAGGTCAAAGCCATGCCTAGGATTTAAGGTAGTGGGGCTGATGAGGAGGTGAATTAATCACAAAGTTATCAATGCACACTCGCTGTTAATATTTTTTATTTTGTTTGCGAATAGCAGAAGCAAAGGAGCTGATGCCTTGGCTGGTTCTAGAATACCTCCTTCCTGACTCCTGGCGCTGCAAATAGCAATAAAAATTCTAGAGAAGTGTGACACAGAAAGAAGAATAGCTTTTAGAGAGATTAAAGGGAGAGAAGGGCAAGACCTGTGTAGACATAGAAGCCTGGGATGATGGTAAGCAAATGAGATCGCCATGTTTGCCCTCTTCTGTCATTGTGAGACGTGAATAGAAAAAAATCTCTTATTATTCTTTTGAGGATCCTTTTTTTTTTTTCTTTAATTTAATGAAATAGAATCACGGTTCTCCCAATCCTACAGGACCGCTTTCATGTTTCTCTGCAGACAGGTGTATGGCCTCGTTCTCCTCCATCTCTAGTGTCTCAGTTCCCCTAAGGTGGGATTGATCACCCAGCAAAGACGCCGCTTATCCAAGCAGCGCTTGGGAAAGGAGCGCAGCTTGGTGTCTGTCCTCTGCCGTCGCTTCCTGTCTGTGCAGGACAAGTGTTTCAGCATAAACACGCTGAAACTATTTGCATTGCGTGCTATAAACAGGGTGCGTGTTGTTTACGTGAAGCAAATATCAGCCTATCCGTTGTAAAATAAAATAGTCAAAAAAACGGAAATTTTAATCTTGCAAAGTTTCATAGATAATTACTCTTGATCAACTGGTTTGACAAGAAATTTCTTTTTCGGCAAATAATGGGTGGGGTGATTTTTGTAAATATTTTATTGTTGATTTTCTGTTTCAGGTTTCCTGCGTCATCCAATAATGATGAATTGTGGCAGTTGTCTGCCTTCTTTATTACCACTCTTAACAGCTGAGCTGCTGGAGCAAATACTGGAAATCTGTTTGTTCTGGGAGCATCCACATCAGTGCATAGTTTTTTTTTTTTACCTCGTGGATGGAGTCTGATCTCAGTTTAGGCTGTAAAATGTATATTTAGGCATACATAACTTTCTCCAGCTCCTTCAAGCGTGGAGCTCAGGCCTCGTTCAGGACGGCAGGCCGAAAGGTAGCGAAGGGGTTTGTGACTGTTGGGGCTTGTATCTGCGCGTGGCGTGTGCCTACGGGCACGCGGGCGTCCGCGTGGCTGCTGCGGGAACAGACGGGATCCTGCAAGTCCGTTTGCAGCGATGAGAAGCGCGAGCGCCGTCTGACCGCACCGTTCTGAACGTGGCAACCTGACTTTCTTGGCTAGAAGATACCTGTTCCTCCGGCGAGGCAATTCTTCCTCGCAGCCTGTGTGCCACCAGGTGGACCAGGGGATTTTACAAGGCTGGCGGAGGCTGGAAATCCGAGGTTTGAGGGCTTTCCCTTTAGAAGCTGATGATGGTTCAGACCACATCAGCGGCTTTGCTTTAGAGTGGATGAGGCTTTCATTCAAAATGAATTTCTCCCTCTTCACATTGCTGCCCTCCTCCCTTACTGCCTGGGATCGCTTGCCTTCAGTGTCTCCTGCTGCCCCACAGGGCGGCAGATGGGCAGCGTCTTACGGAGTGAGCGCTAACTCGCACTCGAGGCCCCCGACGCCGCGTTTCCAGCAACGACTCCTGTTCGCAGACCCCACTGTGCACCCCGCAGTGGCAGACAGCATTCCGCCCAGGAGGCCCAGTGGTCCAATACACACCACGGACTGGGTCCGCATCCCAAACTGTTCTGGGGATGCAAGGTAATTAACTTGCCCTCTTCTTTGTTTTACTCCCATCTGTCCTCTCTCCTCCTATGCTCCGATGGCAAGGTCTAGGCCTAGGACCACCGTTTTGTTTTCTGTTAGGAAATCTGCTCCAGAAGCGTGCGAGCCTGTGATGGAGCCAAAGAATTACTCTGACGGAACCAACTCCAAGTTCAGCACAAAACTCCCTGGCAAAGCTGGAAACTGTCCCGCAAGCAGCGTGATTCTTGCTGGTGCAGAAGCTAAGGACGTTGACTGGAGGAGTTGTGGCTGTGTGAGAGAAGCAGGGGTGGGAAGGAAAAAAATTCGAGTGGGGCAGAAGAGCCAAGGGCGCTGTCAGAACGAGTCCTGGGACACCTCCGGTGTGAGCTGAGTGCTGTGGCATTAGGTACTGCCTGGAGAAAGGGTTTGGATCTGTAACAAAGGCGGCATTCCTTGTTGTTTAGCCCCTGCTTTATGCAAGGAACTGGAACTTTTTATGTCCCTTTGCAAATAAGTAGAATTTCATTGAAGAAATGAGATGGCCCCCAACTGGACCAAACAGCAAGACCCGCTTTTTCATCTAGTTGTCCTTGCTCGAGAGGGACTTGTATTAGTAAGCGATTGTTCGGTCAAGGTCAGCAGCCTCTTGCATACCAGGGCCCCTGGTTGCAGCTGTTACCTACGGAAGGCCCAGGGCCCGCGGCCAGCGCTCCTCGCTGAAGCTGTCCTGGGAAATCGAGTGGATGGCTCATGGGGTGCATCGTTCGCAAGCGGCTGAGCAAACGTGCTGCAGGGAACGGCTTGGAGACTGAATGGGAGCTGACAGTTTCCTTGGCACCCGAACCAGAAAGAAATCCATTGCTTTGTTTCTAGCTTAGCAGAACTAAAGGGTGGGAAGGCAGAGAGGAGCTTTAAGTTTCAGGTACCAAACAGGCAGGGTGGGAAGGAGCTCAATCCATAGGCAGCTTTCTCTAACCAGATTTGAATCAAAATGGGCTGTTGCACAAGGAAAACCCTCAAATCTTATCCTCTGAGCTGGAAATTGTAAACTGACACCGGAGCTGTCTGCTTTGCCTCATGGCAATGTGACTCTGGGCTGCAGTGAAATAAAATTTACTCCCTTGGGGTAGGAGTGGGCAGGATGCGAGCAGTTGCCTAAAACTCTGATGAGGAAAGCTTGAGCTACATCAGAGGGCAGTGGGACCCTTCCTGACCGGGTGTCTACCAGGCTGTGGCCGAAGGCACTGGCCAGGAAATTCTTCCCTGCCTCATTTGTAGGACCGAGGTGGTGAGGAGCGATGTACGAGGGGAGGAGAGGCAGGGCGGTACCCGAGCTGCACTGCAGGCTGGGGCATAAGGTGGTGCAAAGTGATGCTTGCCTTCACAGCGGCCTTCCTACGTGGTGCCTGGGGTGCGGAGGGTTAAAAAGCTGGCTGCGGGCAGGTGTGGGGGCAAGGCTGTGCGATGCTAAGGATTAAAGCTCAAAGCAGCCAGAGGGTCAGAGAGCTGGAGCCTGCACTCCTGGAGTCTGGGGCTGCTGTCAGGCAGGGCACCAAAACAGAGTTGTGCTTCCTTTTTACACAGGGGAAAGCTGGGCTTACCTGCACACCGGAGGTGACAGCGGGGGGGGAAAAAAAGCGAAGCAAAAGCGGGGGAAGAGGATTGAGCAGAGCCGTTGTTGGGTTCCTCTCTAACTTCCCCCTGGTGAAGCTGTTTGGTTTTTGTGCTGCTGTTTCTCCTTGTACATTCGTAGCAAGGACATCCCTCCCTGCCAGGTTCTGCAGCGTCCTCCTGGCAGGGCAAGGGGCAACCACGGCTTGCTTGGCGGCTGGCAGAGGGTTCAAAACTCTGGCTGCAGCCTGAAAGGCAGGGAAGGCAACTGAGCACACGATGCTGCGTATGGGGAAAGGAGGTTGGCTAGAAGAGGCAGAGGTTAAGAATGCAGCCCAGGGAACAGCAGGGGGAATGCTAAAATGTTTGTCCTGCACTCTGTAAATATAGCAGATACGCCCGGATTTCAAACCCGGTTTAGCAACACTCGCATACACACGGTTTCACGGACAGCTTCTCTCTTTCTGCGTCGCCTGCAGGGACAGTAACGTTGACGCTAAGCGGCAAACAGTGGGAGCCGTTCCAGTATCAATAAGGATTTTGATGAGGAAGCAAGTTTGTTTGCTTGGCTGCAAAGGCCTTGGAACCCAGTAAGTGGTACACAGTGACCCCATCTCCCTACCAAATGAGAAAATCGCTCTAACCAAATCCAGCCCTTCAAGTATGAGACAGGCTTTGCAGAGCCTCAAAAATCATGAGGTGGTTTAAGTCTTAAGACTCCCAATTAAAAAAAAAAAAACAAAACAAAACCCAACAAAACTAATTGACTTCTGGTTTTGGCAGTTTATGGGCAATCATGTTTCCAAGCTTCTCTACAACAAAAAGATGTGGAAATGGATCTTTTTAAAAAGAAAAAGGAAAAAACCAACAAAAAAACCCATCTCACTGAATCCGTGACATCCATCAAGTGCTTTGAGACTAAATATCATTAAACTTACGGCAAAACTGGGAAAGCTAAAAATTGTGCAAAGGCAGTATAGTGCTGATGCAGTCTCCTCCCTGCAGTTTTACAGAGAAAACCAGCTGCTTGCACCGTTAGCTGGGGATGACGGCGCTAGGCAAGGAGCCAGTAAACCTGTGGGATGTTGCAGGTTCGGTTTGCCGTCGGAGAGGAAGCGAGAACGTGTGCCGTTCCCTTCAGGAGCGGGCTCCTTCCAGCCTGGCACCGCTGCAGCCGGAGGTAATGCCTCTGCCAAGGAACCCCTACTGCCGCCGCGGTAAATGCAATTTCTGTAGTTTCCCTGCCCCAGATTCTCCCTCCTCAATTATGCTGACCGTGGCGTTTTTTGCACGCAGAAGA
Organism: Nipponia nippon; assembly: GCF_047370975.1. Classification (NCBI taxonomy): domain Eukaryota; kingdom Metazoa; phylum Chordata; class Aves; order Pelecaniformes; family Threskiornithidae; genus Nipponia; species Nipponia nippon. Next base: position 5,297,171 of record NW_028262342.1, read on the forward strand.
GCTGATCTGGTAGCCTCGCTTACATCCCTTGATTTTCCTACAGCTGATGTGTTGGAGGACCAGCAGAGCTGGCCCTCCTGGCCCTGCGACGTTCCCCTCGTTGTGGTTAGAGGCGATACCCCTGCTGTTCCGGGTACCCACCGTGTCTCAGGTCTCATGCAGGAGCTGAAATGCTCATTTTTGGCACCCTATGTTCTGAAAGTTTTAGCCTAGTGGCTTCTCCTGAAATGCTTGAGACAAAAATACATTTCCTGTTTAGAAAGAGAGCGAAGATAAGCCCTGAAGTGCAGCCGCCTGCTCCGGCTACCTTAGGTATAAACAGCCTGTGCAGCTGGGCGCTGCTTTTGTTTGTTCTAGCAGCTTTTTCTCTTTAAAGGTGCATTAGACACAATTACACAAAGTCCATCTTCTGGCAGCATCGCTCCCGACTGGCAGGAGAGCACTGGGGCTGTCGCCTTGTCAGGAAAGATCCTTCTAAAAGCCCTGAGTGTCCGGCATGAATTCCCACCCTCCTTCTGGAGGCAACAGCACTAAGCACCACCAAAGTATGTTTCTACTTTGCATTTCTCTGACACTTTTCCACCTTGGCATCTGAGTGCTCTGTCAACAGTCAGTCCTAACCTCCCTGGGTGGGGTGCTGAGGACGGGTTTATTTTCTCGGCTCACAGAGAGCAAAAGGTTTGCATTGTGAGTCAGCAGACAGTCTGCAATCAAGTTCAGGACTCAGTTTTCTGTAATTAAGCACAAAATGGGCTTAAAGCTACCTTCGGCCGATCGGGGGCTGTTGTGGCTTCCAGAGTAAATCAGAGCATCCACGAAACCCCTCTGTGCAGCAAGATTAAGGTCTGTAGGGGAGATCAGGCTTGTGCGTTCTCTCTGCGTAGCTGCAGGAGAAGAATCTGAGCTGGCACAGCGCACCCTGCATCCATCTCAGGATGGTCTCCTGCTCTCTGGCTCCTTCTTCTCTGGCTCCTTGTTTTATTCGCCACATGTGATGGTGCCTGACCCCTGTCAATGTTCTCGCAGATACCATGAGCTCCGCTTGGCCGGGTGCATGAGATTTAGATAAGACCAGGGCAAATCTAGGCTATGATCTAATCAGGCACGAGCAGCTGAGATGACAGTTGACTCTGTATTTCCCCCTTTTGATAAATTAATCTAGTTTGCAGATATCCATAGTGGCTCAGTCCTGCGATGTTCTGAACCTTCTAGTCCTACTTCAGCAAAATGATTAGGTCCATTTATAAGCCCAGGACTGGATCTTCTGAAACCAGCGGTACAAACGATGTCAGGCTCTTATGGCCATGTTTAGGTACCCAAGTATATGGTCTACATTTTCGGAGTTGCTGATCCCGCAAAAGCTCCCTTGCCAAAAGTGCTTCTGGGAACGGGGGCTGGGATCCTCAGTGGCTGTCAGCATGGAGCCCTGCAACAGGAAAACGCACAGCATGCTCTGAAATCCTCGTGGGTGCGTGGATGAGTTACAGGAACGCAAAAGGCGGCCCAAGAAATGTCTAGGCTTTCCATGCTCCCGTCTTGCTCAGTTGCGGGGAGCTGTCATCTGGTAGATGTGAGACCTGTAAAGCTGTAGGGGAAGGACGGAGTACCTGAGCGGGGAGGAGTGGGCGTTCCACCAGCGCGTGGCTGGATTTTACTTCCCGTGGCGAGATGTGCCTTCTTTCCCTCTGGTAACGTCGGGGACCGCGACACTCACGTCTGTGCTTGCTCACGGCTATGCGAGTGCTGTCGCTGACGTGCCGCCACCGTAGCCTCCGGCTGTAACGCCCAGTGCTTATTCCTCCAGAGGCGAGTAATTTTTGTCCATTTTTTGTTTTCTTCTTTATCTATGCAGGACTAATACCTTGCTGTCAGCCTAGAAAAAAGCATGGCGTTGTCCCAGAGAACTTGACCATCACGAGCAGGAGGCAGTAAAGGAAAGCAGTGGCGTTGTGGAGAGGAAGGGGCAAAAGTTGTGCAAAGAAAAACCATGCAGAAGGGCTGAGGGTTCCCCTTGTACCGGGCACTAGTACAAGGTGTAGCCGTTCAGCACGGAGCTAGTCCTGTACAGGTGAGGTACAGGTGTGCTTTAAGCTAAGTGTGAAAATGCCTTGCTGAAGAGGGAGGACCTGGAGCTGTGTTTACCTGTAGTGAGCACTCACGAACGCTTTCCACGGAGGGACAGAGTGTCTGGCCGGAATTTGAAGAGATTATTGCAATAAAGACACGCTGCACCAACTGGAGCCTTTATCAACGAGCTGCCAAGTGCTTGTCAGAGTGCGTAAATATTGCTATCGCTGCTTTAGTAAAGGGAAAATGAGATGGGAGATGGGAAGACTGGAATATTTGAGTAGCAGCTAACTTTTATAGTGCATCAATTGAAGGGAAATTTTTCAGGCCTGCAGATCATATGCGCTAGTGTGTGAATTTAAGTGAAGCATGAATGAACTAGTATTTGGTGTAGCGGAGTATCAGTTGTCCTTAATCTGCTCTGTTGTGACTCAGAATCTCATCTTCCCCTAAGCTGTAATTAAACCCACTTTCTGCCTGGTACATCTAGAAAACGTGATCTGCCCGTTAGCAACGCAAGCTCCCTGCCTCTGCTCCGGACCACCGCTCCTGAAGGCACAAACCCTGCCCGTCTCCAGGAGGTGCTGCCTCTTTCCTACCGGTACGGAACCGTAAATGTTCATCTTACGACTTTTGGGAGTAACAAGCGAGACTCTCTACGGCCTGCCCTGTCCCCTGTTGTTAGTACAGACGATACATGGAGCTGCTGGCTTGCTCTCCGGCTCGTAACGCTCCGCAGAGCTCCCAGCCTGTTGGAACAGTGCCAGCACGCTGTGGCGTTCAGGGGAACGAGCAGAGCCTCCTCTTAGTGACCGTCCGCAAGTATCCACCACCGCAGCCTGCAGTTTCTTTTCTAAAACCGGCTGCTTGTGCCTGAACTAAGATCACACAGTGAGTCACAGCTGGAGCTGGGAATAGAAGATAGGAAGCTCAAGTTCATGCTGCTCGTGTAACCCCCGAGCCCTGCAATGCCGAGCTCCTCCGGCTCGGTGTAGGCGCAGCGTTTGGGAATCCACCGAGCAGGAGTCATACGCTCCGGTGCAAAAGAGGAGAAAACCAAAAAAAGCAGCGCTAATAGCTATTTAATTGCTTGTGAACTTCCCTGACTAGAAAACAGGGGCAGTTCTCCCCACCCGTGTTTGGACTCTGGCACTTTACCAACTTAAGTCATAGCCTAGCTCTTCAGCGGTTTTTGGTGGTGTTTTTGGTTGGGTTTTTGGTTTTTTTAGTGAGTTCCTAGCTGCATCTGAAGTGCCAAAAAACTTTTTGCAGGAAACAGCAGTGTCGTTTCTCCTTCTCTGAGTTCTCATCAGTTCAAGTGACAACAAATGCAGGTGCTTCTCCGCTTTTTCCTTGTAGGCTGAGTCCTTTCAGCAAACTTTGGGAGGGAGCAGCTGCTCGCAGTGAAAACAAGACTATCCTGCTGATCCAAGCTGAAATGGGATTTTTGACCTTGAGAGGTACGAAGTTGCTCAAAGGAGGGACCCTGTGGACGTTAAAAATAACTAGATCTTTATAATGCTTCTGCAGCTAGTAGAGCTGGATGAATATGTTGCAAAACAGAGGGCCAAATCTTTAAATAGTACAAACTAGCACAAGTCTTTTGATGACCTATCAGCTGAAGAACTGTCCCACGCCTTTGCAAACATTAATTTAAGAACAGCTGGTTTTGTCAACTGCATTCTTGTTTCATTTTCCCTATCCTCCGCTCATGAGCGTTCACACAAAAATCGATGCTTGTTGGTGCAGACGCTTAGGGAAGGCTGTTCCTTCTGAGGGTTCTCGTCTCGAGGGCCGTATGGATGAATAAGAGCATTCATTTTTCCTCAGCCCGTGGGTCTGTTCAGCTATAGCTAGACAAGTTAGATACCGATATAATGTCTAGATCTCTCTGTATAAGCATCTATATTGTGTGTCTCTCTCCCCCTCACACACACATACACACACGCCATGTGATTTCAAGCAGTCATCTACCATGAATAACGTCCAGGGGCCAGGTCACAAGCTTCCCATAGCGTGGAATCCATTTGCATACAATCCAAGCAATTACAAGTAATGAACAGATTAGTAAAACCAAACCAAACAAGAAACTATTCATACTGTGGGAAATTCTCGAGCGGGGGGGGGGGGGGGGGGGGGAGCAGGGATTTTTTTAAAACGCGAGTTATTTGCGTGGAGTGACTCGCCCCCGCGAGTGCCCGACCCAGGAGGCCGATGGCAGCGGGACGCGCCCCGGGCAGGGTGAGCGGCGGGGCGGAGCGGGGCTCCGGGCCCCCAGGGCGAGCGCTGGCCCCGGCGGGGCGGGGGGTGGCCCGGGGCGGCCGAGCCCCCCCGCTCGGCCCGCGGCAGCGCATGCTCCCTGCCGGGCCCCAACCTGCCCATTTAAACGGCAGCGGAGGCGCGGGCGCCGCAGCGGGGCCGGGCGCCGGGGGAGCCCCGGCCGCTGCCGAGGTAGGGCCGGGGCCGGTACCGGTACCGGTACCGGTACCGGGGGGGCACCGCGGCGCAGCGGGGAGCCCGGGGCGCAGCGGGCGGGGATGCGGCCGCCGAAAGTTTGCGGTCCCGGGTAGCGGGAGCGGGTCCCCCCGCGGCGGGGGAGCGGCGGGGGGGCTCGGGGGGCTGCGGGCAGCGCTGGTGCTGGCAGCCGGGAGCAGCGCGCTGCTGCGCCGGGCCCGGGGGCGGCGGTGGCGGCGGTGGCGGACGCCCCCGCGGTGCCGCCGCTGCGCTGCGCTTTGCGAGCCGGCGGTGGCTTCGCTGTGGGAAAACGGCGACAACAAAATAAAATGGGCGCACGGGGAGGCAGAGCCGGGGCGGCGCAGGTAGCGCTGCCGAGCGGTGCCGGCGGCACCTTGCCAGGCCTCCCCCCGCCGGCTCCCGGCGCGGATGCGGCACGAGTTTTTCCCGTACTTTTCATTGTTACAGAGACATCTGCTGCCCCCGAGTTCGCTTTAAAGGTTACTGAAGAGGAGAAGAGTTTGGGAAGCGCGATGTGACCGTGGATTTGCAGAAATCCTGAAGGCTTGTGGGGACAGGTCAGTGAATCCTTAGGCGCAAAGGAAGCCAGCACTTGACAAAGGGAAGTTTTCATTGCACCTACTTGTAGGCTCTGCCTAGATTTGCTGCCGGGTTCACCTGTCTCCCCGCTTCAGCTGTAGTGGGAGCCGAGGAGGCTGTCTGCTAAAAGTGGTACCTAAATGTCCTAACCTGGATGTTCCATAGATGACTGACTTCGGCATGGCTAGAGACTTTGGTGGTAAAATGCCTTAGTTGTTTATGGTAAACATAAACTAAAAGACTAATTTGTCTTCCTGCGGATGACAGCTTTAGGAGGAAGGGAAAAGCACTAGAATAAACTAATACTTTTAGGCTGGCGATGGCCAGACTTGGAAAGACGCTTGATTTTCATGCTTATGTTTAAAAAAAAAAAATTTTGAAGGGAAACGTATCGGGAACGGCTTTCCTGGTCCTCACCTGGATCGGTCAGGCTTGTCAGCAGGACAGGGAAAGCGGCCAGGCTCAAACCGTTTCCCGTGCTGGCACTGTTCTGGTTCTAGATGTGGGCTGAAGAGAGCAGCGTTTGTACGTGTAACGTGAGAATAACTGGAAATTTATAGAAATAGAATATGAGTAAGAACTTCAAAAGTACCCAAATGACCTGGGCATTGAAGTCATGCAGGCACTCCTGAAAAACGTGTACCAGCCCTTAAACATTTTCTATTACTCACCCCACCTGCAATTTTCTTTCTTTTTTTTTTTTTTTTTAATGTGTGATGTTACCTGGACTTTCTTGCATCATCCGTAGCTACTGCCCTTCCACTCGGCGGGGAGCGGCTGCGGTGGCGGAGCCAGGAATGCCAGATTCCCAGCCCTGTGCTTGGATTCCAGGCAGTGCCTTAAACTCTGGAACTTATTACCACAAAACATCGTGGAAGCCAAGAGTGCTTGGCTTACGGGATTTGAAAAAAGGATTAGAAATTTGATATGGAGAACAAGAATCTCCAGAATTAATAGCAAATTAAATGAGAGCTTTACAAGGGATATAAATCCCTGTATTTCAGGGCATAAACTAATCTTGGGATTTAGTAGGAAACTTTTCCTTGTAGGGAGGTTTTTCTTGCGCTGTCTGGTGGTGGGTGTATTCCCCTACAGCTTGTTACGTACGTAGTGTGCGCAGTGTCTTCTGCGAGAGCGCCTTGTCCTCTTGAAGAGGTTCCAGTTAAAGTACCTGAACCTGAAGGTGTTGCCCAGCATCGAGCTGTTGCTAGAGGGCCCGAGGCAGACGGCTCTGTAGAAGCTGCTTGGAGATAACGGTAACGTTATCTGTGAAGAAAGCAGTAGTCTTAGAGACTCGAAGATTATCGTCACTGTAATGTAATAGAGTAATAGTAAATACTGCAGTGTACTCCAGACGTACTCCACCGGCAGCGTCTTTTTGAAGGTGCACAGTCAATTTTTGTCAGCAGTGAGAAACGCTAAATCCATAGGGTGAGAAGCTGAAATCACTGGACTGCTCGCTGAGTTGGAAAACACAGCCTTTGGTCTGCTTTATCTTTGCCAGAGTCCCTAGAAAACGTGGGTGTCTAGTGTAGATTCTTGCTAACCTTTTTGCCAAACTGTTCATTTTGCTGGAGCGCTCAGGTGGCAGTGTTTGTGGGGTGGGTTGTTGGTTTTGTTTCCCCCCCCGAGTTACACATCTCTGCTCTTTGACTAAAGCCTCCGTATGGAGTTTAGAGTGACGGTTGGACTCTTACGGCTGACGACATTGTGAGTGTACGCTCTTAAAAATGAAAGAAAATAACCTTTGCTGCCCAGTTTTGTAACGAAGGTGCTAGTAGAAGCTTTGTTCAGAGCATGGACCAAAAAAGCTGGTCCTAAAAGCATCAAATCTATTGTATGATGAAGTGACGGGGCAAAAACTGCTCTTCGAACATAACTGCGTGGGTCTCCTTGCGTGCCTTTTTGCAAAGCCTCTTTGGAAATATTAGCCTGTCCGCGGAGTGCCTGCATTGCCCTGAAAATCTTAATGCAGAGCCTTTTGTGTGGGATCCACAAGAAGCTCTGAGGGTTTGCATATTACTTCTCAGGAATGTACAAAAGCAAAGGAAGACAAACATCGATGCTCTGTAAAAGTAGTCTTTGTATGGTGTTTCTAATCTGCTAGATTATGTCAGTCTCAATCTCTGGCTCCCATGGTTTTACACCGACAAAAAACAGCGTGAAAAGTTCTGCCTGTGGCAGTTCCCTGACGGCTCCCTCTCTAAGGAGGCGACGTGGCAGAGAGCTTCAGGATGCTGCTGGGTTTGTGTACTCTTCCCCGGACGTGACTTTTGAACAAGGTGGTTTGGTTCCAGCTGCCCGTTAGTCTGTCAGGTCTGGTACCAGGCGAGACCAGTACTAGGAGCTTGCTTAAATGACAAGAAAAACCACGTAACAGACGTTACAAAGTGATGTGCTGATGGTCTCCCTTTTTCTCAATGGCTATATATTCTTGGGCAATTTAAGCGCGTTGCGATATAGTACTAACGCGCTCCTCTGACTTCAGTCTCTTCAGAGGTTTATACCACTTTTGTCACAGTGGGATCGTAGAGCTTTTCAGACGAGCTGTAAGCGGTGTGAGTAACGTCTGTTTGTGTTTATCCCCCGCCTTTCTCTACGGTGGAGCAGTTCATCCAAGGAGCGTCTTGTTTTGGTAGTTGACTGTTTTGGGTTTTCTTTAATGTGTGTGTTGCTATCTCCTTATCTTGGCTAGGGCAACATCAAAGCAAAACACCTGACCCGTTGGGTGAAAGTTGTGGAGGTTTGCGATGGGTTCAAGGCTACGAGGGAGCAGAAGCAAAAGGACCGGAGGGATGGGAGGAAAGCAGCTGCCGGCAGCGGTAGGGGTGACCAGGCAATAAGAGTCGTAAAGCCTTGTACCTCAAGAGAAGTTAAGTATGGCTGGGGAGAGGTAAGATGGTACGGAGTGGGAGACGCAGAGGCCAAGAGGAGTTATATCTGGCGAATCTCCGTTCACTTCTGCTGTTACAAATAACTCCGTGGTATGATTGTGCTCTGCGGCTTCTGCAGGAGCTGGGAGGCAGTCAGCGTAAGACAGCTACTGTTAACTAAACCTAGCCCTGGACAGCCAGCCTGCGGTGTCTTGTGATCCTTCAGCTGTGCAGTTCAGCTCGTGATCGAGGTTGTGCTATGAGTGGAGCAAGGGAGTCACGAGAGGCTCGCGAGCAGCTGTCAACTATTTGCAATGTTGACTTGATTTCTGAATATTTAATATCAGACATCAAAGCCATCCATGTGAAAACAGGAACCTTAGGGCTCAGCTAAGAAAGGGGACAGAGATGCTCACGGAGGAATCCTTGCTTTTAAAAAACAGGGGGAAACTTAAAGCAATCTCTGCAAGGTAGCCAAGCAATGGGTGTGCTCGCAGAAGACTGCCTGTACGCGTGGATCTGCATAACGTAAAGGAAATCTTGCACTCACCACAAACAAAGGAATAGGAAGATCGTAAACCAAAGGATTGGTTTTGCAGTTCTGTGTCCCGACGCTTGTATTGTTCAGTCAAACCGCATTTATCTCTATCTAAGCCTAGCAGTACCTTGAATCCGTGTAGCCCTTGAGACCCGTCCTGTTTCTTGTGCTGCTGTTGCTCTTCACTGCTGTAAGAATCCGCGTCTGATCTCGTGTTACAGAACTGCAGAAAGTCGTTGCTGTGTCCACCAACTAAGCTATCGAGTTGCTTGTTCAAAAAACATAACTAGGTGGGACTATAAAGTCACCATTTTATTATTATTATTGTTTTGTATGCATGCTCTTCCTTGGAGGTCCTCAAATTTGTGCCCTTCTTCCTTGTTTTCATATCCTAAAATGTCAGTTCCTCTTGCAGTTCAAAAATATTTGTTTAACATTTTGCCAGCCTGCATAAGAGGAGAAACAGACCCCCGTGAATATTGTCTGGCAAAATAAGAAATGTGATGTAGGAATGTGCTCCGAATGGCTTCTTTGTCTGCGTGCTGGAGGGCGGCTGGAACACACGCAGCAATAAGCAGGTGCTTGATTTGCAGCTCTGAACAGTTTTTCTTTCTCTGTGTACACACAGTAAAAGGAACTGCTGCTAGTCCAGCTCGTAAGGACCTGGCCCTGTCTTACATCCAGGGCAACCTTTGAGTAACACACGAGATCAGCTCTGTCGGTTGCAGAAAGAACCAGCTTCTGGCGACTTGCAGATGAATTCTCATAATTGCCAGGTTTTTAGTACTCGGAAGGTGTAAGGATGGTCTCTGGCAAAACAATGAGGTTTATTTGAAAAAAGAAACTTAAAACAATGACAGGCATTGGGTTTGGTTTGTGAGGTCTTAAGGTTTTTCTCTTCAATCAAGGGAGCGGATTTTTTTTTCCACCTTCGTTTTGTTGGAAGCTGAAGTTCTCCATGGTGGTTTGTCTCCAGGAGCTAGGACTTCAAGAAAAATGCAAATATAACGAGTGCAGTGACTCAAATCCATGCAAGTTGTCGGCACTCAAAAAACATTAATGTTCTTGCAGAGCAGGCTAGAGCCGACTTCAGGGATGATGTGTACATAGTTGTGGATAACATCTAAGGCTTGCTTTAGATTTATGGGTTAAGACTTTTGGTGAAATGATGCAGGCAATAAAATCTGTGGATCACACTTTCTTTACCAAACATTAGGAGTGATTCCTGCTGGGATCTGACCTGCTACATCAAAGAAACCGTGGTGGTGGTCAGAGCTCAAATCCAGCGCTATTCTGCCATCACCTCCCAGTTGCCTGCTTCTAATTTAGGAGCAATGGGCAGAGCTGGCTCTTCAGTTAGATTTGAAGTGGACGTAAGCGTACTCACTCGGTTCTCTGTCCTCTCTGCACAGAGACCAAAAGCCTCTCTGTTGCTCTGGAACCTATGCGTGAGTTCCCCACTGGTGATGTGATGATTTTTCCATCGGCAAGGCTCTGTCTGGAAATGTTGGGCTGTACTCTGCCTCTGGAGAAGCATCTGCCACCGGTCCAGGGCGTTATGCTGTTCTGCCCAGGGCTGTAGTGCCACTTCTCTTGCGATCCTCTGTTTGGGGAGGGGGTACCCCAAAGCGTTTTGGTGATCTACGAGACCTGAGCTGACACTGCTGTCGCTGGGTGTCCTCTGCTAGCGCTCTCCCTGCCCGTGTGCCGTGCTGGTCATCGCTGTGCTACCTTGGTCTGGATTCTGGGAAGAATTCTCCCTTTGCTTAGAGCTGTGCAAACAGAATCAAGGATTGTTCTGGTGACAGAGAGAGCTTCCTTGTAGGTCTGTGGCGAGAGGCAGCTCATAGATACAAAGAGATGGAGCACAAAGGAACAACGAGATGACAGTGGCTTTCCGAGGCGGCGGTCTGCGCGTACCAGGTACTGGCTCGTGGCGTGACAGGGGAGGGCTTTGTGCGGGCGCTGTTGCTGTTGGACTCCAGAGGTGCGTTTGGGAATGTTTATGACAAACGACTCCTGTGTGCGAGGGGCGGTGGGAGCAGCTGGAGCAACGCTGGAACAAAAGGCTGCTGTGCTACAGCCAAGGCCGACTGAGCAATTAATGGGCCTGGAAGGGTGGCTTTTCATGAGAATTGACTAAAGCTAGGTTTAGGAGAGTGGCTAAATGTAGTCTGGAGAGGGGTCTGACCATGCATATAAAAAGGAGAGCACAGGAATTACACGGGGGATAACTGGAGGGAGGGAGGGAAGGAAGGAAGGGCGCTTCCCAGCTATTAAATCTCTTAGCCCATGGATATTGTTTCAGGGGAAATTCTTGCAACCTCAGTGCTCGAGATCCATCCATCCAGGCTGGACAAATCACTGGAGAATGCGCTCTTGGGAGCAGTCCTGCAGCAGCCCCGGGGAAGATGATTCAACAGGGCCCCTTTCATCTTTGACTTTCTGTGAACACAGTCTACGTTTGTGCTGCCCCCAGATACTCCCATTCATCACTGTCTGTGGCCAATGTTGATGGCAGCATATAAGCCTTTTGGGCAAGAGCAGGGAATGCTAGCTATCCCCTCTGCTAACAGAAGACTGTAGCCGAGGCTAGTTAGCACATGCTGATGCACAGCCAGAATGACCCAGGACAGTGCTGGTGATAAGCCCATTCCTGGCTCTTTCAGGGCGAAGCCAGCACTGTGCCTGCCCGAGGTGCCCTGGCTGTTTGCCCAAGGCAGCCCAGAGCATGTTGCAGGAATATCAGAGGTCTTTCTGCTTCATTTGTAGCTCGCTGAACTTTACTCCAGTAAATACATGCAAGAGAGAGCCCAGTGTGGAGAGCAAATCCTGCCTCTGCTCGGAGTCCGAAAGGCACAAACTTTCATTTATCCTCTGCCCCTACAGCAGAGCTTTTCAGCAAGCGCTAAGTAACTTCAGCGCTCAGACCACTGTCCTGTCCTCCTTGATAGATGCAGTCTGTGCTCTGCAGCAGAGCAAGAAGCTAACCATGGGCAATGAAAAGCCTGAGCACCCCTGCTCAGAGGGCTCTGCAAAATCCAGGGAGCTTTGAACTTGAACTCCATGCTTAATTACTAAAAAGCTAATCATTTAGGGCTGATATTCTTTACAGGGCTCAAAATAGAAGTTAGGTTCCTGTTTGTAAGGAGAGGTGGGGGGGGGGAGTGAGGGGGGTGGTAAAAATGCCTTGCTCTGTTCAGCTCCTGTAGCCACGGCAGGTCTGAGCCTTGTTTCAAAAGCGGAAAACTCCCCTTCCAAATACTCCGTGCTGCTGTGTGTTCTGTGTGAACGGCTACAGCTTAGTGTTAAATCCCTGCGTGTTCGGAGTCCGTAACTCGTTAAACTGATAGTGAGAATGGGGAAAGGAAAAGGCTTCTTAAGTTTCCCATAAAGATCTTCCAGTGAAACTTATCTGTCTTAAAAAATACAATCTGATTGCTTCTTATCTTTGCAATTATCCAGGCAATTTCAAACAGAAGTAAAATCATAGAATCTCATGTTTTCAGACCCAGGCCTCGTGACCGGTCTGTCATGATAAGGAAAAGAGACTGCTCCGGCAGTGATCCGAGGGCCCTCGTTAACCCAGAGAGCTCCGTGTGCTGCCGGCAGGAGTCGGGGCTTGCGCACAGCTTTTCCTACCCCAGGCACATAAAATTGCTGTTCTTATAAGAAGGATCTCAGGACTCTGATAGGTGGTCTTTGACCTTAATGCGCCCCAGAGAAATCCTGTTACTCCCTGCACGCGTGCTCGTCCCCCGTCCCTTTGGCAGAGGGTGCTGGCCCGTGGCTGGTGCGGCAGAAGGTGCCTTGCTGACAGGCTGGCGTATCAGCATCAGCTCAACTCCTCCGGCCGCTGAAGCCAAGAGGGTGGACGGGGAACGCGGGTGGCTGGGGAGCCAGCAAGCAGGGTGGAAATGGTAACTCTGCCAGAGGGACGGGCGGCGGGGACAGCAGTATCTTACAGCAGCTCCCAGTCCAAATTATTTGGAGAGTTTTGCTTTATTCCCTCTTTAAATTTGTCCACCATGGGTGGCTGCCTGTCCCACATCTATTCTTGCACCGGCTCCGATACCAGCAGTTGCACGATCTCTGCTCGGAGCAGGGGGGTGAAACCCAGCGGTTCCCGGGAGAGCTGTGGGCTGCTGCCCAGCTCGCTTGCTCTCGTGCGCTCGGGGTCTGCTGTGACGGATGGGGGTTCTGTACTCACAGCTGTCTTGGGGCTATTCCTCACGCTGCAAAGGCTCTTTGTCTCGTTCAAAGCCATGACCTCATTTTAGAGACAGAAAACAGAGAGGGAGAAACCCACCAACCTGCCAGCGGAGGTCAAAGGGCTTGCTGAGAGATATGTTAGCATCAAACTTCTCCGGCAGGGACACAAATAACTGGAATTGCAGACCAGAAAATTACCATGAAAAAATGGACTAACTACCATGTGATTACAAAAGAGCCCATTAGTTCCCTGTGTGTCTAGGAGTCAAAGTATATCCTTTGAGGAAGAGCACGAGGTCATGCTCCCAAAACTTTAAGCAAAGGGGACTGTATAAGTCTGTGCCTGTTGCTCTCCGAGGACTGCCACGTGTGGAGGTCCAGCTGGTTGCTCTCCGAGCTCCCTCTTTCCTAGGCGCAGACCTTGGCAAACATGACTCCTGGCACAATGAGGGAAGGTTAGATTTCAGTGTTGGGTGGCAGTAGCTCCCGCTGTGGTTAAATTTGTCAGACCCCTCACTGCTACTTTATATAATCAGGCTGTTGGGGTACTGTTTGGGCTAACGAACGCCCCTTCGGCCCTCCTGCCGGGGCTCGGCAGTGTCTTTCTGCAGAGCTCCTGGCCGCTGCTGGCCTGGGATCCGTGGCTGATGGTCTGGATTTGGCAGTCTCGCACGTCAGTGCCAGCCATGGCCTTTGCTCTGGCCCCTGGCTTTTGCTAGTACAGCAGAACTGTCCTCTCCACCCCAAGGCTGGTCCTGAGACTCAGCTGGCCCCATGACTGTCACAGCTTTCCAAATAAAGCCAGAAATGATGAAGCTCTATCATGGGGTAGAAGTCCTAGAGCTGCCTTGGAGGCAGGAGGAGCCGGCACTGGCACTGGCTTGCTGAGGACTCAGACGTCCCATTACGCAGCATTTGTGCTTTGGCTGGAAACAAGAAGTTCCAATTTCACTTCCCATTTTCCCAGCCCTGTGAACAGGCATTGCAAAGTGGACACGATAAAGCAGCTAGGGTTTCTGCCTTCCCGTCTCTTCTCTGTAACAGACGGGGAAATTATTCTCCTTCTACTCAGCAGCAGCAATTAAAACTCAGAATTGTGTGTCGCTGTTTTCGGTGCTAAGGTGACCTGCGTAGCGTGCAGTGGGACGGCCCTGTGTTCTCTGTGCGCGGTAACAGCCTTCTACCAGAACTGGTTTGCTCTCTCTTTGCCAGTTCCAGTGTGTTGGGGTAAATGCTTTACTATCCGCTTTCCCTGTTTCACTCCTGGTGATCATTTCTCCCTAAGAAGGATTACACTCATGCAAACCTATGAAATCCCATGTGCAGGGCTGGTGGACAGAGAACATCATGCTTCAGAATGGGGTGGTGATGACCAGCACAAAAGTTCATGTGCAGTTTAGATAGCTGCAGTGGAAGAAAATACAGACGTCCAAGTCCAAGAGTTTTGGTGAGTGTGGTCTTTCTTTGGCTTTGCTTTGCCTGTGGCAGCACCGGTGAAGATGCCGTGAGCCTTAGACAAGCCTATTGTCTGTATTGGGTGTTCTGCGGGGGTTTTGAAGGACTGTCTGGCTGCAGGGCGCTGGGGGCTGCGTAGGCAGCATGGGGTGACAGTGCTACAGCCTGTGGTCAGGGGCACTGCCGGACCCCAGCCCTGATCCTTGGCAGGAGAGGGTCAGGCGCTTCTCCCTGGCTGGGTGCAGACTCTGCCTTTGCAAGTCTCGCCTCTGACGAGGACGTGTCCGTGGGTCCATCCGGGCACGGCGGACGCATCCCAGAGCCTCCCTCCGCAGGGGAGCGCAGGGGGCGGGAGGTGCAGCCCGGCGCTGTCGGGGCCGGCTCTGCTGCGGGGTCCCGGGAGCGGGGCTCGGAGCCACCTGTTGGAGTTTGGCACATGGGGATGCTGCTGCCCTTTTCAACAGTGTCCGTCTCTTTTTCCTCACCCCTCGCTTCCCGATATTTCCTTTACAACCAGGCCATTGTGCTGTGGGCTACAGCAGCTGGGTGGAGTGTTTCAGGCTCAAGTGTAATTTCAGTGCCTTTAAAAGCCTTTGGAGGGCTTTTTTTTTTTTTTTCTCTCTGAAGAGGACAGCAACGCCAACAAGGGATAATTTGATGGATTACTCTGCGGGGCTGAGGGGCTCTCCTTAATCCCCTTTGTGGGCCTGTTTGACTAGACGCGTAGCAGAAGCCCCCAGCCTCAGGCAGAGAAAAGGCGGCTCAGCAGGGTGGGTTTTACACACTGACATATAAATACGGGCCCTGGTCATGTGGTGCCGGGTATAATCTGTGCCCGTTACCGTGATGCAGAGAAGGGGGGCACCTGGAGGGGGCTTATTTTTTCCTTTCCAGTTCAATTTACATTTTCATTCTTCAGCTAAAAATAATAAAAAAAGAAGAGGGGGTGGGGGAGACACTGACTCAGACCAAACGCCAGGGTGATGGGCACAGTATTTAAACACCAGAAATGAGCTCAAGTGAAAAGCAGAACCAGATCGTCTCTCATTTCCCCTCCCGCTCCAAAACAGGGGCTTCTTTCGTGAATAAAAGCAAGAGCTTGGGTCATGCGGTAGCAAAACAAAGCTGTAGCGCTGATGTGGAGCCAGCCAACCTTGTCTGGAGGTCTTGAGTTGTTTATAGCAGACCTGGTGCCGACTCAGGAAAGGCTGACCCGAGTGAGGCTCTTGAGAGCAGAGGCTGAAAATGCTGCTGCTTTGGTTGCGTTGCGTGTGTTTAGGAGCGTGCGAGGCTTCTGTGCGCTTAATGAAGTTGGGCGATTAGATGCCAGCCCTGAGCAGGTAAAACGCTGCGAGACCATCCTGTCGTGTGGCAGGCACAAGCAGTCCCGTTGTGGTTCCTTCAGTGCAGTCTGAAGATCCCGCTGCAGCTGAGCTCAGCTACGGGATATTTATCGGGGCACTCAGTCCTTCATCGCATCACAGCTGAACTCGGCCCTCCAGTGCAGTCGTCTGTTGCGGTGTCCCTGATGGGAATGGGGCTGAGCTACAGACCAGCAAGGCAAGGTTTCAGCCCGTCAGCCTTGGCCCCTGCTTGTCTGCAGCAAGCGCAGTGCCCAGCTCCTCTCTGCACCCTGTCTTGTCTTGGCCACGCTCCTCCTGGTGTGGACTGCACCAGGGTCTCCAGGCAGCCTGAAGCCTGTTGCTGCCGCCGGGTTAACGTGGGAATGACGCCTGCCAACTGCCGGGGAGTTAATGACGGCCGCCGGCATCGCGGTGTGCCTGGGCTGATGTCTGTCCCTTTGAGAAGCACGGCGAGCTCTGAAAGTGTCAGCGTGGCCTCCGCTGAGTCAGCGACCTCGTTAGTCAGACAGACGGTTCCTGTTTGTAACGGTGAGGAGAGGAGGAGGAGGAGGAGGAGGAGGAGGAGGAAGGGCTGGAACTGGCCACTCTTTGCCGCTGTATCTTTTCCGCTGGTCAAACAGGCGAGCGCGGGAGCTAAGGCAGCCAAAGCCTGGGAGAAAGCCTCCTGCCAGGAGCAATTCCTTTGTCTGCCGGAGGAAGAAGCAGGTTGTGGGACAGGAGGTCAGTGGAGCCTGTGGGCTGCCCTGCTGCCTGTTTGATGTTTGTGTTGCAGGGTGAGGATAAAGAGTCCATAGAGCTATTGGCACGGCTCCTGAAAGGAGCGTGAGATACCGGAGACCTGCAGGGTGAAGGGTAAGCGGGACGGATCTTCCTCCACCCTGGAAATCATCCTCTCTGTATGATAGGCAGAGCGAGGACAGTGCTGTTAGCCTGCTGGGCTGGGAAAGCATCCTTCCCTAATGCCGTTCTTAACAAATATTTTGACCTTCTCATCCATCTTAAAGGGACCTTGCTGTCCATAGGCTTTTCCCGGTGCCTTTGCTGTATTCAGATGATCAAAAGGGGACAAAATGACCGGTTTCACATGCCCTTGCTGCTTACCGTAAAACATGGAAGACACTCAACAGTCACTTGCCCTGACAGATGCTCCTTTACCTGAAGGAACCACTGAAACCAGAAAAAAAAATGCCTCCCAAAGCTTCTGCAAACATAAGCCAGTCCCTTGGGCTTCTCTGGAACAGCCCAACCCTGCTAACCGTCAGGACTAACCAGCCTCCCGGGTGAGCAGGGCCAAAGGTAGAAGGAAGGTCACCGGGTGGCTCATGCCCCACCTCTGCTCCCTGGCAGTTGTGGACGTGTCCTGGTAGCTCTGAAATGATTTGCACGCTGTGGTCGAGGCAGCAGGAACTGGCAGGGCCTGAGATTGCATCTTAAACTCCGTCTCGGCGAGCCTCAGCCGTCCGCAGGGAAGGTGAGTGGCTTGGTGGTTATGGGAGACCAGAGCTTTGCTCAGCGTCTGGATGGGTACAGTCTGGTTTACTGGCCCACCAAAAGTGGGAGATGCAGCCCCCTGAAAATCATCTGCTAAGCTTCAGGTGCTTAAAACTTGGCCCCTTCTTCTCTCTTTGGCTTCTTACTTTCAATTCACAAAATGGAGGTGGTCTTGAACTGCCTTCAGTCTCAGTGCATGTGTCTGTCGGGCCAGGGATCGGTCTGTGCATCAGGAGAGCAGCGAGCACAAAAGGGCCTGAACTCAGCTCTGGCTTTTAGATAGCCCTGAGAGCGGGATGATCACGTTGTGGGTGCTGCGAGGAAGCAATTGCAGCGAGGCGGGGAAGAACCGGCCTCCAGTCCTGACAAATTCCAGTGTCTCCCTTTGAACCAAGCTGCGTGGAAGGTCTGTGGAGCTGTCGTGGGGACCTGCCCCGTCCTGTAACTCGGGGCGCATCTGTAGCATCTAGCATTCGTCCTGGGTTAATGTATCCTGGCGTCTGGGCTGCTGGACGCTGCGCCAAGGGGTGAAGGAGGGAATTTCAAATGGGCTGGGGCGCCCGGCTCTTCCTTGTTCTCGTTTGAGGGGATTTCCACCCGCTGCTCCTCTTTGCCTAAGCCGAGCTGCCGAGGCCGATATAATGGAGCCCCTGAGCTCAAAGGAAACGCAGAGTTAATTCAGAGAGACTAAATAAATCGCCGTTCTCCCATCCCTGATTAATGACCACTCCCCTCTCCCCACACTGTGAATGGGGTCAAGGAGATTTGGGGGGGGAGAAGGGGAGAGGGCAGGAGAGGTCGGGGGGTTTCCATTGCAGCCCCGCAAGCCTGCCAGAGCTATTCTCCATGGTGTATTTCACATTCAGCCGCAGTGAATGGACACTGATAGCTGTGAAAGGACCTGGCGCTGTATGAACAGCCCTTCCCTAAGCACTCGCTCTTGTGCTCTCTCCCACCCTTTCTTCCAAAGGGCTTGCCGGGAGCGGGGAATTAATAACATTCATAAAGAGCCCCTCGGAAGGTTGGAAATGTAACGTTGTGGTTATGAATGGAAACCCAATGGCTAGCGGTACCCTTCGCCCTCCCCTCTCTCTGCTGCTCATTGGGAATAGGTTTCTGCACCAAACCTGCCGTGCCGCGGGGAGCGAGGGCGCGGGTCCGTATCACCTGGGGACTGCTGGGCTGGAGCAGCCCCCGCCTCAGCTCCCCGCCTGGCACCATCTCCTGCCTCCGGCGCTGGCCCGTACCAGCTGCCTCGGACGCTTCTCCAAAAAGCCAAGGCTTTTCCCTTTCTTTTGCTAAGGCAAAGGCTTTTGTGGGGTAATGTTTTCCCATATAAGACAGGGCTCAGGCTATTACAGAGCCCTGACAGGTCACAAATAGTTGATGAAGCTAGTTCTCTGCTGTCGGATCATTACTGTGGCTGTTTGTTGAACTGTGGAGTAGGTGCGCGACCGTCTTAAATCAGAGAGGCTGCTACCACATTTAATAACATCTCTTGGCCCTTCTGCACCCGTGTGAGAGACTGGAAGGATTATGGAGTGGCAGGATATGGATTCTCCTGAGGAATAAACAAGTTTTTCTCTGCCATGTAACTACACCCAAATTTTATTTTTAAAATGTCCATCCCTCAATCTTCATTCTGTCAAAGCACTGTTTAGATGCGATTACTTGTAAGATCCTATGTTGAAAAGATTTGAGGAGACGGGGAGGAGGAGGAGAGACTTCTTTGCTCGTGCATGCCCGTCAGCGCCCTGCACGTAGTCTGCTTTCTTCAGGTGTCTCGGGGTTTGTTTCTTCTAAAAGCGAGAGGCGTGGTTCAAAGTCCGTTAGCGAGGGCACACAAAGCAGCGTCTGCGCCCGCTGAGGGAAAGGAAGCGGGAAGTGAACTTCTGCCGGCGATGGCGTTGCTTTGTGTGAATGCGTCCGTACATCCGACATCGCCAGTAGATTCAGTCCTGTTTCCGCGTGCGTGCCCGTGCGCTTGCTGCTGCTTTTCTCAAGTTCAGACTGCGGGTTTCCTCAAGCAGGGCCTTGCTACGTCTCCGTACCACAACGGGCGCGGGAAGATGTTGGTCAAAACTTTTTCTGTAGCACGTGAGCCGGGAACAAACTCTGAGTAGGAGAAATGCATGAATGCAATCTGCTGGCCCACTGCCTTTAGAGAAATGGGCTCTCGGAAGCCGCTTTCCCTGGCTTCATCCCTTCTCCTTGCTCCCTGTTCGTGCTGCTGGGTGAGTTGCACCCCACAGGGCAGACTGCCTGGCTTCCTCCCTGCCCGTCTGGGTGCTAAAGCCGGAGAGGGGAGGGGGGGCAGCAGACACCAGGCCTGCAGGAGCTGCAGTTGCCATTGCTGAGAAGGCTGCTCTGTCCAGGTGGGTGGCAGAGAGCCCGCTCCGGGTTGCCTTTGTCCTGCAGTGTGCGGCTTTGCTCCTGCCCCCAGGAGCCACCCTCCTGCCTGGCTGCCAGGTGAACCAGCCTCTCAGCGTTGATCTGTTGTTTCTCTGCAGAGAAAGGAAAGGGAAGAGTTTGGTTTGCAAGCTTAAAAGTAAAACAGAAACCCTGGGTTTAAAGATGCTTTACTTCTCCTTGGGGAGGGAGAGGAAGAGCCTTAATGCTCAGCAGCAGATGATGTCCCCGCGGCACGACAGCTCGGTGAGCAGCTGTGAAAAAGCCCTGCATGTGGCTCCCTCCTGCTTCTGCGTGCAGGAAACCTTAGACAGAAGGGCTGGTATGCCCCTTTTGGGGGGCCTGGCTGTTATCCTTGTCAAGGTGCTTGGCGTTGTGCTCCCCTGGGAAAGACAAATGCTGTCCCTCTTGTAGAAGTTTGGGGAAACTGAGGCCAGAGGGTAAGAAGTGCCTGCTGTCACGCAGCTTTTTGGACCAGCCACTCCCCGCCTGACTGTGAAGGGTCTCCCCATCACAAGATGCCAGATCCCGCTGGGCTGGAGAGGCCGCTGCCAGCTCACTTGGGGGTGATGTGTAACTGCTGCTGTTAGACCAGGATCTCCCAGCTAGGAGCTGGTTTGCGTAAGTGACTCCTTCCATGTCAGGACAAAGTTATAAAGCACCAGGCTCAAACCAGTCGTCCTGCATAGTCTGCCAGATAAATTGCCCTAGAAGAGATTAGTGGTTTAAATGAAATGCTTGGTCTTGCTGCTGGGACTGTTATTTAGAGCCAGACTGTTACCTGCAAAACGGCAGGGAACATCTCATTGTCTTTAAAAAAGAAAATAATAATCCCATGTGCTAAATCCCCGTCTGCTGGCTATTTGTGATGTACCAGCAGATCAGCAAGGGAAGGTGACAAACATTAAGGCAGGGCTTTGGGCAAAGTTCAGATGCGAGTCTGCACCTGGAGTTTCTGTCGTGGTTCAGGTGTGAGTCCAGTTTCCTTCTGAGCTGGTTTGGGGCCCGTGTTTGCTCAGCACCTTGCAAGAGGGGCCCAGGCGCCGGTGTGGTTGCGGTGCTAATAACACACCGCGTTATCAGGAGGCAGGGAGGGCCCTGAAACCAAACCCGCCTGTGTACCTGCAGCTGGGTTCCACCTCTGCTTGCCTGCGAACTACTTCAGCAGCTTTTCCCCAGTGCTGTGTGCCGGGCTGGGCTGGCTGCAGGGAGCCAGCGGCAGAGCCGCAGGGACCGCAGGGATCGCCTGTCACCGCTCTGCCTGCCTGGGATCGCCTGTCACCGCTCTGCCTGCCTGGGATCGCCTGTCACCGCTCTGCCTGCGGGAGGTGAGTCCTGGCTTCTGGCTTGCTTTCAGCCTGGCTCCTGCGAGCCTCCCAACTCTTCCTTTTCCATCCCTCTGCCCCTGTCCTTACAGATCAACAGTTCAGATGATTTTCCTACTCTGCACTGGCATTTCTTTCCAGCTAAGCCCATCTGTCTCTCTGTATTCTGTGAATGAAATAAAAAAGAGTAATTGATGGGTACTGGGACAAAATGCAGTTTAAACAGAAAAGGGTTCATAATCTGTTGCAACTGTGTCTACGACTTGATTGCTGTTGACAACTTCTCATCTCTGGGTGTGCATGAGTATTGTCTCTGGGGTTTATTTTTTTGTTAAAGCCCTCTGAGAGCGTGGAAGGGGGAAGAGACAGATCTTCTCTTGCCTGCTGATGAGAAATTCAGCCTCTCTGCCTCAACCTGAAATTCTCAGGCAGTCAGGGAGATGTACAGATTCCTGCTTCCTCTCCGGTGCTAGAGATGTCACTGCGATAAAAGGGAAGAAAACCATTTTTTTCCTCTGTGTGTGTGTGTGAGACATCTTTTACTTAATGTTTGGGGTTTACCTTGGGATAAGTCCCCCTCTGTAATCCCTCCAAACCCTGGACTGCAGCAGACAGTGGACATTACATCTCCCTTCCCGGTCTAGCTCAGAGTGGCTCAGTTAATTTTGGCTTGTGAGTCTGCTTCCCCTAGCTCACAGCGCCCAGGCTTGTGCTGCCGGAGCTGGAGGGCTGCAGCTTAAATTCCTATCGCAAGGCTGTCAGCCAGCTGGGCACCCATCGTAAACGAGCAAGGCTGAGACATCCTGTGTCTAGCCCACATCTAAGAAAGGTGGTTGCTGCCCCCAGTCGCTTCCTTGCAGACAGAGTGCATCTGAAGTAGCGCTGAGCATATCTGGGGCCTCTGAGTATTCCTTTGAAGCCACGTCTAGTGATTAAAGGAAAACCGTTGCTGTTTCCCCTCTGCCGTTAGCTTGCTGTTTGACCTTGGGCAAGTCATTTAAATGTTCACGGCTGTTAAAAGGAGGTATCTCTTGTGACAGCCGAGGTCCAAGTGAGTGTGGAGGGGGAAGGTGAGGGATCCTGGAAGGAAAATAATCAGTACTTACTGTGTGTAACTGGCAGCCTGTCAACTCCCCAGCTGAGGAGTGGTGCCTCTCCTCTACAGCAGTGAGAGGTGGAGAGCGATGCTTGCGTCTTGGTAAAAACCTCCTCGCCACACTTCCAGCTTCACCCAGTCATCTCCGTGTGGGTTACCTGGCTGATGGCAAGAGGGGAAGAAGAGAAAAGGGAGAAGGCAGAAACTGTCCCAGCTGTCTGCTAACACTCATGCAGCGATGGAAGTCAAATGCATGTCCTCTGTGAAGTTAGGGAACGCTAATTTGCACCGTGTTTGGTGATAACGTGGAGTTTTATCTCTGCCCAGTGTAGCCGTGGCAGGGGTATGGTCCAGCGCGCTACTGGTTCAGCGGCTCCTCCTGCGTACGCACTTTGCATCCTGCTTCTCCCTCTGACAAGCAGCCGTTGCGGCTCTGCGAGGTCTGACCCGCTCCGCCAAGCGTGGCCTCCAGCACCGGTTGCCTCAGTGTGCTGAGGAGGGAGGCGAGCGTTGGCATGGAGATGTTCCCTGGAGGAGTCTTTTCCTCTCCCCTGTCATCGAGGCAAAGAATTTAGAGGGGGACCAGGCTGCAAAATGGGATTTTTACCCCGTTTCTTCTGAAGGGTTCACTCTCTGCAGCTAAGCAAGGGAAATTCTGTAGCAGCTAGCAGCTCTGGCATGGAGGGGGCGTACGGGCAGGCAGGTACGCAGTTACAGCTGCCCCGCAGCCAGGGAGGGAGCAAGCGGAGATAAACTCCTCTGCCTGCGTGTCTCACATTCTGTTCAGCCTCCTTCATCCGAAGGACCCAAAGCATCTGGGGGCTGCACTGTGGTGGGACAGGAGGCAGAAGCTTCTGTGCAGATTGGGAGCACGCTGCACGGTCCAGAAATGGGTGATAAGCTGAAGCACGTTCAGGGCAGCGGGACCTGTTGTGCCTTGTCCCCACAGAGAAACTCAGTGGTGGCTCATTTAGGGTGAGAAGTTAGACCACGTGAATCCTGAGAGTTAGGCTGCAGTTTGTTTTACTTCTAAATCGATGTCTGTGCAGGAGCTTAATGTCACCCTTCTTGCTAACCCCTTCTACCTTTCCCAGCATGACTACGGACCATCTTCCCCAGATGCTTTCAGGAAAGCAGCAGTTTGGTGGACTAGCCGAGATGCTGGTAACCTTGCAGGAGTTCTTGTCTTTGTAGACTAACATAGTGGCAGGCTCCTAACAGGTTACTGCGAGGCATCTGCTTACTCTTGCCTTTGCTGCTTAGTCCCTGTCCTGATCTGGTGGCCTCTCCCCTCTGAAGAAGGCTGGAGAGAGGGAGCATGTTACAGGGCAAATAAATGACTCAGACTAATGAGTAAGATAATTGCCGTTCACTGTTAGATGAGGCTAAAGTGGGTCAGGTTTGTTTGTGAAACTCCGTGGAAGCACCATCTGTTCTCTCTGCCCCGTCTCGGGGGCAGGAGACAGGAATTGGGTGAAACTGCTTCTCTGGGAGCCTGCGGAGCAGCACGGAGGATGCCCCGGTCATTAGGCAGTGGCGTGGGTCTCTAGAGATGACCCTGTGTGACTGCAGGCGAGTGCCTGCAGCCCTGATGCTCGAAGGGGACTCTTAATTGATTTCACTGGGAGAGGGGACCCCAAATCCTTTGTCTCTCTGCTACAACTGTCCGTCTATAAGATGAGGCTGGACAGGACGCTGAGAGGTCATTAGACCGCCCTTAGCCCAAAGGCGGGATTGGATTTTCCCAAGCCACGTCTGGCAGGTGCCCATCTCACCGGTCCCAAGCCCTCTGAGAGAAACCTGGCACCAGCGCAGGTCATGTCTTTTAACCCTGCCGCTCTCCCAGATGTCCTCTCTTCATCCTCCCGTGCCTGCAAGCCTCTTGGGATGGGGACTGTCTCTTTCAGCAATGACGTGTCTGTGTGGTACCTGGTTTTAGCCCTGTCCCCTGCCCTGGACCCCGCTGTGTCTAACAAGCTCTCTCTTCTCTCAGACCACAGCATGTGAGCAGAAGGGGAAGCCTGGAGTGGGATCCCTGCCCGCCCACGCCTGGACTCGACATTGCCGGGGCCACATCTTGCAATAAGAGGAAGAGGAAAAGACGGTTCGTTCACCGTTGCTAAAAATGGGAGAAAGCATCTGTCCAGCAGACCAGGAAGGGAAGCTCCAGACCCTGCCTGTGGGGCATCCCTGGGAGTGCTGCAGCCGGAGCGACACAGCCCTCTGTCAGTAAGGGGGTCTGGGCAGCATGACCCAGAGAGCCTGGGGCAGCATGCTCTTCCACAACCGCAAGACCCAGCTCCTGCTGGTCAACTCCCTGACGTTCGGCCTGGAGGTCTGCCTGGCTGCAGGGATAACCTATGTGCCTCCGCTGCTGCTGGAAGTGGGTGTGGAGGAGAAGTTCATGACCATGGTTTTGGGTAGGCAGTTTTTTTTCTCGTCTTTGCGGTGCTTGTTTCCCCTTCGAGTCTGGAGGGCGGGGGCAAATAAGGGCAGGAGGGTTGTCTCTGCGGGGAGGTTGCAGGGCTACTGTTATATCAAGGGCAGCCTTGTGTTTGGAGGAGAGGGCTGTGACCCAGTGAAGCTTACTGAGTTCCCGAAACAGCCCACGCTTTTGTTACGGTGCACACAGACCAGTGTCCTCCACATCTGTCCCCCTACCACCACCTCTTTCTCTTTTCCAGGGATAGGACCTGTCCTTGGCTTGGTTTTTGTCCCGGTTATCGGATCTGCCAGCGACCACTGGCACAGCAGCTATGGCCGAAGGCGACCTTTCATCTGGATGCTTTGCCTGGGAGTCCTGCTGAGCCTCTTCGTGATCCCGCACGCCAGCAGCCTGGCCAGCCTGTTCGCCCTCAACACTCGCCCACTGGAGATTGCCTTCCTCATCCTGGGCATCGGCTTACTGGATTTCTGCGGCCAGGTGTGCTTCACTCCGCTGGAGGCCCTGCTTTCAGACCTCTTCCAGGAGCCAGACAACTGCCGCCAGGCCTTCTCCTTGTATGCCTTCATGATCAGCCTGGGGGGCTGCATTGGCTACCTGCTTCCAGCCATTGACTGGGGCGCCAGCTTTCTGGCCCCGTACCTGGGAGGGCAGGAGACGTGCCTCTTCAGCCTCCTTGCCATCATTTTCCTCGGCTGTGTGCTGGCCACGCTCTTTGTGACGGAGGAGGCAGCCACCCAGGCAGATGTTCTGGATGGTCCAGCGCTGAAGGACGCTCCCCCTAAGCCCTCGCCTCCTGCCTGCTGCTCTTGCCAGCTCTCCAGGAGCTCGTGTCTCCTGCAGGCCAGGCACATGATGCAGGCCCTGAGAAACCTCTGCACGCTGGTGCCACGGCTTCACAGCCTCTACTGCCGCATCCCCAAGGTCATCCGGCGCCTGTTCGTGGCAGAGCTCTGCAGCTGGATGGCACTCATGACTTTCATGCTGTTCTACACAGACTTTGTTGGGGAAGGGCTGTACCACGGCATCCCCAGAGCCAAGCCGGGCACGGATGCCAGACGCCACTATGATGAAGGTGAGAAGTGCAGCACGTGTTCCCTAGGACAGGAGCGTTTAGTGGGAGCTGGGAATGGGCTCAGCTCTTCTAGTAATGCAAAAAAATGTTAGAGGAAACTAGGCTTTCTGCAGGTGGGTCAGGAAAAAACATTCCTCTATGGGCCCCAGGGCATTGCACAGTGGACCAAACAGGGAAACGCCTCTTTGTCCTCCAAGCTACCCAGCACAGAACTAGATCTGGCAGCGCAGCCCTGCCCTGGGGCTGAATTGTTCAGTGGCAGAACGGGCTGGCAGGTTGCACGCTGAACAGGACGTATCCAGCTCTGTCTGCAGGCTGTACTTGCTGCTGCCAGGTCCTTTCACTGCTCTTCCCTCCTTTTTAAATGAGGGGTGATGGTGCTCCCCATCTCTTGGAGAGCAGGGGTTGGAAAGCCAGGACATGCCCAGTAGCAGTGAGGTGGGCTTTGCTGCGTCTTCCTTTCATGCTACGGTGAGATTCCCATCTCACATCTGTATCTGGGAGCCCTCGAGCAGCTTCCCCAGTTCTCATCCCGCTCTCCAGTGCTTTCTGATAGTGCTCACCACTGCATTCAGCAGCTGCCACGTCCACACCGTGGGATGCTGCTCACTGCAGCACGTTACCCGCTTACTGCTGTTGCCTGCTGTCCCGTTTTGCCTGCTATGTTGTGCCAGAGTCTTGACTTGCTGCCCAGCCCTTCTTTTCATCTCCCTGATCTAAGTCTTTTATTCTTGGAGGCACCTCCCTGGCCCTCCTTTTCCAGCTGTCTGTCCTTCCCTCTGAGTTTTCCACTCACTGCTTCCGTGAGCTCTGCAGTACACTGCCTCTTTGTGCTGTGTCTGTTTGACTTAGGGGGAGCTTAATTATTATTTAACACTTGCACTGTATAGCTTCCAGCAGGTCAGGACTCCATTGTGCTAGCTGTCATAGAAACATGGGTTGAGTAATGATCCTTGCTTCAAAGCGTTAATGGTTTTAATTCCTTGAAATCTGATAGATCTTTGCAAAGAGTAGGGTCCGGATTGCTGCCGGATACTGCAGCCGTTTAGTGGGTTGTGTACTTTACCTTGGCTTAAGCACAATTCCTTGTTCCTTTTGTTCTGTTGCTGGTTTTGGCATCAGATAACAAGAGATCCTTGTTCGTGAGCAGGTGACTGATCCTGAGTCAAGAGTAGGAAGGTGTGAACAACGACTTCCAAAGACAGGAATGGCATTTGGATTCCTATCTCCCGTTGCCCCTGTAGTTAGACTGGGGTGCCCAGGAGCACGTGTAGGAAATACTCGCTGCTGGTGGAGGTGGGTGCTGCAGTCTGGCTGGTGCGACCCTGGGATATGTTAGGTGATGCTGCTCTGCTTTCCTGACCCAGCCCAGGTTGCCAGGGCTGTTGGCGGCTGTGCCACACGCTGCGTGGACCGTACTGAGTTGGACACCGGAGGAGAGGGAAGGAGGCCAAAAGGTCTTTGGCTGTGTGAAGCCCGGGTGCAGTCAGGGCAGTGTCTGTCACCACCTCTGCTTACCTGCAGGTGTCCGGATGGGTAGTTTGGGCCTTTTCCTGCAATGCGTCACATCCATCTTCTTTTCGACAATCATGGACCGGATGGTGAAGCAGTTTGGGACGCGGGCGGTCTACCTGGCCAGCGTGGTGTTCTTCCCCGTGGCTGCCTTCGTCATGTGCCTTTCCCGCAGTGTCATCGTTGTTACCATCTCAGCGGCTCTGACGGGCTTCACCTTCTCTGCACTCCAGATCCTGCCATACACACTGGCATCACTGTATCATCATGAAAAACAGGTAGGGATCTGCTCCAGAGGGCAGTGTGCCAGGTAGCTGTGAGGGCAGCTTGGCCAGCCTCTTTTGCCACTTGTAGCTGGTACAGTCAGTTCAGCCCATGGAAGAGAAACACATGCCTGCGTGCAAAGGTTTTCCACAGGTGCCTTTTCTCTCCAGGCAGTGTCTTCTCAAAGATTCATCTGAAATGGAGGAGATAAGAGAATTTAGCATCTCCTTCCTTAGGCATCCCCTGCTCACAACAAGCATTATGCAATTTTAAAACTGGGGAGTGAGTAAGATGGGAGAAATCAGCTAGGATTGGTCTGTCAAAAGGGATGTCCTGTGCTCCTCTGTGCTCTGCATATTATTAGGGAAACTGGTGCAGGTTAGTTATACCTGTGTGCGTTCTGCAACCAAGTCACACCTGCAGCACTGCCAGCCTGAGGTGCTAAAAAACTCAAGAATTTTCAGCCCTTAGAGGTCCTGCGTTCCAATTTTTGTCCATAGCATGAAGATCAGTAGAAGGAAAACTGAGGTTCTTCCTATTCCCCTAGCTCCAAGAAAAATAAACGTTGTGAAACTTTTGACACCAACACAAAAGCTAGTAATGCTGTCCCACAGATGTTATCTTTGTGGAGAAGTCCTAGGAGGTTCCTGAGTTGCACACTGGATTAATAGGAGTTTCTCTTGTGCTGCAAATGCAAAATTAATTTGTGGTTTGAGAGCAGCTCTTTCATCCCAGTGGCAGGCGGTTCACTGTGCAGTGAAATAAGTAGGAGTTTTTACCACAGGCATCCAGATGTTCACATTGAACAAATACTTCTGACCAACCCATCCCAATTTGCACCAGGCACCCTGTCAAAATAGGGGTATGAGGCTGTGTTCTGCTTTGCAAAAACTTCAGTTTGGCTGGGATCTCCCACGGACATAATATCAACAGAATGAAACCCAAACTCCACAGGCTGGGGATGTGAGGGCCACGTGCCCAACCGTTTGCCAAAGGCTTGACGGGGAAATGCTCTCAGTACAGTGAGGTGTGGGGTACAGCTGGGTTTGGTCTCAATGTTGCCCTAACTCAAAAGTTCCTCCTCCCTTTACCAACGACTTTGCAGCAGGCTGCAGGGAGACCCCACAAGAAGTAGTCCCTAAAATGCCTTTTGCAGAAAATTCTTCATCTTCCCCATTTCTGTTCTCTTGGTTTTTCTTACTGTTGAAATCTGTCATCGTTTTTGCTTGCCTTCCCTCCTTCCTGCTTCCTCTCTTCCCTCTCTTTTTTTACTTTTTTTTGACTTTAAACGCTCCTCCTGAAGCGAATCGGCAGAAGGGGCACGCAAAGTGGCTGTCGCTTCCACCCTGTGCGGGATCGTTGGCGAAAGCCTGCGAGGCCACCTCAGCTGGAGCTCCTTGCTTTGCACAGGCTGTGTAAGTCGCTCTGTTCTCCTGCATGCCCTCTCGTCTTCGCATGGCCGCTAAACCTTGTCTAGAACAGGAAGAAAAGATCCGCATGTTCTAACAGCGCCTGAAAGCTCGGTAGAGGCAAGATGCATGGTGGGCAGGAGATTAGGGAGAGCTAGGTTCCTCGTTCCCACCACTCCCCATCAAGTATAGAGGGAGATGAAGCTGTTTGTTGAGGCACCCGTGACTCCTCTGGTTGTATCCTGGGTTACAA
The DNA here is from genome assembly GCF_047370975.1 of Nipponia nippon. NCBI lineage: Eukaryota > Metazoa > Chordata > Aves > Pelecaniformes > Threskiornithidae > Nipponia > Nipponia nippon. The sequence continues at coordinate 5,326,011 of NW_028262342.1, forward strand.
GGGGTGATTTTAAAGCGTAAGTTCTCACTAAGCTCATTCCTGTATGTAAGTCATTTTCTCTAGATTTAAATTAATTCTCCATGCTAGGTATTCAAACAACCCTGCCAGAACTAATATCTCTGAAGTCCTAGCCTGGCATAGAAACCAAGAAAATGTGGCATGGGCCTTCAGGGCAGCTGAGCAGGCTTCTGGGAATGTCAGTGTCAAATAGGAAGGGCTGGAACTGTGGGGGACATCCTAGCTTGGCTCACACAATGCCCTTTCTGTGCTGGGTTTTGACTTGCTTCGAAGTCTGATGGCAACAGGAGGCACGTCGGAGGATTTTTAAGCTCCATATAAGATAAGTGACGGTCCTGGATTGATGCATTTAAGTGTAAATTCATGAGTCTAGGCAGAATTGAGGAGTTGAAGGGTATAGTGAGCAGCTGAGCAGAGCCCAGGTAAAGCTTTTGGAAGATGATTGCTCTTTAGTGAAGTTCTCATCTGGTTTCTCTTCTCCGATTGAATCTGGAACTGTTTGTGCTACAGATCTGCAGCCATGGCCCGGGGCAGCATGAACAGAGACTGGCTGGTGCTGGCATACGCTAGGGCAGGGCTGGGTGTAGCTGCGGGGGTGCCAAGACTGCTGAAAGCGTTGGGATGGCCTGCAACAGGGCTGGAGTGCCCACGCTCCTGCACCAGCGGTTCCCTCCCCTTGACCTGTGTCCGGGTCCCTCCTGCAAAAGGAAGGATAGTTCAGGCAGGCCCCTCTGAGCCCTGCAGCTGGGTACAGTGCTCTTTGCTCTCAAACAGGTGCTATTTTTTCCTTTTTATTTTCTTTCTTTGTTCAGTCTTGCCATGTGGCTAATGGATTGACACGTCCTTCGTTATCTGCTGTACCCCATGCAGACCAGTGGTTGTGCATAATTGCAAATGCCCTGGAGTTTTAAAGCTGGAGCTCTGCAGCATTTTCACTGTCTGCACATGACTGCCCATTATTTGTTGGCGTTAACGTGGAGAGCTTTTTGATCCAAGTCCTCTGTGTGAATACTGCTGGAGTGAGCCATGCCCCAGAGATCTCACAGCTTGAGCAGAGCAAGGCAAAAAAGGGCGAGAAGAAAAAGTTTTTCTTCCCCCCGTCCCCCTTTTCTAGCCTGAGTGAGGAGGCTCAGGTCAGGCAGATGAAGCAACTCGGTTGCGGTCATGCATGCACGGTCTGCTGCAGAGCTGAGAAAAGAGCTCTTCCCTGAGTTCCCAGCACTGTGCCATCTCAGCTGGTGTCACTTTTAAGTATCCCAGATACTAAGAAGTAGCCACGCAGCCAGGGCTCTGAACTGTTCGTCTGCCCTTTGGGCTCTTCTGCAGGAAGGTTTTGGGTTCCTAGGCAGCCACCTTATAAACACTTGTGTTTGCACTGGAGCGCGCTGGCTCTGTGATATGTCCAGAGTGGGCTCTGGCCCTTCCCTCCTGTCCTGCAAGCGTGCATCAGCCCATTCCGGGATGGGGTGAGCGGTAGCTGGTGCCTGGATTCCCTTGGCACCCAGTGAGGAGCTGACAACCCATGGCTCAGCGCAAAACGTCCCCAGGTGCAGAGCCAGGGCTGGCTTTGGGCTGCAGCCCTCTGCTGAGCCCCAGAGCTTCAGCACAACGAAGGCACCACTTGGCCAGATTCCCCCGGGGAGTCAGGGTTGCTTTGAATCCCATGCCAGTCGGGAAAAGCCGGGCTGGCTCCTGGAGGCCATCTCACGTGGGCCAGGCTCACTGCAGGCACTCCCCACCTCTAACAGCCTGACCCAGTGCACACAAAGCACAGAGTGGTTTTGCTGTCTTGCACAAAAAAACGGGGTCCCCTCTGCCCCCCACCTCGCTTGCTGGCCTCCACCCTACCTACTCATTCCTCATGTGCCCTCCTTCTTTCCCCTAGGTATTTTTGCATAAATATAAGAGCAAAGAGGAGGAAGACGCAGCTCGATCGGACAAGAAATCATCCTTCTCTAAAGGCCACCTTTCCAGCCAGAAGCTGCCTTACCAGAATGGACATGCTGGGAGCCTCTTCTCTTCTTCCTCTTCCTCCTCCTCTCCTCCGGCCGCCGGCTCGGCTCTGTGCGTCAGCTCCTCCTGCGACGTCTCCCTCATGATGATGGTGGGAGAACCGGACTCGGTGGCTCCTGGCCGAGGGATCTGCCTGGACCTGGCTATTTTGGACAGTGCTTTCCTCCTCTCTCAGGTTGTCCCCTCCCTCTTCATGGGGTCCATCGTCCAGTTTACACAGTCGGTGACTGCCTACATGGTGTCAGCTGCCGGCTTTGGCCTGGTAGCCATTTACTTTGCAACCAAAGTTGTCTTTGATAAGAGTGACATGGCGAAGTATTCGGTGTGATGTGGGAGGCACGAGGGCGGCACGTGGGTGCCTGCACGTGGCGAAATAAGATGTGTGTGCGTGTTCACACGGCCGCTTGTGGGGGCCTCGTGTGGCACCCTCTCCCCCCCGCTGTTGCTGCGGCCCTGGGGGGTCGTTCTGGGGCTGGGGGCAGGAGGGGTGCAACAGGGCTAATCTCAGGTGTAAATACAAGGCGTCGGGGCATTGTGCTTCGGGCCAGCAGTGCTTTCCAAAGGTGCCTTTATCGAAAGAAAGCATTGCACAGCCAGCACCAAAGGGGGTTATACAGGGGAGAGAAGGGAATTGGACTTTTCCTTTAATAACGGGTCATGTTTCTGAGCAGGAGAGGCAGTGGTACGGGGAGGGAAGGGAAGAAATCATTGGCTCTCCTGTTTTCCAGTTACAGCTGTACCCTCTTCCCCTGCTTCTTGTAGTTTCACTGAACTTCTTGAGCAATACTGCTGCAAATAGGACACTGGGAGGAGATTTCCTTGGGGAAAAAAAAGATGGGTGGCTAAGGTTTGGCCATGGAGCAAAGGGAGTGCATCTGTGTGCACGCACGCTTCAGTCCTTCCCCACTTCTGTTCTGGCTGGGAGAAACCATTTAGGAGAAAAGTTACTACGTCTTGTTTTGGAAAAACAAGTAACGTTTCATTAGGAGCAATTCCAAAAGGTGACTTATCTTTTACCTATGTACCAAGTTGCATCAGATGGAAAGGACTTCTTAACGTTGGGTTTGGTTTTTTTTAAATGGTTGTTTTTAGCTTTCCTCACACAGTTCTCGGTAACTCTGACCTCACTCCTCAGCGCTTAGAACTGCCGCCTGCTCTCTCCCCCAACAGATCGAGACTGTTGTGCCTCTTCCACACCTCACCCCTAAAAGATGCTGCCGTATCACAAGGAAAATCTGTTCTTGGAGGGTTTTCAGTCCTGAGACAATGAAGTAGAACAGGGAGAGCTCTCCTGGAAGGCTGCCTGAGAACAAGCGTACCGGGCCTGAGGAAGCTGGAGGAATTGCTTGTCTGCTGACAGCTAGTTGAACTCGGCAGCAGTCACTGCTGTAGTTGGTACCTGGAGCTGGTCGCTGGCTCTGTCTGTTTTCCCTCGAAGACGTGTCCCCAAAGCAACCCTCTAGACCTGACTGTTCTTCCCAGAGAGAAAGGCTTTCGGCTGTGCTTGCAGGCTGGCCGAGTGCACCTTGCAGCGCACGCCGCACCCCAGGACCCAGCACAGTGGCTGAGTTAACACGTTGCCAGCACACCCAGAGAGGCTGCTCGAAACAGCACCGTGAGCAGGAGGGGGGTAGGATGCAATGTGCTACGGCCGCTCTGGCAGCTGCGTACAGAGCAGGGTAAGCCTAGTTCTTGGTGTGTTGGACAAAAGAAGGAGCAGGACAGAAGCTCTTGATGATGTTTGTGCCTGTGGTTTGCTGATCCAGATTCCGTACTTACTATGTTATACTTATTCGGGCTTTTTAAAATTTATTTTATTGTATTTCCAGGCAGGAGTCAAGATTCTTATTGAGGCACAGCATAACCAGTCAGCTGCTAGAGTAAGGGAAGGTGCCTTTGCTCCCATAGCCCTGGGGCCAAGTGCCCCGGGACCGTTCAGGTTGTGTAGCTCCCAGGTGTGAGTCGTCTTCCTCTGGCAAAGAGTGGCTGCAGCTGTGTGTCCTTCTGGCCAGTCCCATTCCCCATACGAGTGGACCAGCTGGAATAATTATGCTGGTGGCAGATTTCTGCCACTCAAAGATGACCCGTACACCGAGTAGGAGTCAACGTCCTGGCCCACAGTCAGCACTTAGACTTTGAAATGATCCAAACTACCTACAAGGCGTAGAGGAGAGCACGCAGTGGTCCTTTGGAGGCTAGGCTGTGAGTATGCAGGGGAAGTTCAGCAGTCCTTAACTTTGGCTGGTCTAAACAAAGTGTTTGTGACTAATTTTCTGCGGAGGTGTGTGGGCAGCAAGACGCACTTGCGAGGTTCGGGTGAAGGGCAAAATCTTGCTATTTTTGCAAGGTCTTGTCAGACTATTCCTTGGCATGGAAGCAAAGTTACTCCTCTGCTGTCTGCAGACGGGTCCTGAGAGGGCTTCTCCTGTTTTTTTAACATTTCTTTCCCGTAAAGGGTGACTGTTTTTGTTTTATTTCTTCTCAAATTATATGCCTACCAGCCTCCCTTTCCCACAAGAAGTTTTGTGTGCTGAAACGCAGCTGGTTTGGGGATGGATTTGGCAGCTGCTGAACCACCTATGGAAACAGTTTTTTGTCTGTACTTCCTACCCTGGTCTCTGTCCACTTCAGGCCTCCGTAGGAAGGCTTTGAGGCAAAATGTTATTGCCAAAGGTGGGGTGTTTCTTGGATGAATGCTCCTAGTACTCGGTAACCTCTGACCCAAGCTTTTTCAAACAGGTTCCTACCTTTATTTTTATTTTTTCTTATGTAAAATGTGGGGAACCTTCACACATGGAGGCTGCTACGACGCTAAGCGCGTTTGATAATTGAGCCATTTGTTTAAGTGCCTAAAGAGTACTTCCACACCAAACTTCAGGTGCACGGGTTTGATGATAAAGGCCTTGAATGCTTCATTACAGACATCAAAGTGATCCTTGAAAAAGCAGCGGGCTGGAGGGGGAGACAGGCTTGTTTTATAATGTCCTCCGGTTTGGAACATGAAAGAACGAGATGCTGCAGTTCTTGATCCATAACTTGTATCCTTCCCTCAAGAGGAGAAGGCTTAAGCCTGCCAGATTCCCCGACGGACCTGCCCTCCGTCCGCTGAGGCGGCTTTGGTGCCGCTGTAGCCTGGCTGTAGCTGGTGGACACGAGTAGGTTTGGGCTGACGGCACGGGCAGCAGGCTCCGTGTCTTGGCTCAGCTGGGCTTGGGATTAGTCAGCGCGGGTCGGGTCTTAGACCTGTCCTTCACTGGCAGATCAAGCATGCCTTCGGCCTCCCTGTGCTCCCATCCCCTTCATTGCACTGGGTCACGGACTTGGCACCCAGATCTCCTCGGCAAGTCTGGTGTCTGCATCCAGGGTGCTGGCTCTGATCTCGCTGGTCCTGGGAGAGGGCAGGCTGGGTTTGTCCAGTTTGCTCATAATTCAGATATGCTTCCAGGGAGGTGCCTGCATTTACTTTATTTATGTTCAGAAAAGACCGCTGAGCGACTGAACTTGCGGCTCTGCAGCTAGCTGCTCTTGCTCTTTGCTGCTGCATCCCAGACAGGTGCCTGTCATCGTGCTTTGGCCTGACCTGTGGCGGGATTGATAGCAGCTCATTCTCCGTTCCAGCTGGAGAGACGCGATCCAGTCTGACCCGGGGGCTCCTTATCCACTTGTCCTCTGGCTGCACTGCTCTTGTTGTAGCCAGTCCAACAAGTATGAGAAGAGCTACTCGGTTATATACCGAGAGACTCTCTGGTTTCTCCCCTCCCTCTGGCACCCTTCTTCCCAGTTCTCCAGCTGGAGTGAAACCCAGCAAATTCGGTAATTGCTCCTTTCCTTCTTACCCTCCTGTTCCACCAGGAGAAGTCTGCTGGGCCCTCTGCCAGCTGCTGACACAGTGGGCAGATGGGCAGAGGAAGGAGTGTTTGCCAAGACCCAGCTAACCCTGTCCCCCGTGGGAGTTCAAGCCCAAGCCGATGTGGGCCGTTTGCCCTGAGCGCTTGGCTGTTTGCAGAGGAGAGGCGGGGTGTAGGAAACCCCCGCGTGCGGGCAGGTCCTGGGTGGGTGCGGGCAGCCGGGGACGGGGGGAGCAGCTTTCCACACAGGAGCTCAGCGGGGCGGGCAGACAAGGCAGCGGTCTCGGAGGAGGACGACGGGGAGAGATCAGGGCGAAGGAGCAGGAGGAAGAGGGGGCCCAGGGGGAGCGGGGGTTTGCAGCAATGCGAGGGGCTGGTGTGGGACGCGGCTGGAACTGGGCTGGCTCTGCCGTGGCAGCGGGTGGGCGCGTGCCCGTCGCGGTGGTCTGGCACTGTCCATAACACTTCACAACCGGCCCTTCATGCTTGCAGCCTCATGTCATCGCCATCCCAGCCGCGTCGCGAGAGCTGGCCGTGAGGTCTGCGCTGGGGCTGTCGGCAGCTGCCTTCCCCGGGCCCCTGAGGGGTGGTGCGTTTGCCGTCTCCCCAACGGCCCGGTCCGTGTGCTCTGTTACACCGAAAGCCTGCCTTCCTAGCTCGGGCCGTCTCTGGGGCTGGCGGCAGAGGCATCTGCCAGAGCATCTGTTGAGAAACTCCTTTCTTTGTAAGATTGCCCTTTCTGGCTCACCCGCTGTGCTTCTGCTGAGAACGTCTCTGTGTTGGGATCGCACAGGGACCAGCAAGGGACACGGGCGCGCTCTGGTAAGGGCGAGCGCGTCCCGTGCACGCGGGTACTGATGTAACCTCTGGGAACAGAGAAACCTCTGCGGGACTTGATGGTACTGTACGACGTGCAGGTGTCGGTACAAGCCCTTCAGAGGGGGTTGCCACGAGCTTTTCTGTTTCAGGTAGTAGGTGCACTTCTGCTCTCCTCTCCCGGGTGAGTGTGCGGTGCCTCTCCTCTCCTTTCGTGAGACGGGGGTTTGAGAGCTGCGGTGGGGAGCAGAGGGGAGAAGGGAAAATGTCTTTTTACGGTGAGACTTGTGACTAGGCGAGGGAAGGGTGTATGGATGCTGTTTTTTCTTTTGAGACCGTGTACTGTCCGCAAGATGTTCATGTCTTATTTATTCGGTAGAGTAAATATTTTGTATACAACGTAAGAGGAACGCTATTATAAATTTTTATGAAAATGAGGGAATAAAAGGTGTTTAAACGGGACGACGGTGTGTGTCGCTAAAGGAACGGCGGGGCGGGGCCGCGGGGCGGGGCCGCGGGGCGGGGCCGCGGGGCGGGGCCGCGGGGCGGGGCCGGCAGCTCCGCGTCCCGCCCCGGGAGTTTTCCCCCCCTCTTTCGGCGGCGAACGGGCGGAACGTTTCCCCCCCCCGGGGACGAAGGGAGTCGCCGGGCCAGGCTCGGGCTCGGGCTCCTCGGCCCCAGGGGGCTTCCAGCCCGCTCCGGGCTCGGTTCCCCGCGGCGGGCTCTAACGCTTGCGGGTCTCCGGCGTGAGCCCCCCGCCGGGTGCGGTGCAAACCCCGAGGAAGGATCGCTCCCTCCTCTATCCCCGGTGATTTTGTGGCGTGGCGTAAATCAAAGGCGTTTGTGTTTGAACGCCGCAGTGTCCCAGTAGGTAGTACCTGAGGATTTCGAAGAGCTAAGGCTTTCCCAGTCCCTGCAAGGGATTTAATCGTAGAATCATAGAACAGCAGGTTGGAAGGGGCCTCAAGAATCACCTGGTCCAGCCTTTCTAGGATTTAAGTACTTACCTTAAGGACTGTGAAGCTGAGGGACGGGGTAGGTGAGGCCCAGAGGCACAGCGGCGAGTCAGGGGAAGCTGTGGGTTGCCCTGTCCAAATGACCATGCACCTTCGTTGTTGGGGTTTTTTTGTTTGTTTTACTTCTGTTTTTCAAATGTGAAGCCTTGCTCTGGTCCAGGAGGTTTTGTTCAGACTCTCATGCCTCTAACAAAGCAGAGAAGCTCTGCGCTCGCTCCCTTGGGTTCACGGGGCTCGCGGTGGCAGGTAAGAGAAGCTCCCTTTCCTGGAGGGGCACTGCCTGCCTCAAAATCGCCCTTCTGCTTGGCAATATTTAACCCCAAACCGCTGCCACCATCAAACCCTGCAAGCGGTTTGAGAGCGCAGAGGTAAACGCGGTTCCTCTCCCTGATCTGTGTGTTTGCCCTGTGCGTGGGGCAGCACACTGATGTTTTTGTTGCTCTCATGCTTTTTTCCGTCGCAGGGTGCGTGGCTCCCGTGATGCCGTCAGGAGCACCGGGCGTTTCAGAGTGACCCCGTGAGCCTGGAAAGCCACCGCTGCTGGCAGAGGATCGCTCCCAGGCGGCCTGCGAGCCTGCTCCTCTGCGGGGCTCGGTTTGGGTCTGCCAAAGGCAGCGTCTCAAGCTCAGCCTCACAAGGTGCCTCGGGAAGCCCCAAGCTGCCTGCGAAGCCGCGGCGAGGACAGAAGACCTCATGCTCCTCCTTATCACAGCAGCATCCGAACGCTGTGGCCCTGCCAAGACTGTTCCTCCTGAAATGAAATCCTGCATCCAGGCGGCTGCCAGCAGCTGCTGTCTGCTAGCGCTCGGCTTTTTTCCCTGAAACCTTGGGGAAATCTCGACTGTTGCCAGTGTAAATGAACAGGGAGAGGCAGCGAGGGCAACCTGCGGCAGGGTCCAAGGCGCCTCCCCGAGGGCCGGCTCCGGCAGCCGGGGCCCTGCGGCGGCCCGGGGCAGCGCGGGTGCGGGCGGCCGCTGTCCCCTCCCCGGTCCGGGGTTCCCGGGGCCGCCCCGCCGGGCAGGCAGCGACCGGGGCCGGGCAGCGGCCGCCAATGGGGCCGGCGGCGGGAGCCGAGCCCTCGGCGGGGCGGGGCGGGCCGGGAGCCGCCCCCGCGCTGCGGGAGCCGCCGCGCCGGCATGGAGCGGAGCCCGGTAAGGGGCCGGGGGCGGCCCGGCGGGGCGGGGGCGGCCGGGGGCTGCTGCGGGTTTCCCCGCCCCGGGGATGAAGGGAGTCGCCGGGCCAGGCTCGGGCTCCTCGGCCCCGGGGGGCTTCCAGCCCGCTCGGGGCTCGGTTCCCCGCGGCGGGCTCTGGGGGCAGCGGTCGCGCCAGGCTTTGCTCCCGCCGGCTTGTCCTTGGCCGGGTGGGAGCGTGGGGCACCCCGGTGTGGCGGGGGGACCTGCTACACGGGGCGCTGGCTGCAGGTGTCCCACTTCCTTCGCGTGTCGTAGTTGGCTCCGACGGTTTCGTGAGTCCGGGTTTGTACAGGCGCTGAATGTAATTCACGGCTCTGAAGAGGTTACAGGTGTGTGTTTGTGCTGTGCAGTCATGAGAGGAGAGCCGTAACCCTCGGCTGCGTTCCCAGCTCCTGCTTGTTGGCTGACCTTGGGCAAATTACTTTTTCTCTGCGTGCTCTCACTGCACGTCTGCCGATTTCATACAGTAATTGACTGCTCTTAGGGACGAGAAAAACTACGGGAATAGAAAGGCGAAGTGAAGCTTGAAAACGGCATTGACCTTGTCTTGCGGTACGCTTTACTGAAGGCCAAAGTCAGGTCTCCATTTTCTTGCAGTAGCTTAGCTGGGATGATGGCACTGTTGACGTGCATTTTGCAAAAATGCGTTGGATTGGCAAGGCGCTGACATCTGTAACGGGCATCTGCAAAGTCTGTTAGTAATGGAGCATCCCCCCAGCTAACACATTTCCCCTTAGCACCGCTCTGCAAGGCAGGACGTTGCTATTGCCCCCACTTAGATGGGGCGCTGAGGCCCAGAGCACCCCGGCAGCTACCCTGAGGTTGCACGGGAAATCTGCAGCAGAGCAGGAGGCCCATCTCGGCTCTCCTCAGTCCCAAGCTTAACCACCGGACCTGCCGGTCCTCCGGTTGTGCTTTTCTTCTGTAGTTCAACAGAACTGTTCGCTCCGAATTTGCAAGATGTGTACTGAATGAGGCTCCTGAACCACGGAGTTCGTAGGTTAATTCAGTTATCCTGGGGGCGTACTGAAGGGATGGAGGCTTCCTGAGCTGCTCCACAAGGAGACCTTGTTGGAAAATCAGGTTCTAAGGCTTTCTGGAAGAGGTAAACAGAAGTGTTTGGTAGCCAGAGGGGGAAGGCTTTTCTAGCCTCTGAAGCTTGTAGGAAGAGGAGACGAGAGTCAGAGAGGCAGAGATCAGAAAGAGATCATAAAATTGGTGGGGAGGAAGCAGTGGAATTGGGTGCTGCCTTGAAGGTGATGGTTCAGAGCATGAATTTGTGTTGTGATGAAAACTTGAAGCCTGAAGGTTGAGACTGGCCCCAACACCTTTCTTACCTCACACGCGAGCAGCGGTGGTCTCTGCTCGTTGTGACTGGCTGATGCAGAGCTGTGCTGCAGACAGGCTGTGGGCAGCAGCGCAAATGGCCCTGAGCAACGTGGCATCTTCGCTTAGCAGACTGTGAATGATGTGGGGGTTATTTCTTCTTAAGGGGAAGAGCCTTTATGTTACATCCAGACTGCGTCTCAAAAATTCCCTTTCTCGGCGGTCAGGACCCTGAGGAAGCACTGATAACAAGGACTGGCTTGACTGGTTTGCAGCTTTGCAGAAATCTTATGGACTCACTCACTCTGGAAAAGGTTCATCAGGGACTTTGGCACAGGTTTTCTTTCTCTTGGAAACTCACTTTCTGCATTAAAGGTAAAGAGTACCTGCCTTCTTGGGTGGCGGGGGTGCTGCAAGAGCAGGATGCGGTCTCCAGGGGTAGGGACGGTCTGGGGGTGCCCTGCGAGCCCCAGCAGCGCCCGCGGGGTTTGACGTGTCGAATCGTGGGAGACCAGTCGCCTTCTGGAGACCGCGCAAGGCCTAACCTGGAGATGCCGTGATCTTTCTCGCCTGTTTTGAAATGTGGTGTTTGTGTCCTCAAGGGCCCCATGAGCTGACCCCAGACAGTCTGTCTGCGATGCTTTCTGGAGGTGTGACTGAGCTTGGGCAGACCTGCCTGAACGGGCTTTAAACTCGCTTGTTCAGGCCCCAATAGCTGGCGTAACCACAGCAGCGTGGTTGCTGGTGAACACTCGCCAGAGCCCCAGGCAGTTTGGCAGCAGGCACCCTCGTAGCTGTCTTGTTATCTGCTCCCAAACTAGTTAGCTTTAATCCAGGCGGGATAGGTCTGCGTCAGGTTGTGGTTGTACCAACACTTGCAGCGTGGAGAAACCAGCACCCTCTCTTGGATAGCAATTAACTCCTAGTTGTAAGCCACAAGCCATCCTCCCTGCCATCTAGCAGCACATACCTGCCCTCTGGCGTAGGTGGAAGAGGGATCAAGTGTTGCATTGTGTGTTTTTACCTTAATAAACTCCCCAGAGAAGTTTGCTTCTGGGGGGAATCTAGCTCCTTGCAGCCTGTCGGCGTCCTGCATAGGAAAATGGTTAGCATGTGTTTTTGAGCGACAGACTCTTTAAAAACAAAGGCCGCTGACTATTTTTGATGTTTTCTTTCTAACGCACGGTCCATTTTATTCAAAGGTTGAGGTTTTCTTGTTTGTTTTTTAATTTGGAAATAACCTTGGTGGTGTTCCCTTGCAGATGAACGAAGACTTCCCCAGCCTCAGGAGCCCCAGCTGAGCTCTTACAGAGGCTTCTGATCCAGCCCAGCCAAGAGCTTTGTGTGGGTAGAGGACCTGAGTCAACCAATGGTCTCTGTGAGCTGCCAGGAGCTGCTGCCCTCCTTGACCAGCTCTTCCCTGCTAGAGAGCTTTGCCAGTGCTCTGCAGCGCAGCATGCCGCCATCCCTTCTGCCGGGCCACGGCAGCGAGAGGGCGTCCGGCCACCCAGAAGGCTCTGGCCACCTCCTTGCAGGCAGCACCAGCCACCACGAAGGCACCCCGCTCCCCCTGCCCGGTGCAAAGGGGGAAGAGGCAAAGCCCCAAGTTGCTGTCTGCGAGGCTCCCCTCAGGCTGCCTGACTTCTGCAGCTGCCTCTCCCAGGACTTCATTCCCACCCTGGAGGAGATCGAGGAGTTCCTAAGGGAGAAGGCTGAGTTCCTCAAAGACGAAGGAAGCGAGCTTCACCCAGCTGGAGGGAAGGCGGAGATCAAATCTGAGATCAGCTTAGGTAGCTCTGGGGGACAGCCTGTCTCCAGTGTGGTTCAAGAAGGTGTCTCAAACGCTGCTCAGCCTGGAGGGACAGCTGATGGTAGTGACCAGGCAGTAGCCGCTGGGAGCATTCCTGTTGTCCTCCAAATCCAGCCTCTCCAGATGGACAGTGGCAGCCCGCTAGCACAGAGCGCTCCAAGCGGTGTCAGGGTGGCCCAGCTGGTTATCAGCTTGCAGGGCCAAAACCTGTCCCTCCTCCCTCAGGTCCAGCCCCCTGTGACCATCATGGACCAAAAGTATGTCAAAATTGCCCCCCTGCCAGTCGCCATGAGGCCAGGGGCACCGGGGGATGTGCAAGAGGTGGAGGCAACCCCCAAGTACCAGAAAGCTCCCCCTTCCCTCGTCCGCGTCCATAAGTGCTCGCACCCGGGCTGCGGCAAGATGTACACCAAGAGCTCCCACCTCAAGGCTCACTTTCGTCGGCACACCGGTGAGAAACCCTACACTTGTGCTTGGCCCAACTGTGGCTGGCGGTAAGTGGGAGCCGTGGGACTCTGCGGCTGGGTGGCCTGCCAAAGGCCTGCCATTGCTTGCCAAGATGCAGGAGAGCTCTCGGCTAGTGAAAATCCAGGATAAAATCACAAGTTTTCTTTCCCAAGTGAATTATAGGTGGGAGCTGGAAGGAGGCCTGGAGGAGTAAAGTTTGTTGAACGCTTTGGGTAGTTTTCACTCAGTCCAAAAGTGCTGAAAACCTCCCGCTGGGGAAGCGTAGCTGACGCTCTCCCAACCCCCCCAAATCCCCCTTGAACTGGATGCCTAAACACTCTCTGGCAATACAGCTTTTTCCAAGAGATGTAATTTTGCAGGCTTTCTCTGTCTAGTTCAGGACAATTTCTGCAGTTGGGCTGCAAAAATGGCTTTTCCCATTAATTTCTGTCCCAGGAAATCGGAGTCTCGCTGCTTCTCAGGAGCCAGCGTGTGGTTCTGTGTTGGTTTAGCAACCCTTTGCTTTTGCTGGTTGCCTGCCCCGGCTGCTCGTATCCCTCAGACACCTGTGGGCCTGTAGCATATCTCCGTGTTGCATTTACTTTTGTTTGCTCTGCACATGATGGTGGTTGTCATTTTCTTTCATCTGTGTTCCCTAAATTAACCCTGCTTTTTAATCTTGCTGCACTTCTTTGATTATTTTCCTGCTGTGGTGTTCTCTTCCTGGCACCGTGTACCTGTCCCGGGGGGGCGGGATGCTCCGTACAGCCTTTGGCAAGAAGGGCTAGTAGTCCTCAGGTCTTGCATAGCACTTCTCATCAGCAGATCTCAAAGCAAATCACAAAGAAAACTGGTGCTGGCAGCACCGAGCTTTCCTGGTTTCTTATGCAATGCTTTGGCATACGCTCGCTGCCTTGTTTCCCTGAACGGTGTGTTACGGCTTCTGTCGCGGGGTGGTGAAACTCCGGAAGGTATGAGACCAGATCTGAATTTTGGGACTCCCTCTTGCCAAGCTGCTGTCCCTTTGCCATCAGCAATTGTCCCTCCATTTCACCTACAACCGCAGTACACGTTTATACACATCGGCTCCTTTCCCAGTACCAACCAGTGCTGCTAAACCCTCCTGCACCTGGCGCTTGGAGCCTGGGGACTGAGGAAGGGGACGATGGCAACTGCACAAGCGTCACTGTTCCCGCTGGGAAGGAGGCAAGGGACGGTGCTAGCCTGTACAATAGCATCCTGCAGGCTCTCCCCTGAGTTGCCGTGCTCTGCTTCACTTGCTGCCCTGCCCTCCCGCTCCGTGGGAGCAGTTACACCATCGAGCGATGTGGGGCTCTCCGGGCCGTGCTCCCTTTTCTAGATGTGGCTCTAACTGTAAATATATACGTCATTTCTCCTGGCTCTGCTTTCCATGAGGAACTGAGACCTTGGAACTCGCTTCTCGCAATAAAGCTGGAAAAGAAGTCAGTGGTTTGCAAGGAAGACCTGCGGGTGGCCTTGGGACGCGTTCGGTTTCCGCAGAGCCTTTTGTGAGCAGCGCAGTATTTACCGTACCAGGTGTGAGCTTGAAATCCTATCGCTGGGAGTCTGGGGCTGCATCTGAAGCTCCTTGCTTTGTGCTGCTTTGCGTGGGCACGTTTCAGCCAGATGGAAAAACCCTTCCGTCCTAATGCTCCCGCCATCTGTGTTGGCTCCTTAGAGGCGGAACGGGAGTAAATCCTGTCCAGTCCTCCTCCCCAGCACGCCCCTGACGCTCGGACGCGCAAGGCGCGCTGAAGGCACACCAGCTCCCAGGCCTTTGAGGTGGCACTCGGAAAATGGCTGCGGGCCAGCGTGCTGCAGGTGCCCCCGGGTCTGGAGCTGTGTGTGCCAGCTGGAAGAAAGGGTGCCGGAGAATGAAGTGGGGACACGCATGTGGTTACAGGGGCTTTCCAGGCTGTTCAGCTGATCCGCTCCAGGTGCGGGAATTACACAGAGAAGCAGTCTGAACACCCTCAGAACAGCACTGCTTCAGCATGGAAACCTCTGCGGCTGTGCTCCAGGCTGGGTGCGTTTGCTTTGCCTCCCTTGTGCTCGGCATGTAACCAGCTCCCAGTCCAGCCCAGGCTGGCAGTGAGCACTCACTGCTGTTCTGAGAAACAAGGGGATGCGCAGAGTTTGCAGGGAGGACCCCTCAGGAAAAACAAGCCTTCTCTCAACAGCAATGCTCTTCTCGGCTGGATGGGGGAGTTATAGTAAAGCCCTTCCACCCCGGCTTCTGAACGGTGTCCTTTAGTCACTGCCAGCCTGGGCTGGTGCCCCGAAAAGCAATTTCTCTCAGCATCTGGGCTTGGGGCTGTCAGCTCCCAAAAGGTTTCACCAAGTCTAAAACAAGTGAGGGAAGTAGGTGGACAGTGTCCTTTAGGAGCAGTGGAAAGAAATGAAGATCTCAGTGGGTACATTTTTTTCCTCTTTCTTATCTCTAAATCACCCCTTGGAGGGGTTTCTGTCTTGCCATTCCTCCAGCAGGAGCTTGGGGTACCTGTGCCTGGCTGGTAGATCGGATGGAGCAGAGGAGCGACCTGTCGAGGGTCACCCCAGGAGGCTGTGGCAGAGGCAGACCTCAGCCTCCGACGGGCTGGGGTCCTCGTGCTCCCCGTCCTGTCTCGCAGCGAAGGCTGGATCCACCATGCTTCCCTTCTCCTGCAGGTTTTCCCGGTCAGATGAGCTCTCCCGTCACAAGCGTTCCCACTCTGGTGTCAAGCCGTACCAGTGTGCCGCCTGCGAGAAGAAGTTTGCCCGCAGTGACCATTTAGCCAAACACGTGAAGATCCACCGGGGCCAGCCGTACAGCCAACGGACACTTCAGGGTGGCAGCAGAAATTAAGTCTTGCTGCTCATCCTTGCAAGGCTGAGACCGGGAGGCCCTGAGGCCAGGCAAACAATGCAAAAAACCACAACGCTAATGAAGAGGGGGAAATGACGCTGTGTAACAAATTATTGGAGATCTGGTGTTATACCTCTGTTCAAGGATGACCTATATTCACGGCCTGTTTCTGGTACTACTGTCCCTCTCTTAAATATACGTGATGGAAACCTAAGTTAATGCAGGGTGAGCGTGTGTGTGTGGGGGGAAGCGGGGCTGGGGTAGAGGACAGCTTTACAAGATGCCTTTGCGCAGCCCGTGGCTGTCACCCGTCTGCTGACGGCGGCTTACAGCTCTCCGGCCCCGCCGCGGGGCGTCCCCGGGGCTGCTGCAGCTGCAGGTCACACCGGCATCCCAAGGCTCTGGGTCAGCAGCGTTTCGGAGGCAGCCGGAGAGGATTCGTTCTGGCTGGACTCACTGAAACCCCTGTGCGTGATCCCACCTGGCAGGGCGGCACCCAGGCAGAACCGGGGATGGACGGGGGGTGTTGCTGTGTTGTGCGGCAGCTGCGGGGCTGAAGGCAGACGCTGGAGACGGCTTTTCTGGTGTGGGTGAGATGGTGGTTGTGATGTTCCTAACTCTGCTTTCCTGTGTTGGTGGTTTTTCACCGGACTGGCATTGGCTGGCATCCTTGGGGAGCGTGACGTTGCGGCTACGGTTTGAGGGAGGTGGGAGCTGCATCCATTCAGCCCGCTCGGTGGTGTGTGCTGAAAGGGGATCAGGAGAAACGCAAGCAGCACCAGCGAACTCCTTTTATACGTGCTGGCATGAAAGAACAGCGGTATGGAGAGACACCAGTGTGCGCAGACCCATGGCAGAGCTGTGGGCTCCGGTCGGGGGCAGCAGCGCAGCTCGCAGGTTGCTGACGTCCTTCTTGTATTTGACTTCTGGTTAATTAAAGGCCAACTCCTTGCTACTGTGCCAACTTGCTCAGCTTCTGCAAACATCTGGGAGGGAATTAGGTGCTTGTACAAACAAAGAATAAGCGTCAGGAGTTTGAGCTAGGCAGTGTGCCCTTTCTGTGTGGCTTTGCCAGCATGTCTCAAGCTGATATTTAGCGCCTGCAGGCTCTTTTCAACTCAGGTGTGCTCGTGCCGTTCTGCTGTTACCCCAGTGCTCTTCCAGGATAGGACTTCACGCACTTGTCTCAAGCTGCCCTTGAGCTGGCTTTAGTGAGGGGTGTTGGGTTGTACCCAAAATAAGGACAGGAAAACGAGCTAAACTCTTTTCCCTGCCCGGTGGAGGGCATGTTTGTATAGCAAAGAGGTTGTTCTCTGGTCCCTGCAGCCCTTTTCGAGTGATGACTCTAGGGAAGGAAAAGGCCAGACTGGTGGGGATGGATATGGGGCCCTGCTCTAAGGGCTGGTCCAAGCACCTCTGGATGAGACGCCAAACTTCTGTGCGAGAAGCACAAGCTTGGGAAGCAACCCATCCTAGTGACAGTGTCGTGCGGCTGGAGATGTTTGCTGTTGGTGGCTGCTCCTTTCTCAGCGCAGTGACCAGAGCTCTTCCAGCTTTGTTGAGAAGCTACCGCAGTGTGACTTCAGGGGAAGAAGGAGCAAGGGAGCTGAAAATCCTTGATTTATTCTTAGTCTAGAACATTTGGGGATGCTTATGCTGCCCCTGAAGGAGATGCTGCTGCTGCGGAGATTGGAGACAGATGGGGTAGGACACTTTCCACCGCTGAGGCTCTCTGGTGCACTGAGGGTCCCCATGATGACCTTGTTTCTCCTGCTCTTCGCTGTTCCAGCGCTGCAGGGCCATGGTACAGCCCCGGACCTGGCGGTGCAGGTCGCTATACAAGCACCAAAGAGAAGGGTCCACTTCTCCCATGCCTTTGGCCCCTATAAACGGCAAAAGTTTCTCCTTCAGCGTGCAGAAACGATGTTTCCGCAGAGGAGAAATGTTCCTAAAGCTGGCTTGGGGCTTGGATTCTTTATTGTAAAAACAAGCAGGCCAGCAGCTGAAGGAAGGCTCGCTGGCCAGCTTCCAGCCCCAGCCTAGCGAGGAACCAACTCGTGGCTCACCCAGCTGCAAGGCTGCAGCAGGAGACGCAGCTTATGGATCTGCTCTTAGGTTTCCAAAGAGCTGGCATGCCCGGGTTGCGTGTTTCTCGCAGAACACCTGCGTTGCTTGCTTTCCTAATCCCCAGGCGAGAGAGCAGGGTTCACGACAGAAATAGCTGGAGCCACGCTGCTTGACCTCAGATCCAAGCTTTCCCCAAAGGTCTGGGAGGGCTGGTTTCTGGATCCCAGCTTAAACTCTTTCATCCTTAGCTCATAATTGGGTAGGTGTGGATAGGCTGAATGGAGAGTAGCTGCCTGCAGCGGGGTTTCTTTCCCGTGTGTGCAAGTGGCAGTGTGTAAGACCTGCAACCCTCGTGTTGGCTCTTTGGAGAGAGCTCTCCCCTCTGGGGAAGGAAGGTGGCTTTTGCAAGGATTAGCTGGAGATCTGGGCCTGCCTCGGGGAGCCAGCGCTGTCCCAACGCCCCGTGAGTGCTCCCACCTCTGCCCTGGCCGAGCGTGACCAGATGCCAGCAAGAAACGCAGCCCGAGTTTGTGCGATGCTGAACCTTTAATGATGAGCCAGAGAAGACAGCTATGCAAGAGCCTATTTTGGGTTGCCTTTTGGTTTAGTGGATTTTTGCCTGACTAGGAATTTACTTCATACCCTCTTTGCTTGAGGGCTCTCTTTGGAGGCCATACACCAACATGACTCATGCCCGTCTCGTGCTTTTATCTGTCCCCCTTTGCTCTTCTCCCTCGCTCCAGACTCTTTCACAGCTCATTTTGGACCTGCCCCATCCTGCCTCCCTCTGCTCTCAGCCGAAGGCGACCGGGGAGATTGCAAGTTTCAAACGGTGAAGCAAGAAGAGCTGTGCCTCATCGTTGCTCTGAGGCCCTTCTCTGCTCTCCAGCAGCTTATCCGCTGAGCAGCTCGCGCAGGGTCCGCACCGGTCCCGGGGTGGGTCCGCCGTGGAAGACGGGGCTGGGAGCGCTGGCAGCGGTGACTTGCAGCTTACCTGGTTTGTTTTGCTGTTCCTTTTAATAAACAAACTGCCAAGGGAGGGGAGAGATTTTTATAAAATGAAATACCCTAGATACGAATCTCTTGTGCAATGCGTATTACAGTCTCACCTGCTTCCCTCTGAGGACTTTGCATGAATGGCTTAAAAGGGTTACTGAAGGCTCTGTAATTACCTGTCCTTTGCTCCAGTGAGGATATTACTCCGCAGCAGAAACGTGTGGAAGTACGGATGAGATCTGTGGCATCGGGAGGGATGAGGACCCTTCTGCCTTCCCACAGACAAAAATAAACCAGAGCTGCCAAGAGGCGACACAAACTGCCAGCGAGGCTGTGGGTTATAACCCTGGCTCCATCGCAGATGGTGCTGCGAAGCGAACGGGGATGCGTGCCTGCCAGCTCCCTGTTGGTGGAGCGGGAATGGGAGGAACTGGTTGCCCTGTGCTCAAAGTGAAAAGGCTGTCAGGTTGCTAAGCAGTGCTTTAAGAAATTAAATGCAAGCAGACAGGAGTTGTAGCAGGGCAGGACGTGGGAGAGCACAAAGAGAAATTCAGGCAATGTTTCTAAATTTGCAGCTGTGGCTCTGGAGATAGCAGTACGCAGTGCAGAGTCCTCCATCTTCCGCAGCCCAAGTGACAGCACTGACATCCCCAAGCTGCAGCCCACGTGGAGCTCGTGCTGGCTGCTCATCCTTTGAGATGAGATCAGGGCCAGTGCAAATCCACAGTTTGGTTTAAGGCCCCTTTGGAAATATATCTCTAAGATGGATCATAGCATTAGATTTTTCTTTTTTTTGTCCCACTAAAATCAGAACTGGATTTTTATTAACAATGCTCCCTTCCAGAGTCCAGTTTTATTTGGGGCAAATGCAATTCTTGGCGTAGTTTCTCTTTCTCCTGGTGGTTAAGCAGCAGAAGCTGGCTTGGGGCAGGGAGCAAACTGGAGCCTTGAGTTTTCTCAGAAGAACAGGGAAGGGCTTTTGTGGGCATGGGACCACAGAGGCTGGAAAACAGGCAAACATTTGCAGGAGCAAAGGGAGGCGGTTGAGGGTTCTCAGCTGCCTCGCCAGCCACCAGCTGGGCCAGATCCTGGCCCTGAGTAACAAAAGGTGGAGCTGGCAATGGGACAGGGGTGGAGAAGGTTTGCAGCCCTATCAGCAAAGCATTAGCCCTCGGGTGACTCAACAGCACTTCTTGGGCCTGAAGCTGGAAGCAGAAGGGACAGGAGCCCCGTGTTGGTTTGCATGTGTCCCAGGACGTGGTTCAAGCTCTTCTGGAGCTGTGGCTAAGCACAAAACACAACATTTTCTTGCAAAGAAGTGGGGTACATCATGGCCTGGAGCTGCAGCTGATGCAATAGCTCACACCTGATGCTCTGCTCTCCTCTCCGTCAGCTGAACAGGCTCTCAGGGAGCTCCCCAGAGCCACTGCCCTGGGGACAGAGGAGTTAAGGGCACAGCAAAGCTTAATGAAGAAAAGAGCTAATTAAAACAGCTGGCTGGATTGACTTGGCCCAACCATGCTGGATGACTTACTGCTTCATAATCAGCTTTCTAAGTAGGCACAAGTCCACTTGCAGGGAGGCTGGAGCAGGGAAGAACATCTCTGGGTAGAAATAAGGCTAGCGAGCGATCGGCTTTTGTTGGTCGCTTGCCCCGCAGGGCTCGGTGATCCCAACCCCAGGCTGGGTGCTTGTTTTTAGCATGGACTTCGGACAGGGTGTTTGCAGGGATGCACCTTTCCTAGAAGCCGTTTGCTGCTGCCTGTGCAGGTAAAACACTTTGCTTTCTGGTCTTTTGTCCAAGCTGCCTTGCTGGGGGAAGGTTCCCAGCTGATGTGATAAATTCCCTGGCTGGAGCCTGCAGGAGAGGACGGGGGTGACGGTATCTGGTCAGCCGTGCCATTTCTTCTTTGATGTAGGAACTGGGCAGTGGTACAGAAAGGGCTTATCCTTCCCTGATTCCCTGGAAAATCCACCCAGATAAAGCCTTTTTTGGCTTAGAAAGTATGTGGTGGGAGGGGGGGAATCAGATATGCAATTCGACATCCACGGAACTGTGTTTGCTTTTGGAAACGTCGGCTTTTCTCTGTGAATTACACCAATTTCTCCCCAACTGCGGTTTCACAGCTCCTTGCTAAGAGAGCTGAGCGCACTGCAGTCTGCTTCTCACCTCTTCTATTTCAGACCTTGGGTTGTTTGCACAAACAACAGGCTCTGCAGTGAAATTCTAGATGTCATTTAAATGGTCACGATGGGTCCTGACTTTGCCCTGCCGGTACCAGCCGTGACGGTGCTGTTGGGTCGGGCCAGGAGGAGAAGCAGTGAGGTTTTTAAGAGTTGTATCCAGGATTTTGTTCAGGATGTGGGAACTCCACAAGGGGAATTGTGCTTTTAGTAGGAGAAGGGCTGTGTAGATAACGCAGTGGAAACGAGTTTGGCAACGTTGTGTAATAACCAGAGATCCTCTGGTGCGCAGCTTTAGGGCTTAACTTTCATAAGCACCTGAAACCACCTCCAAGCCTATCTGAGTCAGTGGAGGCTAGCCCTTCTGAAAAAAACCCAGCCTTTCTCCCACTGTATCTAGTTCCTCACTGTGTCGTGAAGTTCTGGTATAACTGGGTAATGCTGCTTTTTCCTGAAATGAAATATTGAGTGTACCTTTGACTATTAAGAGCTGGTGTACGATCTGGGCATTGCATGTCCTGTCCAGCAAAGTATTTAACTCTGGAGCATTTACCACAGCAGCGAGCTCCCCTGCACGGCTCTCTGCTCACAAGCCTCCGACTTGCCCCAGTCAAATATCTCCTGGGGGAGCAGAGCTGGGGGCTCGCGGGCTGGATTGGCCACCCTGCGCCTGCTGCAGGACGCCGGGCTTCCTCTCTCCCTCTTATTTGCCCTGAGCATGCAAATTGCCTAGCCCTCAAGGCAGGGGCTCTTGCATTCATAGGCTCAGAAACAACCAGGGTTTGAAACCAGCACAGATCTGTGGCTTTTTTGAGAGCATCAGCAAACACCAAAGCAGAGGCAGAGCTGCTCTCTGCAAAGGAAACCCAGAGGACTGAGTGCAAAAAGGCTTTATCGGGTCTGAGAAACACGGGATTGTTGGCAGCTTGGGCATGAAAGAGAACACGAGGACGGGAACCGAGTTACTTCTCCATCCTCTCCAAGGTGCTCCTTTTAGCTTCAACAGAGGCAGCTGGTATCTGCGGACCCCTCTGTGCCCCGTAAGACTCCATGGGCATCCTGCAGCATCTTCGGGAGCTCTGCGAAGCGATGACTTCCCGCGTGAGCGATTGCCACCGCATCCTGGGACGCTGGGGGTGGCATCTCTGCCAAGCGCGTGGTGTTTGCCTGGGTCGCAAAGCTGGGGCTTTGCTGTGGGTTGCGATGGTGGTGTGAAGCTGCTCTGAACCCCGTGACAGCAGATTTCCTGCTGTAAAACTTGTCAGGTTGATGACTAGCACCATCTAGGCCTCGTAGGCAAACTAGCACTCGTGCCCACTTTTGGGTAGAGCTTCTGTAGGGTCAGGGGGCGGTTGGCGGCCCCAGAGCTGGGCCGTCCTGCTGCGTGTCCGCCTTGGGCTGCTCTGGCCGCTCCGGTCCAGCAGCCCGGCTTTCCCACAGGGCGTTTCCGAGAGCGAGCAGGGGGCTCGCTTCCCCCCGTTTGACCTCCAAGGATGTCTTAGGAGCTGCGGTATAAGGCGCTAACATTGGTAACTGAAGCCTTCGTGATCCGAGAAGGCGTTAAACATGAAGCCTCCTGAGAGCATCTCTCTTGAGAGAGCCATGAGTGGATTTTCGTTGTGAAACTTTAAAAACCCACAAACAACCCTTCCTTGATTGAAAGGCTTTTCCCCTGTGAGCGTATCCTTTCGCTAATGAGGCATGGCACCTCTCGTAGCTGTTCTGCTTATTTCATGACTTTTAGATTCCCAGTACTCTTGCAAAGCTTGGTCTCAGAGTTGGGAGCTGCATTAAAATAGCTCCTCCGAATCCTGGAACAAGGCCTCGTTAGGGTCTGATTACCTGTTGCATAGTTTTCTGGCTTTCCCAGTGCTTGTGCTTCCCCGCTCTCTCAAGCCAACGACCACGTGATGGCAAAGTCGGAACCTTGCCGTGAGAGAAGTCGTTGCTTCTAGAAATCTCCGCTTTTCTGACTGGGTTGACCTGTGTTTTCCTAGAACTGGCAGTTACGTATCACGTCATTACTTTGTCCTTGCCTCAGAACTTGCAAAATCTATTTCTAGGTGCCGCTGTCTGATTAACCTTCACCAGAAATCCCGACTGAAATGTATTCGTTTGACTTCCTTTTTCTGCTGCCTCTTTCTCTTTAAAATGCTTTTTGCATGTGAGCTGCTTTTTAAAAGGTATTTACATATGAGCTTTTTCCAAACCCTGCCTTGTTGCCTGCTTTATTTTATTCCATCCCTTTGTCTGTCCTATATTTTTCCCCTTGTGATGTTGTCTAAGATAGGAACAAGCCCACGTTGGATTGCAAACCCACAGCAGGGGAAGCAGAACAAAGCGAGAGTTGCACAAAGTAGGAAATTTATTATCGCTCTAGAAAAGCCGCTTTGATTGTTTGTCGGTGGAGTCCCCCCAGCCAATACAGCTGGAGCTGAAGCCCTTTGGGTCCTTGGATGCTTGGGCGGAGCGGAGTTGATTTTCTGTGTGTGCTGTCACTCTTCCATGGCAGCCTGCGCCGTCTTTTTGGATGCAGCTCATGCATTGTTTCCTAACTGAGTGCTAAGGAAATAGGAAATTTTGGGGTGTGCTGGTAGATTTTGCTGATGGCAAGTGAAAACAAAGCCAGGGAAGAATCTGGAGTTGTGGTGGTGTGCTCAGAGATGGAGCTCTGCTGTTTGCCTTGCAAAATGCGTTCGGACCCTACTTGAGTCTGGCACGCGTGCTGAAACACCGGGTTTGTGTGATCGCGTATCTTGTGAAATGTTCCTTTCCGGAGCTCTGTCATTCTCCCACTTAGCAAGTAAGTGATGCACGGTGCCAAACGAGGGAAAGATACTCAGAGAAACGGCATGGCGTGTGCCAGTCCCGTCGGTTGTTCATCACCGCAAAGGCTACGGGAGCTCTCGGAGAGACCAGCTGGTTTCGGGAGCGCTCCCTGAGCGAGATGTGCGATCCCAGGTGCTGGTCCTTTCCCACAGAAATGGATTTAGCTCTGTTGGAGGTACACACATGCAGATGTTGGCAAACCTCCCACCTGTGACTCTACAGGAAGAGTCTGAGAGAACACAGGGCTCTTCTTTGTTTTCTTCTTTGTTTTTTGACTTGGTGTGGGAGAAGGAGTCCAAGCTCTAAAGAGAGCAAGAGGTGAGGATGGAGCACAGCAGAGAAGATAAGAGGGACAGGCACAGGGAAATGCTTGACCAAAGGCTCGTGGTGTTTGTTAGCAAGTCTGGCTCACCCGTGGAGTTGTATTTGAGTCATCTGCCGCGCCGGAGACGAGGTAGAGGTGAGGGGGCTACGGCTCAGTGCCATGGGAAGGGGCCTCCTGAGCTCCAGACCTTTGTTCCTGGGTCAGTGCTTCCTGGCTTGGGCATTCCCAAGGGAAAAGCGGTACCGATAACGTGAAGTGCTCTGTGGAAATAATGACCGATGCTTTCCATGGGAAAAAGAAAAGAAAAACAGCACATATTTTCATTTGAAAGGGGCTTTAATTATTTTGAAAGCTGGAGAAACTGCCTCTGGACTTTTGTGGGGGGTTTTCTTGTCCTTTTTCCTTACCTTTTTCTTTTCTTCTCCTCCCTGCCCAGTCTCTCTCACATTTTTTTTTTTTTTTTTTAGTAATTGAAAGCGGTGGTGGGAAAAATGGAAACCATTCTCTTAACCACTGCATTTTAAAATAAAATTAACTTCTGTAAATAAATAAATAATGGTCAGCTTGGTTGAAAACTTCCCCTCTCCCCATGAGAGAAAGCACGCTTTAGGGGAAAACCCTGTACTTCTTCCCTGTCGTTAAGAAACATCTCTATTCCCTAAACTTTCTTTCTCTGCTTTCATCTCCCTTCTGATCCCCTGTGACTGTGCAGTAAGTGCTGATAAAGGGTTATTTAAAGGTATTGTGAAATACAGGGCTGTGCTCCCTGTCTTACTCCCGAGTTTACAAACCTCCTTTCATTTCATTTGGTTATCAGTTATCAGCTGGCTTGAGATGGGACCAGCTGAAGATGACCTGGTAACGATATGGAATTTGCCTTTGTAGGAACAGCATTAATTGCAGCTGGAGCTGCTCAGGCTTAACTGGGATCTGAGCTACAACTTGTGCGTTTGGGGATGATGGTGCTTCCCCAACAAAAAGGCACCCGGCGGTGGGGTGCTTCGGCTTGTGCCCGCGTATCGAGCAGGACGCGAGTTTGTGAGGAGGCAGCTGGGTGAAATGTGCCGAGAAGACTTTGTACGAATGCCGCTAACCTTTTACCGGCATGGGTCTAGGAAATGGAAAGCTGCGTGTTTTGGCATGTGCAGTGTTTGACGGTGAAGCGCTGCTGAGATTTTTTTTCTTCTCTGCCAATGGGTGGGAATCGGATGGCGAGGCAGCGAGGGCTGTTTGCTCATCGGAGGAAAGTGGGAGAGCGCTGCCTTCTCGGTGCTTCGCCTTCTGCTCCCAGTGCCTGATCCAATGGAAAATAACTCAGCATTCAAACTGGTATGGAGAGTGCTTTTTTAGTAGGTAGCTCAGGACTGAGACTGCTCATCCGCAGGCCACGGCAGCGCACCTGGGCAATAACCAGTACCTGGCGGTGGCAGAGCACTTTGCTGGGGACTTGAGCGCGAGTTTAACGAGCTTCAGCGTGATTAAGGCTCTCGCTGGGTCTGCAGCCTCCCCAGCGAGCCCGGCATCGCCTCTGCCTTCGCTCGCCCTGGGGAGCGCGAAGGCGGCGTGCCTTTGCCACCGGCGCCTTGGGATGGGGTGAGCCATGGAAAAGACCCGGGAACAGGGAACATCCCCAAAGCCCCAGCCGATCCCCGCGGCCTCCTGCCAGGAATGATCCAGGTGGGTTCCTTCAACCGAGTGCCCTGGTGCTGCCGTGTTCCCCGGGGAGGACACGAGCGGGTGGAAGAGCCTTTCTCCTGGGCAGAAATATTTTTATGTGCGAGTTTCTCGGTATAGGGAAAAGCAGGGAGCTCCGCTTACAGGAGCGCAAAGAGCGGCTGCCTTGGGGCGTCCCCTCTCCTTCACCTCCCTTTGCCCGATAACCTCCCCCGTTTTGCGGGATTTCTCTTTTTATTTATACTTATAAAAATTTAAAAAATATTTTTTTTAAAATTCTTTTAAACATTTTAATCTCCCGCAGCTCGCTCCAGCCTGAGCCCCTTCCCCTCTCTTCCCCATGGCTGCGCAGCCCAGCGCGGGCGGGCGGTTCCGTCTTATTCGTGACAGGCGAGGCCAACGCCTCGCAGGGAGCTGCCCACGCCGCGGGCTCCCGGCAGGAGGCCGGGGCCACCTGCACCGGGCCGCGGGGGCCGGCGGGGCCGGGCCGGGCCGGGCCGCGGGCACATGGCTGCGAGCGGCCCGGGCGGGCGCTAGGCCCCCGCGGACTACACTCCCCAGCGGGCTTTGCGAGCGGTGGGCGGGCAGCGCCGGCCCATTGGTCGGCGGCGCCCCCGATCCGCGCGGGGATTGGGGGCCGCGGGCGGGCGCCCCGCGTCCCTGCGGGGCCGTGGGCGGAAGTGTGGGGTACGGCGGCCGCGGAGGCTCGGCGGCGGAGGGACGAGCGCTCCGCGTCCCGCCATGTAACGCGCGGCCGCCGCCGCTCCCCTCCGCCCCGCCGCCGCACCGCTGCCCTTCGCTGCTCGCCTGGCTCCTCCCGCCCGGGATGGGGGCCCGGCGCCCGGCGGGCGCCCGGCCATGAAGGGCGGCGGGGGAAGCCGCTCCCAGCACCTGCCCGCCGCGAGGGGACCGCGACGCCCGGGGACCGGCGGGGCTCCTCCTCGGTGAGTGGGGGCGGCCCGGCGGCCGGCCCGGCCCGACCGCGGCGGCCGGGCACAGCGGGGCGGCTTCTAGGCCGGGAGCGAACGGGCTCCGTCCTGCGCGGGGGAGGGAGCGGCGGGGGCTGAGGAGGCCCGGGGCGGGCGGGCGGGGGCCGCAGCCGGGGCCGGCGGTCTGTGAGGGGACGGGAGAGGCGGGGGCTGGCGGCGCCGCCGGGAAGTCGCCGCCTCGGGGGGCTCCTCTCGGCGGAGGGGCCGGGACGGGGCTGCGGGAGCCCCCCGTGCTGCTGCGTGGGGCCGGGGGGGTGCCCGTGTGGGCGGGGGTCGAGGTGCGAGGGGGCCCGGGGCCCCCGGGAATCGAAAGCGACGGCTTGGAAGGGAGGCAGCCTCTTCGGGACTTTGATCTGCGGGTGCCCGGGGCCCTTCCCTGTCGCTGCTCCGCTCCGGAGCCGCTGCTGGCGGCGGGGGCAGCCTCCCCCGAGCCCCTCGCCTGTGCCGGGCTCGGGTCTGAGCTCCGCTCCGGGGGCAGCTCGGAGGGGCTCGCTCCTCGCCGCTGGATCAGAGGCCGGGAGCGAGCCCTTGTTTTGCGTTTTGTTTTGGTTTTTTCTTTTCTTCCTGACTCTTCTACTACTTTTTTTTTTTTAATACTTACGTACTCATCTCTCTGTGAAATGGGTGGATGCTTACCCACATCAATAAGTGAGTCCATGGAGAAAGTATGCAAATACATGCTGTTACACTTTTATTATTTTGTATGCATATATGCATACACACACACACATATACGTGTACGTATGTATTACTTCCACAATACTCACCTTATTTTCGCAGTCAAACTTCTAACAATCTCCGTGGTTCTGCTGCCCGTGTGGGGGGGGAATCCAGAGTCCTGGCTTCAGCGGTGTCGGTTTTAAGTAGCAGCTCCTGAGAAATACAGGAATCGCTTTGTAGGCGAGTGCTCCCTTCAGTGGGTGCAGAATCTAGTCATTAGCATTTCTTTATCTTCATCATATTCAGAACAAACACGATCCCTGCACCAGGCACAGCCTGCCTGACAAAGCTGCGTGTTCGTGATTTTTGTCGGCCTGTTTATTTTTAGGGTTTTAGCGCCTGTTTGTAGAGAATAGTTGTTCCATCGTCATAGCAACCAGGCTGAGTGTATTATAAACATTATTAAAGGAAACCTTTTCCATCTTAAATGAGACTTCCTTTTCGTAATAAAGTTAGGATCAACATAAAGCGTTTAACCTTTTGTTCGGGGTTTACTCCGCAGCGCGATGGGGAGACCCGACCCCTTACTCTTAAACAGGGATGCTTTTACTTTCAGCAGACACATTGTGCCCGTTGAAGCTAATTTAATCTGCTGTTGGTAAACATTTCCCTCGGCCCATTGTGGTGGCAGATAAGGAGGAAGTGAGGGTAATCTACTTAAAGAGGAGCTTCCACAGAAATAAGTATTGTTATGGCTTACTCGGAAACAATCACATCAGCGTCAGAAACAAACCAAGTAACTGATCAAAGGTGTTTCATTTTTGAAGTTTACCATTCTCTCTATTTGTCCTAAACCTTCCTATGTTCTCTTTGGTCTCTTATCCTATAAAAGGAGAGGTAGAAAAGGGAGACTCTTCATCAAAGTACGGTAAAGCAGGGAAATGAGGTCTGCTGTCTGTAAAAGCAGCTGCGCTGGGGCGTCAGTCATCCTTACCCAAGGATGGGGGATCGGATGATGGCACCAACTGCAGTAAGTACAAAGACTGTGCTTTGAAGTCCCCCTTACTGGCCATGTTCAAACAGGTTAAAATGTTTTTAAGTGTCAGGGCGTGCTGGTCAAAACCATATTAAATAATAAAGCAGGCACCGTTGTCTCTGTATCAAGATTTAAAAAACCCAAAAAGCAGTTTGGCTCATCTGCTTCTACCAACTTGAGTCTGCAGCTGTAAGTACGATGGGAATCCTGATGGCACGGTTCTCCCTTGGGGCTTGTCTTCTGTTGCTTTTCTGCTAGTACAGAAAGGTTTTCTCAGGGATCTGAAAGGTGGAGAATACTAGAAAATACTTACTTGAAAAGGAAATAATCCTTTCTCAGATAGGCGTTAAGAAACTGAAACAAATTGTTCCTAAAACCCCACATATTTGCTAACACCTTAATTTCATGTAAAGTAACTTATTTTTTGAGCCAAGAACCCAAAATTTATTGCAGCATCTGTTTTAAGTAAATACAACTGTCAAACTTGGAGTGGGATTAGGCAATTAGAATGCTGGAGCAGCTCTTATCATGAGGACATCCTCCAGCATTTCCTTCCAAGGAGCTTCCTGCCTCGGTAACACGGCTTCTCCTTCGGAACAAGCTGATTTTCCTGACTGGGTTGGGAACAACGGTGCAGTGAATGCCAGAGCCAAGGGGAAGACAAGAATTTCTTGGAGTCTAGGGTGGTTTTTTTCCTTATTCTTACCTGATTTTAGTATTTATTAGAGAAGGTATAATTTCGTTACTACTTGGAAAGCTGCCAGGGTTTGGAATTTTTTAACAATGGTGTTGCAGATGTAAAAGTCTGCGTCTCTAGTTTAGTTTCTTGTAAATAGTAACTTTATTTTACACATATAACAGGCTTTTAACTGGCAAATCACCTGTCTTTGGGATGTGAGCTAACAAAACGAGCGATAGTGACAGTGCTTTTGCAATGCTGTGTGTATTCTGGAAAAGGGCTGAATACCTTACACGCTTCCCACCCCATCAGAGTACGTCAGTAGCTAGATACTAGCACCCTGAAGAGGCGGGTTTTTGGACAGTAGGTTTCATATGTGTTGGGCAGCAGGTTCTTTCTAAAATAAATCAAAACTGATAAAATCCTAAAAGTACTAGTTCAGGTGAATCACAGTCTCAGGAGCTTGAAAATGTTTTATGAAAGGTTTATTAGTAATGGGATATTTTAAGTGCTGTGCTAATGAAATTGTTGCTTGGTTATGTGTTGATAACCACTTAATTAGATACTTCATCAGCAACGTTATAGCTCTTTGTTCCTTTACTAAAATGAAAGGAATAGGGCAGCCATTTATTTAGTTAGTTAGTTGGCTGGACAAAGACACTGCAAACCTGATCTCACTTTGAAGTGAACCCTGTTTTGAACAAGAAGTTGGATCTGTGACCTCCAAAAATCTCCTTCAACCAAAGTTATTCTGTTTATTTTCCTGGAACAACTATCTAAGGCCTTGTGTCCACAGGAGTATTGCACAACATTGCAGGAGTTATTGTCTACAAATTCCCGCTGTTCACACACCGTGGCCATCTTAAACTATTCAGAAACCATGGGCATAGTTTTGCATGGTAAAGTCTTAACAGTTCAGCTTTGCTGTGCGTGTGCAGAGCGCACATGTGCTGTATACACAGCAAGTCCGGCTTTCCTGGAATTGTGTAAGGAAAATGTAAAGAAAATCGTGTAAGAAAAATTAAGATTTGCTCACCTGCTGGCCCACTGAACATCTGGCTTGCGTCATTAAGTGTGAGGTGCCCAAGACCATCTCTAAGTTACTGTTGCTGCCTTTTTTTGTTTCTTTTTTTTTTAACAAGGTGTTTGTGATTTGGGAAGAGATTTCTGTGTCACCCTGTGTGTTTACCTCTGCTCTGTGCTGCTTCCAGAGTCATCTTTTGAGACATCACTTCTGTGTAAATACCCGGACAGCTGTAACTTGCCATTTAAATACGTGGTAGTGATGATTTTGTCCTCACTGTGTAACGCCTGTGTGACATCCTTTCTTTCCTTTGCACCGTCCTTCGTTTCTGTGTGGGTTCTGACAAGGCCGTAGACCTGACTGCTTCATTCAGTCCATCTGGAGAAGTCATCAGGCTGCAGATGCTTACAAGAGGCTGTTGGAACAAATGGAGGTGAAGGATGACTTGAGCTGTTCTTGGTCTTGGGTCAAAGCAGAGGAAACCTGCCAGAAGACCTTGAAGACAGAGCCCCCCGGTCCTGCCTCTGCTGCCTTCTCAGGGCCTGGCTGGCTCCTGCCTCGCTGGGGCATCGCGAGGTGTCCCTCTCCTTCTTGAGCACTAAGGGATGAACACTCGAGTTTGTTTTGCAATCGTTAAGTATAGCTGCTGGCCACGGGAGAGATTACCGTATGCCAGTTCCTAAACCGTTCCTCCTGTCTGCTGTGCCACCCAGCGATTGCGCACGCTCCTTCCGCAGAAGATGCAAAGCCTTGAGGCTCTGTAAGCAAATGGATTGCGAGGAGCGCGTTGTGGCACAGGTGCATGAGGAGAAGTCACTGGGGAAGATACATATCTCGTGTCCTCGTGTTTTTTGTAAACTCGAGGCTTTGTAAAGTCAAGGCCTCAAACAAAGCTACAGCAACCTCAGACGAAGCTGCAGCAACATGAGAAAGCTCAAGTTTGCAGTGCTTGTATTTAGAGTACTGCAGCCAAATTCTGTCAGCTACTCAGTATACTTCAAGGGTCATCCGTAGGCGTCAGAGAAGATCTCAAGACAATAATAGTGCTCTATTTTAGCATACTCATTACAAAGTATAACTGCCCTCTGCCTCTAGCAACTATTTTTTCCTTGTACTCAAATGGTGCAGAAGTGGAAAGGCCGTCGTCATAAGCAGCAGTGTTGCCTCTGCCTAATTCCCTCATTGTCTTTTCAAATGAGACCTTTTTGTTTCTCCGTGGACTCTTATAAGGAAAATAACCTTCAGCAAAAAGACAGTTTGCAGTGGTGTGCTTGTAATTATTGGTGTATTCATCTTGAAGAAAAAGCAATCCATCTACTAGGCTTTTTGTGCTGACAGGGAGCTGTGCTAGGAGATTGATGCCTTTTCATGAAGAGAGATGTAGTTTTGGAAGAAGCTGAAATGCTATTTAGAAATCATGAGAGAAGTAACATCTCGCCATTGTTAGTGTAGAGTAGGAGCGGGACAGCGGGTTCCTGTCCTCATCCTGATTTCTTTAGTTTCTCTCACTAATGGGCCTGTGACATCTCTGGAGAGTGTGGGTTTTGCTGTATGTCTGAATAAAAAGGACAAGAGGATCTGCTGAATTCCTTCCAGTGTCAGTGAAGGAGGGGAACACTGAGTACGTGGCCCTGCCAATGTCTGTGGCGTGGACGGGAGCCTCTGTAACAGCTGGTCCCCCCCGTGCCAGCTGCTGCACAGCAGCCGAAGATGCTCTGCGAAACACGGATAGCAGAAGGAGCCCGAACCGCTGCGCAGTCCCTGTGGTTGCAAGGTAAAGGCTTGTGAAAGGCGTCAGCCGCCTTCTGCCCCAGGTGCTGAAGAAGGAAGAACCTTTTTAATGTGCTAGTTGGTTCTTCGTAAACAAAGAGACGTGCTCATCTCGCCTGTACTGGTTTTAATTTTACATCTTGTGTGATGTTTTTTTATTCTGCTTTTTCCTGAAGAAGCAACAGTTCTTTGATGTATTCTTATGCCGTTTCAAAGCAACTTTAATAAAAAAGTTAAATGAGATGTCTTGATTCATAATACAACGTTGTCTCCCGTATACGTGTTATCCTTTCCCAGTTACAGCTTACTTCTGGGCTCTGAAGGGGCAAGATCCACCTGTGATCCCATTGCTTTGACCGATTTGGAGGGTTATTTTCTGGCCTTCCCTTTGTCTGTATATAATCTTCAGAAAAACTCTGTACTCCCAGTTCCACTGAGGTATCTCTCCGTTGTTTCCTGTAGATGCGCGCAATAAATACTTAATAAAGGGAGGTTCATACTCTCATATGCAATATAACCTATCCATTAACAATTCCAAAGTGCGCTCTGCTCCTGTTCTACGACAGCCAAGGAAAAAGCAAAACTCCTCCACCTCGTTTTTAATGTGTCTAACATAATACTTTTTTAAAGTAGAGGGTGCTGAGGCTGGGCAGTGTATCCTCCGTATGATGGACAGAATCATGACAACCCTAAAGCCTGTAAATGCCAGAAACATCAGTACTAACCTGATCAATCTGACACTCCAGTACAGTCTGTAACTCTGCCCCTGGGAGAAGGATCCTTCCAGCTGGAAAGCTGCAGTATTTGGGGTTTAGGCAGCATGAACTCTTTTTTTATTTTGGTAAATGCTCCTCAGAACAACGTGGCTCATCACTGGGAAAGGTGATTGTTTTGTTTTGTTTTGTTTTGTTTTTTTAAATCTTGTTTCTTCCGTTATTTCGGTCACTCCATGTGTACTCTGCATTGCTGAACTCCGTGCTGTCAGAGTGCCAGTCTGTCGGCATTGTGTGTCTCCAGCTGGATTCAAAGCCAGCCCTGACCTAGGCAGTAACGCTGGGCTGTGGTAGAGGTTGGTGGGCTTGGAGATAATGGCAAGGTACTTCTTACTGAAGGGAAGCAGCCCAGTGAAATAATAGCATTTAAATTCTGGGATGATATCTGCATGAATTTTTAGGAGGAGAAAAAAAAGCCTTTGCCGCTCTGAAATTCTGCTGCTAATCTAATTTCTACGTGATTGCCTCCCGTTGCATCAGTCAGCGCTATTTGGTGCAGTGCTGCTTATGGGTTTTGAAAGTGCTGTAGATAAATGTAGCGTGGGAATAATCACTCAACTTCATTTTCCTGCTCTTTCTCTGTTAACACATATCACTAGTATTGACAGCTCTGCAGAACGGTAGAATCAAGTCCTTATGTCTACACAACACCGCATGCATGTGCATCATCCTGACAGGATAATGAGGCTCCGCTTGCGATGCTCCGCAGCGTGCACGTCCTCTGCGTTGCCAGTAGGCAGATATGAAATGTTATTGGCAAATGGGAATACAAGTTGGAGGAGAAGTCCTGGAAGAGTTTTAATGTGGTTGCCTGGCCCGGAGTTCCCGTACGGTTCAGCTGGCATGCCAGGGTGCAATGTGGGAAGAGTCTCAAAGCAGAGTGTTCAGCAGCTGATATTTTCTTAGAGTACCAAGCAATTAATTTGGGCAAGCATGGAGCTGTATGCATACAGTAATTAACAAGGAAAGCACCTTAGGCCAGCATAACAAGGTGGTGTGGGTGTCCTTCATTTTGAGATTGTTCCTTGTAATTGCAGCAATTTAACTGACTTGATCAATGTAGCATCCCTGTGTAGTCACGTAAGCGTGCCATTAGGCAGGTATTCTTAAAAATAGGTTAAATGCAGTGGGCTGTGCCCAGAAAAGTACCTGCCCTAGGGCACCTTATTTCAGTAAGAATGTGTAGTCCTGTGTAAACTGTCAGCAGTAATCCTTTTACAGGGCTGGCTAAATTCTGAAGCTCTGGCATGTAGACTGTTCTCTTCCTTATATAGGGCTGGATAAGTGCTGGGCAGTAATGAGATTGGAATAAAAGGCTTTGGTAACAAAGATGAACTGGCAGTCCCCAACGAATCTTAAACTTATCCCTGCGTGTACACGGACATCAAACAATACGGGCGTGAGTCCTGCCTGCTGAAGTTGGACTTGATGCCTCTGTTTTGTAGCTTCTGCTTGTGGATAGCGTTTAGTCACTCAGGCTGCAGATGCACCCAGATGGAAACCCCTCTACTCTTTAGGTTTGCCTTTGTTGTGGTTTAACTGTGCAGAGGGGAAAAAAATATCCAGCAGTTACGCACATCAAAACATTTTTAGTGTAATTCATCATGATGGTTCTTATTCCACAGTGGCTGGGTTTGTTTTTATTTCATTGGAAGAAGTTTAAGCTGCATTGATAGAAGCCATTCTGTTCTGGAATAAGAGAATCTGTATGGGATACTGAATTAATATAATTTTACCTGGTTTACTTCACAGTATGTCTTATACTTTCCTTGTGCAGACGGGATTATTAGTATTCTGCCTAAAAATCTCTGTGGAAGTACTGTTTCATGTGGTCAGGTACGGTCAAGGAAAAACGTCACCTCTTCTGCCTTGTATGTCCTTGATGAATTTATACATCGACAGCTTCAGTGCTAGAAAACCGGGCTGGAAGTGCGTGAATTAACTGGCAGATACTAGGCCTAGAAGGTCTCAGGATAAATGACTGATGTAGGTAAGACATGACAGGAATCAAAAGAAAAGCAAAGGCAGCGTTTGAAATCGTTTTACTTACGTTCTTGTTTATTCTCTTAGAAAAGACAGGGATGAAATTTGGAAAAGAGCAGAGTTTTGAAAGAGAGGAGGCTGGGGGTTGATTGAGCAGGCTGCTTACAAAGAGGCAGTAAAAATGGGAACTGAAGGAAAATTGCGTTGTTCTGCATTGTGGCATCTTCAGGTAACTTAAGCAG
The DNA here is from genome assembly GCF_047370975.1 of Nipponia nippon. Lineage (NCBI taxonomy): Eukaryota > Metazoa > Chordata > Aves > Pelecaniformes > Threskiornithidae > Nipponia > Nipponia nippon. The sequence continues at coordinate 5,360,595 of NW_028262342.1, forward strand.
TTACTTGATCTGCAATCTGTTTCCTTAAAGATAGCGAGGGTGGAGGTGGGTGCAGGTAAGGAAAGGAGGAGGCGAGTGGGTGGTTTGATTTTTACCTGGGTGCACCTGAGCTGTTTCTCATCAAGCAGTACAAGGCAGAGTGGGTGACCATGGAACAACTTAGAAAAATTTTTTTTGGATAGTGACTCATTGCAACTTACCCAAAGTGACCTGATTTAGTTAAATGAGGCTAAATATAACCCATGTGAAAAGTACTGACATGTGGGAGGAGACGACAGCAGTTGGCTCTCAGCCTCTCTGTTCTGCAGGGAACATCTTTCATGACTGGTGACTAATAATTTTTACTCTTGCTGGCTTTGGAAATAACATCTCTGCTCCATTACCCCCTTCTAGGGAGACGAAGAAAATGAGCTGTTGCTAATCTGTTGCCTCTTATCTGCCTTTCTGAATTTCAGCTTACTGCTATGGACAGTGCTATCACTCTGTGGCAGTTCCTCCTCCAACTCCTCCAAGAGCCTCAGAACAAGAATATCATCTGTTGGACCTCCAACGACGGGGAGTTCAAACTGCTGCAGGCAGAGGAGGTGGCCAGACTCTGGGGAATCCGCAAGAACAAGCCCAGTATGAACTATGATAAACTCAGCCGTGCTCTCAGATACTATTATGTGAAGGTAACAAAGTCCGTAAATCCACCTCAAATCCTTATCCATCTTACCAGCTTCTGCCTAATGAGCTTTGTTTCCTTTTTTGTTCTCTTCAAGGGGATAGGTGTCACTTCTGTCTCCCAGACTCAAGTAAGGTGTACTAGGTTATGCTTCGAGGGCTTTTTTCTTTTGTTTATCATTGTGCTGCATTTCCTCCCCAGTGGTTATTTTATAAGGTTCTGGATAGCTTTGTGCAAAATGTTATCTTCTTTGATTTATGTCTTTGCTAATACGAATTTGTCATTGAATACTAATCCCCCTTCCAAAAATATGCACCCCAGCAGGGGTTAAAATCCTCAACACTCCAGTTTAAGCAACAAAGTGATTATGGTGATGGAGATTGTGAATATTGCACCACCTTGGGATCTTTGCTGCAATTGTCTCTACGAAGGGGCTATCAAAATAAGGATTTCCAGTGAAGCAGCCCAAAGTATTTTTCTTTTTCTCCGTGTATTCAGAATTGCACCTCTAATGTGGTCAGTGAGTTTAGTCCGGGAGAGTAAGATGCTTCTCTTGTTTAGCTAATGTCTTCTAACGATTTGCAGGAATCTTTCATTAGCGCACAGGTAGTGTCAAAAAGGTGAGCTAGAACCACAGTGTGGGAGTCTTACCTTCGTTTCAAGAAGCCATTTGTCCCACAACTGTTATTGTGTGAGTGTATGAGATAAAAAATAAAACACAGTTTCTGAGGAGCCTGTCAGTGGTGGTATGTTGCTTGGAGTTTATTTTTGCGTAGCACAAATCTGGCTTTGTACTGAGAGGTCTCAGTAATAACAATTGTACGATAAATAAGAATCTTCGTAGGTCCAAACTGTGTGTGGCATTTCACTTAGGAGCAAAACAAGTTCGACATATGCAATTTTGTGGTGTTGAAATAGCTGATTAGCCTACATTCTGCTGACTAGTTCAGCTACTTATTTTCTTTTATAATCATCTTATTAAGAATAAAGGTGGTTTGATTTGAAGTATTAGCTCTCAGTTCTGCAAACCTGTAAGCCTTAATTCTGCAGGTTCTCCTGTTAGATTACACTTACTGTACCCAGGTCAGTGATCTTTGACTGGGGCAATGGGTATTTTTTTGTTTCTTAGCTGATGTTTTAAAACATGTTCAACAGAATTGCTTGGCAGTTCTAAGGCTGTTGTTAGTATATTTAATGTCAGGTTAAGCTCACCTGTTTTAGTGTTTTGTCTGTGAGCTCTGGAAATGATATTTTGGGAGCATAACTGGATTGCAAGAATTGCAGTGTGTTTTTAAAAAAGAAAAAAGAAGCAATTTTTGATGAAAGACTACAGACTATCTAATTCCTCAGTCTATTTTAGGCAGTGTTTGTAGGAAGAAAATTAATCTGAAGAAGGCCTAAATATATATATCTTCTTACCCACAGAATATCATTAAAAAAGTGAATGGTAAGAAGTTTGTGTACAAGTTTGTTTCTTACCCGGAGATTTTAAATATGGATCCACTTGTCGTGGGCCGTATAGAAGGAGACCCTGAAATGACTGGTTTTGCGGAAGTTAGCAGTGCTCCAAAGGATGTGGAAAACTGTGGGAAGGAGAAGTCTCAGTCATGTGCTAAATCCTCCAGCCGCAATGACTATATCCACTCAGGCTTGTACTCCTCTTTTACTCTGAACTCCCTGAACTCTTCCGGCGTAAAACTCTTCAGGTCCATCAAGATTGAGAATCCAGCCGAGAAACTGACCGAGAAGAAACCTGCTCAGGATCCAACACCCTCTGTCATCAAGTTTGTAACCATGCCCTCCAAAAAGCCTTCATCTGTCCCCCTGGTCTCTACCACTTCAGCGGTCCCTGCCACTTCCACTGCTTCTGCCACTTCGACTGCATCCTCTCTTCCCATGGAATCGGAAGAAACTCTCCAGACCTTGGAGACGCTTGTTCTACCCAAGTTAACTGTCCCTGAAGCTCCAGCACCTTTGCCAAACTTAACCACCAGCTTCACCCCAACTCCACCCATATCCTCAGTTTCTCCCACTCTGCAAGTTCCTTCCACGCCCACGTCGCCGCCGCTGAGCTCTAATCCTGACCTGGACATTGACACGGACATAGAGTCCGTGGCTTCTCAGCAGCTGGAGCAGGCTCAGAGCCTTCAGCATCAATCCCCAGAGCCCAAAGAGCAGGATTCATCTGTGCTGGAGAAGGAGTTTGCCAATCACCTCTCCAGATCTAAAAAACCCAAAGGGCTGGAGTTGGCTCCTACTCTCGTCATTACAGGCAGCGATCCAAGTCCACTGGGGATTCTGAGTCCTTCTCTCCCAACTGCTTCTCTTACTCCAGCACTTTTCTCTCAGGTAACCTAATTACTTTCCTGTTGTTTTTTGGTTTGGTTTGGTTTTTTTTAGTAACAATAGTGGTTATGGTATATTTTAAAACAGTAAGGGAAGGCAGGTGGAAAATGAATAGTTCGTAGATTGTATTTGGAGTTCTGAAACTCAGGATGTCATTCCCATTTTTCCTATAAAACAGAAACTTTATTCATAATCGGTATTAGCTTCCACCCCAAAGTGTGCCCAAGTGGCATGTCAGCCGTACGTGCCTGTACGGTGTCAGCGTGTGCAGGCAAAACCCAAACCAGCACTAGCAGGTTCCTTTGTAAATCTTGCCAGGGTGATATTGAATTATTTCAAAAAGTCTAAACCCTGCCCTTACCCTTCGGGCTGATTCTGAAAGTGCTTTAAAAATAGAGACCCACGGAGGTGTCTGTTTAGCAGCTTTCTTTTGCTTCATTTAGTAGCCATTTACTTAAGACCAGAGTATTGTGACTTAACAGCAATAAGAACTGCTGCTTAATTTGGTTGTTCTCTTTGTGTGGGAGAGGAAAGCTTTTATGCCTCATGGAAAATTTGGAAGAGAACTGAATCCAACTAGGCTGTTAAATTGTTCTGTATATATTTAATCTCTTTCCCACAATAAATTGGAATTAGAGTGAACTGTAAGGAAACTGCTGATTGAAAACTGCAATGGCTGAAGACAGAAAAAAAAAAATCAAGTGCAGCTGCTCTTTTGGCACCCTTCGAAGTGTTTGGCCGGTGAACCTGGAACATCCAGAATATTCAGAAGCTGGATGTAAATGTCTTTTGTTGTGGCTCACATTGTCAGTGTCACCCAGACCACGCGTGTGCCCACTGTCTGCTCTTTCTAAATTCATGGACTGAGTTTTCCAAAGCCACTTGCAGGTGCTGTATGCTGAATTGCAGGAGGAGCCAATTTGCTGTAGGTTACAGCAGGATTTGGCAGCTGTTGGGAAAAGAGGGCCAGTTGCTCAGCAAGGGGAGGGAGCGGCGGATGGCTGCTGCTGCTGCTGCGGGGTTTGAAGAGAGGGGAAGGAGGTGGGAGGAGGCGGAAGGAGGGAATGGGAGTTCCTGAAATTTGGACCCAGCCCTCCGCAGCTGTAGGAGCTGAGATGATAGCGGCTGGATTTACATGTGCTCTGCGTTACTCACGGTGCAGGCTTCGCGCAGCTGACTGTCGTCTTCTGTTTTGCAGACTCCCATCTTGCTGACCCCAAGTCCCTTGCTCTCCAGTATTCACTTCTGGAGTACGCTAAGCCCAGTCGCTCCCCTCAGTCCTGCAAGGTTGCAAGGTGCTAATACACTCTTTCAGGTAAGTTCCAGCAAGTTTAGCCACCCTCTCTCTTGGAGCCACTCTTGCCAGTGCCTTCCTCAGAGACCTGCAGGGATCAGTTAGCCCAAATATCTGGTGTAGAAACAAAATACATCTCATCTTTCTGTTTTCTATCCCCTATGTTAGCTTTTGAGAGTGTTTAATTTTAGTGTTTACCGAGTTTTATCTAAGTATATTGTAAATGTTGGTATTTCAGAGATGTTTTAAATTAAATCTGTTTTAAATTAAATTAAATTAAGTCTGTGCTGTAGTTAGAGATAGATATATTTTTTTTTTAGGTCTGTCCTTTCTGTAAAACTTGCCTCCCTGTAACTTTACTGGCTGAGATGTTCCTGGAACTTGAATTTTGCTACTCTGTTGGTTGTTTTGTTAACAGTCGCTTCTGTTGAAAGACGTTAATTAAATCTCACCACTAGTAAGAAGGGAGACTGTGTGTGTGATCTCTGGGGCAATCTGTAGCACAGTTCTTTATGATCTCTATATTCTGCTGTCTTCTGTTGTTTGGAAATTCTCAGCTTCGCTGTTTTTAATAAATATTTTTGTTTAACTAATATATAAGAAAAAAAATCCCCTATATTAAAAAAAAAACCCAAACCTTTAATTGTAATCACTCATGCTCTTCCTTCACCTTCCGCTTTGGAACTGGAATAACCACATCTGTTGCCTGAGTCTGCTTAGGCAAAGGGTAAAATTTAACTAGTTGTCTTTTGGGTTTATATCTGTCATCTCCATGGAGATGAAGGAAGTAGCTTCTATGTACCGTGAGGATAGGGAATAAACAAGTAGGTCTGAAAATGCATTGGGCGTTTTTCTCTATAAATAGCTGATAATTAACTGAGGAACAATTTAGACCCCGGTTTCCCAACAACCTGTTTTAAAGTCACTTATTAGTTTAGGACATAGGCGGAGCTCAGCGCAGAGGTTACAGACTGGGTCCTCCTGGCGGCACTGGTTGTGATAGCTGGATTGGTGCAGTCTGTGATGTGGTGGCATTTAAAAAGTAAATTACCTGGGGGAAGCCAAGAAGATTCTTTGAAAGTTTTGGGTGTTTTTTTTGTTGTTGTGTTTTGGGTTTGTATTTGTTCTTTTTTTTCCCTGGGGGAGCTTCTACATGCACAGGTATGAGAGGAACAGTAAATTAAAATGGCCTCTTCCCTAATAATTTTTGTTTTGTCTCTTAGTTTCCATCAGTGCTGAACAGTCATGGCCCATTTACTCTGTCTGGACTGGATGGACCCTCTACCCCTGGCCCATTTTCCCCTGATCTCCAGAAGACATAGCACACGAACTCATGGAAAGGACATATTGGCAAGCAAGGGAAAGATATGACACTTATATTTAACCATGTTTTTTTAAATGAGCAATTTATAATTCCACAGAGATTATCAACAATCATAGTTTTTGCCATTCCCAAATAAAATGCCTTTTTTTGCAAAATTCCCTTTTTTGAAGACCCAGGTTGGGAATGTATATGCAAACGCCTTAATAGGAGCTGAAGCTCCGTCTCGTCTCTTCCCTCCTTGGTTTGGAAGACTTCGCTATGGTTAAAGGCAGTTTCGGTTGGTGTTGCAGTAACTGAGTCTGCACTGATTGCAGTAAACGGTATCAGAGAAGTCTTTTCTCTGGGACTCTTGGAAAAACCCTCTATTCTTCTGCTTCCTGTGCTTGGCAAGAAGAAATCTAATCGTGATCGAAGCTGGCATTCCAGGAAATGCTTGGGAAAGGGGTGTGTGCATCGGCTTTGCCTTGGGGCCTGATAACTTCTGCAGCAACAAAACAGCCCGCGTCTTTTCTGCTGTAAAAACATCTTGTCTTTTTGCAGGGAGAAATTTTCAAGGAATATTCAATGATTGTGTTACTGAGACACGGACAATTTTTGAATGGCATTTTATACCGACAGTCCAGCCCCTCGGAGAAGTGGTCTGGATAGCTTCTGGATGCTTCCCTGCCCTCCCTTCGGTGAGGAGGCAAGGTCTGGAGACGAACGGTGGGATTAGTTCCTTTCAGTTCTCAGAAAGTTTGAATGCTGAAGTCCAAACATTTCTTGTATCAGAGACCTGTTACAAAGCCTGTAATCTCACTGCTAGAAGATTAGCAGGACGGTGGATTTTACATGAGGTTTTGAGTGTGTGTCTGCATTTGGTGAGGTCGCTGCCTGATGCTAGAGTTTCAGACCCAAACGGTGGGTGAGAACACTAACGTCTGAGCATTAACGTTACTGCTCTTTTCCCACAGTTGAAGTGGAGAAGCTCCTCTTCTACCAGCTCTTATCTCAAGCTTTGCTTAGATCTATTGCTTTTTTTATTTGAGGAAGCACTCAGACCCAAAATAAGTTAGGCTGAGTGTGTGCAGCTAGCTGAGAGGGGTACCACGGTGTATCAACCTTATTGTAAATTTGCGCTCGCATTGCTTTTCTTGGCGGCTGTGCGTATGGATTAATACAAGATTAGTTTCCAGAGCCATTTGAAACACTGATGAAATGAAATTTGTAGTTAGATTTTTACACCTCAGGAGGCCTTTTAAGAGAACTGAGGAATGAAAGAGGAGAGGCTCTCCTCTCACAGCCCCTCAGAGCCTGGATGTCTCGGTCCGTTGGTGCTAGGCGGCGTGCCCTTCCACTCGGGCATCTCATGTCAGGCAGCAACTTCTGTTTGCTACCGCGTACGTTGAGTTGGTGACGTAAGATAATCTCCATAAAATGCCCACTAGAAAACAGATGGAGACCATCTCTTTCCTTTGGCATCCTCGCTGGCTGTCTTCAAAGTTTTAATGAGCAGAGGAAGATTGCACCTTTACAGCAAGAGGAGCTGACAGTGTACGCTGTATATATTGCACCTGTCTTACGGATAAGTGGTGAACTCGAGCTTTCCAGAGTTTCCCTTTTGCCACTTTTGCAGACTCTGAATTCACTTTAAAGCGTATGACAATACCCAAGACTTAATTTACTGCAGCAACGTTATCTTTCTGTATTCTAGCGTTGAAATATGTAAACCACTTAGTATGTTCCTGACATGACGCCCGAGCCAGGTGGGTGTAATGGAGTTGCTTTTTGGGCATTGTTCATCCAGAAAGTCCCCTGCCCGGTGGGAGAAAAGAGTATGCCTGTCTTTAGGTGGAGATCGCAGGGAGTGAGCTCGCGTAGCGAACTGTCTTCCTGTGCGGTGACGCCAGAGGCACGATACTGCTTCGCGTTTTAGACATCAGCAGATGCAGGATAAAGTTCCTGTGCCAGCGGCTCTTAAAATGACAATGTGCAATATTGACCTTTTTTTTTTTTTTTTTAAATGCAGAAAGCAAGCTGCAGATCATAATTAAGAGCAGGCATCTGGAATTTTCTGGTTTGCATGATGGCTTATGAGTCTGCTCTAGAAAATATATATAGCTATATATAAATAGCAGCACTTTTAATGGTTGTTTTAGCTTGGCCGATTTTATGCCCACCAAGTGTGTGGACTTGAGAGCAACGTTGCAGACTAGGATTAGAACTTAAAAATAATTAATAAGCACTAAAGACTTGCAATTTAATTGCTTACCTTTCCTTGTCCCCTATGGAGAAAAGCCAAGTTTATTTGTTTAAAAGTTGTGTATGTGCACACATGCACTTAATTTTTTGTAAACTGTATCACTTTCAGCATAGGTATGCAAGAGAACCAAACGCTAACACAGCTTGCCAGTTGTGCTCGGCCCAGTTTCATGCTCTTCTCCGGGTAGCTTCGTACGATTGCACTGCCGTAGCTGGTTGATGAGACACACGTTCACCTTCGGGAACGCCTTCTTCGGAGAAAGTTAATACGCAAATGCAGCCTGTATGTGTTGGTTTCAATCCGGTAATATCCAACGTCCTGACAGAGAGCACTGAGAAGAGGATTGGTTTTGCTTCTTAAGCGCCTGCCTAGGAAAACAAAAGTCCCGTGTAGGATTATAATCTCAGGAGGCAGTTGGGAAAGCAAGCTGAAAGGGGGGAGGAGGTGGGAGAGGAGAGGCTTGCTCACCTTTTCTCCATTACAACTTTCAGGTCACTTAAGGTAATATTATCTTGTATATATGCTGCCTCATGAAACAGACATTTACTAACGAGTATGTAACTGCCAGCTTTTTTGGATCACATTCCTGACAGAGCACAGTGTCGCTGTGACTTCTTGGAGCTTGGTTATGTGAATTGCTGGTACTTTTACTAACTCGCTTCAGGAGCAGTTTGCAGCTTGTCGCAACTTGTTTTTAACTTAGTGTAGGGAAGGTGGGGGTTAATATAGACTCTCTTTTAATTATCATGTTAGCAGTCTGTAATATGGGTATAGTACCGTGTTGGTTTAAAAAAATAATAATGCAGCATTACAGAAATGTTTTATTACATTACAATTCATGTTGCTGAAGTAGCCATGGTATTGTTGAATGCTTGATAATATTTACATCGGTTAATTCATAGATGGTGGTAGAATTAGACTGGATGAGCATGGAAGCTGAACATCTGTCCTGCTTCTGGAAATCTCTTTTACATGTCACTGCTGCTGTATAATAGTATTGCAGAGTTGAAAAGCTTGCACTGCTGTTGCTGTGTGTGCTACGTCTGGCTTTTTTTGAGATCCTGAACTGTCAGGATGCCACTAGCAACACATGCTGCTAGCAGAAACAATCCATGGAAGCAGAAACATGTTAATAATACCCTACGGTTATAGAACCATACTTGTTCTGTCTTACCTGTTTTCAGAGAATGTGATCCTAGCAATGAGGGTGATGCAGGAAAATGTGTGTTGTTTTTTCTTAGCAGCAGCTTAAGTCTAGATCCTTGTTTCAGAACTCGGTCTTCAGCAGTGACGGCTGAATGTAATTCCTATGCACTGTCTTTGGCACATTCAAGTTGCATTTTGCAATAGGTCAGGAAGTGATAAAATTCCTTGAATTTGAGAATTCCTTCTTTTAACTTAGAGCATCCTAAGACTTCAGTAGCCATGCAATCTTTGGTATAATGGAGCATGCATTATAGTAGGAAAGGCTTTGGCTGTTCAGTGGTTTGTTTGGGATAATTTCTCCCTCTGATACGTTTTCAAACCTCAGACATCTAGCAAATAGATTCTTCTTGGGTTTTGTAGTATTCATTTTAACCACAGTGAAGGCTGCTTATGTGCATATCTTCCCTTACACAGCTTCTCAAAATGCAGTGAGATGCATTAATGTCAGATTCCCTCCTGACTTCAACTTTCACGCGAGAACTTCTGCAGGTCGAGAGCGGATGAAAGAGCTAGCCTAGCGCGTTGATGCAGTTTCTCAGGTGAGCACAGGCGCAGAGTTCTGATCCACTTCTGTAGCATTTTTCTAGCGCTGAGGTCAGAACCTACGGTTCTGACGGTCCGTTGGCTACCCATGGTTTATTCATATATCTTTTAGTTACTTTTTGCTACTGTTTTATAGCATTTTTGTATGTACTCATGTTTTACTATACAATTTAACCTCTTCCATTTTTAATGCGTATTTGTTTACAAGGCACATCTCAGTGTTGTATCAAGAGGATATCTTGGTATTGTCAGCTATGAAAATAAACTACATCAGTAGTTAAGGAACATTGTCAAAGTTGACAGGTATTTTAAAACTTGATGTTTGAGTTTTGGGTGTCCATAACAATTCTGTTCTGTTTTGTTCCTTAGTTCTGTGTAAGAAATACACGTACCTTCTGGCCTCTGAGGTCGAGGGTATGGATAGTTTATTTTGTCTTGATAATCACGGAGCATGGTATTGCAAACAAACAGCCCAAGCCCCAGAGGATCTTACACCCGGCAGATAAGTTGAAAATCCATTAGAATTGCAATCACGTTGCTTAGAAGCTATTCGGGATGTTTTAGTATGGTATAGTATGTCTTGCCTAAACAGGAATTTTTATGGTTTGATTTGTCTTTAATTAAAACAGTAATTGGCAATGGCTGCTGTTCAGTCTGAACAGTATTAGCAAATCTGCGTCATGTGGAAGCCGTTGGCCATTGCCGTCAAGTTGAGTGGTGGTTAATATGTGACATGCTAACACTGATCTGCTGAAATCAGAGGCTGTCAGATGAAGATTAAAAGATAAAATGCAGTGGCAGTTGTTTTACACAGTCCGTCAGGGCCATTACTGCAAAAGGCTTTGTCTTGGATCAACATCTGTGGACATGGCGTTCCACTTTGCTTGCGCGTATTGACCGTGCTGGGAGCCCTTCGTAAAAGCTGATTCTGGGCAGAGAAGAATTTTTGAAAAAAGAACCAGATCTTTTCTCCATAGCCCGCTTTCAGTCATAAGGATATAGAGTATAGGAGCTGCAAAGCTGCAGTAACGGCAGCGCTGCCGTATTTCTGCTCTCTGCGTCTATCATCAACAGACCTTCTGTCGAAATTCCCTGGCTGTCTTGGTGCCATCTAAAGCAGAAAGGTTACGCTTTGGGTTTGGGTGTCTAGTGGATCTTGAACTGAGGAATATTATTCTTGCCTTTGTACAAAGAACAAACAAAAAGAAGGGACAATATGTTCACTGCAGAAGGTTGATTCTTTTTGGAGGATGCAGCTTTGCTGACCATAACCATGCTTTGCAAAAAAAATGTGACCTGCAAGGTAAGAAAACTGGGCAGGGCCCAATGTTTCTTCTTGAATGTGTATGCTAATGTATTTCCCTTTCAGGATAGCAAGGTAAATTATTTTTCAAAAAAGTAAAACTGACTAGAATTTATTTTTGTTTACCCCCTCCCAAAGAACGTAGTAGAAGACTTCGACCGTGGAGCTATTCCAGATATCTGAAAGAAAGCGTACTTTGAGAGCTGAAAACTTGTTTTTAGATGCATCGTTTACCTGAGACTGGAATAGCTCTCTCCATGTGACCGTGCGTGTGTTCGCGTGCTCGCTGCCTGGGAGGCTGTGTGTCCAGTACACGGAGTCTGGCTTCCAGATTTGTATAAATAACGCTAACCGTGTACACGCAAAGCAAATACTGCACTGCGCAGTTGCCACTTTTAAATGGTTTGCACACGCTGGTGAGGTTTTTTTGGGGCTTTTTTTTTTTTTTTAGTATTCATCCATTTTACCACAGTGTGGACTAATTAGTTGCCAAAGGTTATTTTTAAATGCATCTTTGACATTGTTGTATGCCACATCTTCTAAAAAAAGTGTCTTAAATGTGTCTTTGAATAGTTTTATGTTCACGGAACAAAAGTTTGGACTTCTTTTTTACCTAAAACACTTGCTTCTCTGTTGAGACCATGCGTTGCAGGTGGTTTTCATCTCAAAGTAGGGGTTTTGGCAGGGGGTGTAGCAGGATAATTCTGAACCTTCGGAAAACAGGGGTCTTTTAATGGAGACACGGAATGAACTGTAAGCAGTGCAGCGAGGGGAGGGTGGAAGGCGTTGTGTTCGGAGCCCGTTTCAGTCCTTGAGCAGTACATGCAGCAGTGCTGTACTAATAACTGGAAGCTGTTGTTTTCCATATTTTTTTTTTATTTGGGTTTTTTTTTTCCTTTTTTTTCTTTTTTTGAACACAGGAAGGCTTTGAGGACGGCCTCTGCATGGTTCCTAGTGTGTGCTGTGTGCTGGGGGCGGGGGGGGTTACAATACCTGGGTTTGCTCTAGGCTCCTTGAGATGTGTTGTGGTTTTTTTGGCTAGCATGTCTTAAATCTTCAGGCTTTGAAACTGCTTTATAGAATTGTGTTGACTTTTTGTTCTGCTGTTGTTCAGTTGCACAGAGTTTTATATATATGATGTACTAGTTTTAACGTTAATTCTCTGTGAACAGGGTTGAGATTATTCATTGTAGTTAAAAAAAAAAAAAAAAAGTTGTATTCTAAAACTCCCTTTTAAAATCGTTTGTATTCTGTTGCAGTGTTACCAGATGGCCTTATGTACGTCACAGTGTTTTGTGATAAGTACAGTAGCACATTTAATGCTTATCTCCCTCCCCTCTGTTTTTATAGCTGAGAAGTATATTCTGAATAATAGAGATGAATAAATGGGAAAATTTTAGCAGAACGTCTGGTAAGGATAGTGGTTGTCTCCCCTAATGTATATTAGGACAGCTGGAATTAATCTGGGACTGAAACGACTCTGAATAGGGATCGTTAACCAGCACGAGGCTTTGTCTTGGGAATTCTGAGAATCTCGGAGCGAGCTGGTGGCAGATTTGAATCGTATGCCAAAGCTGGTAAATCGGCATGGATCTGTCGGCTTCACCGCAGCTGGTCTGGCTGACGCTGGCTGAGGATCTCGCCCTTGCAGCTTTTTGTCTATGGCTCAGATGGAGGCAGGGGAGGGAAGTTTAAGTTAAATTTTAGAGAACTTAAGCAACCTAATCAGCTGTGGTAAGGTGTGACAGTTGTTCTGTTTATTTTTAAAGTGCACATCTGTTTTGGAAAGTGACTTTAGTGTTTACTCCACAATTGAATTGTTAGGTTAACCTGGGTCCTTTGCAAATTGGCAAGATGATGGCTGCAGCGTTCTTTCTACTAGAGCAGCTCTGACCTCTCCGCTTGGGGCAGACTGAGCAGACAAGCGTGTCGGTTAACTTACTGACTCTTTAACTTTGCAATGGATTCCATTTTACTTTCCTGTAATTTCAGTAGAACCATCAGTGGTAAAAATTACATTGAAACCAGCAGAGATAACATTTTCAGTTACTCTTTCCAGAACAGAACTGCATTTAATATATATATATACATACATAGTACCAAGTCCAGAGACAAAGCAAGTTATGTTGTAGTGAGTGTCTACCTTCCTACACTGGAGACTTTTTCTAGACACGGTCTTTCAGAGACAACTGTCATCTTACACCGCTTTGGTGCTCTCGTTACAGTTGGGTAAACTTGCCTGGGAGAGAATAGCTTCTCAGTGTAACTTTTTTTGAAAATAATACCTTATAATAAGAGTATCTTAATGCCATTGTGTTTAAAAAAAAAAAAAAATGCTGGTATGTAATGCAAGTACATAAATAGCCAAAGTTTTCAGCAATTGTTCAGTGTTACTAAATTTGCTTTTATTTAACCTTCCAAGATAACATATTAGGAAGACCTTCGTCATGTTGATATCATATTGAAAAAAGTCTGATCAACTTGATTATAGCAGATATGCAGTTATTTGAACACATTTCAGGTTTGAATACAATTTGGAGGCAAAGTCCTAAGATGCAAAACTTACTTTGGAGGAGGTGCACTGTAATGACACTTCAAAGTAACAAATGCTGCTTTTAAAGAGTGGCGTATTGGCAGTTGTTATTCAAACATAATGAAGGTCTTTCCTGAGAAATCAGGTGACTTTTCTATTGCTTCAGTTTTTGTGCAAAAAGAAAAAAAAAAAATAATCAATGTATTGCAATCTTTTTTAAAAATGGGGTGGGAATAGTTAAAGAAAACTATTTTATGTAAGAACTGACAGAGGGATTTGCTTTGTATAATGCAAGCTGGCTTTAAAAAAAGCATTGTAGCAAATTATTCAAGTCAATCATATGTTAATAGTTATGTGCAACCAGACATGCAAAACAATTGTATTTTTTTAAATAAATATTTTTAACAAAGTTTCTGATCTTTTGACTGGTTTTTTCAGTGGAGGAAATTGAAAGTTACAGCTGCGGGGCAGCTCGCCCTGTGCTAACCAGGGAGTTCAGCAGACCTTGAGCTCGCCCGTCGCTTCGCAGAGGCGCTCCCATCTTGCTCGAACGGGGACGGAGGCGGAGCTGCTGGTGCTAGCTTTGTAGTGCTGCACAGTCTTTTTGCCAAATCAGGTACTATTCTCTTCTGGTGAAAATTTCCTTTCCCATTCTATCTGTAGTGCTGGTAGCAAAGCGCAGGTTTGAATTGCCAACTACACTTTTAACGGAAGAAATGCAGTAGCATTTAGCTACGTATTATCAGTCTGCAAGGACAGAAGAAGATACTATTTTTTTAGTAGCTGACAGTCCCTGATGTGATATATGTGTAATCTGAGTAGATGTCTTTCAAAATAAACTCCCTCATTGTATTGTTTCGTGCTCGTTTCCTCTGTGCAGGGATGGAGAGAATGCTGTCACGGTGGGAAGGGCTCTATTCAGTGGAGTTTTTTTGCTGCAAATGGGTTTTGCAGTACAGCGCTTTTTTTCATTCTGGGTATCTCAAGGAGAGTAGCAGTGGCATCCTGTGGTGCTAGGGAAGAATTACAGCATGTCCTGCACTGGCTGTGAAGCAGGAGGGCGCCTGTAGTTCAGGGATGAGCTAAGCCCAAAATTCAACTGCATTTACCTCCTTCCTACCTTGGCCTGATGTGCACTCAGCTTTAGCTAGACCAACTCAATTCTACAAGTCTGCTCTTTGGGGAGTCTTTCTACGGACCCAGCCCTGGGAGCTTGTGAAGATATTTTATGGAAGGTAAGATCTACTGCTTGGAAGAAACAGAAACACTAAAGCCAATTGAATTTAAACAGCTGTCAGGTTCAGTCTGAGTTCGAAAGCCAGAACGTCATGCTGAGAATCTAGCAATCAATCACCTTTAATTAAACACTGCTTTATATACACACATACATATGTACATCCACATACAGCAGTTAAAGCCAAAATACATGTCCAATCACTCACTGAAGAAATAGATGTATGTAGCTTTACACTCTTCTAAAGCCAGTCCTTTCTTCGTAGCTTGTAATAGGTCATGCGTGGGTTATGAGAGTACCTTACGGAAGGCACCTGTTTAGTAAGTATTGCACAGATTAAGCAGCTGGAGGCTGGCTCCCAAATACCTCTCTTGAAGCTTCAACTGGAAGCTAGAAATAAAACCACCCTAGAAGACACTGCAACTGTAGCAGCTAAACTAGTGACTTAAAGCAAAAAAGATAAAAAGAAAAAAAAAATCACAACTTGTTCTTGACTCTCAAAAAAAAGCTAATGATTTTAATAATTAATAATTTTAATAATTAAGAGGCCCTAGCATGCTGAATAAGACACTGTCTTAGTGAACACGTCTGGTACTGTGCGATATACGAGAATCAACTGTGCAAATATAGATAGGTCCTGCTACCACTGTGCCCTTGGTGGGTTCTACCAGTTGGGTAATTTTTCCCGCTTCGGAAGTATACATGGAGGTGGCATCTACTCCAGTCAGTGTTGCACAAAAATGAATTCAAATCCAGTATTGTGCTGTACGTTGTAGGGGCTTCTGGATGTTACAGGCCAAAAGAAAAATCTGGTAAGTGCAACGGTTCAGCCAGGAGCTATTCAGTCTTACACACGGAACAGAGCGAGCCCCTTCCTTCCCCCCCTCCATCCTGAACTGGTAAGAAAGTTCATTTGCAGGAGTAACTGTGCTCCCCTCACCCCTGCCACATGCCGCAGCCTTTCGGAGACGGGCTCGGACGCTTACAGGCTGCTTTTTGGTGCACGTGACAGGGCAACTTGTGCTTGGCTTGAGGCAGTGTTTTAGGATGTTTTCTCGATTCTGACTTACCCAATCTAATGTGCTTTTGATTGCAGAAAACTTGCATGATTCAGTCATTAAATGTGAAATCATCCTTAATAGTAATGCTTAATTGTGTGGTGTTTTATTGCTTGTCTGGGGCTCGGCCACTTCTTCAGCGCTGATACTGTCCCGTGTCATCCATCACTGCTGGTTTGTCGGGTGAGGCATCATCCGTATCTGCAAAAGTGACATTAGATATTTCACCTGAAGGTACCGAGCCTACCGAGCTTTAAGGGAACGTGCACGAGCTCTCCCAACCACGGATGCTGCTGTTCTATCTCCCACCACACCAGCTTGTGTACTTCACTGGCCAAAGGCCTCCGTTCCCAGTAACCTGGAGAAGTTTTTTGCCTGTCACACAGTGCTCCTTCTACAAAAGGTGCTTAGAAAAGTGAGTAGTATATGCAGACCGAGGCAACGCCTAAGAGAAATCCTTTATCATCAGGCTTTTCTCAAGCGCCTGACAGCTGCCTTTGGATGGCAGGCCCGCTTGTTCCCTGGATTTTAGCCAGGGAACAGCGTGGGGAGGCTCGTGCAGTCTGTACGAGGAGGACTTACTCCTGCGAGCTCTGCAGCAGCACGGCAGCGCTTCCACAGCTAGCATCCTATGTGTGCGTTACAGCTTCTCTGTGATCCACAGACCATTCCGACTTTTTCCCTTGCTTCTCCAACAGAAAAGCAAGCAAAACCCCGAGCTGCGGCTGCCAAGGCTCCGCGGGCAAGTCAAAGCAGGAAGAGGGGGAGGAAGCAGCAGTAAAATAAACATTTCCTTGCATTTTGCTGAAGTGCTGCACCCTGGTTACGTATTCATGCATGTGCCACTCTTCCTCTCATTATAAAGCAGGGCTGAGGGCTGGGGGCTTTCTTACCTGATGAGGGCTTGGGGTACATCCTGTGGAAAAACAGGAGGAAAGCGTAGAAGGTAAAGGCCAAGCCTCCAAAGATCATCCCGCAGACCAGGAAACTGTAGCTGCCCTGATCGTGTATAATCTGCAATTGGAAGGGGAAAAAAAAAAAAAAAAAAAAAAAAAAAAGGGAGCAGAGGTCATCGTAGCCCTCGGACACCTGATCAGCATTCAGTAAGAGCGTTACTATTTGGTAGCTCCAGGGTTACGCAGGGCTTTTTCCCCCGCAGCTGTCCAAAACCCGGTTTCTACTTGAAAGTTCCCGGCTGTTTTTGGCAGGCCTTGTCTACACTTACCGATCCCACCAGTAACTGCAGTACCATCTCGCCAATTCCAGCTCCGGTCACTAACACGGTCGTGGCACAGCCTGCAAAGAAACAGCGCAAGCGAGGTTGGCAGGGAACAGGCGAAACAGCCCGCAGGATCGGCCCATAGCTTCTTCACACTGCCCTTTCACGGATCTCTCCCTACGAGATTTACCAATACTTTACGTATGTTCCCATCTAGCGTTGCGAATGCCTCTTCTGACCTGTGGTGGTGCAGAAAGGTTGAAGTTTAAGCCAAAAACTCCTGTCCTGTCGCTTGTCTCTGTTGGCAGAGGTGATGTTGCTTCTCGCTGGAAGGATTTTCATTCTGTATCACTGCCCCAGAGACAGAAGTTGGCAGAGACCTCCTGTAAGAGCTGGCCAAACTCAAGGATTTTCAGTTCACTGATAATCTGGATGATGTTTTCCAAACCAGCTCCCTGTAAGCCTCTAAAGCCTCTTGTGTCCGTCCCCGAGAGCCCTACAGCTGCAGGAAACTACGAACCAGTCTAGATCCCTGCCTGGAGAATTTATTAGTACAACAAAGCCAGGATTTGTGCAGTCTGGTTTTCCGACTGCGAGCTTGAATAAACATTGTATGCAAAAGTAGATCTTTCTTCCAGGCCTCCTAGGCATCCCTGAGGAGGGAGGGAGGGAGCTGCTGGGTGTGCTGGTACCCGAGCTCCAGTCCCGCACGCCCAGCCGCGTTCAAAGCCTGCAGGCGTGCCCGAGTCCCCGCTCACCTTGGTACTGCAGGATGTCCTCGGTGTAGGCGAGCATGCTGGGGAAGGTGCTGCTGAGAAACAGCCCCAGCGACGCTGTCCCCACAAACAAGAAGACAACGCTGTAGGAGAAAATCAGGAGCAGGAGGAAGGTTATCAGGACTCCAACCTGTGAGCAACACACGCACAGTCAGTAGGAAGGTAGATGCTGAGTTGCAATAGGCTCTAGATTTTCTTTTTTTGTAGAGAATAGTCCGGAAAAGAAAATAAACTATACTGAAAAAAGATCACAAGCTCTGAAAAACTGAAGTAACTGGCCAAATAAAATCCATCTACCTTTACAGTAAAGAATTTGGTATATAACAGGACTTTACAACATAACTTGGTACTTAACTCTCAACTTCATTAGGTAGAGACTTAAGATCGCATCTGAAAAAATACTTTTTCTCTGCAGCTTTAAATACAATATTACTGCTACTTCCATAATATTTACATGTCTCAATCACTAATAAGTCTTATTCAGTGGGTTAAAGAATTAACTCCTTCTCAGTAACTGCTCAGAAACCAGTCACAGCAGTAAAGCCGAAGAGCCGACTAAATTTAAAATAAACTTGCCCCCACCTCTGGCTCGCTGCAGCGTCCGAGCAATCGCAAACCCGTCCGGGCCATCGCAAACCCGTCCGGGCCATCGCAAACCCGTCCGGGCCGCACCGCGTTCGCCTGGCACGGGGAGTCAGCAGAGGGAGCTCTGCAACGCCAGCTCCAGTTATTTTTTGTGAAGTGTTTGGGCCCTGATGATGGGCGCGGGCGCAAGGGCAATCTGGACTCTAAAGAAATTGAATTCAAGCTGCAGTTTGCTGCGATGCTGAAGGGACTCCAAGAGCTGCGTATCTGACTGCAGACAGCAGCACCAGCCAGCAAGCACTGCACGAAGGGCTCGGGGTCTGCCGAGTGCGTTTTTGTCCTCGGACGGTACGGCTACCGTTGCCTGTAAGGGGAAGCGAGGCGGCTGCCATTCAAGGCTGGAGGCTATTCCCTCTTCTCTCCAAATAGCAGCAGCAGCTAAGGCAGAAGTCCTGCCCTCAGGTTTGTTAACAGAGCAGTCGCGCAGGGCGCACAAGCGATTAAGTCGGTAGCACGCACCACGGAGAGCGACGGGACTGTTCATATCACATACCCGAGATGGAGCTGCTGATGCTGAGCTTCCCCTGCTCCCATGTAAGTAGTGACGATGTGCTGAAGTAGGAGATTACACTCATTTTTAAAACGATCGCGTTTCATTTGGCTGTATCTGTTGGTACCTAAGCTCAGTTTTCAAAGCCAGCAGCAGCAAGGTGCCGAGCCGGCCGCCCCACCTGCCCCCTCCGCAGCAGGGATCCGCCTAAACCTTCAAACGTCCCCACGGGAACGGTCACTCCTCTTCTCCCACCACCCTGTTACATATTCTTGGCCTCGCAACATTAACTGTGAAACTTGCTACCAAAATAATTGTGGTTTAAATAAATTGTAAATTAACTGCCTTCGCACTTGTTTTTTTTTTTTTTTTGTTGTTGTTGTAAGAAGTGTGAATGGGAACAACTCCCTCCCTGTTTTCTGCCACATCCTTACGTGCATCTTTCTTACATATCCTGAAAGGATTCCTTCCCCTTCCTTCAAGTGAAGGTGTTTTATTAATTTAAGCAACCTCACATCACATTGGTTTCTTTGACAGCTGCTACAGTCTAAGTAGAGAATTTCCTGAACTACCTGCCTTCCCTTTCCCTCGGCTAACATGGGCATTAACGGCCCTGCAGAGGCCAGAGAAGACACCGTGCAAAGTAAGCAAAGCTGGCAGACACTTTACTAGGTGCTTTCACACATCTAACGTTAGATTAACTGAGAAGCAAGCTCAGAAAAGCAGCGCCATCAAGCTGTAAGTCTCAGCTACCTCCTGCATCGGAGTCAGCTGCGAACGCGCAGGGACAGCGAGGCGGAGGAGGCCAAGGCAGCTCACCCGGCCGCCGCGCCCGCGGGCTCCGCCTGGCGCAAACCTGCCCCGGGTACGGCACGAGCGCGGCGGCGGCTCTGCGCAGCGGAACCAGAACTGGACAGCGTCCTGGAGGCAAGCAGGATTAAAACACAGTAAAAGCGGCCTTACCACATTGATGAAGACCATAGTTGCCGGCTTCATTCGGTAGGACACAGGGATGGAGATGAGCCTGCCCAGCGTGATGAATCCCCAGAAGAGGCTGGGCAGGTAGCCGGCCACCTTATGTACTACAGAGAGAGGCTCTTCCACCGCATAGCTGTAAACGAAGCCCGAGTACTCTCCCTGCAGGGAAAACAAAACACCATGTCACGCTGATGGGCGACTTACAGGCTTGGCAACTTTAACTTCAACCTGTCCCTCAATTATTCACAATATTGTGATAGTGCTGGAGAGCCCACCTCTGGATTTGCTACCAAGTCTCCATGAACCTTGTTCCCAAGGGTTTGCAGCTGGAGACAGGCTTCCACCAGAAGTAGAACACAGGACTTAAGCTCTCCTAAAAGGGCAAGACTTAACAGCATTACTAGGTAAAATGCATGCTTAGCTCTTATCTGTAGAGATACTCTCTTCCCTAGGGACTGTCTTGTCCTTTTAGAATTACATACTCTCAAAACGTGTCACATTAAGAACCTGGAGTTGATCATCCTTGAAGATGGAGGCCCTGGAAAGTTCCCGTATCTGGCAGCTGCTTTGTGTAACCCCGCTCATCTTTCAGGACCCTATTTAATGCCCTAGTAAGACCCAGCAGTATTTTACCATGAGGGGACTGAGACAAAACTGTTGAAAGAAAAAGAACAGCAACTTGGCAGCCAAGAGCGAGCCTTCCTCGCCCGGACAGAAGCGCTACACACGGCAAGCCCCGTGCGACTGCGCCGGCCGGGAACGTGCTGCCAGGCCACTGCAGAGAGACCGCACCATCCCCGCGTGCTCTCGTCTTGGGTTTTGGGGGCTCAGGAGACCCATCAAACAAAGAGCCACCATTTCTTAGGAAATAAAACGAAGCCGTGCTTGCCTCTTGGCTGAAGCGAGAAGAGACCTCCGCTGCGTACAAGTAGACACCATCACAACTCCAGCTCTAAACTGGCTAGGTTAGTAGCAGTAGCAATCTAGCTGCAACAACGGAGAGTCTAGGAGAAGCCACAAACCCTCCCAAGAAGCAGGGCACGTATCAGCCTGACCGATTAGCTTTGAACGAGCTACCTCGGGAACCAGCCTGCTGCACCGGCAGACCCTCAGGTCCAGCCCACTGCACGCAGAGGACATGTGCTGGGTTTGGGCTGTTACAAGTGATTTGGAAAGAAGAAAGCCATATAGCTTTGCTCAGACAAGATCCCTCTATCAGCTGAACTCACCACAATCCCATCAGTCATGAAGAGAACAAGAGCCCCAGTGATGTGGACTGCGAAGTAGGCGTAAGAAGCCCCTCTGAAGTTTTTGCTTTGGCAGCAGCTAAATAAGTCATCATGACCTGGTGAAAAACAATGCAAAGCAAACTTAGCCGGAACGTCCCCCTGGGGCTGGGTGGTTGCCAGCCCGCAATGGGGATTTGTTTTGTGCTCAGCTGCAAGACAGAGATTCATAGAGGACGGTGAACAACGCGGAGCACTGCTAACCTCTGCTGGCACAACTTCTTTCTTTACCTACCTCTAAGCTTTCAGAAGGAAGACGGATGTGCTTATGGGCTGCTGTCCACAGACTGGGATCCTAGCTCTCCAGGATACTTACTACTTCTCTTACTGTAGCTGCTTGTGCTCCCCTTCCCATTTAGGAGCAACACATTGCTGGCCCCGCTCTTACAGTCAATAGAAGCAAGCCCATTCGACCATAGCGCTCGTGCTCAGAGCCCTTGGTACCACCACACAGCAGAGTCCTGCCCAGGACAGCTCATCTTCCTCAGCTAAATAATATTTAACCAAACAAGAAAGCAAGCGATAAACACACAGCTAGTGTCGCCTCCCCTGACCAGACCACAGCCTGCCAAAGCCGGGGGTCAGGACCCCAGGAATTCCCGACTCTCCCATCCTCATGCTTGTGTCACGCCACTCTGGGACGTGCAAAGGGCTGGTGTTATGGTAACGGCACCTGGAGACAGTTGCTGTGCATGGCAAAGATGAAATTCTCACTACTTCTATGGGGAAGGAGGGATTTTGCCAGCACAGACGTGTCTGCCAAAGATCACAGCAGTCAGCACACAGCCCTCCGCTTCTCTAAGGATTCATCTCAACTGCCTCGAAGAGGAAGATGGAGATCTGAAGAACATGAAGCTCCAATGGGTTGTATGAAACCGGGCAGCTGGGTTGAGGAAAGAAACCATCAGTGCCTCAGCTAAGGGAAATGCTATCAGATGAGCACAACCTTATCAGACACCAGAGAACCCACTCCGTTCGGGACACCTGCGATCCCTCCCTGCAGCGCCTCACCGCATCTCTAACTGCCTCCACCTTCAAGCGTTCCCTAAAATTTCCTTTTATTGTTCAGGTAAAGCCACCTCTTCTGTAATAACTCTACACGCTCCTCTGATAACCCTAAAATACGATTACTTCTGGAGATTCACTATTTAGCTGAAGGATTTACTTCGATACGTTTCTCTTGGGTAGCAAAGAACAATGTTACTATTGTCCCCAAAGCTGGGTGTAGTCACAAGTTCAAGAGCAAACTATTGCTGGAGTTTAACCTTCCCCTCAAACAAGGGCGCTGTCCTTATTCCTTTCAGATTTATAAAAATCAGCGTTCTGCAGCACGATGACCACTTTTAAACTCAACAGTCAGCAGAGCCAGCTCAAAACCTGACCAAAAACCAGAAGGAAACGAAGGGGCACAACTTTCACGTGTGCTTAAATGACTCGGGAGCCCAGGCGTAGTTTTAGGACAGCTCGGAGAAAAGCAGCCCGGAGTCCCAACACCAGGACACTCATCTCTGTTCAGGGGTTGTGGTCCCGCCTAATTCGAGGGCAACTGGGCACCAAATTGTCAGTTTGGATTGTTTGGGCACTTCTGGATTACATTCACGTGTACATTTTGGAAAGTTTCCTCCTTAGACAACAGCGATGGATCTCACTTGTTAAACTCAATGGAGACACTCAGAAATAGGACTTTTTCTCCCCCTGCTCGCTCCCCGTTCCCCCCCATCAGAGAGGTGCCCCCAGCTCACCTCCTGCTGCGCGGGGCCTCTGCACAGTGGTGGAGAGATCGTCCTTCTCCGCGGGCCGCGCTTCCATCGCCAGCTCGTCGGCCGACAGCAGCGGGTGGCTGCTGTTGTTGAAGCACGGCACCATCCGCTCCTTGTAGAGCAAGAAAAACACCGCGATGGGGACCGGCAGCTGGGGAGGAACGGAGAGGGGCAGGTCAGCATGACACAAGTCTCGCACAAAACACGGTCCTGTTCCCCAGTCGCGAGGGCCTTTTAGGAAGCCGCGCTCGGCGTCTGCAATAGATGTGCCTGAATTAACCTCCGAGAGCAGCCTCACGCTGCCCTGACGGGGCAAGGACGGGCTGGCAGCGGGGTAAGGAGCCACTGCAGGAGGGACAGAGGCTGGCTAGGAGAGCTGGTAGGGAGGGGGAAAAAAGCAGCAAATCTGGAGCACAGCTGGGGCATCTCCTGCCAGTCCCTGTGGGATGCCAGGTGGGCTGGGGACCATTCACCTGGGATGGGGGACAGGGACATGGGAACAGAAGGCACCTAAATACAAACCTCATGAAGCACCATGCCAGCCCTTCAAAACCAAAATGTTTTGGTTTCCAAGCATTTGGCCACTTCTGCCCAAAGAATAAAATAATAAAGTAGCTTTTGCCTGTGGAGAGCAGAACAGTTCTAATGGGAGACCTTCTGTCACTGAAATTCTTTGTGAGGGAAAAGCAAGCTGCTCCAAGACCTGCTTTGCCCATCTCCAGCCATGAGCAGAGGTTGCTCAGCATCTCATGAGAGATGAGCTCGTGGTTCCCAGGCCAACAATGCCAGCACCGCCACAGCCGAGCCGCTTCAAACAGCCCTTGGTACAGCCTCTGCTGAAGAACCTGGGGCTGAAGAGCAGCGAGCCATGGTCCTCTCGGCTGTCGCTGCCTTAGAGACCTCCGCACATCCCGGGATGCCGCTGCACTGGCTCCCAACACCCAGCGTTCCCACCAGCACCATTCCCTGCAGTCAGGGCTTTCTGCCTGGTGCTAACACAGGGACCGTGGGCTTGTACCTGCCCGCTGGGTCCATCACACGGCAGCCGCAGCGTCGGGCCCCCTGGCACCGTGCTTCCTCGCTGCCATGTGCCTGAGGACGAGCCCGCTCCCTGCGCACACCCACGACTCCGTGGTGCCTCCAAGCCCAGAGGGACTCGCTCTCTCTCTCTTTTTTTTTTTTTTTTTTTTCGGAGAAAACAGAGGGAAGCAAATGAAGCTGGGTCTGCCCCTCGCCAGCCCTCCCTTCTCCTCCCGCCGCAACCAAGTGGTGTTTATTCTGCAACAAACTGGGGGAGAAAGCCAGGAAATCCTAAGTGACAGCTCACTCTCCAGCCACCGAGCGCTTGTTTTCTACATGTCTGTGAGCAAGTGCGAGCTCCAGCTCCAAATTTCCTGCCTTTTGTTGGCTCGTGGCATGATTTAAATGTATGGAGAATTCCCCCCCCACCCCGCCTCTCTTGCCTGAATTCATTTTTGAGGACCTCATTGTTCTGGGAACAATGGGAATAGGAACAGTTAGTTCGGTCCCATGGAAGAAAAACGCATTTGCTTGATAGTTCTAATCCTTCCGGAGGTCAGGACCAGATTTTATTCTTCTAAATTGCAGATTTTGCAAAAAAAATACCTATGCAGGGGGACTGGCTGTACAGATAACGTCTCTGGACACTTCCAGCCTGAAGGAGCACTCGGTGCCTATGCAGAAAAGAGCCCCAGCTCCAGACTCCCACGATTCCCAATCAAACCATAGGCACATCCCTGCTCCCCAGATCCTCATCTCTAAAGCAAGCAGGTCCCTTTCGCTTTATCCAGACGGAGCTATCTTGCAGTTGGCAGCGCCTCGGGTGCACGAGCGCTCTGACCCCATCAGCTGTGAGCTGCTCGCCAGCGCTGGGCTTTTCTGGTAGGGAGTGCCCAAAGGCCGGAGACTCACCCACGGACAAGCGCAGCCCGCGCCCGTGGGCTGCCACCACACCAGAGCAAGCTCAGGAAAGTGGGGAAAAGCAAAGGATCAAGAGAAAGCAGGTTCCCAGGGCTCCACCCTGAGCCAGCCCTGTGTGCTGTACGCTGGCTGGCAAATCGCCTGGGGGACAGTCATCTGCAGCCACCTGGCCCACAGAGGGACCAGCCATAAACCCGGGGTGCGTACAGGGGACGGAGCATCCACAAAAGCAGTTCAGTCATTACACGGGCAGATGGAGAGGAGCAAACAGAGCCACAGCTCAAGGACTGTCCCTTCCCCTGCCCACATGAGCATGGCCACCGCCACGAGCTGCCGGGCAGGTGCCGAGCCCCTCTCCCCATCCGCAGCTCCCACGTGCCCCAACTGGAGAGGTCGGGTGGCGATGACGAGCCTCGCTGGCCCCTGAGCCAAGGCACGTGCCAAGACACACAGGGGCAGGGCCACCGTGCTTACGACAGGATCTTGCTACTCAGCTCCTCAGTTTTCTGGGGGCCAACACATCGGCTGCCTGGGATGCTTGGCATGAGGCAAAGAGCTATCAAAGCCTCCCCACCCCACGGGGAGCCCAAACAGCGAGAACCAGAGAGGAGTCACAGACACAGCCCCTAAAATAAGGACACTGGTCCTCAAAGCACCGCCCTGCCCCACACCAGCCTCCCCACAGCGTGACCACACCGAGCTGGACGCCTCCAGGCCCCGTCTCCCCCCAGCCCTCCCTCCTGAGGAGGCAGAGATTTTGGCGTGATAACCATTTGCTCATGGGCTTCCTTCCCAGGGCAACTCTGCTTCCCCTTTTTCAGCAGCAGGCTTCTTTTTCCGAGGGGCACCTGAGCATCCCGCTGGGAGCCTGCACGGGCTGAAGGGCAAAGCGGGCAGCAAGAGCCTCGCTGCCTGGACCCGGCGCTCCAGCTCCGCTCGCCGCATCACCGGGAACGTTCCCCCCGCCCCCCGGCGGCTTTTAACCATTATCATAAACTCAACAAGTTGCTGCATCACGCAGTTAAGCACGGGTATAATCCGGGCTCCTTCCCTCCAGTTTCTATTTCGGTCTCTGCCCCCAGGAGCACGGGACCGTTCCCTGCTATTGTATCCAGGCTACTTTTAAGCAACCTAAGCACAATGGAGCGTCCCGCACTTCCCCTGGGAAACCACCTTCCGGATAAACACATCCCTCTCGGAGGAACATTTTCCTGATTTCCAGCCCCTTGGAATGGGCTGGATGATGAAATTTCCGTTCTGTGGGAAACTGAATTTTGAAATATGTTTTTGTTCCAAATCTGGATGAAAAGCCAAAATTTTCCTCTTAGAATGAAAAATTTTGGCCGGGAGTTGTCCAAGCACTTCGTTTTGATAATGTTGAACCGCTTAATTTTACTAAAGCAAAAACATTTTGCTTCAATAGCATCAAAACAACTCTTCAGTCAGCTTTACACGTTGCATTTAGGCCAAAGTCAAATTGAGACATTTCCACTTTAAACAAAGCAAGAAATTGAAATGAATCATTTCAGCTTGCGTCTCGTCAGAATACACGCAGCCCTGTGAAAACCGGGATGGAAATGTGTTTTTGACCATTTTATAACAAAGTTGCTGGTCCTGGTTTCCATTTCTACAGCTTACTCATTTCATCCCCTTCCCTGGGGCTTTAAATACCAACGATCATCATCTTTCTCTGACGTTTACACCTTAAAGCAGGGTCAGCAGTTTTGGAGCGGAGCTACTCTCAGTATCTCCAGCCAGCGGGCTGGGTTATTTAGTTTAAACAAGGAATCAAGTCGGCTCCCTCAGCGAGGCTTTGGGAAAGACAGTCACAGCTCGGCTTTGGCAAGGGGACACGCTCAAGAGCTGTGTGCGCAGCGTACGTCCGACTCCCCGCTCCTCTTCTGTTTGTTACCTAACCCTCAGCTCAAAACCACCATCACATCCCACATCCCGGCACCCCGGGACTCCCTGCCACATTCCTGTGATCCTACCCAGTGTGTGCACACTTGAGTGTGCAGCGACGCACAAGTCCGGCTCACGACCTGCTATAAATGCGCTGCTGGGCACAGCAGGACTCAGCCGAGGGTCCCATCCTGCTCCCAAAATGTCCATGGGACACTGCCGGGAACAGAGAGGGGTCTGGCAACCACCCTCCCACCAGTGCTCCAGATATCAGACACATCGTCGTATTCAAAGCAGATATCAAACGCTGCCTGCAAAACTACATTAGTTTGGTCAGGATTGACTGACAAAATAGATAACGCTCCGGTGTAATTAAAAGCACATTTCCCATGGCATATGCAGAGTCAGAGGTAATTAAAGCTGGCTTCTCCTCCTAGGCAGAGGCATTCTTTTCGGTACTTCTGCAAAGCAGCTTATTACAGCACCTGCCCAGCTGCTTTGGTTGCCTGTTCTCGCATCAGCAAGCTGCGCGGGCCTCGGGCTAATGAAAGCCCCTGGATTAGGTGCACTGGGATGCATCTTAGTTATTCAGCAAATGGGAAGACCAAGAGCACAAAGAAACCTGTTCCCTTTGCCTAGTGCAGACGGAGTGGCGGAAGACCAAGGGCTGCTCGGTGGCCTGGGACAGGGAGAAGGACCACCGTTCCATCCCTACGTTTTGGCAGAGGGGCAACGGCGAAACTTGCACGGGGCCGGGGCAGCAGGGACCGGGGCTGCAGGGCAGGCAGAGGTCCTGGCAGGACCACCCTTCACTTCTGCTACAGGAGGTCTCCAGGGGGGGCAAAACAGGCACCAGCCTGGCAGTCCCCGCCCTGGGACGCTCTTTATAAAGAGACACCAGAGCACCTTACGGCAAGGGCTACGCAGGCTGGGCTCTGCTCTGTGACGGAGGGGATCCCAGCACCCCTGCCAGCAGGAATTCCCACGCACGCAGCATAACCGGGCACTCCACAGCTTTTGATGCCCTCGGCATCCATCCCAGCACGAACAGCACCACTCAGCTGGGCCGACGCTCGCTGCAGCAACATGCTCCGCTCTTATCGCTCCAGATCTACACGGACAATTACACACACGCTCGCAGGGCCCCTGCCGCCAGGGAAATGACAGCGGCAGCTTAGCTAGCTCTGCCGCAGAGGGAGCGGGGACAGGCACGACGATGGCCACAGCTCAGCGAGGCTGTGCAAGGGACCGGCTGTATTTAACCATGCCGGGATTCGGGTATTAACTGGGGGGTAAGGAACAGGGCTACACTTCAAAGACAGCCCACAGCCTGCAGGCAAGAGCAGCTTGCTGGAAATCAGCTTTGGGACTGAGCAGGGCAGAGAAAGAGGACGGGCACTAAACCCCATCTCTCTCACAAAGGAAAGGCCACGGGGCTTTTACATCTGCTGCCAGTCACCAGGGAGACATGACAAATGGCACAGGCGCCCCAATCAAGCTTTCAGCCCCAGTAATTCAGTTCATCGATAGGTACTTTCCCATGAATAAAGATGCTGCAAATCACCCTCCCGCCAAGCCATCCCCACCATCACCAGGCTCCTGCCCAGACCGACCGCGGAGGAAGACCTTGCGGCTCTGAGTGTAGTTAACTGATAAAACTGCTGCACGGGGGATGCTGGAGGTGCAACCTGCTTCCAGAGAGATCAGACAAATCCCACAGGATGGCGCATCGACCCTATCACATCTGATGGTGCAGTCACCGCTGGTTCAGCTTCGCAGAGTCCTGCCCTCCTGCCCCAGGCACCTGCTCCTGGCTGGGAAACCGGGCACTTGGCAAACCCCAAACCTTTGCTGTGGATCAGCACAACCATCCTCACACCTCCTTCCATCACTGGGACCACCTAACAGGCACCAACACCCCCCAAACACCACAGCTACCGGCAAAGCCGAGAAGCAGAGACATCCCCAGCAACAGCTTGGACCACTCCGGCTGCAGCACTTACATTGATGAGGGCCATGATCCAGAAGGCGTAGGAGACGCGCGTGACCACCATGCCTTTCATCGGCAGGTCATAATGAGACAGGTTGCCTGGATGGTGCGGGACCAGGGACTTGCGGATGTGAGGGAGGTTGCTGGAGGCGTTGGCCGTGGAGTTCGAGAGGATGCAGTTGGTGTCCGAGAGGAAGGGGTCAGCTATCAACGGGCTTAGCAGCGCTCCAAAGCCCACGAAGAAATGAAGGGCCTGCAAGAGTGAGATGTGCAAGTAGAGCAGGGAGGTTTACTGCTCTTCTCTGCAGGGAGGCTGGCCAAGCCCCTCACTCCTCTTCCTCAGAGGAAGAGGCACAGCCAGAGGGGAGACGCGGCTCCGTGCTCACCTGCAGAAAGATGGCCGAGTCCTTCTGGTAGATCTTCACCAGCTGCATGTTGGAGATGGTGTCGATGCAACCCATGGCCAGTCCTGCCACAGCCATGACCACAGCCAGGACCACCACATTGTGGCACAGAGGGATGATGGCAAAGACCAAGGAGATCGCCAGTGACGAAGCGAAGAGCGCAAACAAGGACTGAGCCAACCTGAGACAGGGAAAGAGGATAGACAGGACAGAATTACTACCATGAGAGCAGTATCCGCACCATGGCCTCCCACTTTCAGCCCCAGGTCGGCGAGTGGCATAGGCATTCGCAGGAGATGCGCCCACAGGCTCTAGCTCCAACTAATGCAGCTCCAGCACATGCTCTTCTGACGAGACGAGGGAAATGCTGCACACCCTGCACCTCCACGTCCCAGCCATAGCCAGCCTAGGGCACTGGCATCTCCTGCGTGGAGGGCGATGCCTCAAAGAGGCAGATCTTCCACCCAGCTTTCGTGGAGAAGAGTAACCATCCCCATTCAAACCCGCATTCTGCCCATTTCAAGGCAGAATAGGGCCTGAGAACCTTCCCTTGTTAACTGGGCAGATCTGGGAACGGAAAGGAACATGGGTACGTGCAGGCGAGCCCACGTCGTGACTTCTGAGCAGCTCCAGGGCATTTCTCATGCAGGGCTGTATGGCACGAGCAGGCTGAGCAGGCATGAGAGCTGCTGTGCAATCCCAGTTCCCAGCAGGGAGAGAGCTGCTGGCATCCACATCACCGTGTCACCCCGGACCTGCCTGCAGGTGCTGCCCAGTCTCACAGGGAGCACTGGGGAGCTGCTGCCGTTCCCCTTCCATGCTCTGCTCTGGCAGCATCATCCCTTCCCCCAGCACGGCAGGGCGGGATGCAGCACTGCCGCCGTTCCTGGTGCAGGCAGCCACTTTCCAACCCACGCGGTCCATCGGAGAAGCCCAAGGGACGTGCGCGGTAGAGGTAAAGCTGGTGCATTACATCTCGAGTCTGGCAGCAGCGCAGGCAGGCCTGCCTGGCTGAGTGGGGAGGCTGCTCTCGGTGCGAGCCGGGCGCTAGCCAGCTCGCTGGAGAACGGCGCCCAGGCTGGCACCGCGCTGCTCCGGAGCTGCCAAGTCGAAAGGCAGGAAGGAAGGAAGGAAGGAAGGAAACAGGGACCAGACAGCAAAGCACTGAAACTAGCAGAAAGATGGGACTACAAAGCCACAGCAGAGAGTAAGTAGCACAGGCACCTCCCCTCCCCGGGCTCCCAAACCCTGGTAGAAGCCCCTTGCAACGGCCAGCAGCTTGCTACAATGAGTTGCTAATTAGCAACTGGGGTCTGCTGCTGGGGGATGTGGGGCACAGCCACCTGTCCACAGCAAAGGACTGGCAATGCACAGCTATGTCCCTAGTATGGACATGCAACCAGCAAGCAAAACACCTATGGCTCGCTCCTGCGGGCTGCCTGCACCCCCCGTCTTCTTCGCGCCCTGCCCAAAGAGGGAAGGGAAGGCTACGAGGAGGCACAGGCTGAAGCCGCCACAGAGAGCCTCCATGGCTACCGGGCACCACACTACCAGCCCTCCTGCCCTGACCGCTCGCCCAGAACAGCCTGGCCTTGGCCATGTCATTGCGTTTCTGCGTGGCCCTCATTCATCTGCAAGCCCAGAGCGATTTGGCCTTCCACATCCTGCTTGTTGCTTACACTGCACTCCAACAGCACCGGGGAGAAAAACAGGCCAAGGACACGTCTCCTTTATTCTCCCGCCCGGTGGCACAAACCTGGTTGTACCAGCGCCTCGGTGCGCTCCCGTCTCCCAGCCCAGCCTCGCTCACCCGTCAGCCGGACCACCTTGGAGGAGCCGACGTTTTGCAAAGCCCTAACTACTGATCTTCCTCTGACAGCAAAACGGGGAGCCAGCGTGGGATTTCGGGGGGGGGGGGGGGGGAGGGAGCAAAGCGAGATGTGCACAGTCACGGCAGGAAAAACAACTAGCAAATGAGAGAGAAGCAGCTTCAAGCCTGGAGAAATGAGGCAGCGCTCTCCAGGGTACAGCAGGAGCCCAGCAGGAGGGAGAGAGGCAGAGGCACCAGCAGCTGGCAAATCCGAGGCCGGGAGCGATGGGGAAACGGGGAAACGCACACTGAGGCATCCCAGAAACGCCTCTTCTCTTCTGCAGCCCTAGCAAAACAACCACAGCACCACTTGTGCTTGGCTAGGGAGTACGCTCATTACTAGAGTTAAACATTAATTGCAGATGATGTTAGGTCCTTAAAAAGCATTAAAAAGATCACCTCACTTTTCCCCAATGAGCAAAAATCCCTGCCTCCAGCCATAAGATGTTAATAACACAATTGCACCCCACTGCAAACACCAGCAGCCCACGGTCCAGGGCGGCACGCAGCCCTGCTGCCCCCTTCCCTGGCTCTGGCATTGGGGGGACCAAGACATTGCTGGCTTCTCACGCTGGATGCCCAAAATGTGGTCAAAGGACACTGCTCAGCACCCAGGGAGGCACCGGACAACCTCAGCACCCAGGGAGGCACTGGACAACCAGCTGGGAGATTTCTTTAGAACCAAACCTCTTTGAAAGCATCCCTAACTGAGGTATCCCACGGCTTTCAGAGGGGGTGAACTCCGTGTCTTGACGATGTGAAACAAACGCACCCCTCCAAAGGGCTTAAAAAGCAACCCTGACGTAACGCCTTGGCCCGGTTTCTGACATCGCTGCCCTCCCCATCGCTGCCCGGTCCCCATGTCCCCGGCTGAGCGGGTGCACAGCTCAGCTCTGCACCAGCTGGGGCTGTCCCCAGTGCAGGCTCCGCTTCAGCACACGGAACAAGTCTTGTAATGCCACGGACTGTGTTTCAGGAGCACCCAGCACACGGCCTGGCTCCATCACAAGGCTTAAGGGAAGGTCTGCAGCTCCCCCCCAAAACATTTCAGCTGATCTCCTCTGTAGGATTAGGGCAGTCAATGCTATCCTGTAGGCACAGCCAGCAGAGCTTCCCCTCTCCTTCCCACGCAGCGTATATAACCCCCCACCTCGGTGTTCCTGTTAGAGCAGGCACTCTTCAACTTCGAGGATGTTTTTCCCCACCCCAGGGAACATTTTCTAAGTCCCTCACATCAAGAAGAAAAATGATAATCAGGCTAATTCAGACTTGCAGAACTGATAATTAAAAACCCAAAGCCCTAAGGGGACGAGGTGAGGACGCAGAGGAAGAGGAGGGCATGGATTATCCCACACCTGCCCTCAGGTACCCTCGTTTCCAGCTGTAAGCACCAGCCAGGCTCAGGGAGCGTTGCCTCCCCTGAGGAGCTCACGCTCAAGTCACCGTGCTCTCTGGTCTCAGCAGCAAAAGGCTTTACTTTCCTTTGCAGTGAGAAGCATCCTCTGCACCAGCCACAGGCTTGAACAGAAGCCTTCAGAAGATGGGAGCCTGAAGGGCAGGGAGAGAACAGGGTCACCCACTCTCCGCTGACGTGCTGTGACATGCACGGGTGCCCAGGGGTAAAGATGAAAGAAGGGTCCCATCTCACCAGCCCCCCAGGTCCTGGTGTGAATCACTTCGAGCAGAGCCTGCTCAGGGCTCCAACACAGCCACAGACCTCCCAGCCCCCTCCCCTCCTCTGCGAACACCAGTGGGACTGGCCCAGGGCTGACCCGAACACTGGGAGCAAAAGCAGAAAATAAGGTCCTTCTATAAGGATGCAAAAATGCACTTTCTGAATGAAAACAACCAAACTGGGGCACGGGCGCTCAGTTACTCTGCTGCTTCTGTCACAAACGTGTAGCACAGCAGCACAGAGGGAGCGTGACTTTAACTTCACAACGCAAGCTTAAAACCCAACAAAATGGGAAAGGAAAAGGGGAAGGCAAGGGAAGCAGGAGGGGGAGCGGCGGGGGATGCAGGTGCGCAGAGCTCGCCCCTGGAGTCTGCAGCGCCAGGCGCTCGGGGCTGGATTTACCAAGGAGCTCCCTCCCGCTCGGGTTTCTGAGGCTGGGCAGGGTTTCAAGCCCTCCCAGCACTCCCACCCCAGCGCTGCTGGCCGGGTTCGCAGTCTCACGACGTGTCGGGCACTCCCGAGAACCCAGTCCCGGTAATACCAGGAAACAAGAGCCTTCAGCGTGCTCCACGCAACGGCACCCAGGGCTCCCGACGGAGGGCATCAGCTGCTGCCAGGGCTGACGCTGCTCGAGGAACCTCTACCACGGCAGCACCAGGGTTTGAGCCAGGGCACGCGCTCCACCTAAACCCCAACCCCACTCATGCGAATGGAAAAAGCTCTGTTCTTCTGAAGCAGAAGAACAACCCAGCAAACGCCAAGCACGAGTCACCAGAGAGCGGCAGCCCGTCGTGAACCCGAGCGCGGGCTCAAACAACGCGCCGCGCAGCTACGCGGGAGCTGCTCTTCCCGCAGCTCCGGCTTTGCGCCTCCCGAGAAGCCAGGGAAGGGGCTGCGCAGCAAACCCGGGCCCCAGCACAGAGCCTCGCAGGCAACAGTTGTGTTTCTACATCGCTCGGGGAAACTCGCAATAGCAAACTTTCTTCTTCCTTGAAATCTTGCACGAGAGGGAATTCTGGAGCTGGTTCTGGCAGTCCAGGCACACTCCGAGTTACAGAAGGGATGATGCCATCATTATGCTCTGTCCTCCCAGTGCTCCAGGACTCCAGCTGCGCCCAGAGAGCAGAGACCACGACCCAGCATTCAGCAGCTTCTCTGGCAAGAGGAACCAAACCATTATTTAGGTCCCACCACCCACTTCTGCTGCAGAATGCAGTAACGACACTGCTTTCCCTCACAAGTCCATCATTCAGAGAGCTCAGACCAATACATATTTTAATTGAAAGCAAGCGAAGTCTACGTTCCTCAGGCATTAGAAATTAAACACAGCTTGCAGCCAGACCTCGGCGCAGCTGGCTTGCAGGCAGGCGATGCTTTGGGACCCTCTACCAGCAGCTATCCATCCCCTAACTGGAAAAGATGATCTGTCCAGCACTCCTCCCTGCCGGGCACCGGGGCCAGGATAATTTGATTTATAAACCCGCAGCATGGCCCAGAAGTAGGAATCCTTAGCAGGACAGCTTGACCTGTCCATCCCTGAAGAGGGCATAGTACAGGAGCTCTTAGGGTCTGAACAGTTAATGTTCTCGTCCAAACCCACGCGCCTGCACGCCGCACCGCTCCGAGTAACCCCCCGCAACGCTCGCAAGCTACAACTATCCGAAACATGCCCTCCTGCCTGGCAGGGCTGCCGCTCCTGGGGGGCTGGCAGACACTTTGCAAAAGCCGGTTGCTCCAAGAGGCTGCGATCACGAACGCATCCTGGTTCGTAACCGCAGCGAGCAACAGACACGCTCTTTCCCCCCACGTGCTGCTGCAGAGTTAAGAGTTTGGGAGTCTCCGAGCACGAAACCCCGACCGGGTCTGCGTAACCTGCCGGCCACAGGCAGGAGCTCTGGGTAGGAAGCCGACAGCGGGAAATAATTCTGCATTTTCCTTCCCTGCTCCTTCCAACATATGTGAAGCAGACTGGGGGCTGGCAAAGGCACTGCCTGCTGACCCAGCAGCCTCGGAGCCGTGTCAGACCCAGGGCAAGGTTCCCACGTGCCGCCCCTGTTCCCGTGCACCCCACCTCGCACCTCCTCTCCCGGCACAGCCCGACGGAGAGCAGCTCCTGCTGCCCCGGGAAGCCTTTGGGCTCCGTGGGACAGGGGCAGCAGGGCAGTTCCATGGACCAGGACGGCAATTTAACAGGTGCTCTAATGCCATCTTCCTTAGCCAACGCTCCACAATTCACAATACAAGAGTTTAACAACACATTTTAAAACAGGCTTTTTAAAGCAGCGAAGGATTCATGCAAAATTCCCTCATAGACACGTTAAACACATACATCTATATGACATGTACATCAGAGACGCACACGGAGCTGACACGTTACATCACTGCCTGAAGAATTAGTGACAATGTAAACGATCAGCTGATTCTCAGCAGAGCATAGCTGTCATCAAGCCTCAAATCAAATGCCTGTTTGGCGATCTTTAGGGTTGAGCCATCACGTTATTATTTATTTTAAACACATCCTGGACAGAAGGCTCAGTGCAAATCCCCGCTGGGCTGCACTGGGTTTCTCGCTGCCCACGAAGCCCACCGCTGTCCCCGGCCACCCCGCGCCGCCTCCGCCCTCGTCCCCCGCGGCAGCGAGACCGTGAGGACCGCTCGCATCTCACCTCGTGTTTGCCCAAACTCCTGAGGAGCACGGCAATGCCCCGATTTCTGACACCGAGGTTATTAAAACAGGCTTGCAATAATATTTTTATAATAAACAATCAGGTTAAGGAAAATACCCTCCAGGAAGTTCTGGCTGTAACTTCACGCCAAGGCTCTCTCTGTCCTGAGCTCCAGGGGAACCGGCAGCCTCTCGCCAGGGGTACGAGAACGTGCAGGAGAGGAGAGCAGCGGCCCGCAAAGCGGCTCCCGCCCCGCACCTCCCGGGAAGCCCCCTCCCTCCGAGCCGCTGGGCCGAGAGGGCTGCGGACCCTCCGGGACAGGGTTTTTCCCCCCCGCGGAGCGCAGCATCCCAGCTCAGCCATGCAAACCCGGCGGGAGAACGTGGGAGGGAGGCGAAGCCCAGGGTGGGCTGCCCACCCCCGGCCCGGGAGGAAAGCGGAGGGGCTGCGGAGAGCTAAGCCCACCCGCGGGAGGTGCGATGAGTTTGCCAGGCGCCTTACGTCCTCTTGAAGACCCCTCCGAGGCAGCTGCCGAGCAGGAGGCAGAACTGCTGGGAGAAGAAGACCCAGGTGATCTGGGAGAGGGAGCTCTGGGTCTGACAGCGCAGGTCCAGCAGCGTGGGCCCCAGGAAGGCGATGCAGAGGCCGAAGCTGAAGAAGACGCTCCAGTAGGTGAGGGTGGGCTGCAGGTTCCTCCGGAACCGCGCCGACACCCGCTCGTCCCACCACATCCTGGGCGGCGGCGCGGGGCGGCCCCGGCGATGCGGCTCCCGGCCGCCCGGCCCCGCTCGCTGCCGCTGCCCCGGCCCCGGCCCCGCTCCGCTCCCGCTCCTCCTTTGCAGGATGTGGCTCCGGAGCCCCGCCGGGCGCTGGCTCCGCCTCCGGGGCCGGGGGCCGCCGCCGCCTCCCGGGGCCGGGGCGGAGCCCCTCTGCATCCCCCCCTCCCCCGCCGAAGCCGGGCCCCGCTCCGCATCCCTCCCGGGGCCCGAAGGAGCCCCAGAGCACCCCCCGCACCCCCCCGGGGTTTGCAGCACCTTGCCGAAAGCGGGGCAGCCCCCCCGGCCGCGCCCCCGCTGCGTGGGCCGCGCCCCGCGGCACGAACGGCACCGAGCTGCGGCCGCAGCAGCAAAGCCGGTGCAACAGAGAGCGCAGCCAAGCGAGGAAGCCCAGCGATCCCCTTTTTCTGCTGCTGACCGTCTCTGCGGTCTCCGTACCCGTAAATAGGCGCAACCGTTCCAGACAAATGCAATTAAAGTTGCCCCTTCTCTGGATGAGAAGCACAAGATGGCTCGGGGGGGTGCATGTTTTAAAGTCGGAGTGGTTGATGCTTACGCAAAAGGTCTCCTCTAGAGGATGGATTTATAAATATTTCACCTACTTCAGCTGGGAAAGACTAGCAATTTTTAGAACACTCTTTCCAGGCAAACCAGAATCGATGGAGCTCAGCCATGGCAGAGGGCTGGCTCCAGGCCTGCACACCAGCTCCCTTCCCGTGCCAGCGGACCCCGCACGCATACTCACGCCGCCTGTGACCCGTGCCTCAGGAATGCTGTTCTGGGGCTGCAGGTGCTCGTTTCCACCTGGACATAGCTTAATGTTTAGCTAACCCAAATTGCATCCGAGTCCTTGTTCTTCCCTCTCTGTAGCATCTGCTGGAGTCTTCCCAGAGCGAGGAGAAGAGGATCATGCCCTCTTCCACCACCGAAGTGAACAAAGCACAGAACAGGTGGGCAATAAACCCCTGATTGCCCCAAAGGGAGAACTCCTGTGGCCGGCTGCACCTCCACCTGAAGCCATTAAGCAATCAAAGAAACAGCTCAGCTGCCTGGAGGGACGGAGCAATGTTGTTATCCTGTTTTACTGGTGGGGAAACCGAGGGCCAGAAAGGAATGAAGCGGTTTGCTTACGGACACGGAATGAGTCAACAGCATGGCCGGAAATCGGGTTTTATCATGACATGATAAACCGTCTTCCTTAATAGCGTGGACGGCAGGACGGGGAGGAGGGGGAGGCTGATGCACAGGCCTGTGAGCCACAGCCTCGGCCTCTCCCTGCCAGGCAATAGCTGGCTGTGAAAGGCCACTGCAGCCTGCCTCCGCTTTTCTCTCCCCATCCGCAAGCAGGGACAAAACAGCACAAGGGAGGAAGGACTGTGACAATAAAGGCCTTTCCATCAGAATGCTGCTGGGAGGGTTAACTCCTGCCCCTCTTCATCCCCCCCATCTCCTTGTGCATGGGGCTGGAGTCACTTGATGAGACAGCAGATCCTTTTCTTTCACATACTGGGTGCCGTGCCCCAAGAAAAGGGCTGATGGGGCTTCACCCATGGTTCCTCTGGACCACGTTCTTGATCTCAATATTGATCTTGGTTCTCCCTTTACCGGACAGAGAGTCAGGAGCCCTGCACTCTGCTCCTGGCTTCCATTACTGCATCACCATCACTTGATAGCATCAGCTCTCTGGGCCTTGACTTCCACAACTATAAAATGGCTGAGCAATACTTTCCCCACCTTTGCAGGTTCACTGCATCTACTCCCAGAAGAAAAGGCCCCATCCACCTACCAGAGGTTACAAATGTTAGCACAGCCCCTACCCCAGCTGCAACAGCTGACCCCGCTTTGCTAAGCAATGGCCTAAGTGCCAGTACACTTGCTTCCAGGAATATCAGGCCATTTCATCAGGGATAACACAAGTCACGCAAGATATGCTTGCAAATAAGAAACGAAGCGTAGGTGGGTTAGTCAGCATAAGAACGCACAGATCCTTTCTGGCTCCACATACTGAAACCCAGATCCTCAGAGGTAGCTCATAAAAATGCAAGCCACAGGACTGTGAGTATATGCGATACCAGAATTAGCTTCACGAAGAGGCACTTTAGGCTGTTTTCCAAACTGAAATCAATGTTGTACTTGCAATGAATTAAACACCCACATTTTTGCGCTTGCTGCAAGGTGCAAAGTGAAATCATGAATGAAGGAAGAGCAGAGCACCCTTAAGACAGCAGCATCAGTTGGTGCGTGCCATTGCTGCTCAAAAAGATCCCGCAAGCGTTTGAGAAACACCTTCCTTTTGCTTCTCCTGCCCTCGCACGTTCTTCCTGGGGCAGCAAGAGGCACAGCAGGGGTTTTTCACATTCTATCAGTTAATCTTTTCAGCCAGTGGAGCAATTACTTCTTTAACTGCTTTGCAGTGACTGCTCTATAGAGCTTCCACCCAGAAGCCAGATTTTTGTTCAGATTTGCTGTTGTGATGCTGGCATCACTTCTCTTAGCCCAGTCTCAATACAGTGGGAAAATTAAACTCTAGTAATAGATTTTCTAAAGGTTTCCTTGGGGTGGAACCAGCTGAGGCCATACTCCCATACGATGGGTTGAATTATTCCAGGCTGCATGTAAGATGCTCAGCAACCCAGCATGAACGGGCCGGGCAGCTGGAACAGCAGCACGCGAGAGAGGTGTTCGCCTCATGTATTTCAGGGCCAAGAGTTTCAAACCACGGCGTGCGATTTGGAAAGCTTAGCTCCACTTCTAGGTCAAACATTAGCCTGAGATCTTGGCCCAGTTCTTACAGATCCTGTAACGCTTATCTAAAAGGAGGAAGCGCTCACCTACACATTCTCCTATTGTCCAACTTAAATAATTCACACACCCACTCCGGTTTAGCTGGAATCGATGTGCTTCCTCCTTTACTGCACTAAAACTGTGGCAGAGGAGGGCGGGCTGCCATGGAACGACCAGGCTGAGCCTCCTGAAACGCACCCATAATTTAATGACACACCAATAATCTTGTGGAGGGCAGCAGGTATCGCCCCCGCTTTGCAGATACGCTGAGAGACCCGGGGAGCGATGGGTGACCTGGCTTGAGCATCCTTGTGAGGCAGGAGGATGCCCTAAGGGACACGGGGCAGGGAGGTCACGGCTATTTGGGCGGCCGGGAACATCCAGAGGCCAGTCGGGTCCGCGGGCGGAGGATGCGGGCTGGGGCAGCTCGGCAGCATTCCCCTGGATCCAGCGCCGGCAGCTGCCGCCGCAGTGAGACTGGAGGAATGAGAGCGGCAGATGGAGGAACTGGTTTCACAAACAGCTTGTTACTGGGGCTCTGCCCACGCCAGTGCCTGAGCGTGACTCAGGCAGGCTGGGCGCTGGCTGGAGGTGCAGCCCGGGGAGGGGAAGGGCATTGCCCCCTTCCCTAAACCAGCCGCCCATCGTCTGCGGGCTCACACCATGGGTCTGGCCCTAAAGATCCCACAGGTCCCCCCGTACTCCATCTCTGGCTCTTCCCAGGTCCCCCGGACCCGGGTGGCTGTAGCTTCTCTTCAGCCCTGATGGGCCAGAGAGCAGGAATATGTAAAGGGCACTGCCGTGCTGAATAGCTCTGGTCTCAGGGAGATTTTTAGCTGCTAGCGCTGCGGGAAACAGGGCTCCCCTGTCCCTTCCCCAGCTCTGCCCTTCAGCTGCTTTGCAGCCATGGGCTGGGCATGTCAGCTCTCTGCGTTATTTGCCTGATAGGCTTATGGCAATATTTGTTTAGGGCCTTAGGATCCACACAAGGGACCACAGAAACATTTTCCTATTGCGCTCAAGTTCTTAAGGTCTTGTGTTTCAGTCCCCTGCAAAGGTCAGGTAGTGGGCAACTCCTTTTGCACTAAGTCTGTGTCTGGGAGTTTACCACAGCCAGCCAAAAAACGCCCTGCTAGCAGGAGTGAAAAGGAAAGGTGTCCTGGAGCCGCACAGAAAGCAGCTGTGGGGAAAGACTCTGTGGGAAGGCACAAAGACGGCACGGCACGGGACGGCACGGCACGGCACGGCATGGCACGGCACGGCACGGCCGCGGTCCGGCAGCCTGCCTCCCCTGCGCGCCCACCACGGAGCAACTCACCGCTCGGGAGCCTGCCAAGGGACCTGCGCGCCTGAGACGTCGGTGCTACCTAGCTGAAATTCAAAAACAAAGCGGATCCTTCTCCTACCAAAAAAAGAGAAAAGAGAAAAATTATATCCTGTACAAAACTATCCTGTATTCAGTGAAGTTTATTGTCCAATCTTGGCTTTGGAGCATTCACAATACAACTGTAATATAAGCCTTAGCAAGAAAATGAGCACATCCACAAAATAGTCCATGTCACATCTGAAATACAAAAATTGAAATACTCTTATAAAACAGACACAAGACTGATAGATGGATACAATCTTTTATTCTTTTTTTTTTTTTTCTTTTTGTACCTTTCCATTTATTCCAGAAAAACTTTCTATAAAAAAATCATTGCTTCTTTTGGAATAAATCTTTAAAATAATTTCTTTTAAAATGCATGTTTCATTTGTACAACACTAGTTAAATATATTATTGGTATTCTGCAAATGAATCACACCAGAGAACATTCACAGTATGTGTATCCTGGCCGCTTGGATCTATTGTTCCTGCTGTAGGACAAGCATGATGCTGAGGATGAAAGAAGGCAATGAAGAAACCAGAAAGGGGGTTTCATAGTGTTTGTGGCCAGGCACGGCTAGCGGGGCGTGCTGCGGGGACATCCAAACGCCTCCCTTACAGGATGGAGCGTACAGAGACAGGAGAGCGGCGCGGTGCGGCGGGAGCGGCACAGCCAGGCAGGCAGCCGCAGCTTTTGGCAGGTGAGATCGTGCCACTTTTAACCTCACGTATTTCAGGATCAAGACCCGATGACCCTTGCAGGACCCGCTCGGCCATCGCTGGCTCTGTGCTCTGAGCAAACCCGGGCTTGCGTGGCTGCGAGACGCCAGATTTACACTGGTGAAAGCAGAGTTTGGCCGCCTAAGGCTGGGCAGGCTCCCACCCCCAGGTCCGGTCCCTTCCCCGTGCCCGGGGACACACACACTAAGCCTTTCGCGTTACTCAGCCCAGCGGGTTAGGCTCCTTCTCTAATGTTTTCCCACCTGCCTGTTTCTAGCCTGCTCCTGAGAGCTCTGGGCTCCCATTTTATGCTAGCCTAATTTCTGACCGAAGATAAGTCATGGGAAAAAACCAAACAAAACATTTGAGAAGCTTGGGAAAATGGCCTTCTAATTTTTTTTTTTTTTGTCATGTGTAAGGGAGAGGAAAAAATCCACTTATTTTGTCCTTAGTCTCCAAGAGACAATGTACTTTTGTTATTTAAAATCTTAACATAGATCTGGCAACGGGTTGGGCCAGGAAAGGCGTGTGCATGTCTGTACGGAGAGGGTGAAATTAAATAGCTCTGCCTGTAAGTTTTATTGTTGTCCCATAACATGGACCGACCTTGCTTTACACATTATTTACTTACATTTCTTTAACTACCCATCAGCTGGAGATGAAAGAATACAGCCTTTCCTGAGGGCACAGCCAAAACTCCATTTTCTACCCAAACTGGTAAAAAAAAAAAAAAAAAAAAGGCAAGAAAAATGTCTGGAAGACAAAGCAACAGTTTCCTTTTGTCAAAACTCCCCATCTGCGAGGAGTGCCAGCTACTCCGCAAAGCGGCGGATGGGAGAACCCACAAAACAAAAAAAATGCCGGAGAGCCACAGACATTCCCAGCATTTTCATTAGCGCTACTTTAAAAATCCAACTTAGGAGCCGGCTGGCGCTCCAAAAGCCGGGGAAAGCCTGCCCGGGGGATGAGCTGCCCGAGCCCCGCTGCAGGTTTCTCCCCTTGCAAGCAGGGAGGAGCGGGGCACGGCTCTGCTCGGGGCTTTCATAAACTGGGGGGTCCAAGGGATGTTGGTCCTCCTAAACCCAGCCAGACCCCGTGGTCCTCAGGGGAACCGTAACTCCATCCGGGAGATGGAGAAGGGGGATTTGGCTCCGGGCTCTCATCGCTGCCAACCTGCAGCTCCTTTTCTTCGCAGCCGGGAAGGCTTTGGCGGGCAGCGTGCCGTGGGAGGTCAGACGCTCGGGGCTCTGCCAGCCGACACGTGCAAGTGCAGCAGCGACGGGAGCTTATAAATCAAACCTTGATCAGCGGGGCACCAAATATTTACACACGCTATCGCCCTCCTGAACAGGAATCAAATATCCACTAAATGCGGTGGAACAAAAGGGGTTATCTTAAATTCGGGCTGGCACAGGGCTAATAGTGTCTCCTTTAGGGAGGATTTGTAGGAGGAAAGGCAAAGGCTATGAAAGAATAAAGAGCAGCTAACAGGCCCTTTGTCTTTGCTATCTGATCCTGGGTAAGGCAGTCCTGTCTACACGGTCATTGCTAGGTCTTTTCCCCAATGTTTCTCCCCAGCGGTTTCCGTAGGTGACCTTGACCTTCAGCAGGAATACTTCTCTTCTGAGGGGAGAGCTGAGACCACACAGACCCGGTGTGGGCTGCCTCCATTCTCCCAGTGTGGAAGCGGGACGGCTCAGCTGGGCACCCCGTGCCCCAGCAAGCTTTATGCCCAAGGCAATCTCAGTGCATGGGGATGGTAACGCCAAGCAAGAGAACTGCACAAAGACAGGGCAAACATGTCCCGAACGGGCTTCCCAAGAGCGGGTGGAGGGGTTTCCTGCTCCCCCCGGTCTGATCTGTGCTCACGGACCGCAGCGGGGGCTCTGCCCCCCGGGCACGCCTGCGCTCTTCGCCCCAGGACCTGAAGGTGCTGCCGCAAGGGCACGGGAGACGCTGCGTCCGTGGGCTGCCTGCTGAGCTGCTAATTCCTGACGGGAGCTGGCTGCCCTGGGAAGCGTGAGTCTGCACCACAGATCCCTGCCATGCCAAGGAAATTCCTGTATAAAATGCCTTTGTGAAAGAAAAGATGACAGTGCGAGAGTTCAGCCTTACTCCAGCCAACACCTCCCTTTGGGAACCTCCCTACTGAAAAGCGCCGTGCAGCGGGAGCCGGGTGTAGGAAACCAGGCAAAACACTACCCTGGCATCAGGGCGAAATGCGTCACTGGTGGCTGATGGCTATTCATGCTCTTCCCTATCAAATGGAAACAATTAATGAACTATTCAGCCTGCTGTATGCTGGACATACTGAGAAGGGAACCGAGCAGGGATGGGCAAACCTCAAACAATGCAGACGTCTGGATGCTTGTCTAGGACAAACCCGAATTAACAGCTTTGGTCTGATGGGGGAAGCTCAGAGGGTGCAGCGCATCAAGCACCGGCACAGGAAGGGGTCGCCGCAGAAGCTTTGGGGAGCTCAAGGGTCTCCTCACGTATCCTCACGCTTTGCATTTTCTGAGGATGACAGAAGGAATCCTGCACAGCAAAGCACAAAACGGAGCCCTCACTCCTGGCTCGATGGGGAAACAGCGGCATGGAGCGTTACCGTCCCCTGAGCAATGCCTCCCAGGCTGGAGCGCGACGGGTTAAGACATCAGCACGTCCTGCCAGTCCCAGCGCCAGGCGACAGTCCCAGCGCCTGCCAAGTCCAGAGTCTCCTGGCCACATCCATGGGCTGGAGGACCAGTGGGTGAGAGGACTAGTCATCCGGGACAGCCAAGAAAAGGATGCGAATATTATACAGTAGAGAGACTTCTTGCAACGCTCACACACTTGAAGACGTTTCAGGCTGTTTGCAGGCTGTGGGGGAGGTGCAGCAGGGCCTCTTTGCTCAGGATGGATTTGGCACGGTCCTGAAGTGTACGGAGGGGAAAACGCACCAGGAGCAGTCCTCGTCCAGCAAAGCACGCTCAGGTCTAAGCATGCACCTCAGTCCCATGGCATCGATCTGAGTCAGGGCTGGTATGATCTGGCATCAGCTAC
Organism: Nipponia nippon; assembly: GCF_047370975.1. Lineage (NCBI taxonomy): Eukaryota > Metazoa > Chordata > Aves > Pelecaniformes > Threskiornithidae > Nipponia > Nipponia nippon. The sequence continues at coordinate 5,404,635 of NW_028262342.1, forward strand.
AAATGTAGAGGCCAGACGATGAGGTTTGAGGGATGATTTGCTTCTCTCCGGGTCTATTTCTGGTCCCCACAGCTGAGCTGTGGGAGGTTTGGCACCTCTCCCCCTTCCTCTGGGTAGAAATGCACTGAGGTGGGTGTGTGCAACACTTTGGTACGGAGCGGCTGCGCGGCTCGGGCTCTGCCACATCGCGTGGGGCTCGGCGACGGGACGGGGGGAGATGCGCTCCCGAGATGCCAGCTGGGAACTGTGTCCTGCCCCTTGTGACGGTGGCAGAGAGGGTCGCGGGCTGGGGGGGCAGCAGGCTCAGCAAGGAGAAAGGGTCCGCTCCATCGGTGCCTGGGAAAGGCTGTCCAAAGGGCTCGGCACAGCAACGGGAGGCAGAACGGAGCCAATGCTTGTTTGGCCCCGCTTCTGCACAGCTCTCCCAGCAGGTACCTGCATCTCAGGCGGGGTAAGCCAGCCTTTGCCCTCAGCTCAGGACATCTCTGGGGAGCAGCCAGCTGACTGAATTTGGAAACGCAATGGTGGCAAGGAGGGGGAGATGCTGGGGGAAGCAATGGAAAGCCCCCTCCTCCCAGCTGCTCTGTCCTTGTCAGGATTCAGGTACCAAAGATGGGGAGAGAAAAAGGGGTTATGCAGGCAGAGGCAAGGGCAAATAAGGGCACGCTGCCCCGGTTTTTGTGCTTCAGGTGCAGTCTCTCCAGTGCCAGGCTGGGTCGTGCCCCTGACCCGTAACGTGGCTGCAAAGTGTCTCCCCAAGAACCAGGGGGTGCAGAGCAGGTTGTCTGAGCAAAGGTAACGTTTTCAGAAATGCCTGCCGGGGCCAAACGCTACGACCCACCGCCCAGCTTTGGAGATACCACCCTCTGCTCACAAAACCTCCCCGTGCCCGGCTCACCCCCCAGGGCAGCGAGCGGCTCCCTGGGGCAGCACATAATCCCGCGCTCCGGGCAATGCCCAGGGCAGCTCCTCGCTAGGGCAGTGGCACAGAGGGTGGCAGCTCACGTCTGATGGGGGCAACATGAAAATAAGAGGGGAAAAAGGCCACAGGTCCATCAACAGCAGCTGCTAGGGGCTGTGGTTGTGGGGACAGGCAGGGGAGAGTCTGCGGCCGAGGGCGTTTCAGCATCGTCCTGCTCGAGTCAGTAATTCTGCGGTGGGTCAGGTGGGAGCGTGTTGCCATCTCCTTTCTCAGTGCTTTGATCTCCATGGTGACAAGGGGAACACGAGATCCAAGTTTAAAATATACTCTGCCTCCTGTTCTTCCCTCGGGCTGAGGAAGAGAGAGAGAGATGGGTCAGAGAGGTCAGACGGCGAGCGGCACTTTGCAGAGAAGCTGTGCCCCGCGGTGCTCTGGGTTAGGAGGTTACAAGCCCACGGCGTTCGGAGAGGAGGGAGCTGCACCTCAGGGCACCAAGATGTGACTTTGGTACCAGGGCAGGTGACAAGCAAGGATGCCCAGGGGTAATTTGTGGACTAAAGCAGGGAGCAGGGAGCAAGTTTGGCTTTTTCTATGTGGGACCCACTGAGAGTAACCCCAGTGCCAGCACGGTCCAAGGCACCATCTAGGAGAGGTCAGCATGATTTTCCCCAGTCCCACCTGAGTGCTGAAAGGCTGAGCCTCGGTAGCCAGGGTCCTTTTGAAGCTGGATCTCCTTCAGGGAGAAGATGGAGACGTCTAGGCAGAGGGGGCAGAGAGAGAAGCATCAGTCCAGCTGGCTGAGCCGGCAGCGGTCTGCAAACCCAGAGCCAGGAGGGACGGCAGCGCCCAAGTGCAGCACAGCACCTCATCAGAGCTTTGCTTTCACATTCCTACTCCTACTCGACATTGTCCTACCCAAATTGTTTCTTGCTGTCACAGCCACCAAGCTCCCACCCCACCCTGCTGCAGGAGCACCTCTGAGTGAGCAAAGACAAGAGGCATCCAAAGAGACCCGGCTGCAAACCACCACCCTTGGGCTGCACAGCAGCTCTGTGCTCCACATCCCCCAGGCAAGGAGAGCGTGCACTTACTGTCGGGCAGGAGATGCACCCGCTCTCCCAGGCTCTTGAAGTAAGCGTGCCGGAGGGCTGCCTCCGCCGAAATCCGGCCCTTGGCTTCGTACTGCACAAAGCCCCAGAGAAAGGCAATTATATACAGTCTGCACGTGCGAGATGGCATTCAGTGGGCACAGAGGCCCCATGCAGGGTGTGCGCACATTTGTGCGCCTACACACATGTAAGTGCCCAGTGTTTTCGTGTGCTGCATGGGTGACAGTGTGTCCAAACACTGTGCACACCGTGGGGCTGTGCAGGCAGTCACCAGTGCCATTTGCATGTGCGCAAGGGACAGTCAGCACACACTGTGACCAAAGGAGCGCACCGGCCACATCGTACCTTACGGATCATCAGGTTTGAGTCCTCTCACTTGTGTGAGGAGACACAGGGTGAAGGATGGCTCACTGTCCTTAATGGGTGGTGGTTTGGGATAGCATCTACAACGCCACAGCTGCAGGGCCATGGCTTATTCTGCAGTCACAGCTCCTCTCCTGCCTGGCTCCAAAATCAGCGTGAGGGCAGGCAGAGGACCTTCACTGCAAATCCCTTTGCCATCCACCTGAACTGCTCTACCACTCACCAGAAGGAGGTTCATCAGCAAGTCAATGCCTTCTGAGTCCAGCCTGAGAGAAGGAGGAAATAAAAAACGGAGCATTATTGCACCCAGGAGACATTGCCACCACCAATGCAGGGGACAAGTGGCAGCTGGGGCCTCCAGTGCACGGCTGCATTCAGAAGCTGCCAGCACCACAAGGAGGAAATGAAACCGGTCTCCCCAGGCTCCCGATTACGGCCAGCGCAAGCCCACTGTGCCGTACGTGTCCCTGCTCAAGGAGGTACCTTGGGGCGTGATTTATTAACGGCTGGGCTCGGTACTGCGTGAAATTGTAAGCCTTAAACTCCTCGTTGGATGTTATTCCAGGCCAGGTGTCTTCTGTTGGGGTTCCTGGGAGGGGGAGAGAGGGAAACCTGTCACGCACGTTTGGTGCAGAGAGAAAAGCCTCATGCGTGCGAGTGTGCGCCCTGCCCCGGAGAGAGGGCCCGAATTTCCCCAGCGAGCTGGGACTCGCCCGCGCATCCCACGGGGCAGCCGGCGAGGAGCTCCGCGCCCTTGCCCCTCTGCTGCCCGCAAGGCTGCGGGGGGCTGCGGGGGCTGCGGGGGGCTGCGGGGGCTGCGGGGGGCTGCGGGCAGCCTCTGCCCACGCCTGCCCACGCCACCGCAAAGCTTTGCCAGCCGGCTCCCGCCAGCTTTCCCAGGCTGCGCTTCGTCACCGCTCCTGCAGTCAGCCACTGCCCTCGCGTGGGGACCGGGGAGACGGCAGAAGGCTCACCCAGCAGCCTGAAGATCAAATGCAGCTCTTCTTTCACGGTGGAGCCGGGGAACATGGGCCGTCCGGTGACCATCTCGTAGTGGATGCACCCAACACCCCTAGAGCAGCAGCAGAGGCTCTGGGATTAGTGAGGGAGAAGCCCTGTGGATGCCCCACCACCCCTTGGCCAGGGCTGAGGTTCCCGCAGAGGGAAATGAGCTTCGGGAGCCGTGTCCCTTCTCTGCTACAGGTAACCATTCACCCCTGATGTGGACAGTGTGCTCCAAAGACCCTGAGCCCCAGGGGACATGGAAAACAGCACGGCCTCTGGAAGAGCCCACCACCCTCAGGTGTAACCAACACTGTGGGCATGTATGGTGCTGCACTGGCAGAAGGATGGAAATGCCCAACCCACCGCCTTGGAGACCCGGGAAGCTCGGTTTGGAGCCGTGGCTCACCACATGTCGATGGGTGTGGAATATTCGGTAGATCCCAGCAGGACGTCGGGGGGCCGGTACCACAGCGTGACCACTTCATTGGAATACGTTTTCGTAGGGACTGACTTGGCTCTGGCTAGTCCTGAGGACGAAAGGGATGGATATCAAGGAGCTGCACCTTCTTGCAATGCTGCATCTTCCCCAGAGAGGCCCACCTACCAAAGTCAGCCAGCTTGAGCTCTCCTCTCTCGTTGATAAGCAGGTTCTGGGGTTTGAGGTCTCGGTGCAGGATCTTTCTCCCGTGACAGTAAGCCAGACCACGCAGCAGCTGGAACATGAAGATCTGTGGGGAAACGAAGGGGTTTGCATCTAGCACTGGGACACAGGCACCAAAAATGAGTCTGTCTCAAGGGCTCTCAAAGTCACGGCCAGGAAAGAGCCCTGCAAGCTGGCCTGGGGTGAGACGCACTGCAGGCAAGCGCTCAGGCCCATCACCAGCAATCCAGAAGAGGGGCTGAGCAAAGTCTGCACGCACAGCGATTTTATTTAGGGTGGCAGTGACTTGAGAAAAGCTGGTGGAACATCAGAGCAGGCTGAAAAAGGTCAAAGAAGAGTAAGAAGGCTGAACTGAAGGGAGAAGGGGTATCCAGCCTCACCCAGCCCTGCATCACCCCGGACTGCATGCAGGGTGAGCTCCCCGCATGCGAGGAGAGGCAGGGGTACAGGGTCGCAGGCAGCACCGTCTTACCTTCACATTGTGCACGCTCATCAGGTTCCCACAGTTATCGAGGTACTGTTTGAGGTCGCTGTCCTGCAACGGGAAGCACACGTCAGCCTCTCCCTCCCTCGGCCCCCATCACCTGCCCGCAGAAAGGCAGCCGTCCCCCCGCTCCCGCAGAGAACCCCCGCAGACCCACCAGGTACTCGAAGACGAGGGTGAGGGAGCGCTCCGTGTGGATGATGTCGTGCAGGGTCACGATGTTGGCGTGCTTCAGGTTCTTCAGCAGCGACACTGCAAGGAGAGGAGAGGGCAGGTTGGGGCAGCAGGATCCGGGCACCGCGCGGCAGCGCGCTGCTGGGACTGCAGGTACACGCGTCCACCGGCACCGCCCGTCCCAAATCCACCTGTGACCCAGCACTGCTCACCAGGGCTGTGATGGGGAAAAGCCCCTCCTGCCCTCACCTTCCCGTATGGCTGTGCAAGGTGCCCCTTCCTCGTGCTCCAGGCGGATTTCCTTCAGGGCAACGAGGTTTTCGGTCAGCTTGCTGCGTCCCTTGAAGACAGTGGCGTACGTGCCCTGGGTGGGGAGAGAGAAAATACACGCCATGCAGACCATTTGCCAGGGTGGCACAACATGGATATACCCCATAACATTGGAGGAAGGATCACTTGAAGCTACAGGGCCAAGTCTGAAGTCCACAGAAAAGCTTGGTCTAAAAATTGCTAGATATTGAAGAAATTTGGCTACCGTCTGCCTTTTGCACTTAAAGCTGCCCTTCTAACTTAATTTAAATCCTTTACAGGGGTTTCACAGTCTACTCACCTCTCCCAGTTTGTCCAGTTTAACATAGGTTTCCAGCTTCCCAAACCCAATATCTGACTGTAAGAGAGAAAGGAAAACATCACTGGAAGGGATCTCATCCAGGGATGGCTTCACCTCCAGGGAGAAGGTCAAGGACACTGGGCAGTAACAGCTTTGGGGGCAGATCAGTCAAGGCAGGTGTTTGCATGCAGGAGCCCAGCGGATCTAAGCACATAAAATCCGTTACTTTCCTGGAGAAGCCGTGCAGGCGACCAGGCAATCGATCAGAAAACCTTCACAACCGACACCGGCTGCTTCAGCACCTGCACCCCGCACCCCAGGGCGGCCGCAGCCTGCACGCCTGCCCCTTCCCGCTGCAATTCCCCCTGCAATTCCCTTCTCCCCCCCACCGCCCGGAAACGCCACCAGCAGCGGCCGAGTCGAACAGGAGCGGTGATTTGCAAAAAGCTGATGCCCTTTTTGTTGGAGAAGCCTCGTGGGAGCCTACTGCCAACACCCAGCCTTTCCTGAGTGCTTTCCTATGTCCCGGTCTTTACTGTGACGCCGTTCGTTTCTCTGTGTGCTGTTCAAATCAAGCGTGAAAGGGACATTTTCCCATTTGGAACGGTAACTCTTTAACGTATTGCTGAGACCTGCTCTCATGTACCCAGTGAAAGAAGGGCAACCACTGCAAGGCCACAGATTTAGGTGTCAGCCCTAGCAGACCCCTGAAATTGCAGTTTTCTGTGGGGACAGAGACGCCTCCGCGGTTAGTCTGGATTATCTGTGTGCCAGGGCAGGGGATGGTTCCCAGCACAACTGGGCTCAAGGCCCAGGGCAAATCGTTGCTCCTTAAGGTGAACAAACCGGTGTAATTCTCCCACAAAATACGTTTGCATCGGCGTAGTCCCAGGCCAGCAGCCAGCTCTGACTGCAGCCCAGCAGCACCGCTCCCTCTCCCGAGCCAAGGGCTCATGCCATGCCGCTCGCCATCAGCAGATGGAGCTGGATGGACAGCTGTCAATCAGCAGGCAAAGACTCGGGCTGTGCAGGGAAAGGGTCCCCTGGGGGAGGCACCGAAGGAGCCCCTTGCACTGTGCCCAGGGCTCAGCCTGGAGAACCAGCAGCCCCAGGTCTGGGGTGCTCCTGCAGCCTGCCCTGCTCACCAGATCTGCCCCACGGGAAGGTTCTTCCTCACAACAGGCACTGGGCAGACCACCAAGCTCTCACAAGCTGCCACACGCAGCGGGGAAGCCGCTTTCTTGCTCACGCAGCAGAATTTGGACCGGCAAATCCCAGGGGAACACAGTGGGTTTTTTTACTCCATTTTGGCTTCCCCAAGGCCTCTGCGTACCCCGGGAACAGATGTGTCTTGAGCAGGGAAATGAAGCTGCTGCTGCAATCTGAGGTGCTGTACACCCCCAGAGCCACACTGCAAGTTTTGCAGGAACATGCCTTATTCATGGAGGGGACCATGAATATTAATGGCACATTGCTCTGGCTGTGTCTATTTTATTGATTAGACAGAACAGGCAGGTAAATGCAAGCTCTCCTTTTCTCCTCCCTCCCCCTGAATAGGCATGCCAGATCTGAAGACGCCTGCTGAGACCTTGCCGTTGTATCTGCATAGCACGGAGCACTCCTGGGCAGCAGGACACATGCTTGCACATTTGTAAACAGGGCACCGGGTTTTTGCTCCTACATATGCTGATGCTCTGCAGTAAAGAAACTGAAATGCCAACACTAATGCAAAAGCTAATTCATTATTTATTGGCATTTGCATTTCAACTAGCAGAGGCTCCAGCACTTGCTAAACCGCAGGAGGTTTTCCACCTCCTCCCGTTTGGAAGGAGCCAGGCCAAGAGGAAAGCCAGGTATGCGCAGAGGTGAGTGAGGGAATGTGCAGGCCTGGGGATTTGCACAGCAGTACGCAGATGTGCATGTGTAGGAGCAACATGGGGGAAGAGATGCCTGTGTGCATGGTGGGGGGACGTGTACTGCTGCGAGTGTGCAGAAAGGGATTTCTATGGGCAGGGACGTGTGCGTGCGTATCTCCATGACACACGGGGGGTACGAGGGAGCTTGCACAGCCGGGCACGACTGCACGGGTGGGTGGCAATCAGCACATGCATCTGCTGGCTGGGACTTGTGTGCATGAAGCGAGATGCTGTGCCCAGCACTGCTCGCTTTGCACGGTGGGACTTACGAGGGAAGCCCGTCGGGACATCCTGCTGAGGGGCTTGGGGAACTCCGGGCTCTCCATCTGCAGCTTCTGCAAGAACTCGGGGGGCAGGCGGATGTCCACGGGCAGGGAGAGACGCTTGCTGACATCCTGCGGAGAGGGCCAGAAGAGCGGGTGATGAATGCATCTGATGAAAGGAGGACTGTACAGAAACATCCAAGGGGAAGTGCTCTCCAACCAGAGCTGGTATTAATGGCGAAGCACCGGGGGCAGCATCTGTGGGACCCTTCGTCAAAGGAAAAGGGAAGGTGTGCGTGCGTGCGTGCGTGCGTGCGCATGGGGACGTGCACTGGGCTCTGTCAGGTACCATGGGAGTCATGCTGAGAGCACCCAAGAGGACACCAGGGCTCGTGGCTGAGACTGCCAGGTCCCCAGGAACCAAACACCGGCTTTTCCAGCCAGCAGGCAGGTGACAACCAGAACTTGCCACATCCCTTCTGCCGGCTCCAGCCTGCAGCAGTACTTGCCTCCATGGAGAAACGGCGCTGGTTGTTGTTGCGGTAGCGCACGGCCATCGGGGACTGGCCTTCCACCTCGGAGGGGGAGATGGGGCTGGTGTCTGCTCGGAAGTCCCTGCCCAGGTGCCCCAGCTGCAGGTGCCCTTGTGCCAGGTCTGAGGACAAGGAGAAAGGAGAGCAAGCTGCTGGAGTGATAGCAGAAGTGCCAAGGCCTAAGGCACTTGCTTTGGAGAAAAGAGAGCGAGAGCAGGGCAGGGAAGCCCAGAGATGCTCTGGGGTCACGGGCAAGTCTTCTTCCTTCTCTGTATCCCGGAGGCAGAGGGCATACCTGCCTTTTGCTCCAGACTCCTGGTGCATCGCCACCCACGCAGCTCTGCTCAGCGGCACCCCCGAGGCGCCCGCGGGCAGCCCCTGCAGCGAAGGTCTCTCTTGACAGATGGGCAGGGGGATGCAGAGAGGGGAACTGCTTCACACCCAAGGCCACCCACATCTCCCACATCCCCGTCCAGTGCTCAACCCGCCAGGCAGCTTTGCCAAGCAGCTCACCCCTCTGTAGCAGCACCACCGGGTTTTGCATGGGTAAGTATTTATCTTAACTTCCCAGCCTTATCTTCATTAACGTCACATTAGACAAAACACGATTTGCACTTTAGTAACACCTAGATGTCTGGCCATGGCTCTGGATCCTGTTGTGCTAGGTCTGTACAAAAGCAAAACAGAAAGAGAGCCCTGCTTCTGGGGAGCTCACAAGCACACGTACCTAATCTGCCGCAGGAGCACCAAAACCAACAGGCATCAGGGTACTTTCCTCCAAGGATGTGACCGTTTCTCAGAAGGTGTTTGGGATTAAAGGCTGCAGAGTCACTTATTGCAAAACAAAACACTCCAGGCTTTCCTGCCCCAACCTGCTGCACTTAGCCAGAGACACAGTCCCGAGAAGCACAAAAGCTCTCTTGAAAACCAAAGCAGCTCAGAAAAATAACTCTTCTCTCGGGACTCCAGGTGTGAAGCCTCACTGAGCCCAAGAAACCCTGAAAGGAGCAAGAAATCAGAACAAAATGAGCCATTGAGCTCCCTCTGGTCTCCAGTTTGAGGCTTGCACTTAAACCTCCTCACTCTGTAATTAACGGCTGGTTGGTAGGAACACCCTGGCACACACAGACCCAGACAGCGGCACAGCGAAACACTGACGAGTTCAGTGCAGGTTGCCGGGACCCCAGGGAAGCGGATTCCCCCGATTCGCGCGGATGCTGTTTCCAATGGGCTGTGCAGAAGGAGGCAGCGCTAACTGGATGCGCTGGGAGGGAGGAGGCAGTGCTAACTGGGTATGCGGGGATGGAGGAGAACCACCTCCCCAAGGGAGGGATGCATCTCCCTCTGAAAAAGCGTGGGGCCAAGCAGGGACAACCGTTTTGTCCCCTTCCCGGTGGCCATACAGCTCTCTCCCTTCTCGTCTAAACTTTGCAGCTACGCTCCAAGTTAGCAAGGCCTCCAGGGTCCAAGGGCCCTGCCATAAAGCACCGGTGTCCTTCACGCATCCAGGCACCCTGCAGCTATTTCCCCAGAGCAAGGAGGAACGTTGCAGGAGGGAAACTCCCCAGGGAGGACCTGGGATGTCCCCAGCTCAGCCACTGAGCCCTGCCCCTCGTCAAGCCCCTTCCCTGAGCTGCACAGCGACAATCCCCTGCTATGTCTAATGCAGATTTCGGCGCACAGATCCCAGTGTGCGCAGGCAGCCAGCGATGATCTCATTGCTGAAGACTGGAGAGGGAGGGCTGGCTTTCACGGGGTGGTGAGCAGGGCTGGGACCTGGCTGCAGTCTGCTCATCTGATGGATGAGAGGTGGCAGGCAAGTGACCTGGGAAAAGATGCGGTTTCGTGCCATGGTCACCGGGGTACCAGGGGACCTGCGAGCTAAGGGATGCAGGGTGTCCTCGACAGACAGCCCACACCTAAGGGACAGGTTCAGCCCATGCCACTGGGCCCGGGAGCATCTGAAACAGTGCCAGGAGTTTTTGGGCAGACAGGCAAGGAGGAGGCTCAGAGCCACCCCTTCTCCCAGGACCGCTGCGGGACGCTGGTCCCTGTCCCTTTCTGGCCATCTGTCTGCAGGAACAGTTAGGAAACTTACCCTGAATTAACCACAGGTATAAAATTAATGTAGATCAATTAAACTGAATCAAATCTTTTTAACTTGCTCACTTCCTAAGCAAATTATCTGAAAAAAAAAAAGAAACCATTTAAAATCTGACTGAACGGAGTTCAACTAATCCACTTTAAACGACAGTTCGGGTGAATTTGTGCTGGTTCCCATAGGTAAACAAGCCCAAAGACTTGGCAAAAGATGCAGCCTGTCCCTGAAAGGTGCAAACCAGCAGCACTGTCTCTCTGACCCGGCAGCCCACCAGGTTAGCATCAATCTCTCGTCATCTACAAGGGCACCAGATGTAAAGCCAGCGGTACGATGACAACCTGGGCATCCTAGCGCACGCAAAGGGGAATGGGGTACGCAAAGGATGCAAACTACCACATGATGGGAAAAGCACATAGAAATACACAGAAGACTTGCAGAAATGAGGGGAAAGGTGTTTTGGCTGCCCTGGGGCCAGGGAGTGCAGGTGGGGTGGGCCAGCCCAGTCCATCCTGCGTCACCGCGAGGTGCCCGCAGCACCCAGGGATACTCGGTCCCAGAGCAGAGCTGCTCTCGCAGGGCTGGGGTTGCCCCCGGGCTTGGAGGACTTTGCCGGGTGCTTGCGGGAGGAGACACGAAGCTGTGGGCGTGCAAACGTGAGGGCCTGTTTGATTCTGCTCGGCATTTCATCTGGATGACAGTGAGCCCTGACACTCTGCAAATAATAAGGCTGCATGGGATATCAAAGCAAATTAAAGTGAGACCGCAGACATGGTGGCTGCCTTTGACGAGCCTCCCACCTTTTTTTATAAATATATTTAAACACTGCCTCTGCCAAAACAAGCTTTGATCTCCCAAGGAAAGGGGCCAGAACCCTTCACTGCTTGCCTGACTTACAACTTTTAATTACTTTGCTAAGTGTGAACTCTCTTCTCAAAGCTCTGCTACACTCATGAGGCAGGGCTGCACTCAGGTCTTGGATTATTCATCCTCCTTCCTCCCCCTCACCATTACTTCTTTGTGGCCTTTCACTCCAAAGGCCAGATCTGGCTCTGATTTATGCCATTGCAAACTGGGAGTTACGCAGGCTTTGCAGCCTGAATACTGAGACCTTATTTGGCCTCGGAGGACAGAGCAGGCAGTAGCTGTTGGCATAGATAGGAGCTGTCGCTGAATGCCACCAACTCTTATCAAAGAAAATGGTAGACACCAAGACCCGATACCTCTGAAAATCTGGAGTATGGAGAGAAACGCGTGACTGGGAAAGCCCAGGAAGAAAGAAAGGAGCCTTCTTGCCTTCAGCCTTAACGTGAGGGTGGAGCAGCCATCTCTGAGGATGTGGAGATGGTGCTGGCCTTTGTCAAGGATACCAGATATTGCCCAGAGACCAGCCAGGGCTCTCCTTACCCCGGGGGCTTTCTGCCACCTCTGCCTCTGCAGCTGAGCAGCTGCCACGGCCGAGGAAAGGCCGTGCTGCCCAGGGCAGGGATGCGCGGCAGGGCGGAGGCGTGCTGGACGCCCCAGTTCAGGCTGTGAGTGAACTGGGCTCTGACCGCAGGCACCCCCTGTCCCTCTCCACATCGTCAGACTCCATCAAGGTGACATTACTGGTGACGGGATGTGTCCAGGCTGGAAAGCTGTTTGCTTTTCCATTTGCCAGCTCGGCTTTTCTCAGGCCTCGTTTTATCAGCCTCTGCGGGTGAAGTCATGAGAATTACGGGATGAAGAGGACGGAGCTGGGGATTTCCCACCGCACCACCAACAGACGAGGCAGGTTTCTACCCACGAGAGGGCCTTGCCTTGTCCTGTTGCCAGAGTCAGAGCAGCTCTGCACGTGCTTTTGGAGCATCTAATGGAAAGGTCTTCTGGCCTCTGCATCGCCCTCCTCCCCAAGGACAGGGGGAGGCACTCACAGCCACCGAAGTGAAGCGTTTGCAGACTGCCATGACCTGTGAATGCTGATAACCTGTGATTTCTGATGCTGGAGGGAAAATAAAACCTGCAAGCAATTCCCTGAGGAGCTGTGCGAGGTGATGAAAGAAAAAATGACATGCTGATCTCTGCTGTGATTAGCACTCTTTTCTGGAGCGAGCGATCACAGTGCCTGAACTGTCCTGGGCCATCTGCTCACCAGGCGAGAAGCGCTCACAAGCACAAGCACAAGAGTGACTGCCATGGCTCTAGTCTCAGCTCTGCTACCAGCTTTCTGCACAACTGTAGCAAAGTCATTTTGCCTCTTTGCACCTTGCTTTCTCCATCTGTGAAACGGAGCAGACCAACATCTCAGAGAGAACTGCTGCCTCCCTAAAGTCAGAGCCCTCTCCAGACCAGGCAGCTCCCACGGGGTCCAAACCTCACCACCAAACCCCGCAAAAGAGCAACTCGCACATAAACACCCTTCTCATCCCCTCTAGCACCACCAAAACGATCCCGTCCCCCTACACACCTGAAGCTCACCCTCCCACGCCATGCCCTAATGCCTCCTCACCCCGGGGTGCTGGGGCTCCTGCCCCCCTGCTCTGCCCCCCGGCACCGGTGCCTCCACCTTCCCCTGCCGAGCCCCGGCCAAGTCCTCTTGGCACAGGGCTGCGGGCAAAGAGCTCCCAGCCACGAGGGCTTTATTAAACGGCCAAAGAGATGCCTCAGACAAATGTGGTTGTCAGGGCTCTTCATAAACAACAGCCGCAGCCTGCAGGAGACGGAGATTAAGGGCACTGTGGAGGTGACTTCTCGGGGTTGTTTACAATCCCCGAGGGAAACTTAATCAAGAGATCTTGGGCAGGAGGGAGCAGGCTCGGGGTGGTGGGTACGGCGGGGTTTTGCCTGTCCTGCGTGGGAGAGGGCTGGGGTGCAAACTGGGAACCGTGCAGCAGGGAGCAGGGGGCACCAGGGAGGGAAAGCTGTGGCAGAGGGCCAGGACGTGCCGCATCCAGGCAGGGAGGGACGTACGGACCGTGGGGGCCGGCACCGGGGCATCCCGCAGCAGCACATGAGGAGCCGTACCCCACGGGGTGGTGCTGGCAGACCCCGAGCCCCTGATGCATCCCAGGTCCAGGCGGGAGGATCTCCTAATCATACCATGTCACAGTCTAGTACTGGTCCAGCCTCTGGTCTGGTCAGGAACACCCTCGGTCCTGGCCCCAGGCTCAGTCTGCTCTGATTTTGCTCTTATTCTTTCCTGGCTACCTCCGGAGTGAGACCAAAAGCAGGGGGGGACAGGCAGATGCTGCATGCACTGGTTTGCCATTCAAGGGCAAAGGAAGAACCGTGACCGAAGCTTCATTAAAGCAGAAGAACGGGGAAATCGCCTCTCCGAGAAAGCCTCGGTTTGCTCGGCGGAGATAACGAGCCCAGGCTCAGACATCCCAGAGCAGAGGTCCCCCAAGGAAGGCAACAGCAGCAGCAGCTGTCAGCGCCCAGGACTTTCTTAGTCTTGCACCATTTTATCCCCACAGCTCCTGCACATCTAATTAAGGGCTCAAGTCTAATTATAGCCCTCGCTGCTTGCTAGGGTTTGAGGGGAGGTGTGGGCAGGGGGGAGCAGGGAAGGAGGCTGTGAAGGGATGCTGTTCAGGGCAGCCTGGGTGTCTGGAGGGATAAAAGCAGCGTCAGGAGCTGCAGGAGTGAGGAAAGCCAGCTCTAAATTAGGTTACTGCATCTCTTCTTTCAAGCAGGTTAGCTGGCAGAGAGACGATCCCTCCCTGCTGGGGCAGAAGCGAGTGCCAGGCAATTACATCACGGCCTCAGCCCCTGCTTGCAGCAAAAGTTTCTAGCAATTGTGGCTGCAGGGTGAGGGGAAAAAAGCCTGAACATGACCCGAGTGGAGCTGAGGGCACTGACACATGAACGGGCTGGCCTGCGGCAAAGCGAGTTGTTTTGGTAGGAGGCAGCAGCAAACGCGTGACGTGATCGCCAGGAGCGGTTCAGCCTTGCACCCGCAGCAGCGAATTCACCCTTGGATGAATCAAGTCTAACTTTATCAGGCTTCCAAACGCCTGCCTGTCAGCGGCTCTGCCTGCTTGTCCATGCACAGCCGCCTCGATGCGATCTGCTCCCGGTTTCTGCCTCAGGCATTGCCTCTCCCTTGATATGGCCATAGCCCGAGACAGCAGAGCCTGCCCCAGCCTGCAGCGAGGCGGCTGCTCTGTTTTCAGAAGGGATGTGCCCCATTCTGCTCATGGAAGTGTTAACCCTAAACCTCCCTGCTCCCTGGGACCTTGAAAACTGCATGCCAGGAGAAGGCTGGGGGTCCCGGAGCCAAGGACGGTTCAGCGAGCCCCAGGTGCTCCCCTGAACAGAGAGCAGCGCCTTTGGCTTGGTGGAGGTGTTGCCTGTAGCCCGGGAGAGAGGGCCCAAAGCGCACTGGCACTCTGGGGCAGGCAGGAGGAGATCCCACGCTTTCACACTCTCTACCTTAACCACAGATGTGCCATTCCTCTCCGGTTTGTGCAAATACCGTTCCCTCCTATAAGGCTTTCCTTATGCAAGTATAAATCTCTTTTCAGATCAGATTTAAATCTGCCATTAATGGCAAGGTGTTATTAATCCTGCTTGGATAGATGGGGAAAGCAACACTGACAAAGGGGCAGTAATTTTCCACACATCAACACACCCAGAGAGGCCAGGGGGGCTGGAGTGGACATGCTTGCTGGCAGTGCTGACCCCAGATGCTCCTGACCAGCCCCAGCACCGTGGCAGGGGCCCGGGGGCTCCTTACCTTCATTCCTCCGGTTGTTGAGCTGGTTGAACTGCTCCGTAAACTCCGTCAGCGACTCCTCGATGGTCTCTGTCCGAGGAACCGAGAGTGAAAACCTCCGCTTGAAATTTTTCATCTTGTTCATTTTAGCTGGTGCTGCGAGGGACGGCAGAGCCCTGCGGGGAGGGGGAGAGAGCGGGCTGAGAGGGCTGGGCGATGCACGGCCCGGTCCCCAGCCCCACAGCTCCCGCTCTCTGGGGCTGGCAGCACCCCGACCCGAACGAGCCCCGGGGACATCATCTTCTCCAAGGCACCGCTGCTGCGTCGGGGCAAAAGAGGAGCCACATAGTCACCAGGGGAATCAGGTTCCTCGTGAATTTAAGAGCTGAGGTGCAGGGGGCTTCTTCTGAGCTAGTTATCAGAGATGAGCCCAGGGCCGGGCTGTGTACACTGAATCACGAGTACCAACACAGGCTGTGCCTTACAGCATCCTTGGAAACTCCAGGAATGCCTGGAGCAGGGAAAAGACAGGGTAGAAATAGAAGGAAAGCAAGAAAGAGTAAACAGTCACAGAGAAGATTCAATACCACGCTCCTCCCTGCGCAAGGAGGCACCTCTGCCCCGGCAGTTTGGGCTCTGCTTTGCCCTTGCAAGAAAGACGTCCTGAGCCAGCAGCAAAATGCTGAGCGGAGCCAGAGCCGGCCAGGGGATCCCCGAGAGCCACAGCACGGGGAGATGCTTCCAGCTCACAGCTTGCTCACAAGCTCCTGAATGACTCATCCTGTATGGGCATTAGAATCGCCTTAGCCAGGGATCTGATTAAAGCAATAAAACCCTTAAATGAAGAAAACCCTCAAGGGGCACACGGCGAAGCGTGCCGAGTCTGAGCAGCCACACGAGCAGGCTGAGGGAGCTCGCTCTGGGCGCCCCGGAGCCACACGCCGCTTTGCCTTTCCTACCTCGGCTCTTGCCAGGCCTGCCTGTAGCTCAGCAGCGCCGATGGGAGAGGGCTGCAGGAGCTGTCTGTGCAGGGCTTGGGCTTCAGCAGCAGCCCCGCTGCACTCGGGTGTTATTCCTCCTGCTCAGCACAGACCTAGCAAACAGCCAACGCTCCCCAGACCTGCAGACATCAGCATCTCACCCCCAACCAGCCCCAGCTCTGCCCCTTCCAGTCCCAGGCCCGAGGAGGTTTGGGTCTGTCCCTCTCCCCTTCCCAATCTGATGAGCGTAGGGCTGCTCCTCCACCAGCCTTTATCGTCTCAACCCTCCAGCCTGTGTGGCGGGGGCTTTCCATTTAACAGCACTGGACTCTAATACTACCCTCAGCCACCAGCCCAAGGGAGGATCTTAAAGGGAAAATCATCCTTTGGTACCAAACAGGCATCAAAAGCTACACAGAGCAGTTCTTTCCTGCACCAATGCACACATCCCATGGCTTCTCCTGCACCCCTGGAGCAGGTCGGCCCCCCGCTCCCGGGTGTCCCCACTGCAGCCGAGCAGCCCCCTTCCCTGGCTCTCCCCGCTCCTTCCCAGCCCCCTCGGGGCTTATCCGCACAAACAAACGGTGATGGTGATCGCATTCCAGACCGATGCGATCAGACTGATGCGATCAGACACAGCATCCGGGAGCTAATGCATCGTGTCGCCAGGGCAACGGGAACTCTTGGGTTGACATGCCTGCATCTGAAAGCTTAAAAGATTATCCGTCAGCAATATAAACACTCCGTTTGCGTGTCTGCCATGCTCTGCTGTGAGGCATGGCACCCTGCTGTGGGTGCAATCCCCTGAAAATCCCTGGGATTCACCTGAATGCTGGGGACTCATGCCCCTCAACCATCCCCACCCATCTCCCACCTTTAATGCTGCAGAAACCCAAAGCTGAAGGCTTGACTGGAATGCTTGTGTACACAGAATCAGGGCTGGGGTACTTGGCTGGGGGTGGGAAGGGAGGCTGGAGGCTGCTTTGAGTTGCAAAGCGAGGCAGGAGGATGCTAGACACAGCCACTCCAGGCTTCAGACATTCAGATGTTTTCTCAGCACTACAGAAACATGCTTTGACAACAAAGATGCTGGCACTAGTGAACGCTGCATTAACAAAGTCTCCATGCTGGTGCTTTCCTCACGGCCAAGAATAAAGTCTCCAAGCAGCGCCATTCCTTCTGAAGGAAAGGCAAAGCTTGACACTTGCTTTGGAGACCATTTTCCCAGCCCGTGGCTCCGATCTGGCTCCCTACCTTGCAAGCTAAGCGAGTTTTAACGAAGCACTGCTGATGTGTGGAAATGCCGCTAGTGTTGCAGGCACCCAGGGAACTAAACCCGCCTGCAGTGGTTTGCTCCAGCTGTGCATGCGGACACTGCTCCAGTGGCACTGGTAAAAGCTATGGAGGCTCCTGTGCCAGGCACTGTTTTACTCCCAAAGAGGAAACAGGAGCCCAGGGGAAACCCGCGATGCTCCCAGCAGGTACATCCGAGGCTCAAACAAAAGACAATCTTTCAGCATTAATGTTCAGATAAGCCCCGGTGATTATCCTTTCAAATTAGGGCATGAGCAAGTGTGCACACGTCTATGGTGAAGGCTACACTAACGAGCTGCACGCTGGCGGCATCCTGAGCCACCCTTGCACACGTCCGTAACCCAGCGAGCGCCGGGACGCGCTCGCAGCAGCCCTCCCCTCCTGCCGGCACGGCATCCCGCGCCCGGCGCGCTAGAAGGCTGCGGCACATCGCGGGGGCAGGCAGCGGGGGTCCCCAGCGGGCAGCACCCCGGGGTGTGAGGGCTTCGTCCTCCCTCCAGCTCCGTTTCTGCTGAGAGAAGGCATCCCCTTTTACAGCCAAACGGAGCAGCCCACCCCTCTCCCCAGCCATGGATTTCAAAGCAAGAATTGCTCGCCACTGCCTCTTGTTTTCCACCAGGTTTCGCAGGAGTGTACCGAAGGAAGTGGAGGCATTTATTGACTTTCCGAGAGAAAGTGACACTTGCTAAGCAAAGCCATGACATCACTTGTTTTACAGCCTGAAGGATCTCGAAGGGAATTACAGCAACCCCTGAGCTGTAGTCATCTCCGGGATGGAAGAAGCCGGCTGATTAACAACATGCAGAAACATGACGTTGCATGGTAGGACACGACGGGAAGAAGCAGTCTAAAACGGCAATAAGGAATTTAGGCATCAACAGGCAAAAATGAAATCACTCAGGCTGGAATTTGGCCAAGGAACAGGGACTAAAGCCAGCAGTGTGAATGATCTGCATTTACTGTAATACAGTCACATAGTAAATACTTGGCTAAAACACTTCAAAGAGCCCAAAGCTGAATCCCGTCAGGAAAGCTCATCACATGATCAGGACAAGATGTTAACGATTCTTTAAACTGCATTCAAAGCCACGTTCGCTGCACTAGCAATAACCGCCCTCACTATTTTTCAGTGAACTGTTCCCACAGGCATTCGGGCTGCCACTATCCACACGAAGCTCTCTTGCATTTCTACAGCGAAACCCTCTGGCTCTCTGCTGTGGAATTCAAGAGACAGGTATTTTAGGCACAGACAAGCCCTCGTCAGCATATGAAACTGTCCCCTTTCTCCTTCAGCATATTGCAGGGGCTCGGAAGCAAGGCTTTCAAGCAATAACCACTTTATTGCTTTTCACAAATGATAAGTGGCTCCATTTTTTTCTTACCATCTTAACAGACTCCTGCTCCCGTTTCCCCGCTGAAAGGGTGGAAGGCTTGGAGGGAACAGTATGCTTTTTTTAAGCTTTTTTTTATCCCCAGAGAGATTAACAGTTGTGTTTACAAGGCAAAATGAACAGTCCTATTCAGCAGTTACGGCTCACGCTTCTAGCTATTAGGTAGCATTGATTCACTCCTGCAAGTATCAGAGAAATGGTGAATTCTGCTCGTAGAGCCTTATTTGCTCTGCAAACACAGCTATCATGCAATGCTGCACGCGGCTACAGGGCTAAACAAACAACGAATCGAGGCACCCGTTGAATACGTGCCCCTCCTCGCATGGCAAGGCATGGAGACAAAAGTCAGACCCAACACAAGCTCACCAGCGTAGCCCATGTGCCAAGCGGCCCTCGCCACCGGCCAGCGGCAGGTCCCTGGTTTGGCCCGCTGATGTGCTCCCTCCCAAGCTCCAGCGCCGAGGAGGGGCAGAGAAAAGTAGCACGAGCTGCCAAGACGGCTGCGCGCAGGCGATGGGAGAGATTTCGGCCCCTCCACGGTGCACATTCCTGTGCAAACAGGAGCTCAGCACAACCCAAATTCCTCCTCCCCTCCGAAGTTCCTTGGCAGGGCCAGAGCCGGGTCCTCGGGAGATGTACGGAGGGGACGGGGAGAGATTCGGGGCTGTTCTGGTGAGTCAGAGGGAAATTACAGCATGCCGGGGATGACTAACATACACCAGGGGCGATGCCGAATTGTCTGCAGCAGCTGGGAATCCTACCGGGGCAAGGTCGGAGGGGCAGGGAAGGATATCAGCCCCCGACCACCAAATGAACATCTCCCCGGCTGCTCAGCTGTCGGCATGAAATCCTGCCTAGGGTAACAAGCTCCTGGCCGCTCCTTCCCCATGACAGATGCTGCAAAGCACAGTCCGAGTGCCCGGGCAGATTAGTTCAGCCGACAGAGGCTGCTCGGAGCTGCAGCGAGGACTGGCATGGCCCTGCAGAGCTGGGGCCGCATCCTGCTCAGCCTCTGCGCAGGGCAGCGGACCCTGCCCATCAGACAGAGCACTCTGCAGCAATTGCTGTTCCCAAAAGGTGAGTGATGACGGGAGAGAGCGAGGCCAGCTCTCCTCCCTCCACATTTGCCTCCCGCTGCTCAGCTCTGCTATTCAGGGGGCCCGACATTTCCCTCCTACACAGGGAGCAAAGCCCCTGCCAGGAGGTCAAGGTCCTGCGGGGAAGGGAGTGCAATCAATTCATATTAATCTACAGGAGCCCTGTAGCAAACAGCAAGACCATCATCCCAGGGCAGCGACTGTGCTGGGCACGATTGAAAAGGGAACTTTGGGTCTCCAGGGAGTCAGTCCATCCTCCCATTGCAATTTTTTTTCCTCCTGTACTGCTGGCTTCCACGATTACAACAAATGCAGCACACCAGGAATGTGATTACTGCAGCCAGGAGATCACTGTCCTCCCTTCTCACATCTGCAGCTCGGAGGAGGCTTGGGAGGAAAAATGATCCTGTAGCATATGTGCAAGACTGGCTTCCACGCCGGCTCTGACCCTCTCGGCATGCCTCGGTTTCCCCAGCTATAAATGAAGAATGATGATGCGTCCTTCCTCCCTCCCAGTTCGCTTGCATTTTCCTCGGTTGCGAGACCCTTGCAGGCAGCAGCCTGGTTTGCGGGGTGTGCAGCGCCCAGCACAGCGGGGCTTCTATCCCTCATTTGCAGCACCACAATTACTCCTTCGAAGTTGTTGTTAAGAGGCAGCGACGCAGGCAAAGCACAAGCCACAGGGAGCACGTATAGATCTCCGAGGCTCAAACAGACACGAAGATAGCCTGGGAAGGGCAAACGCTATGGAAAACCTCCTGCGAGCCCAGCCTTTGGAGACTTTATAACCTGTACTTGATGCACGGGTGAGAGTGGGAAGGAAAGCCGTTTTGCTAGATGCGCATTTCCACTCTGGTTTGCCCCAGTCCTGACAATGAGCCCAGTAACAAGAGCACACAAAGGAGGTTTGTTCTGCCTTTGTATATTTTGCCTTTCTCTGTGTCCACAGCCCTGTGCGGTGCAGTCAGCAGTTCCCACTTGGCTCTTCCCTTCCCGGCTCTTGGTGAGATCAGGGCAGCTCCGAGGAAGGCATTAAAATGACGGTCATTATTCCAGCAGCCTCAAAACACTAGGCACTTATTCCTCAGCCGAGGCTAACCTGAGAAAAGTGTCCAGTGTTCGGCTGGAGCAACAACAGACTGCTAATAGCCAGTCTGTCCACCAGCCACCCTAGTCACGGGTGGGAGCTCAGTGCGCACATTGTCTGGGAGCTGTGCTGCGCCGCCCTGAAGGTGGTCGTGTCAGCGTTTCTATGGTACGGTCATCGTCTTCGGGGCATGAGCGGTCTGGACCCGCAGCCGCTGTGGATCAGCGGATCCCCGGCTCCAACTCATCCGTCACTGCTGGTTTACACCAGGAGGGCAGGCAGCGGGAAACGAGTCTCAGCAAAAGTGCACGACACAACTGCGTTTGGCTGAGACAGAGACGCTCCCTTTGACACTCTATTTTGCTATGGCAGTTATCTAAGTTATTGAGACTTAATTTACGATCGCTCGGGAATTCAGGGCGCGTGTCCTACGGGCAGCGCTCGCCGTGATGGCAGCGCTGCCTCGCTCCTGCGGCGGTGCTAGACCACGGCCCAGGACAGCCGGGGTGCAATGAGACGCTTGGGAGCAAAGAGCTGTGCTGAGATTGCTGGGACAGCAGCACTTTACAGCTCAGGTATGCTCCTGGAGGTGCTGCTGATCGGCTGCATGCTATTTAGCCGTTCTCACCCCTTGTCCATGACTCACTTTCTCCTTTCATCCTTTTATCACACAGCGGGCACCTCCTCCACAACAAGCATCGCACTACGTGTATACCAAGCTCCTAGCACAGCGAGTAGCTCCTGCAATATCAACACAAGTAATTACTGAAGAGGAACGCTACCAGCAAAAGCCAGCCTGGTCCTTGCCTTTTATGACACTCCACCGATTACTGACTGACAATTAACGAGCACAGCCCAAGCTGCACCTGAGGCAGATTGGCCCTTGCTGCTCCACGGCAGGGACCTCGCTGCGAAGGCTGCCTGCTCTCCACGAGCGCCCTGGAGACCCGATGTCCTGTGCTGCCCTCTCCCCGCATCACCGCCCCGTTACCTGGCTGTCATGTCACGCCCCAGAAGTGACAGAGGCTCCTGACTATGCAAGCATAACCAAGAAAGTGTTCACGGATCCTGCTGAATGCGAGACACTCCAGAAAGACAAACCAAGCACTGTCACCCCCGCAGCTGGCAGCCGGCATTCCCGGGTGGCTGGGAGAGACAGCAAGGAGGGTGCCAGCTTCCAGCTGCCAAAGAAAGTCATTCTCAGTAACACAAAGCCACTTATTTTCTCTCCCAGGAGTGTTTAACCTGTGGCTGAGGCTGTCAGCACCTACCCTTCCTTTATTGCTAGATGGGAAGGAGGATCCACACTATGGGAGAAGATCCCTGGTGCAGGAGAGACCGAGTCCCGCTGAGCCTCTCCCCGAGCCCCGTCCCCGGCACACCTGCAGCTCCGTCCCGCTGCGTGAAGCTGTGCGACGCTCTCACCCACACGCTCACACAGCATGGCGTATGTAGGGTCTGCTGGCTTCTTAATTGCTATTTTCTTTCCTCCTTTTCCTTTTTTTTTTTTTTTTTTTTTTTTTTTAAATTAGAGCTTTCGTTCTTTCCCCAGCCCACGCAGAGCTCCCAGAGCTGCAAGCTTGTCTGCGATTGCCACACAGATGAGAGCTCATGGAAAGCCAGGATTCACTTTCCCTACAGTGGTCAGGAGGAGCCAGGATAAGCTGTTTCCTTCTCTCTTTAACAGAAAATACTGGAATTTTCCTCCTGCGACCCATGATTTCATCCTCCACCCAAGACCTCACTTCTGGCACGTGAGAACAAGGCTGAAAGGATGGTATCGGTGCAAAACGAGGACCGGGGGTAATTCATTTCTTCAGCTGCAGTGTGAAAGGCAGACAGGGGAGTCAGCTTCGACCGGCTGCCCAGGGCCGCGGTGACAGCTCAGCTGGCACCACGCTGCCTCGGCTCCGCAGGGACAGCTGAGCAGGGCGATCACACAGTTCTGCTGCCCGAGCCCCCTTTCTAAAAGCATTCCTAGGGATGGTATTTAAAGAAACAGAAATTACATCCTGTACCCCCGACAGTCACGTGGAATTTGTGAAATGCAGCTACCTCTGGTGCAAAGAAAAGGAGGGGGACAGCAACCAGCGCACCACGAAAAGGTCAGATTCTCGTGAAAAGTCTTACCGGGGGACCCTGGTATCGAAGGATCTTGACAGGACCAAATTTCCCAGAAAAACAGAAAACCCTTTTAATATAAACAGAAGCGCAACATTTATAAGAAGCAGCACCACCACAAGCACTCAAAGCAATTAAAAGCTCAGCTCTTCGCCACGCATTTTCTAGGAGACTAGAAATACACGGGGTCCAGCTTGCCCGGCTCTACCCTGATAAACCGCACTTATAAAAGGGCTGAGACCTCTGCCAGTTATGCTCTACAATCCGTAAATACCTGGATTTCTGTGCCACGCAACCCTGGCAATGGGAGGAGGAGCTGGAGAGACTGTACAAACCCCTTCATACGGGATTAATGCTCCCTCCTCCCCCAGCAAGCTCCCAGCTCAGATCCAGCAGCTCCTTGGAGCCAACACCACCAATAAACCAGCCCCCCCCCCCGGACAGATCTTTCTGCAGTAACAGGAAAAGACAGGAATGAAAGGGGACGGTGCTCCCGACCTACTGCTCCCCACCCCAGCACAGTTTACAGTACCAGCTACGGACTGGGTTTCTCCCCAGGACTGGGCTCTGGAGCAGCGGTACCACTGTTTGGCATTAGGCACATAAAACTCTTTGCAGCAAGGTTTCCAATCTGATTTAAAGCTCTGGAATAGTCACAGGGTAGCAAGGTAGAGAGCAAACACTGCAAGTCTACTTCCCTGACAAGGACTGCACTAATCTGGTATTTAATCTTAAATCAGTTGTGCACCCATCCTTGGAGGGCTTGGCGCACGTGTGTGGATGTATTTCTCCCTCAGATGGGAGGGAAATGCAGGCACACAGGTAGGGAGCATGATGAGCCAACGCTTGAGGAATCAGAGCATTTCAAAGCACAGCACAAACAGTAATTACTTTTGGCATCCCCATCTCCCCCATAATGGGAATATCTTTTATCCGAACCCTTCCTTATCATGATTACCGCAGCGGTGCTTAGAGCCGCAGCCAGGGGCGAGATGTGCAGGTGGGCATCCGTGCGATCCTTCTGGCTTGGCTTTGCTTCCCAGATCCAGAGCCCACACCTCATCCTCACGATGAGAGAAGGGATTGCTCAAGCCCTCGCTCCAGCTGGCGATCAGGGACTTCTGCTCTACTAGGCTGCTGTCAAGGCTGGAGGAAGGCAGGAGATGTAAAAAGCCTCTTGAATCAAGAAGCGGCTGCCAGGGATCCCAGTGTGATAAGAGCACTGTTTTGGGGGAGCGAACTTGCAAGAGCTCCGTGTTGCTGCCTAGCTGCCAGGTTTTGAGACACCCTCGCACCAGCATGCACAGCCCCCAGGGCCGGTCCTCCCTCGCCCCTGGCCTGTGCACATGCATCACCTCGAAAGCCCGGCAGCGCTTTGCCTGCCGCGGGGGGATGCACCACTCGTGCCCTTCCGCTGCAAACGCTTCAAGCTGCTCCTGTACAGCAGGATTTCACCTGCTCTCCTGTCCCCCGCGCTCTCTCCCCTCTCCCCATTTCAATGTTCAAGTTTTTCTCCGTAATCTGAAGGGAGCCAAGCGTCGCTGCCGTTCCTTCTCTGGCTTCTCAGATCTCAGCGCTGATACCGCCGCCAATAACACTACACTCCTTATTTCTGCACATGAAGCATTTCCACTTTGCAAAGAGCCAGGGGTTGGGCAACACAGTGAAAACCAGACATTGTCTGGGCCACATGCAGGGAAGGCATAATGCAGAAACAAACACCAAAAGAGATTTTCTCAGTAGCAAATGTCTCAGGGAACAACTAGTGAAAGCAAATGAAGCGGATCCTCAAATAGTCCTGCTCCACTTAGGATCTGACTAGCGCAATCGACATTAAATGAGGGGCTCCCCCAGATGTACGGCAGCTCCTGGGATCTGGGGGTTGCCAACCAGCTTGGACGTGTGCTCATATGGCAAAAAGCTTCTCAATAACTGTCTTGCCTCCTCCACCAGCTTCCGTAGAAAGAGCTGGGGGAGCAGAAAGACAGGAGCCTGGTCTGAGCTGCAGAGACGCTCCCTCCCCTTTGCTCCTCATCCTGATGTCTGCCGCCGTACCTGCCTGCCCCTGGGCAGCCCGGGACAGGGACGTGCTTGCAGATCAGACCGTCCTGCTACGTCCGTGCTGTACCGCCTCTGCTCGGGAAGCTCTCTATCAGGTATTTTGCACCAGCAGCACCATTTTCCTTAAACACAGGGGTGCTACAAGGAGGCTGTGGGGTTGCCCAAGAGCCCAGCCCAAGCCCTGCGATGGTGCAAGCCCTCCAGGATCCCAAACCCGGCGAGATGCTGCCTTCCAGGAAACCTCTGTCCCTGAGAGAGCAGCACATCTTCGCGGGGCATCCTCAGCCGTCCTTCTGCACTGCCTGGAGTCACCACCTGCCTGACACCCTTACCCCACCGCAGCTAAGCACCACCACGACTGCGACGTTTTCGTGTTAAACCAAACATCTGGATACCAAATAGAGATATCCTAGATGAAACACGTATAAACAGATTAAGCATGCCTCAGTGCCTGCAAACCTCTGCTCACTTCCCTATGGAGGGCAACATTTCATGCATATCTGGGAACCTGGCAAGCGCACACTGTTTAGATAAACCTTGTGCCTTGTTAAACTGTAAATAACATCTGTTTTGCCAAGCCGAGCCGAGCCCCAGCTCGCCGCTCCGTGTCCTGAAAGCTGCAATGTCAGTCACGGGAATGGCAGACAATGCAAGTATCTTCGGTGGGTTTTAAAATAAAGAATTTATCTCTTTTTTTTTTTTTTTTTTTTTAAGCTCATCTTTCCACTTCTCTCTTCACTCCCAACCCACCTCCCCCCTGCACTTTAAAAACTATCGCAACTCTCACTGCATACCGGTTGAGTCCCCCCCACAGCTGCCCGCAGCTCTGGTGTCCTTGACAAGCGAGGTGGGTTTCTGCACGAGCCTTGGAAACTGGGGGAGATAACAGAGCCCAGCATGAGATAAACAGCGAAAGAGAGCGAGGGAGAGCGATCTCTTGCAGGAAAACACATGGCTGGACTCACCAGTCCTTGGACACTGGTAGGAAGAGATAGCTGCTGGGCTGCAACGCGCGCTGACCCGTGGCCTACCGCCGCCCCTCTGTAAGGCAGCAGAAGCACATCTGGAAATAATTCCAAATATAGCCCCCCCACCCCCCAAATCAAAACACAGACATATTTCCACGTGGTTTTCAGTAACAGGCCACGAGAGGCAAGGAGGCTCAAAGCTCAGACAGCGAGATGAAAAGGGACTACGTCACGCAGGGCTGTTCAAAGCTCACTTGGTTGTATTCAATGCTACTCCTGCCTCACGAGCTGATAAGCTGTATGCTTCATGGGAAATGCTCCAGATAAGAAAGGATTATAATCCTGAGACCCAAAGAGACGAGCGATTTGGCCTACGTTCACACAGCAGATCATCGGCAGAGCTGAGATGCCCCCCTCTCAAATTCTTATCTGGTTTTATACTGGTGGGGTCGCTTGTACGCGCTGCAACGAACTGCGCTTGCAATGCTGCTATCATAGTGCGATTAGTTGCACAATTAATCTTTAATAAGAAGGGATTGAAAGGGATTAAGTACTTAAATAGAACACGTGCTGCTAATGTAATTTATAAAAACATGCCTTCTCCCTCAGATACTGCCACATTTTCCTGGAATGAAAATGACTCAACTGGACCTTTCCTCTGCACCTCCCGCACAGAGGAAAGACCTGTTTCCATCCCTGCGGAGCTGCAGCTGGGGTCCGAGAGGAATTCAACAGCGCGACGGGCATCCCTGCACATCCCAGCCATGGCTCCCCAGGGACAGGGCAGCAACAAGAGCGACGGGAAAGCTCCTCACTGCTATTGCTCTTCCCAGGGGCTTTGAGAGTTATTGCTAAAGCAAGGGGATCACGGTGGAAGGGAAGGATGTGAAGGTGGTACTGGGAGGTGCATGCTGGGGTGTTGTGATGGCTCATTTAATGGAAGGAGCAGTTTGGGGACACAGAGGCACTCCTTGCATTTTTTCCTGTCTTTTGGACGAGACACAAAACAACCCCTGGGTATGCCCAAAAAGAGCATTAAAACCACTAGTTCTGCCTCCTCTTCAGATTCCCAGGCAGGTAATGTTGCTTCTCTGCCCCACACGTACCAATTTACATTTCAAATGGTGTTTGCAAATTCCTGCCTAAACCCCAGGTACTAGGAAGGCTGCCCAGGCGCCCCAGACCTTCAGCAGCCTTTCGGGGACCCTTCCAAAGAGCTGACCTGGCTCTGAGGCGCCTGGGCAACGCAAGGACTGTGGGGCTCAAACTGCTGCTCCTGCAGCTTCAGTTCCCGTGTCCCCATCTCCCTTCGGCTACGGGCACAGCAGCAGCTCTTGATGCTGACGATGATTTGCGACGGCCCCGACAGCCCATCCTCCCCCACCTCAGACCCACGTCGGAGAAATTTTCTGCCTTGAATCACAAACCAAACCAGCGGAAAAATAAACCCCTTGGCTCCTCTGACCAGGGCAGTCCGAGGCATCCCTTAGAGGTTTCTTGCCTTGACCACACAAGCCTACAGTGAGACTTGGCCCTGCACAGGTTTCCTCTGCGCTGGGCAGCACTTCAGACTCTAGCTCTTCCTTGAAAAAGAAAACACGCCAGCTGATGGGCTCAGGCGCTGTGCAGGTTCTTCCCCTGCTCCATCTGAAGCTGCTGTGAGGGGTGACATGGGCTCTGCGCTGTCCCCCAGGTCCCACGGACCCCACTGACAGGCAGGTCTGCTCAGCACCCCCATCCCCAGCGGGCCCTGGGGACCGACTCGGTCACATCCCGCGCAGGAGGTGCCTGCAGCCCGCGGCACTCCGGTGCGGCACTGCTGGCAGAGCAGCTCCCCGCCCGTGCCGAACCTGCTCCTGGGATAAACAGAGGCTTTCAGTCTCCAGGGTTGCTAATTCACCTCCTCTGGCCAGTGCCATGCTCAGGAAACACACAATATCAATGCCTTTACTGTAGAGGCGGATCGCGAGGGCTGCAAAGGCTCGCCCCTAGATGTGGTCTTCTTCAAGCAGGACAGGGAACATTGGCAACCTGCAAAAGAGGTCCCCTCACAGCCACAGTCCGGGACGTAGCTGCTCCCTGCTCTGGGCTAACACTGGCCTTCAGTCCCCTAATTGCAAACATGAAAAGCAAACAGCACACAGAGGTACCCAGCCACAGGCTGACTCGTTACGTCCCTTCTGAGAGCTTGATGGGCAGGGCTGTAAGTCAGATATAACCACGATGGGCAAAATACAAAGGACAGATAAGAAAAGGCTGGGATTTGTGAAATACAGTTTGTTCCCGACTGCCCATACTTCCTGTATCCTGTGGCACAGCGATTACTGTGCAGTAATTAGTTAATAATTACAAGCTGACCAACCCTCAAGAATATCTGTAGCAGATGGAGCAATATATGCTTTAGGCTGAATGCAGATTTTTCTGACTGCTTCTCCCTTGCCCTTAAATCGCTGCTTCAATTTGAGGCATGGAGAACAGATGCCAGAAAGGTTATTATGTCCACAGTAACACAGGAACAGTTCCTCGCCCTTCTGTGATCACTGTTTGTTCAAGGATAGCCAAGCATTTCACTAATACCAACTGCACCTCAGCCTAGCAGTGAATTTGGCTGTTATCCCCCCCCAGGGAGAGGAAATACAGAAGTGCAGAGACGGGATGGGACTCACCCAAGGTCAAACAGCAAGTCAGTGGCACAGCCAGGAGAAGAGTCCCCGAGATCTGGCCCTGGGTCCTACCTCCAAACCACTACTGCAGCACCATTGCCTTTGGTCTGTTGTTTATAGATCACCGCTGCCCAGATCTACTCTATCCAGACTGGATCCTGAATTTCTGAAGCACACTCTCTCCCAGGTCACCAGTGATGCTGGACTGCAGAAATGAGCTATAGTTTCTAGCCCTCTGTGCTATCTGGGTGACGGCAGAGATGACACAAGCACGCATTACAGAAGAGATCCTGCTAGGAAACTAGAGAGGATTTGTGACACTCACAGCCTTGGCGGTGACAAACTTGCCGTGTCTTGAGCTGCGGTGGGTCTACGACTTCAGCGGAGCGATGCTGACTTACACCACTTGAGCATCTGGTGAAGTAAGGCAGAAAGTGGAATTTAACCTACCAACATGGGCAGATGCAATAGGAGGATGCATTTTCTGGGTGAAGAGAGATCACTTTAGCTGCTATTATACCCTTCAAACCAGATTTTTAAAGTCCAAAATAAAAAAACCCAAACAAACCAACGTGCTATTGAAGATCCCTGCAGGTCCCTGGCTGCACCTTGGGTATCTACAGATCAGCAGCGTTTGCTCCAGCATAGGCTCGGTGCATAGGCTGCTAGTCTAAGAGGTTTTCCATCAAATAATTCAAGTCATGCTAGAAGGCATAAAACCAAGCTCCAGGTGATGTTCCACCCTGGAATACAGAAAAAAACCCAACGCCGATGAATTTATATGCATGTGCATGTTCACAAGCGCGGAGTTAAGGCTCCCGTTCATAAACCTTGTCTGATTTAGTAACTAAAAAAAGCTACGGCTTCAAAAGCGGGCAGTGCTGGGGAGAAGCGGGTGCGAGCGGGGGGGTTTGCAGCTAAATCTAACGGGGGTCATGAATCATAACCCCTGAGTGACCAGCATATTAACACTTACCAAATAATTAAATAGACCGAGTAAAAATAAACTATTTAAATCAAAATAGAGAAATAGCAGAAATAAATGGAACGTTTGGAATGTTTCTGCTTCCCAAAAAAGGCACATTTTTATTTCCTCAGAGGTTTCAGTGTCTATGGCCAGCTTCAACAGCCTCTCCTTTTTAATTTAGCAATTCAATTAAAAGTCACCAAAACAACAGCAGCACCCCACGAAACTGGTCAGATACAGCCCCCCGCCCCGCTCCAAAGCCCCTGGCTGGGGAAATTTGGGTTGTTTTAAAGGAAAAAGCTGAGCATTTCAGAGGTTGGGGAAGAAAGAGAGGGAGGGGGAGAGGGTTCACGTAGAAGTATTCAGTAATAAAAACATGACTGCATGGCAGGTCATGAGCAAAAACTGAAAGGGTGCCCAAAAGACAAAGAAAATTCATGTCACCGCAGAGCACAGCGGGAGACGGGCTGCTAGCTGCAGACCGGCACAAACAGCACATGTTGGAGAGAGTATCGGACCGCAGACCCGGGGATGGGACCTTGCTAACACCAGGAATACGCTCCTTGCCTCAGTTTCCCACCTGATAAATGAAGATGATAGTACGAGCTCCAGGGTGGTGCGAGGGTGAATGGTTTGGGTGTAATTAACAAAATTAAAAAGTAAGAAAAGAATTGGATGGAATGCACCATTAATTGGCAATGAAGCGTCTTCATTAGCAGCGCCCTTCCTTCCAGGTGCAGACAGAAGCTGGGCACTTTCCCTTCCCCAGGCACGGACGAAAGGGCAGCAAATGCACCACCGCTCCATCCCGTTTGCTTCCTCCTCTATGCATCACAAGCATAACAGCTCTGATGATACCAGGTGTTCCTGCACCTCTGGCAGAGGTGACTGGTACCAGGCACTGACAGCTCTGTAGCAGAAATTTGCTGCTCAAATAATTTATTATTTTTGTTATGGTAGTGCCTGCTGGCCCCAGAGACTGAGGGCTCGCTGTGCAAAAGGCAGCAATGAGAAATTGTCCCTGTTTCAAAATGCCCCTGATTTAAACCCGCAAAGGAAGATAAAAGGGCAGCAGAATACAGGGCCAGGCTCACGGCGGGTCAGCGTCAGACCCCGGCTGCCTGTGCACAGCCTGAGATGCTCTGAAATGGCTCCACCTCAGCTGCTCTGGGAGACCTGGTTCCCAGAAAGCAATGAGCATCCATCTTTGAAAACAGCAGGTCAAACATCCCCCCCCGTTCCACAGCGTGAACACTTTTAGAGTTATTTATCCTCCCAGCACCCTGCTGTGGCAAGGATGGTACCTGATGTAAGACGGGAGCACAGAAAAGCCACAAACAAAAGCAGAAAAGCTGGTGCTGGCATCTGAAGCCGACTCTCTGAAGCAAGTGCCCCAAAGCCTGGAGCATCCTTCCGCTTCACGAGCTGCCTTCCCGCAGGTCCTGCCTACCCTTGAAACTGTGCTGCATTATGCATTCAGCACACGAGGGAGAATTTTAACAAGAGCCCAGCTGCTGCTCAGGTGTGAAAAGAAATGGTCAGATTTTCAGCAGAGATCAGCCCTGTGGGCAGGCATGCTGTGCTGAAGATATGTGGACATTTCCCAGTGGGAATGTGGCGTGCCTCGCCTCCCTGCAAAAATCTAGCCTTAATTGTGGTGGCTTGGAGCTCATCCCTGAAACAGCGAGGAAACCCGAAAGGCAAGAGAATACAGATCTCAAGTTGTGACGGGAGATACAGCAAGAATAAGCCGCACGAAAGGAGGGAGGCAAAGAAAGCACAAGAGAGATGAGAGATTGCAGCGGTGTCAGCAGCACAGATGAACCCCAGCCATCTCTGAAGGCTTGCTAGCTCTGCTCGCTGGCTTGAAAATAATTTCACACCAGCTTCTTTTCCAGCCAGGCTGGCTAGACAAAGATACGAGCTAAGATTGTGAGCGACTGAGCAAACAGGCAGCAGATGAGCAACACTGGCTGCAGGCAAAATGCTACCTGAAAAGAAACCCTGATTAGAAATGTAAAGAGAGAGCAAAAGATGCTCCATCTGATTACAGATCGACTCTGCAAAGTTAATTGTTCACCAGGTTGTAATGTGGGCTTTCGCATCCATATTAATCAACAGGTTGCTTTCTGCTATCAGTTTTCCCTTTACAAACAGCAGAAGCAAGTTAATTTAGAGAAAAGCAAACCCAGCAGGCCAAACCTCCGCATGGACAGAGTTTCCTGAAAGCAGCTGAAAGGCTTTTTTAAAGAGAGACCTTTTATTGTTTTCCTACCTGTAAAGATGCAAACTGAGACCATGCCATCAACCAGAGCTGACCTTTCCGGGCTTCAGTACACTGATTACCCAGAGCAAAACTCACTCCAGGCTGGGCTGGGATCTTTTCTGAACTCTGTCGCTGGCCCCAGAGTCAAGACCCCCGTCCTGCTGCCTGGAGAAGCTGCTTTCAGTTTGCCTCAATTTCCCTGAGTGTGGAAGGAGAATTTGGGAGGCTCTTATTGAGTATAAACCCTCCTGGAAACTCTTACTATTATTTGGACAGGACTCCAAACACGCGTCCCAGATTTTCTGGAGATTCTCAGACCTCCTGGCCCAAACCTCAGGTCTGTATGGAAGCCAGAGGAATGTCTCAGGGTTTACAAGGATTGACCAAACATTCATTTCTCTCCAGAAGGCCAGACCAAAGGGATGGCCTCAGTGGAAACTGCAACGTGGACATTATAATGCATACACAACATATGGAAAGTACATATATGGGTTTCTGTCTCACCAAGCGGCAGGGTGCAGCACGGAGGGATCCTCGTGGACTTGGGAGATCAAAACTCAATTCCCTGTGCTACCACAGGCTCCCTGTAGCACCTTGAGCAAGCCATTTTGTCTCTCCACTTTCCCATCTGCAAAATGAAGCTGCCTTCATCTATCTTGTCTAGTTACGGTGCCAGCAACAGAAGGCAAAAGCTGCCTGCTCCTGCACCGTGCTCTTGGCACAGCGGGGCTGTGCCCCAGCCCGTGCCTAACTGCGATGCACAGGACAGCAACAACGGCAATACATGCATACGAAAGGCAGCGGCTAAAGATTTAAAGCAGCTGGTTTGGAAGCCAGGACAAAGCAGCCGGGCACGTCTGCTGCATTTCAGTCACCTGTAACGTTCCAATACGTGACACCACCCCTTCACTCTTTGTCACTCGCTTGCAGCGAAGCCTATCTGAAGGGTCCATTCACGGACCACAAAGAGTGCTTGTGCAGTGAAAGGGGCCTTCACAGCATCGAGACAAGTATTTTAGTGCTTCCACGCCTATCTCTGCCAGCATCCCAAAGCTCTGTAGATCTCAGGGAGCAAACCTCTGAGAACAAAGCAAGGTCAAGTGTTAACAGATGGGGGAACGCAGACGTGGGGATATGGTGACGTGTCCAAGGTCAGACAGAATCCATGGCAAGGCCAGGGACAGGGTCAGATCTCCAGAGTCCTGTTCTTTAGTTACAAAATTTCCTCTCTTTTCCAAGCAGGGTAAGAGAGGAGGAACTCCCAGCCATTGCTGGGGAGGTTGTTCCACTACTCATTTATTAATTGCCCTCATTTGGACATGGTACCAATGCTTTCCTGCATTAGTGAGTAAGCCTGGGCTCTTGGAAACAAATCTGTGAAATCTGCAAAACCTCCCATCAAAAGTGGTCCTGCCTGGAGAACGGGCACCAAAACTTGCACAGCAGTCTTCTGGCATGACAAAGAGAGTCTAAAAATCAGCAAACTGCGAGCTGGATGCCTCACACGTACACACACAGATGAAGTTTCATGGACGGGGTACCAGCGGGTGAACCAGGTGCTCTCCTTCTATTCCTGCCTCTGTTCCTTCTTTGCACCAGGCTCTTGGACATGTCACGTCCCATCGATGTACCTGTATCTTCTCCAGGGAGGAAAGGATGCTCTAGACTACAAATGCACTTTGAGATCTCAGCGTGCCACCGCCGATGAGTTCCCGCTGACGCTAACTGATCTGATGGCCTGCTGTTTGCATCAAGGGAATCTTTCCAGGATCATGGGAACTGCTTTTCATGACCTCTCCACAGATGGGGTGACCCAGATGCCCTTGTCAATGCCTGGTGAGGCTGGAAAACAAGACTCTGCTTGCATTTACCACATTTCAGCTCTGTGTGTTAGCGCATGTGGCAGATCTACACGCTGCCCCATGACCACTGAGGAAGAAATTAATCCCATTTCCTTGCAGAAGAGGGTCCTGTCCGAAGGCACTTGCCCTTTCACAAATCTCATCTGGAGGCACTAACTTTCTGCCCGCCGCTCGTTCAAAGCGCTTCCCCTTCGGGCGCCTTCCCCGACCCCCAGCACGCACACATCGCACCATTCATCTGGTTGATGCAGAGCACAAAACCCCGATGCCAGCAGCCCCAGGCCTGACCCTGGTGCTTTCTTCTTTTCAGAGCTAATGCCACCATTGTGCCCACCAGCCAGCATGCTCGTTCCAGTTTGTTTTCATGGAAAGAAGAGCCAGTTTATTAAAGCCTGGCTTTAGAGGAGCTAGTGCTGGCACGGCAGGGAGACCAGCTCTGAGTGGGCGGTCTCGTCTGGGGAGCTCCTTGCCAGCGAGGAGGGGGACAGGCATTTTGGGGGCAACGTCTCCACACCCCTGGGAACTTGTCAGAGCAACAGGCGCGTTGGAGAGACGCAGCTGATACCGACACCCACAAAAAAATGCAGCACAAGGAGAATGCCACGCTGCCGGCCAGCCAGCAGCAGGACTCCAGCCTGAGCAGGGGAACCCACCCGACAGACCCTGGGTGGCAGCCCCCCTGCAAACTTTCACGCTGGAGACAGAAGGGTCCCCCCAGGTCCTTCACAGGGGGACTCCTGCCAGGGGTGTCTACCAAGCAGCACATGCTGGAGAAGCCGATAGTGAGTAAAGGGCTCCCTAAACCACGTTTAGGACCAAAACATGCGCAGGGATCTCCTCCACCAGGGAGAAGACAGGTATAAATTCTCGCTGCGTTCGGTACAGAGCTGAACCCTCCCTCACCCCATCTCCAACTTCAGCCATCCCCTCCCCTAGCACTTTCTGCCCAAAGAGTCCTAAAGGCAGCCGCAGTCCCCGACCCAGCGCTGCCCGGCCGGCGGGGCTGCGGGAGGGGAGGGCCGGGGTCCGCCAGCCCGCTCGCCCCGCTCGCCCCGCTCGCCCCGCCGCCCCGGCACTCACCGGCCGCCGAGCAGGTTCGCTCCGCTCCTTCCTCCTTCCTGCCGCCGCCACGCCGGGGCCCGGGGAAGAGCAGGGGCGGCGCTCCGGGCTCCGCACCGGGGCCGGGCTGGGAGCGGGGCCGCTGCTGGTGCTGGGGCAGAAGCGGTGCCGGAGCCGGAGCGGGGCCGGAGAGGGTCGGGAGCGGGGCTAACGCCGGTGCTGGAGCGGGGCCGGGGCCGGAGAGAGTCTGGAGCGGTACCGGTGCCGGAGCCGGAGCAGAACCGGGGCCGGAGCGGGGCCGGAGCCGGAGCAGAACCGGGGCCGGAGCCGGAAGGGGTCGGAGCGGTGCCGGTGCGGGTGCGGTGCGGATGCGGGACCCGGCGCGGTGCCGGCGCTTCTCTCGGTGCGGCTCTGGCTCCTCCCCGCCGCAGCTCCGGGATAAGGAGCCCGCTCGGCCCCGCTGCCCTCGGAGCCGGCCCCGGGGTCGCGCCGGGACGGCCGGGAGCGCTGCGGGCAGGAGCCGGCCCTGCTCAGGCTACACGGCGGGGAGCCGGCCTGCTGCGGGCTGGGGAGCCGCGCACAGACAGACAGACAGACAGAGAGACAAACACACGAGTCAGGGGAGTTCCCTCCTGTAGCTCTTCCTCCTCGTCCTTGAGGCTCCTGGCAGATGCATGTGAGCAGCCCGTGAAATGGGCGCACTGGGGAGCCGAGGGCTGCCCGCAGCCCTTGGGCAGCCTTGGAAATTTCAGCCTCTGCCGCTCCAGTGGGGTTATGTATTTAGCAGCAGCTTCACCATCCAATCCAGCTATTTATTGTCTTATATTTAGCCAAACATTCTCAGTTTGCCAAAAATAGACCAGCCATGGAAATAAATCAGGCTGACTGGAGGTGCCAACACTGTCTGTCTGAAACTAATTAATTTCTTATATCCCCAGCTATATTAATCCTCGCCTTCCCTCTACAGACCATCCTGTCTGTCAGTAGAGTTTTTGTAATTAGTGGGTATTATGCCTGAATCTGGGGGATGTGCAGGAGGTTTAACGTGGCCGGGGGAGGCAGAGGGGTGCCAGCAGGACGCCTGGGCAGGGAAGGAACAAAACCCCTTTGCACAGCGTATGGGGAGTGGGAACCCGGGGGACACAGCAGAGCTGGTGAGGAGGAAAGGGGGCACAAGCTCTCCGGGGGGAAATCCTATCGCAGGGTAACATATAGGATCTTCTCCTTTCCAGACATCTGAGATTCCACAAGGAAGACTGTCCAGAAGACACA
Source organism: Nipponia nippon (assembly GCF_047370975.1). Lineage (NCBI taxonomy): Eukaryota > Metazoa > Chordata > Aves > Pelecaniformes > Threskiornithidae > Nipponia > Nipponia nippon. Next base: position 5,440,577 of record NW_028262342.1, read on the forward strand.
AATTCAGGCTTCCTTAGTTCTGCTGCTGCCAGAACTCCTTTTTCCCTTTTCCTTTTCGAACGTGGGAGTCTCGGGGGACTTGCTGACTCTCATTTCTTATATTAGAACCATCAAGTTTGCTGGGAGACACTGCGAGGAACAGGGAAGTGGTTCACAGATGGCATTGCAGAATCGTAAAAGCTGAGCCCCCGTGGCGGAAAGGGACCTTTTACCAGGCTCCATTTTATTTGTTCACTTTAGCCTGTCCCATGGCAACACCCAGCCAAGACTCGAAGCCCTTAGCAATGCTTGTCTGCTCTGTGAGTGGGGTAAACCATTCGATACCAGCTCTTCAGTCAACTCAGCTAGCAAGCACGTGAGCGAAGACTCGTCTGAGCACACGGGGCTGAACGGACGGGCTCTGAACTGGAACTGCCCCTCCAGAAGCAGACGTGGAGTTCGAGCTTAGGCACATTGCCCCAGCTGGGGCACGGTGACTTTGCAGCAGGGCTAAGACCCGGTCCTCTGTGACACAGGGCAAGCAGCTCGTTTCTCACTGCCCTGAGCAGCCTGCTTCTCACCTGCATCCTGCGGATTTGCATCCTTTGCTCTGCAGGGCTCGGGGAGGAGCAGCAAAGGGTAAGACCCAGAGGCACGATGTGCAGGCTGGCTCTCGGCTCGCGTGAACGACTGCCCTGCCTTAACCCCTGGTCAATGAGTACCTGGTCATGTGGGCTGCAAAGTCAGCGGCAGCTCCGGGTGACGTTAGCCATCACGCTCCCTTTATGCCACTGGCCGCAGAAGCTGGCACGTTGTCTGCAGCCCAGCGGTCCAGCCAGCCTCTGGCATGCCTCTGATTTCCATCCTCCCCCGACCCCTCTATTTAAAGGGGAGATGTCTCGAACACTTATGTGCTGTTCGCAGCACAGTGCCGCCCTCGGTGTAACAACTACTGCCACGTGCCACAGCTATGAGACCGCCTGGCACTGTAAGTCCATTTTAAAGCAGAAAGCAAAGGAGATCCCCAGCAAAAGCTATGGCTGCTTAGGGAGAGGAAGCCCCCAAACTGGAGATGGACAGAGAAACCAGCCCTAAGAGAAAGAGCAACAACGTGCAAGGGGCAAGAATGTTATAAGCGATGAGCAGACAGACACGAGCTCAGTGGCTGTGTCACACAAGCTGCTTATGGGTGCGTAACATTCCTCATAAACATGAATTACAATAATCAGCATGCCAAGGAAGGGATTGCTGCAGGCCTGACAGGGATGGCTTCGGGAGGAGGATGTGGAGAGGGAGAGCACCCAGCTGCTGCAGCCAGCAGGGAGTCCCAGACGTGTGTGTCCGGAGACCGGGGGGGGAGAGGAGCCGCGTTACGGAGCGATGGGCATTCGCCAGCATGTGGGACAAGAGCACAGAACATCTCCCTGGCAGACCGATGTGGTACTAATGAGACTCTACACTGTGTAATGGGGCTGGGGCGGTTCCACCAATAACAGCCCAAAGCAAACTGTCCCTTAATGTGTGCTCTGTGAAGGGCAACATGGGCTGAGGTCGCCCGTGTTGAACTTGGCACCCACCCGTGGATGCCTCTGCAATAGGGAGCAGTGCATTTGCAAGGCAGTGCCTGCAGGGCGTTTTTCAAACATGCCAACTTAATGGCTGAGCAAAAGGCGCTTGCTTTTTGTGAGTTTTTTCTGCAATTACTTTGGGTTCTGGGGTTGTTTTTTCCCTTTTGTATTGTCACAGTGAAATCACATAGCCTCATGGAGTTCCAGGGGAAATCAGGTGTGCAAATGGGCTCATTGTAGTTAGGAGTATTTAATAAAAAAATGGGTCTGGCTGGGACACTACAAGACTTTGCGTAAGTAAGTCCGTGGTTGTGTTGACCTCAGCTGGTGCTGGGGGAGACTTTGCTCAGCAAATCCTTGTCCTCCTCCTCCAGCGATGGAATTCCTAGGGTGTCCCTTGCCTGGTGCAGCCGGGGAGCGCTGGTTGTGGCCCACAGCTGTTCTCCCTTTTGATATAAATGGCATCTTTTGAAGATACACAGGCTGTGCTTCCTCACCCCGGGCCCATCTGCTGTCACCTTCCCGCAAACAGCACCTCAGCCCAGCTGCGCGTTTGGCTGGAGAGAGGGGAGAAGGGGGAGGTGTGGAGGAGAGAGGGCTGCAGCAAGCAGGGGGTCAGGCCTGGCAGAGGCGTGCGTGCTCCTGTCCGCCTCTGTCCAAAGGGGCACCCCTGGCTGGGTGCTGTAACCGAGCAGGGCTGTGATGTATGTAACCCGGGATGAGGGCTCTGAGCTGTCCATGCCGTGGGCACGGTCCTAGGACTTCCTGCAGGTAGAAGCGATCCTGATTCTGCTGTACGCCAGGACATCACGCACCCTCTTCACCCCTCCTGAAAAGCCACCCGAAGAAAGACACCGGCCAGAGCTGCTGAGCTGGGCCCCTTTGCTAGGCCAGGGGAAAATGGTACCTCTGTTTCACAGGCTGCAAGCAGGCTGGAGTGATTTTTCAGGAGCAGCAGGGAAGGCTGCAGCATCCTGAGCAGCATTTTAATCACAGACCCAAGGGGTTTGCTAGGGCTGCTCCTCTCCAGAAACTTCCCTGTCAGCCAACACGACTGCAGAGATGTGAGAGAGGGACCGCAGGATGCCGAGGGGTCAGCACAGCCGCGGGGCGGTGGGGAGAGCAGCCCCAGCGCCACGGCCGACGCGAGGGCGCGAGACTCTGCTGTGCTCCTCTTGTCCCTGGGCAAACCTGTCCAAGGACGGAGCTACGGGAGCAGTGCATGGACTGACATGGAGCTAGAGCCCAGGCAGTGCCTCTCTTGTAAAACTGCGCCCTGCCCCAGGCGTGCTCCCTGCGTGGCTCCTGGCCAGACCCAGTAAATCCTCCCGTTTCTCCTGACATGGTGAGGCCCCGGTGGGGACACTGCATCCAGCCCCGGCGCCAGCTCCAGGAGAGTGCCCAGGGCAGCTCGGGGGGGACAGCCAGAGGGCCAGCAGACCTGCCTGCAGCAGAGACCGAGGCAGTTCAGGCTGTTAAGCCTGAAGGGCAAAAAGCTGGGCAGAGGTGGTAGCAGTCTCCAAATGCAGAACAGTGGAAGGAAGCAGCCTGTCCTTTGTCACCACGGTGCGAAGCATCCTTTGCAGACAGCTGTAAGAACACCTAAGTTTTGCTGTAAGCTGCTGGCCCCCGTTTAACACCCCTCCCCAGATGGGGGGCAGCCCTGCCCGCCTGTCCCACTGCCGGCGCCCCGTGCGGCGCCCTGCAGAGAGCCCGGAGCTCACCTAGGCGGTCTCCAGGCTGGGGGGGCTGGAGTCAACGCCTGAGCGGGAGTCGTTTGGATGTGCCTCGCAGTGAGCCGAATGGAGCGAAGATGTCAAAATGCACCAAGCCATCACTGTCTCCCTGGAGAGAGGTCTGGAGCGCCAATCTGCAACCCAGCGCTCTCACATAAGAGTCCTGGCAATCCCAGTAAATATAGGACATATATTAAATCTGACAGCCTAGACTGGAGTGGTAGAGAAACGGCAGCGACATGAATGTGTCTGACTTCTCAAGGAAACGCAGGTCAGCTCCAGGGGGGTTTCACCTCTTTTCTTCCTGCAGCTCCTCCGGCCTCGTGCCCCTGCCGCGCAGAGCGGTGTCGGAGCTGCAGATCCCTCCAGATCCCCAGCAGCTCACAGGCACGTTTTCTCCACTACTAAACTCACATGGGCATGCATGTGTGCTGCTCCAAGGCAAGCGGCTGTGTGTAGGTCTGCAGGGAATATTTCACAGTCACTGCATCCAGGCAGCAGTTCCCTTCCCTGCTGCCCTGACATTCAATAGTAACGCAGGCACCGAGTCATGGAAAGAAAATGTGTTCAATGCCTCCCCTGCCCGTGGACAGTTCTCCCTTGTGCACACGCAGGCATGTGGAAATCATTGCCCGGAGACCAGCGCTGCATTTCAGCAACAAGCGGAGTGCTTTAGTTTAAAGGCTGGCTGCTCAGTCAAGGAAAACTGGCAAATGGGCCCCGTGCTTAACTGCCCAGCTCGGCACGTCAGGATCTGCTCATACCGAGTGCTGGAGAGGCCAGAGGCACCCGCGGCTGTCACTGGGAGGGTGGCTGCCACTGCCTCGCAGGGCTCGGCGTGGGCCTGTGGCTGTGCACGGTGCTAACGAGGGGTGCAATGGCTGTAGGTCACCCCCGTTTAACAGCACCCCCCACCAGTTACATCTCTGTTGGGCATCTGCAACTCTACTGACTCTGAACGTGTAAATGGGCAAGACAAAAGGAATATTGTTATTCCCATTTTACAGGCAGGTGAACTGAGAAGCAGGAGAAATGGAGACAAGGTCAGATCCCCTTGTTAACGCAGACTCGTGCTTATTCCCAGAGCTGAGGGAGTTCCTCAAGATCCCACTGCAGATCTCTAACAACACTGATAACCGAGCCCAGACAAACTGCAATCTGCTCTTGTCCCACACAAGGACTGACTCCCTGTGAACACCAATCACCCGGAAACCAAACTCAGTGTAAATCACTGCAGAAGTCAGCGTGCTGCATGCCAAATAAAGTCACCATCCACAAAGTACAGCTGGCCAAAGCACGGCTGACTGTGGCAACCATCAGGCCAATTGCAAACCAGTGAATCCAGCAGCATCTCCTCCTAATTTTGCCCACGGAGCATCACCATAACAACAGATCCACCAATCCACACCAGAGATTCATGCACTTAGCAACCAGAAGCTGCCAAATTATTAAAAAAAAGTAAAAATTATGCACAAAGTATTTCCTCCGCGATCCTACTGTAAGTGTGCAAAACTCCAGTAGCACGATGGGCAAAGCCAGAAAAATGCAGAGAGTACAATGGGCACCAAAACTTCTCCCCCAGCAAGTAGCTCTGGAACAGAAGCATCCATTGCCGTGCCAGCGGTATCTCTGGAAGGTGAGTTTGGCCTTTGGTTTTGGCATTTCACTTAGGGCTGCCTGCACCCTCCTCCTGGTCCACAGCAGAGGAAGGCAGCCTCAATGCAAAGGTCAGGCTGGCACGCAGAACCAGGGCTCACGCTCCCCAGCAACGCTGATCTTCACCCAGCCACGGGACCTGGAGAAACCGAGCAAGGCTGCTCTGCTTGAAGGCTTCCAGGGGGGTTTAGCAGTTGTTTCACAGGGGTTAAAGCACCTCATCTCTGCAGAGAGGAGCCCAGGCGCCAGTGCTGCCATTCAAAAGTAACCAAACGCCGTCCCCAAAGGAGTTTGCTCCTGTGAGCGGACCTTGTCCCTCATCGCCCTGTGTGAAGCAAGTGCGGGGAGGAGATAAGTTGTTTTTCAAAGAGCAATCCATCTCTCTCCCACTGACTCACTGACAGGCTTCCCCTTTCCAAGGCAGTTCACGGGGTGAGCTGTAGGCTGAACAGTCAGTCCTCTCCACTGGAAAGAGGTGAGTAAGTGCACCGAGGGCTTCAGTCTCTGCTTCCTCGTGGGAGCAAGGAGCACCGGGGTTAAAGTACTGTAGGGGAACGTGCCTGGGCAAACCTAACAGACCACATGCTTCTCTTCATCAGCACGCACCAGAAACACCAGCAAAGTGTCTGGGGCTTTCCTGCCGACAGAAAGCGGGAGTCCCTACTTGGACCAAGACGAAGAAATACCCAGTAATTAAGAACAGAGCATCAGATGGGGTTTTCCAGCCCAAACCAGTAAGACCCCTATTACCAGGATGCAATCCTTTGGCCTAAGCAGTGCAGGAGGTCTGGCCTTTGGCCACAGGGAGGGAGGGAGGGAGGGATGGATGGATGGATGGATGGATGGATGGATAGAAAGGGAGGAGCCACAGCAGCGGGCTGGCACTATTCAGCAAGAACAGCTTGGGTGGCACCAGAAAGGGACTCCCTCACTGCTGACTATGACAGCCTCAGGATGCTAAGCCAGGATTTGCTGCCTGCCTCACAGTCTGTTAGCTATTTTCAGCCCAAATGAGGAATCCAGCCCAGCTTTGGCTTCCCATCAATGCAGGCGGAAATTTCAGCGGGTGTTAGAGGGATGATAAATGCGAGAACATTTCCAAAAGAGAGAGACAAGAAGGAGCTTGAACTGCAGTGCTGGACGCATGCAAGGTGGGGCACAGAGCAAAGCATCCCTGAGAGGGCAGGAGGGGTAGGGATATGCCCAAGAAAGATGCTTGGCTTAGCTGGGAGCGGAGTGGGCGCAGTCCCACCTTCACGCACATGCCAGCACTTGTGCCAGCCGGGCTCGCGGCGTCTGGGAGCCTCCCCAGCCCACACGGGTCTATCGAGGCCGCTGGAGCTGATGTTCACCCCACACCGCCTGCTAACCAGTCTGACATCCCCCACCTCTGCTGTTATAATTAGGGAACTGGAGCAGATGGCAGCAGAAATAGCTGAAAAGAGGAAAATCTCATACACAGCTGCCACTTGCTGTGAGCCAGTCCTTCCCTCTTAGACAAGTCAGGAGGATGACAGCTCCTGTGATCAGAGGGGGAGCTGCTGGGGCAGGGTGCTGCAGCGACAACATCCCCCACAGACTCCCAGCTGGGTGCTGGGGGCTGCTGGGAGGGCGAGCACAGGGTGTGAACCACAGCGTGGCCAGTGACAAGGCACCGGTGGCACCGCAGCAGCCCCAGGCTCCTCTTGCTGCCCCTGAGGGGCTGTGTGGGCTCCTGCAGGTCCACGCACCTCTGTCACCTCCTGTCTTCATCCCAGCAGGCTTTATGGAAACCTGCACTTGAATACAACACGGCTCCAGTCTTCTGACTCCACAATAAACATTTGCACGCTGCTCTGTGCTGCTTCTCCCCTGGGCGAAAAAAAAAACCCTGGCTGGCACAGGCAGGGCAGACAAGGACCTTGCCCCCTCCTTCCCAGCTAGCAAACATATGTGCGTGAGCAGCAAAGGTTATGATGGGCAGAGCGAAATTCCTGGAGGTGAGACTCAGTGGCAAAGCCTTGCAGGACAGCCTGCACCCCAGGGAAAACCCTGGGCATCCCAGGGGTAGCACACAGCACTGTGGGGGACGGCAGGGGTCCTGCTCCAGGCTGTGCAGGGAGGGGAGATGGGCGGCCTTTAGGGTGCTTTAACTGGTGCTGGGGCATCTGCCCAGGAGGAAACCACCAGCGGGCTGGTGGTACGCAGCCCCCTGCAAGGCAGTCTCTGGGGAGAATCTATAGCACAAGCCTCTTCCTAGCTGAATGCACCTATTAGTTCATTAGCGCTGTAATTCCCCAGCCAGTAAGTGCTCTAATGGCGTGTTGAGTCTCCTCTTCTGCTCACATGCTGCACACCTGCTATAAACACAGCCCAAAATCATCTTCCCTGACAGGCTGCAGAGCAGAGAATCTTTCTCAATGACTTCTGGCTGGAAGAGGCTCAAGATTCATTCTGACAGATGCTGAGTGCTCTGTGGGCCACAGCCCAGCATGCTCCATGGGTCTCAGCCTGATCCTGCCCTCAGTTGGTCTAGTTTTCTGAGCGCTGAGCCTCCAGCATAGTGAAATCCCTGGAGCCAGGGCTCCTCACCTCAGCAGCCCATCCACAGCATCACCAAAGGGCTGCCAGGACTGTTGATGTTCTGCTTGTAGCTGTGGGGCAGCACTGTCTTCGCAGTCATTTCTAGCTCTGGGGTAAAGCACGAGCCGGTTCCGTTGCGCACCATCCCTGCCTATCAGATAACTTGACCAGGAACCTTTCTAAATCCTGAAGCTCAGAAAAAGGGCTCTGGAGGCTCATCCAGCCATGGTGCTTCGTACAGTCTAGATGCTCTGAACCAGAGCAGGATGCCCTAGGACTGGAGGCTGCACTTGGTCATTTAAAGCCCTGCAATACAGGCAAAGAGACCACCACCCAAGAGGCCTCACAGCAGGACTTCGGAGGACCCCACATCGCCTCTCATGCAAGCTCTGCCGGATGGAGCGGGCTGGAGGTGGTGGGTGGGATGGTACACGCATGGCCCCTGCCAGTGCAACCCTTGGGAGGTTTCAGAAATCAGAGCAACCCTGGTGCTGCGCTTTGCCCTCCCTCCCCTGGGCCTTGGAGAGATCCAGCACTGACCCACCATCTGCCAGCACAGGCATTCCTGTAGGCCAGCCACCGATGCCACTACTTTTGACTATGTACGGCACTTCCAAGAAAGAAAAAAAAAAAGTGAAATACGGGTTTAAGGCAGGACTGTTCTGGATAAATCTGCTCTCTTGTTGTCTCACAGATTAAACCAGTTAGCACCACAGAAGAGGTCTGCATTTGCAGATGCTGAGGCTGATTCTCCTTGTGCTCTTGCTGATTCAAGTCAGGAATAAATAAAGTCCGTAAAATTACTTTGATGTAGAAGTGAGAGGAAAATACCAGGTCTGTTACCCAGCATACAGCCTTTGCTTTCTTGGTTTAGTGCTACTCAAAAGCCCCTTGGGTATAACCAACTTATTTTTAGCTGTTTACTTATTAAACAAACACAAGGGAAGGCTAAATGTCAAGGCATTTTTGCATACCAAGTGGGACTCTGCACATTTATTCTCTCACATACAGGGATGCTGGACCAAACTCCTTCTCTGCTCGGGAGCTGGGGGGCAGCAGGGCCAGCCAAGGAGTGTGGGTCCTGCCTAGAGGCTGGTGCTGCTTGTAATCCCCCCCAAACATCTGGAAGCCAAGCATCTCCTGACTGCGGGAGCATCTGTCAAAGGAGTGTAGTACTCATCTAGCTGGCTGTATATGTGATCTCCTCCCTGGTTTTTACCATATTTAACCCCTCCACACCCGCAGCTAACAAGGAAATGTCCAACTCCAGAGTCGCAAGTGGAGAAGAGGTGAAGGGACTTGCCCAAGGTCAATGGGATTGTGTGGCGGAGCACAGCACGGAACAGGAGCCTTCCACAACAGAGGCAAACCTCAGTGCTGTTTCACTGCTGCTAAGTCCTTTATCCTCTCCGTGCCTCACTCATAATATATTTCAGGGAAATGTGTGCTTTCAGCACGTACACTGAGGTTTTGCAGGAGAGTGGAGTGTAGTTGCATGGGCTGACGGTCATAAGAAATGACATTTACAGGGGCTCTGTCCAGCTTTGTGCTGGACCCTGGCTGGCAGCAGCAGAGCTCTCCCGGCTGGGGAAGCACCAGCCGGCATCCCCCATGTGCTGAGACAACCTCCCGGCGTGCCGGTGCCTGGTGTTCAGCGGCGTGCCAGCGATTCCTGCCCGGCCGGGAGGGCTGAGTGGGCCGGAGCGGCTGTCTGCTCACCGGGCTAGATAAGGCACAGCTGATCAGCCGTGACTCAGCACCCCGAGCCCATGTCAAGCATGATGAACAAGCCTGACACCGTGCCAAGTGGCAAGCCCTGCTCCTGACTGTGATACCCGGCCACTGCCGAGCCCAGATGAAAGCAGTGGTCCTCCCAAGCAGGCAGGGGCAGGTCCTGTCCGTGCTGCCTCCCTGGGGCTGAGAAGCAGAGAGAAAGCGAGGCTTGCAACCTGGGGGATGCTGGTTTGATCCTGGACTTGCTGGCTCGGAGCAGCAGGACAGGGTGCGTGGGGAGGCAGATAGACAGGCACCTGGATATCTACGTTGGCCCTCCCGTGAAAGGGAGTAGGGAGTGGGCTGCACAGAGCTGCCCCAAATTCAGGTGCCCAGGAGTTGTGTTTAGAGGAGGGAAAAGAGGCGGCTGGTCACCTCTCCAGGCTGTCTGGGCTCAGCATCTGGGGCCCAGGAGTTACACAGAAATGACTGCCGGGCAGGCCATCTGCACGGAGCAAGCATGGGGGGTCCAGAGCGTGGTGCATGGCCCTGCGCAGGGGGGGGCATTTCTCCTTCCGAGGTGCAGAATACAAGACATTTTTCCCTGGGTAGTGGGCAGCTAACATCGGGGATAGTTGCAGGAGCCTTTGCCTGGAGAAGGGGCTTTTCCCCTTGTGACCCGTGCCCCTGCTTGACCCCTTCTCAGCTCTTCTCTCCAGGACACAGCCACCCCTCAGCTCCTGGGCTCCCCTCTCCCCCCTGCTCAAGTCAGAGGCAGGTTGCCCCCAGGCTCCGAGGGCACCGCAGGAGTTTTTGGAAAATGCCTCCACCTCGTGGCCCTCTGGAGCAGCGACTGGCCGGGAAGCGCCAGCCCGCACCCACGGCGCCCCGCCGCGACAGGCAGGAACGAGCCCACGCCACCCTTTCTGCTCGCTCTCTTGCCATCACCCAGGCTGAACTGGGGTGCCCAGTACCCCTGCTCCGCCCTGGCACTGATGCGCAGACCACGCCGTCAGCGATGCACACGCCAGCAGCGGAGCAGGCAGCGGAGCCCAGGCTTCCCAGCGCGCAGGGACCAGCCCTGGCGTATCCCATAGGATAAGCACGGACTTCTCCAGGGTTGCCCTGCTGCTGCAGGGCTGAGGAGGAGTTAAAGCAGCCCACGGTCGCTAAAACACCGTTCTCCCAGCCCACGCGTGCACACGCGCAGCCACACAAGTGCTTGCAAAAGCACCTGAGGCACCGGAGCTGCCGAACCCGTTCTGCCGGGGGACAGCATCGCCACTCCTGGTTCCCCTCCAAAATCTGCCTGAGCAGGCAGGTGGGGTGGGGAAGGAGTGGAAAAGCCTCGAGCGCACGGTGGTAAGCGCCAGGCACCTTGCGACATTTAGGGCTTCCCCACGCAATCTTCCCTGGCCAGTGGGAAACACGGCAGGGAGAGGGGATCGCACCCCCGTGTGGGTCCCCATCCCACTTCTGCCACCAACACCGTCTGAACCGCTGGGCAAGTCACTTCTGCGCCACTGTGGGAGCTACCTGGGCTCTAATGCTCCAGGAAAAAACCATCAGCTTGCACACAGATTTCCCCCTAGGACACAGAGGTTTGGGCTGGTTATTGCACAGGATCAGGGTGACACATCTGCGGTTTTCTTCTGGGTCACAACTGTTACACTTCACGTTAAATGTTTTTAAGACAAACAATCCCTCTCTTGCAATTCTCAGGTGACATCTCATTTCTGCCATAAACTGCCTCTCGTCCCGGTGCCCGCTAGTGGGTGAATTTTGGAAAAAACACTTAAAAACCTGGCAGCGCTTTCCCCACGTGCTGCTCCAGGAGCCAGGTGGGCCTTTGTAGGAGCACTGTGGTTTAGGGCAGCTGCATCTCCCTGAAATATCCCCAAGGATGGACAACTATCCCTCGTTTCTGCCCTCTGTGGAGCTCAGCAAGTGCTACAGAAATCCAACTCAATGTGTGTATTTCAGAGGATATAACCACTCTTTTACAAATAGTTTCCTCAGCATTAACTACAGCTGAGCTGCACCTCTCCCGTAGCTTGCAAGGCTGTAAAACTCCTGCAGCTAGGGCTGCATTGCTCGGCTGTGCCGGTCCAGCAGCAAACACAGTCTGACCACGTTACCGATCGCGTGACTGTCGGATTTCTCGCACTACACTGCAGTGTTGCAGGAACTCACCATACTGTTCATCCAAGTGCTGTGCTAATGTGATCTGCCCCTCACGAGCAGCATCAGAAATGGCTGGTTGTCAGCAGCTTTCCCTGCTCGTGGAGGTTTGCCTCTGGCCAGGGCACCAAGGTCTTTAACTCCAGGAACAGCGTCCCAGGTCCAGAGGTGCTGCCAAAGTCTTCGTCCTGTGCATCAAACAAATATCAAAGTCCTTAGTTCCCACACAGCTAGCGGGATGCTCCTGCAGCTTCGGGGTCTACTGAAGAACAAAACAAACAGAAGGATTTCCCCGATGGCATCTGCTGTCCTAATGATCCCTTCTTTGCCTGGACAAAGGTGAGTGATTCAGTGTTTGCTAGGCATGAGCGAGACTCAGCTTTGTTTTGTCACAGCAGCAGCAGAAAGTGATTACATTTTTAGTAGTTTTTGCTTTTGTTAAGAAACAAAGTCCATGAAGATGGCAAATCCATTTGCCATGCTCCTTATGTGCAAAACGCAACGCTGTTTTTCCTTCTAACGCCAGCGAGAGGACCAGAGTGCCACGGCGATGCTGCAGCGAGACGGCAGAGCTGGATTAGAGGTGAGAAGCGTGCGCGTCCTCACCGAGGCAGCAGCCGCTTCTCCACAATCCTTCATCGACCACAAGCCACCAGGCGAGGGGCTCCCTGCTCTCCGGGCTGCCTCTGCACCCGGGACCACACGCAGAAGCTGTAGGGCCTTGCTGACAGGAGATGGAGTTAGAGCAGCGACGTTCCTGCTGTCGCAGCCAACACCGCACACGTTAGAAACCTTTCAGTGGCAGAGACAACCAGGCTGCTCGTTGCCCATTTGTGCTCAAACCCACCATCCCCGACCCAGCCTCAGTTTGAACAGCTATTCCCCTGAGGAATCAGTAATTAATGCAGAAGAGTGAACAAACCTGTGGCCAATCTGCAAGCACAATACATGTTGTTGCAAATGGTGTCTCTTACCCAAGAAACACGGAGCAGCTCCTTGTAATCATGCAGGCATTTGTCAAAGGGGTGGACTAATTTCTCATGTTATTAAGGACCTCAAATTTTGCAAGAAAAGTGGCTGGGAGGAAGCTTTCCCAGCAGGACCTGAGTGAGACTCAGTGACTCCACCTGTGTTTGCAGAGAGCCTGAGAGAGCAGCCCTGCAGAAAAGCTGGATTCTCGCATTGCCGCTGATTTAAATGTTCAGCTATTTCACTTGGCAAGATCGATCCTGCACGGGGCTGACATGTAACAGGTAGACAGGGTTGGAAAAAGGGTTATAGCTGGGCCGCTCTTCCCAGCAGCAGATCTCACCTGCCATAACATGGGAAGAGGCAGGTTTGAAGGCAGGACGCCGGTCTCGCTGCCCTGGCTGGGGCTCAGATGAAGAGCTCCCTGTTAATGAGAAGGAAGTAGGGAGCGGTGGAATTGGGAAGCGCTTTGTTCTGCCCATACGGACAGTTGGCACGTAAGGATCTACCGGGGGTTAATCAAAGGCCTGCTAAAGCGCGATGAGAAACCTGCCAGTCACCATACGAGCCGCCGTTCCGAGGAAATTAAAAATCACGCACCATATGCCGCGCGGCACGGGGAGGGAGCGGGGCGTCTCGAGCAGCGTTTGCATCTGCCCGAGCGGCCCCGTGAGGGGGCAGGCGCGGCTGCCGCGGGGGGTTCATAACCTGGCAATAACTCGCCGCCTTCCCCCGCCTTCCCGGCACCGAGCGGGAAGGACAGTGATGGGGAAATAAGGGGAACGGAGGGGAAGGATGACACATGTTCAGCCCAGCCCAGTGGCAGAGCAGCCGGGGAGGCAGAGCCAATAGCTGCTTTTCATGCTCAGTGAGTCCGTCCACCTCCACCCCGCCTCGAGTCCTTAAGTTGCAGCTTTTAACTACCTCGGTGTTCAAAGAAAATATGATGCTCAGCGTGAACAGAAGGAAGAGCCTGCTGACAGGTAGACAGCATGGACACTGATCCCGGCAGGGCCGGCTGCTGAGAGAGGTACGTGCCTTCCAAGGCAGGGATCCGAAAACAATCACATTTGGGATGCAAACTCAGAGCAGACTTTAATTTTCCAGCAGGGGGAATATGGAAATCTGTCTGCCTCGAAATGATTCATCCCCCCTTCCCACCACCGCCACCTCCCCTCCCCCTGCGTCCTCTCCCCATCCCTCCCAGCACAAAACACTTCACTGCAGTCTCTCCATCTGGGTGCCTTAATGTTGGGTGCCTTAGTGTTCCCGCGTGTGCCGAAGTCGGGAGTGGAGGCTAAGCGAGACCTGGGGAGAGCCGCAGGAGAGAGCGGGTGGTTCCCGCGGGGTTGATGGGCTCTGGACCCGGGGCACTAGCAGGTTGGCTCGTGCCAGGCGCTGAGCAGGGATCCTGGCTGGTAAGAACCGTCCTTGGGGAGCCGGGCACTGCCCTGCTCAGCACGCGGGTGCTCGGGATGCAACCGGGGCTCACCCAAACGGGTGCCTTTCCCCCAACGAGTGTCAGGCGCCTGGTGCTCCCAGGGGAGGGAGGGAAGGGGAGTGGGGGAAGGCAGCAAAGCAGGGACATCGGCAGAGTTAGGCTCCCCCCTCCCGGGGCTTTACACTCAAGGAGGACCCTGAGCCAGCACTGCGCTCATCTCACCCAAGGCCCCTGCCCCGAGCAGGCACTGGTTTGGGGAGAGGGGAGGAAGAGAGGCCTGAGTGAAGGGTGCCTCTTCCATGCACTATTGCTGGTCGTGCAAGCCAGGGCTGCTGTTTGCTGCGTCGGGGGAAGACCCCCTCCGTTGGGCTGGGAGGGCGTCCGACCTGCTGCTTGCCTATTGCACCTGCAAGGCCCCGACAAACGTCTGGGTGGCACCTCTCTGGGGAGGCAGGGGGAGGTGGTGGTGACACCGGCGTGGCAAAATCCCTTGTCTGGCAGTAGAAGAAAGTGACTTCTCTCCCATTGCTCTGTGGGAGGTGTTCAGGGCTTGCTGCCCCCAGGATTTCTGTGTAATTCAGTCTCACGCTTATAAACACGGAGCTGTTTTCTCAGGCACGTCAAGGAGAATTCAAAAGTGGGGAGTTGTGGGGATCCCCCAGCTGGGGCTAGCAGGATCTGCCTGCCTCCTGGGTAGCTTGAAAGAACTTTTGTGGTCTTGAGAAGAAGAGAGCAGCTGGCGCATATGTTCGCTGAACTCAGCTTTGGTCTGCCCCATCCCGGGGACGAGCATGGGCAGGGTGCTGAGACCAAGGCTGCTCTCAGCCAGTGGCCCTGTTTTCCTTTTCCACCCTCCCTGGTGCCGGAGCTGGTTCCTGTGGCTGTGCCGGTATAAATATTGTCTCACGAACCCTTTCTGGAGATGATGCCGTCAGGTGGCGCTTGGGAATAGGCAGCATCGCTGCGGGAGTCCGGAGAGCAAACACTTGTTGCTGCGCGCTGCACATTGCACGGGGCAACGTGGCACCCAGAGCGGCTGGCCACCCGAGCCGCTGGCCACCCAGTCCCATGCCTCTGGCCCCGCCGACTGCTGGGAGGCGACGCAGAAAGGGAGCAAAGACTTTCTGCAGGCGCTGGGAGGGACGTGCAGAGCAGTCGTGGCTGCGGAGATGGGGGGATAAGCATGAAAAGCTTTTTCTCTCAGATCTGGCACTGAAAAGCGTGATTTTAATTATAGACTATTTCTTCAGATTTAGCCTTGTCCGGCATGTGACTGCAGCCCTGTAACCTCCTTGGCAGGCTTTGCTGGTGCGAGTGGCTCTGTGCACGCAGTGTGACACGGGTCTCTGAAGGAGGCTGCCCAAGATAAAAGTTTCCGTGCAGGCTAGAGAGCTTTTGTACACTCGGGGACAGGTTTATGGTCAGCTGGATGCATGGGGTGCAGAGCAGAACTTGTCTTGATAAACTGCTGCTGGAGTGGGGCTGCCCCAACCCGATAACGCCCAGGACAAAACCTGCAGCTGGGCCAGCCTGAACCATCCCGAAGGCCAGAGCAGAACTGGGCTTGGGCAGCCACCCGTCCCAGGGCACGCAGTGAAGTTCACCAGGAGGGTCCGCACATAGCAAGGTCCCGTGCAAAGCTCCCCAGCCCAGGAACGGCTGTGGGAGCACGCAGCGAGGCACGGTGCTGCCCGGGTTTACCTGCTCCTTCCCACGTGCCACCTCCCCACACCACGGGAGAGAATCGGCCCCGGTACTTGGGGACAGCATCAGGCAGAGGCAGCTGGGTGGCACCCAGGACGGGAGCAGCTGGCCACCTTCCAGTCGGGTTATCTCTGTAGGGGGCTGCTCTCTGCTTCCAGGGTCAGAGAGAGTTTGCCATCCCCCAGGGCAGACACAGCCCAGAGCACAGCCCAGCCCTCCTAACCTCAAGGATAACCCTCCCACTGGCTTCAAAGACCAGGCATGCTTGAGAGGACAAAGAGAGGCATTGTAACTGATAATGCTTAGGGACAGTATTAGGTACATAAGTTGTTTTCGGAGATCCCAAATGCAACAGCATTTTTGCAGCCTAGCCGAAGTGTACAGAGAACAGACAGAAGCTGAGGAAGAAAAGAGCTGCTCAAACTCAAGTAAGAGCATCCACATCAGGGTTTGCATCCAGTTTCACTAAACTAGATCCAATGCAACTTCCACTTGCAGCCAAAAAATCACAGGCACGATCCCAGCTCAGAGGTTAGAGAAGACAGTGGGGACTGGGCACAAGAGGCTTCTTGCCTGCCACAACCGAGCCATGCAGCAGCTGAACCAGCACCTTTTGGGGCCCTTGGTGTGGTGGAAACCACGGGGCAAAGCTGCCTTGCTCAGGCAGGGCCAGCTCTCGCTCATCCCATGGGCGCGAGCAGGCTGGCGGCATCGCCCGGGCTCTCTGCGGAGTGCGATGTTACCAGCAGCAGCCCCGGTTCCAGCGCAAGGGAGCACGTCCCCTGTTAATCAGCATTTAATTAAAGGACATGCTGACATTTGGAAATCAGAAACAACTCTCCTGTGTGGGCTGCCTCTCTCTGCTGCTCGCCTCTTCTCTGAATCACTCCCTGACATTTTGCCAGATTAGGATGTGACTCTCTCTCTCTCTCTCTCTCTCTCTCTCCCTCCTTCCTTATAAAAATAAATTGAAAAGGAGATGCAAAGCCACCGCTGCTCCTGAGGAAGAGGACGTAGGTGACGGGGTTTCACTGGGGAAAAACTCCCGTTATTACTGATGCTGCATTGGTGTCCTACAAAGACCCTGACTGCGGGGCAGGTTTTTGTGTGGTAGGTGCTGCGGGGATGCTGAGGCAGGGGGTACTGACCGTGCTGGTGTGGGGCAACTGGTCCTCCCTCTCCAAAAGCACAGAGAGTCCTGCGGGCATCTCGGGTCCCCACACCAGCCCCAGGCGATGCGCCTGAAGGAGCCAAAAGCAGATGGTGTGAATGCTTTGCAGGGGAACAGGGAGTCCCTGGCCGGCCCAGTGGGAGCAGGTTGGACCCATGGGTGAGGCAGGATGGAAAGCCAGGGCCAGGGAGGCATTCGGCATCTCGGCCTCGGAGCGGTCTTGCTGACACCGTTGCTCCTCAAAGCGGGAATGACTGAACCCAGGCTGAGGGCAGGACCGCTGTGCCCTGGCATGTCTGCGCGGGGAAAGGCAGGGCACCCCTGCAGCCAGGTGTGGGGGACCCCTCTCCCCACATATGGACCCACCTGCCCCCAGCGGGACCCCCTTCCCCTCACGTTCCCACCCACCTGCTCCTCATGGCCGGACCCACTTTTCCCTCGTGTGTAGACTCACCTGCTGCCCCCCGCAGACCCCATCCTGCGTGCAGCCCCCCTGTGCCTCCCCATGTACCCCCCGCGGACCGGGGTCCCTTCCCCGCCCCGGCTCCGGGGGTGGGGGGCGACCCCTCGCCCCTCCCTCGCCCCTTGCGTTACAGGAGCCATAGCACAGCAGCATCCCGCCTGCGCCGAGGTGCCCCCCGCCTCCCGCACCTTCTGCTGCTCTTGAAACGGGGCCAGCCATTCTGTTTATCTGTTAGCCCATGCCAGAGCTGGTAAAATGCAAACAGCAGTGAGGGATGGGGGAGGAGGAGGGGTAGTGGGGGGGAACCCTCACCGTTCGCTTCCCCTTGGCTGCTCATTTCAACCTTCTTTCAAGCAGAAATTACTCACATTAATCAAGAGTGAGAATGTGTTTGCAGCCCTGCAGATTTGGCAGCGCAGAATCAAATTCCATCAGTAGCAGCAGGAGGACGGGAGCCTGTATCTCTGCTGTGCACAGCCTAATAGAGCCATTGCCAGAGGAAATTGGATCTGAGAGCTCCCCTAAATTAATCTACCCTTTAAAAAAATGCCAGGAGATCTACATGACAAATGAGCGTTTGCAACGGAAACTGATGCAAACATCCAGCACATCAGATCAGGATGGATCTGCCCCTTGGCCAACATCTGCATGGGAAGAGGCACACGAGCAACCCCAACGAGCGTGGGTTCCCTGCAGCCAGGGCACGTGCCGGGCGGAGGAGCCCTGACAGGCAATTCGGGCCACGAGAGCTGCTGGGACAGGGGAGAGGTGCGAAGCAATGGTTGCCACTTGGCTGCTGCAATAAGCCCCTCTCCTCCTTCCAGCAGGCAGGAGAGGTGCCAGAGGCTCAGAGCTGCACGTGCAGCCGTGGCTGAGCCGCGGGGCAGCGAGGAGCATCTCTGGAGAAGCCCAGCGAGACAGAGCCGGGGCCTGGCAGGAGCGCGGGGCTGTGGGGCAGCAGCCGGTGCTGCCGGGCCGGCTCCTGCCGCCATCGTGCCGCGGCAGCGGGGCAGGTGGAGGCTCCCAGGGTTCTGGCTCGCGCACGCCGCGGAGCTGGGGCGCAGGTGCTGCAGCTCGCTCCGCTTTAATAGAGCTGCTGCTGCTCCAAGGTGATTGCTACTTTATTGGCTTATTTTTAGCCACGCGGCTGGGCTGAGAGTAAGATGGATGGGTCTTGTCTTGGGCGAGACTTTTGCTTGCAGTCGGAGCCTGGGTGCAGGGTGGAAGTGACCGCTTTGAAAATTGCCTTGAAAACAGCCAGGGCGAAGCTCCCCGGGGCAGAGCAGGGAGCTTGCCGGGCCCCCGCTCCTGCCCGGGAACGGTCCCTAGGGTGGGCATGGACTGGGCCATGCCGGGTATGAGGCCGGTATGAGTTGGTGTGGGCTGGCTGCTGCTGGGCAGTTACCTCCGATGAGGGACCCCCAATACAGTTTGCTTGCAGCATCCCATGGTAAAATCCAAACACCCATGCAGCAGTCAGGGTCTCGTCTGCCCTGAGAGTCTCAAACCCCAGGTCTGTCTTGTCCCCCGTGTTTCTCGGGAGCAATCAGACAGCAGGAATGCCACTGAGCCCTGGCTCTAGGTACAGCCACGCACTCCCTTGGGAAGGGCATCCTCCGGCGATCCCTGAGGTCGATCGGGTTAACCCCTCTGCACCGCACACTGCCTCACTCTCCGTCGGCTCTGCTCACGCAGGTGTGTCCCCTGCGCCCCTCCGTCATTTTTCAATCATGGACAATTGAAAGCCTTAGCATCTTTGCTCTGCTCTCAGTAGCACCTGATGATTGAATCTTGACCTTTATTTCGTAGGTTTATTAATTCCCTGCCCCTGTACGTGTGGACTGAGCAGGGCCAGGCGGCGATGAGAGAAGGAGCATTTCCAGTGCTGCCTCGGCACTGCTGGGAGTTTGCACCGGAGAAAAGCAATGCCCAGCTGGGCTGGGTGCGAGGGCTGGGTGCGAGGGTTGGGTGCGTTGGGCACGAGGGCAGGTTCTGGGTACTGAGCACTTTGGCCAGGCTGGTCCAAACTGCGTTGAGGAGCCGAGCAATGTTCATAGCAGAACTCCTCACTTCTCTCTGCTCTAGAGGGATGTCACTGCAGAGGGAAGCGCCTTTCTCCGTGCACGGGCTCTATTACACTGCGTGTGAGTTACGTTTGCAATCTAAGTGGGGTTGTGTGATTGCACTGGGCAAATAAGGCTTTCTGTAGTGATTTTTGCTCCCTGAATAGATGCCCTTCTGTGGGGTTTTGTTGCAGGAGGTTTGCTCAGTTGTCTACAGAGAATAAGCAGCCAGGTGTCAGGATATTGTGGCAAGGGGAAAACAAAATACCTGGGTAGCCAGATGAGAAGGAGTGTGAACTCGTTTAAAAAATCATCAAGCCTGTGTAGAGAGTGTGTGGCAATAACTGGGTGTCTCTGCGCCCCGCAGTGCCGTGGGGAGCCGTGCTGCCCAGGGAGCAGTGCCCGGGTGTGCCAGCACACGCGTGCGGCACACAGCCCGGCGTGCCCCAGTGCCCGCCCCGGCTGCACGGCTGCCTGCCGGCATGGCGGGAGCTGCGGCCAGCGAGGCCACAGGGAATATTGATTAGTTTTACAGTGTAACCTGACAGAGCCTATTCTGGTGATGTAATGAAGATGGATGATCCCATCCCCTCGTAGCGGTGCTTTGGGGAAGGGGAAAATTATTTGCTGCATCCTGGAGGGATGCTCTGCGGTCCTCCATGCCTTGCTCCTGTACCTCATCTAATTTCCACCTCTCTCGCTGTTTTTTTCTACTTTCCATCCTTATGGCTCTCTGCCTTCCCTTGTCCCAGCACCCCACCGTCTCAGTGGGCGCCAGGAGGTGGACGTGGTGCTCATGCTGGGAGGCAGCTGAGCCTGGTCTAGACAGGCTGGGGTGCAGACCTCACCACTGGGACGACCTGAGAGAGGACTTGTTGCAGATCTTGGCTGCCCATGGAGGAAAGCTCTCCCGCTGGGGCTCCCCGCAGCCAGAGGCGTGATCCAGACTCATGCCACAGCTCACCTCTCCCTCCTCCTCTGCTTTCATTCCTTGTCTCTTGTTCTTCACCCCCTGCTTTTGCTTCCCCCGCAAGCGCCCATCTGCACGTGCGTCTCCTCCTTGGGGCCGCTGCCGTGGATGAGGCAGCCCAGCAGCCCCCAGTGCCCGCCTGCCAGCCCAGTTTGCTGCAAACACATCCCACCTCCGACTCCGACTCGGGCGAGACCTCCGCAGAGCAGCCCAGCTGGGAAACCCCATGCGTGAGCCAAAAGCCTCATCCCAGGACCTGTTAAATGTCAATTAAGCGCAGCTCGATGAGGTTGACGAGCTCCTTTCACAGCCTGATCTGAGCATTTCGGAAACTGCAGGCAGTGCTTTTTCCTCCACTGACCAGCAGTTGTGAATCCATCTTTACGGTAACACCAGGCTTAAGCATTCGCATGCCAGAAGGCAGTTATGTACAGTCATAAAAATGATTTAAAACTCGTCAGGGTTTTAACAGGAAAAAAAAAAAGAAAGCTCATATGTTATCAGGTCTTTATTTCTCTTCTAGCTTTTACCCTTTAGGATTCATGTTTTCAGGATTTTCTCAACAAACAACAGAGTTGGAAATGCTAAAGCCTTTTTATATAAGAGCTGAGAATCCTCCAGAATCACAGGGCTGCGGGAAGGAAAAAAAATACCAACTGCTGTAATGCACGAGATACGCTCTCCAGAGCTGCCAGCACCCTCTGCAAAGTAACCATCTCCTACTACGTCTTCAGAAACCTAACGAGTCTTATTGCTGTCTTCCATCAGATCCAAACCCCATCGCTTCACAGACCTGCTCTTCAGAGGGGATCCTCTGGTCTGACCCGATGTGGGGGTGATGACCAGCGGCTCCCTCGCTTCCAGCTGAGCTCCAGCCTAGGAAAACCTCCCATCCCGGAGCGAAGGTCTCCAGGGATGCAGAGCCCCAGCGATTAATTGCAGCCTCTGTTTTAAAACTTTGAGCCTGTTAAGGCTGATTTGGGGTGGGATCTGTGGCGTTCCCATCGGGGCCCCGTGCACCATCCAGCCAAGTTCTTTGCGGTGATAAGTAAATTCTTGCAAAACCAAGGGGGAAATTGTCCTGTAGCAAACACGTGGTGCCTTTCCAGCCTCATGAGTCCCCTTGGATATTCACAGCAGAGCGATTACTCTTTTTCTTAGCTAAGGGAACTACTTTCATAAACGGTGCAACTCAGCTGCGAGTGGAGAGCTGGCCACAGCGTTAGGGAGAGGAGGAAACCACAGTGCCCCATAAGTTTGAAGAAAATACATCTAAAATTAAGGCACCCCAGATACCTGCTTGGCTGTTACTGGATGCGAACACACTACGAACACAGCGATGAACGTTTCTGCGGTCTGCAGTCCTTCCACCAGCACTTCACCAGCCCACTTTGGGGATGACTGTTGGGGAAGAGCTTTGGAGGACCAATGGGGGCAAACCCCAGGCAGTGAGGAGCACGTCCTCGCGTTTCGCAGCCACCTTTTCCTCCTGCTCCCAGCTCACAACTTCAGCCTAAAGTCTGGCAAAGTTGCGTACCACGGGCAAAGCAAACATCGCTGCTTATGGCAGGCCAGGCTGACGGTTCCCGTGAGATCAACCCCGTGAGCATCATTTCTTGGTGATAGCTCGCTCACAAAGGAAAGAAATGGAAGCAAATCTTACATGACACATTTATTTTTGTCATCTATTTATTAGCTCTGAGCAAAAGTCCTGCTGCGCTGCATTATGGGGATTATGCAAATGAGGGACATCAAGACAATTAAAAAAAAAGCCCAAGTGAGCACAATGTCAGAGCCGAGCAGATGCTGAGAGACGGCGCAGCCCTCCCCGCCCGCTCCTGGCCTGCCGCAGCCCGGTGGCATGGCTGGACCGCCTGCTCGGGCAGCCCCGTGCCCAGAGCCAACGTGTCGCCCTGTCCAGATGCTCCTGCTCCTCCTCCAGCTTGCGCAGACAACCCAGCCGAGCAGGTCATTAGGCCGTCAGTTAATGAGCTGCCCAACACATCTCCCGGAGCGCTGTCCTCCCACGGGGCTTCGTCTGCTGCCTCTTCCCTGTTCGGGGGAAGGATGCATGGAGCGGACCCTGCTGCATCCCCATCCCATCACAGGCGCTCGCTGCTCTCACCTAGACCGATGCAGCCAAAATTGATGGTTGGACTAATCCCGGGCAGAATTTGGATTTACAGGGTTGCTGAGGGAGCTACCCACGAGGCAGAGAGCAGAAATCATCCTTGCTCCCTGCAAAGGACCTCCCCATGGGAGAGCAGCCCAACGCCCCGTGTCCCGGCACGAGGGGACCGGGTGCGGGGTGAGGTAATGCCGTGCTCATGTTCGGTCAGGCGCTGCCACGGGAGGAGGATCTGGCTCGCTCCACGGGTCTGAAGCCTGGCTAAATCCCCACTGAATCACCCGTTGTTACACTGACAGCTTGGGATTTATGAGAGCTAAAGTGGATGGATAGCAATGAGCGGGGGGGGGGGGGGGGGGGGAAGTCCCAAATCTGACTTGTCTTTGCTTCTGCAAGCCCCAGAGGACTCGGGATGTGTGTTTGGGGATTTAATCGTGTCTGAAGCCCTCTATTTTGAGACAGAGGCGGAGGGAGAGCTTAAGGCAGCTGAAGTGCATGTCGATAGCTGCATCCAAGCACAGCTCCTGCCCCGGCAGCTCCTGGAAGTGGAAAAACGCCATTTCCCAAAAGCCTGTGGAAGGGCACAGGCAGGCTGGTGCTTGGAGACACAGAAAGATGCAGGCAACAGCAAGGGAAACACGCTTCCATCCTCGCTCTGCTAATTACACTCATTAGGGAAGGAATGCTGCCTCTGATTTTGAGCTATACCAGCTATTTTTAATTTCCCTGCCTGCTGAAAGCACACACCGGAGCACTCGGGTGGGTTTTTTTCTGGAAATGGGTATTTCTCCTCTCAGGTCAGAGGCTCTTTTGTGTCTGCCTGGCTGGGAGACGGGGCTGAAGACAAAGCAGAAAGGGAGAAAGCGGGAGAGAGGCGAGATGGGGAGAGCTGGCATCCCTGCCCCAGCTGGGGGGCCCGCGGGGGGCCGTGCCCCGTGGGTACCGGGCATCCACGGCGGGCTGTGCGGGGAACGGGAAGCTGTCAGCGGAGCGGAGCAGCGGGGATGCAGACGTGTGCGCGGCTCCGCGACCCAATGGGGAGAGCGCGAGAGACGGGAGATAATTTATGCACTAACCTCAGATTGGGGTTGCGGGCGGCCGTCCCCAGCCGGCGTGGGAGGGAGGCCTCTTCCCATCGCCCCTTCCACCCGCCTCCTCCCGCCCTGCAACCACACACAGCCACACAATCCCCTTACAATTAGGAAGACACCTATTCAGCACCGCTCTGGCATTGCTGGGCTTTTGTTCCTTCTCTTCTCTGCTGGCAAAGCTCTTCGTCCCCTCCGCACGGCTGTGCGCGGCGCTCGGCGGTTTGTTAAGTTGCTTTTCATAATCTCCACCAAAGAATTGCAGTCCCGCTGAAGTCCTGCGATTGAGGCGGCGGGGAGGAGAGAGGAGAAAAAAAACAGGAGGAAAAAAAGTAAGACAGCATTGTTCTCTTTCTTTCTTTGTTTGAAGTCTTGCCTGGAGGAGTTGTGTGTGAGGGAGGCAGTGAAGAGGAGCGGGCGCGCAGGCTGCACGCTCGGTCCGCGGTGGGCATTTGTAACGAGCACATGCAAACCACCCGCAGCCACCTGCAGCCCTCGGCCCCTCTGCCTGCGTTACCTGTTCAGCTCCGCCCGGGGACTTAAACTCTGCGGGCAATGCCTGCCTATCTCTTTCCCAAAGACATTCAAGCCCTTTATCTGTTTATTGTGTATGTTGAAAATGTGTTTGTGTATGTGTGTGTGAATATATATATTTACATCTGTTCACACTGTGTTGTAGCTAATGTGTGGCATTTGCTTGCAGTAGTTACATTCTTGTCGATATATATGTGATGAGCTGAAAAAAAATAAATTCTCTTTGTTTTAGGTGAGAATAACCACCAAATAGTCAAAATTCATCAATATATGAATGTTTGTGAAGATGCATATATATATATTCACGTGTGTTCACATTACTTATGTTGACACGCAATTATGTGCAACACATGTTAACGTACTTATCAGCTACATTAAGCGTAAGCTCTTTAACTGTTGAATTTCAGTATGAAGTGTGCACTCGTACGAGTGTTCCTGTGTATGAATATAAGTTCGTTTACACACAGGCTAAGTTTTCTGCCTTACTCAGGTAGCAGACAGGTGAAGTGGGGGTGTTTGTGGAGGACTGGGTATGCCTGCGTGTGTGCAAACACTTTTGCATTGTTTGTAACATATAAAATCCATGCATCACCCCCGATTGCAGGCAAAGAGAAGCTCTGCCTGGTGCAGAAGTGTATTTTCCTTTCTGATGCGTGCGAACTGAAGGGCGAAGAGCAGATTTCTTAGTGCTTGTGCCTTGCTGAATATCGCTGAATCCTGTAAGAAAACAGCACGGAGCGCCGGTGGGGTCGGAGGAGCGGGGTGTGCTGGTGGAACCGCATTTGAGCGATCCTTCCTCCGGCTGCAAACTTGCAGCTCCCACAGCAGTGCTGGTATTCGGCACAGTGGAGAGGGAGGCTCTCCGGGTTCTCGCCGATGAGGTAATCCCGAAGACAGATAAGGGAAGCGGTGCATGTATTAACCTGAACGGTGATGTCAGCGAGGGGGAAGGAAATTAATTACTTTGAGATAGGAATTGTCTTGATTTCCGTGTCATTTGATTCCTGCCGTTATTTCAGACGTGCTGGGGTACTGAAACCAAAGGGACTCTGGCGATGGGGTCCTGAGGGCTGGCGGGGTCTGGGGAGACCAAATGGTTCCCGGTGGCTTGTGCAGGGATTTGGGTAGCGGCGTGCAGAGACTGTGTGCGTGCTTGTGTGTGCGCAAGTGCCTGGGTGCACTCGCCTGTCTGGACTGCGATAGCCCATTACGGAGAACAATAATTTTTCTCTGCTGGAAGCTTCAGAGACAGCGAGGAGAGGGGAGGGCAGCAGAGCCCCCCGAGCCCCCTCCAAGGAGCAGGCTGGGGGTGCCCGAGGGACCCGGAGGGATCCGAGGGATGTCCCCTCCTGGTTTGTGCAGACGTCTGTGTGTCCCCAGGGAGCGGTGGCAGACCTTCAGCAGCGGGGCTGGGTGGGACCAGGGCTGGGATGGCTCCAGGCAGAGAGAACAGGCTCGGGTATGGGCTTGGGGCACCTTCACACTGCGCTGATGGCGCTCCATGTGGGGTTCTGCCCCCCAAGCGTGGCTGTCCCTTGGGAGGGAGCGGTGGGACCCCGGTGCCCTGTCCAGCAGGGTGAGCAATGGAGGAGAGGTCTCCAAAGTGGAAAAGAGACACTTTCTCCACCTGAATTTCTCCTCATGCTAATAGGTGTCACATTATGTCACGAGTCCCTGACGACTTGTCAGCAGAACATGACAAATCACTGGTGACAGTGAACAACAGGACCAGCAGCAGACGAAACGCAAATGTCTCACGTCTGCATCACCTTGGACCTGCCACGGAGGATGCATCCACGATGCTCCCCAAACCCCGCCACTCAAGCCGTACAAACCTGCCCCTAGGCACAGATGCCACCATTCCCTCTCCAGGGGCTAATCCATGTGCTGTCTCTTATTCCAGCCCCACATTTCCTACTCTCAGGGTGCACTGCCCTTGCACACTGCCCTTGCACGCTGCCCTTGCACACTGCCTGTTGCACTGAGCTGCCGATGCTGGCAGAGGACAGCCCATGGGCTGGGGTCAGCCCGAGCTCGGCTTTCAGGAGGTCTTCCCTCCAGAGCTGCTAGCTCAGCACGACCATGGCAGAGACCCTGCAAAGCCCAAAGCAAGAGCAACCTAGACCTCTCGGTGCCTAGACGTGGTTCACCAAACCCCGGGAGGGCGTGAATAGCTGCATGGGGCTTAACCACCCTTCTGCCTTGCACACGCACAGGCGCACAACGGCAGCTCCCATGTGGGTAGACCACCAACCCATCCCATTTCGGTCCCAGTCACCCTAGCTTTGGCTAATCCTCTCTAAACGGCAATGGGGAGCACCAGTGGGGTCATGCAGGGAGGGTCAGCCCAGCCCCATGGCTCTGCCAGCATCCCTACCACTTCTCCTTGCCCCACTGGCCTCACCCGCGCATCCAGAGGGGAATCCCCAGTGGGAAGCACACCAGTGTCCTGTATTGCAGCCGGACAGGGTTGCACAGGACAGCCTGGATGGGAATACCTCCCAGGAATCCTCCGTTGCATGCACAGGTTAAGTCAGGGGAGCTCTGGGGGCCAGTGCCGCTGCTGGGCAGGAGAAGGGAGCACAGCGTGGGGCAGTGGTGTTTGTAAAGGAGGCTGCAATTTCTCTTGCTTGTGCCAGCACAAATGCCCCGTGCCAGCGAGGAAAGAGCCTCGGTGGATACGGGTGGTTAAACACCCTTGAAACACGGTGCGAAGCTGTGGTGTGAATTCCAGCTGAGCGCTGGCGGCTGTCTCTGCTCCCGTCCCAGGAGGGAGCCAGGTTTGGGCTTTATAGGAGCTGTTTGAGCTTGTGTGTGTGATGGTGAAGCCACATGCAAAGGGGGTTGGGGGGCTGGTCTGTGAGGGGAGGGGAAGGGCACCTTAGCGTGTCCGCTCCTCCCAACACTGCCTGTCGTCAGTGGATTCAGCCCTGATTTATGATGGTGGGAGATGGGTTGATCTCTTTTCTTCCCGGGCTTGTGCCCAGGGTGATGTCCCTGAAGTCACTGGAGTCACCCGAGGCAGGTTTGAGCCAGGAAAGTGGCTCCCCAGGGGAGTCGAAGGGGCCACACTGGTGCAGAGGTGATGGATATCCAGCCGTCACTTTCTACCTCTGGACAAAGTGACCCCGTACCCCACGGGGCTCCTTCCTCACCTTCGCCCGTTCATTCCTCCATCTCTTTGTTCCCTCTGCTCTAGCTGCTGCCAATCACTGAACCGTCCCCTACAGCCCGCCGGTTTCCCTCTCCCTCCATTACCAAGTCCAAGTCGCTGGAGATCCCAGGGAGCAGCACTCGCCCTCCTCGCACGCCTCCGAGCCCCTGCACCATGCGGGACGCTCGGGCTGCAGCCCCCGCCTCATCCCCTGCCTTACACAGACCATTGCTCATCAGCCCTGCGCGCTCCGCCGACAAATCTAGACAAATCCCCCCCCGGCTGCTGCAGCATCTCCTGCCTCGCAGCCCAGATTTAATTACAGCTGGGGCTGCGGGAGCTGAAATATCTGTGACCAGGAATGTGCTAAAAGGCCCTGGAGGATCTTGTTAGTGAGTGACTTACCTGGATTCCTGAGTTGCATTTGCCCTCTCTTAATGGGCTGTGTGGCAAATTGATGGCTAGTTTGCAGGAACAGATCTGGGTCATTATCTCGTCCCTTCCCTCTGCCTCTCTCATCCCTCCACCTTGAAAAGAAGCCGGAGGAAACAGCAACGCTCCGCGGCGTGCAGTGGGGCTGAGCAGAGGCAGAGCGGAGGGGTTTGGGGTTCGGCAGGATCATAAGGCACACACAAGGAACCGTCTTGGGGTCCTGCGGCCAGATGTCCCCCTCCAAGGGTGGCTTGGTTCAGATGCAGGTCCTCTGCGGAGGACTGATTTGTTGGTTTGCAGAGCACAGAAGCACCGAGGGGTCAAACCAAAATGAATTTATTCTGAATTTTTTCAGCAAGCTGAGGAACAAAATCATCTGGGGCTGGAGAACATTTTGTTTCACCTGAAGAAAAACTTATCATTACATTTCCAGTCACCTAAAATACGTATTTTTGGTAAGAGCGAAGGAGAGCTGGGAGTGGCATGCTGTTCCAAATGGAAAAGTGGGAAGGAAAGGTTGCAACTTCTCAGAGCTGGTTTTGTACCCAAAGCCGACTGCTACAAACTAACTGGATTTGCAAAATTTTCCTCCTGGCTCAAACTTGCCTGTTCCAGCAAGAATGTTTCTGCTTGCCAAAGCAACCTCAGGCACCCATGGAAAAGCCAGTCCTTCGGGAGCCCAGTGCCGGGCTGAGCTGTGCCGGGGCAGCCGGAGCCCGGCTCTGCACGCCCTGTCCCCCTCAACACCTCGCCAGCCCCAGTTTTCCTACCCGTGTCCCTGAGTTAGGGAAAGCCAGGTCCTGGAGCACTGGTACCCACGGGGAGGGGAAAACACAGCTCAGGGGCTGCCAGGGGGTTGGGGAGAGGCTGCACGAGCGATGTCTGCTGTTCTGGAGCGAGGTGGGCTGAGCATCCCTGCGGGCAGAAAGCAAAGTGCAAAAGTAGCCAGAAAATGAAAGGATTTCTTTTCTCTCCTTAAAACCAATCAGACCAGTTTTATGCTGTATTCTGTGCTTTGGAGGGAGTGTATGATTGCGTGTGCACCTGCAATATTAGGACTATTTTGGACCTTCCCAGGCCTGTGGGTTTTCTGTGGCTGCCAGAGCATCCTGTGAAGGGAACCTGGGCTCCGTCTGGCCTCTCCTTAATGCAATGCTGCAGCGCTCGCAGCCAAGCGGCAGCTGCTGTGCACAGGCTGCGATGCTGCGATTGCTGTTGTTGCTGCAAACACGGGTTTGTTGAACACATCTCTCCGGTACGTCTTGATAAGGGTGTTGTAGACAGCGCGGTCTCATCATCAGACGCCCGCTTTGGGGAGTGATGGGGAAGCAGATCTGCGTTGCTTTCCCGAGCTCCCCATTAAGGATGCACTGCGTGAGCTGGGCTGTCGCTCAGCTTACCTGGCCTCCCTTTTTATTGCCTGTAAGAGTTGGGGGATTTATGTAGTATTCTGGAAAGATTTGGGTTATATCTCTTTTGTTAAAGCAGCTATCAATACAAAATCAGGTGATGAGAAAGCTGATTAAAATCCATAAATAACCCCAGTATTACCCTATCCATGGGACGTACGAGTGACAGACAGGGTGCACCGTTAGCTGTACAGAGCACTGATACAACAAATACATTTGAGCCTCCTCTTCCCCAAGCAGATATTTCTATAAAGCCAAAAAGTCCAACCATAACGACTTGGAGGGCAAGGTAATGCACGCTGAAGGCTGGGAAATGACATTGTTACAATGACAAATATTCTCCGAATACCCAATTCATGATCCTGGGCGCCTTATAAATGTGATTAGTAGATCTAATCTTGCTGTGCTGGAGCCAGTTGTCAAGACAGCTTGAAAATGGATCGTTGCCCAACTCTGACTTCAACTGCTCCCCAAGTTCTAATAGTTAATGTTTAAAAACTGAACAAGAGTTGGGTCCCGCACGCCCTGCCCTGGGGCACGAGCCAGCCTGTAGCTGGGGAGAGAGGGGCTGGGGAGGGGGGACCTGCAGATGATCCCCTAAAAGAAAGGCTGATTGCACCTTCTTGGGATGCAACTACTATGGATCTCTGTGGAAAACAAAATCATTTAGGGGTACTCAGCTTGGCTGGTCTCTGATCTTGAGTAGCTACCCATCCGTTCGTCCATCTGTCCATCCACCCTCTCCGTTTCAGTTGTTGGTGTGTATTATTTCTCTCCACCTTGCGGCAGGGATGGAGGCAGCCCTGGAGAGGCTCTGTGCACGTCTCAGCTCTCCCCGCACCTGAGACATGAGCAGGGAGCCGGGGAAGGAGGGGATGAGCCCTGGGAGAAGGCGAAGCAGCGCTGAGAGCCCTTGCCTACAGGGAGGCTTCCTCTTGTGCTGTAATTTTGGGTGTGCTCCCTTTGGGTACGGTCGTGTGGGCACCCCAGGGGCCTGCCTGCTCCAAAGGCGATGCCCACATGTGCCTCTCTGGGTGCTGGTGGGAGCTGCCAGGCGCAGGTTTTTCTGCAAACCAGCTGGAAAGGCAGGAGAAGAAGATTTCCAAAAGCACTCAAGTGCTTTTGGGTAGCTGGGATGGTTTCCAGACAGGTTGTCACAGCATCCCAGTGCCCCCCGGGACTGGCAAAACTGGGCTAAGCCCCGAGTGCCCCTGGCTCCCGGGGGAGCGAGGCAGGCAGCTTGCTGAAGGCAGCAAAGTACTTTTTAAAGCACCACTCTAAGCACTGTGAGTCTCTAAGGTGCGTCTGATGCCTTCACCCAGGATCTTCTGGGGGATCCTGGTGGGGACGTGGTTTCAGAGCAAGCAGGTGCTGTTCAAGCTTTTGCATTTTTGGGGCAGCCTGGCCGGGGCGAAGGCTGCAGGGACGTCGTGAGAGAGTCCCCAAGCTCCCACCCGCCTTCCCCACCACCCAACCTGCCCAAACGGCCCCCACCTCCCACAAACCAGCGCCTGGGACGAACAGCACGGGGGAGGCTTTGAGCGTATCCAAGATACAGCGGATTTGGGCACCCTGTCAAATGTTCTCATTGTCTGACCCTTGTCCAGATGCCAGTAAAACCCTTTGGGAAATTCCCCCTCCACCCAGCACACCGGCTTTAATTACAGAAGAGGAATGCGAGGCAGAGCCCTGCTCCTCCCGCCTCTACGCTCGGCTGAGCCGCCCAGGGCAGCGCTGGGCGCCCGCATGTATCCCCCGAAGTTTGGGGTCTGGGAGGGTGTCGGGGCTGGGGGACGGAGGAGGAAGGCAGAGGGGCCATGGGGAAGGACAGCGGCGGAGGCAGGCGCTGGGTGCCCCTGCCCGGCGCTGGCGGGATGCTTCCCAAACCCGGGGTGACGAGCGGGGGCTTGTCCCCCCCGTCCCACTCTGGCAGCAGTACCCGAGCAGCAGGACATGAGTAATATACATCCCACTGGGGGAGTTAGATCAAAGGCAGTGAAGTAGATACAAGAGGTTTCTGCTTCACAGACCAGAGAGGCTGCAGTTCAATAGCGCCTTTGTTACCAGCTCTCCAGAGCTGGGGATGGAGAAATACCTGACCCCCCGCTCCCTCCCTCCGCTCCCGGCCCCTCGGTGCACAACCATTTCAAATATGCGACCGTGCAGCGAGGCTCGGCAGGGACATGGGGACAGGGCGCTGGGGATAGCAGCGGGAGCAGCCTGCAAGGGAGGGATCAGGGCTTCAAAAATGAGACCCCCCCGTAGCCGGCTGGGGCTCGGAGGCAGTGGGGACGGCCGCCCCGGGCAGCGCTGGGCACCGCTTCCCTGAGCATCGCTGCGGCACCTGGGTTTTGCTGGCGGGGGCCAGGGCGGCGCGGGAAGGAGAGGAAGGTGTGGGCGATGCCACGGCAGCTGCCTTCCCAAGGCCCGTGCCGGCTGGCATGGTGCCCTTCCCATGGAGAGGATGCCACACTGCCAAAGGTGAGGTCAGCCGCGCTCGGCCGGCGGCTCCGGGCTGTCCTCGGGTCCCTGCGGTGTGGTTTGGGGCTGGTGGTTCTCGGACGGGCACGTGTCCTCGTGCTCCAGTGCTGGGGAGAGCAGCCTGGTACTGGAGCCGCCCTGCATTGGGTGCGACCTCCTTGGGAAGGTCTTGGGTGCCATAGCGGAGCCACAGGGCCATATCCCAAAGAGCCATTAAGTCCGGCTTGACAGATTTACCCCTCGAATGTGCGATGCGCAATGCAATTGGGGCTGTCTCCTTAGTGCACCCCCGGGACCAGGGGTTGGGTTGGTGCAGAGCTGGGGGGCAGAGACCCACACGGGGTTCCTGGCGTGCACGCAGCGCCCACGGGCACGCACCGGGGCATTCGCCTGCAGACCTCCCCAGCGCAATGCCTGCACCCAAGGGCATAACACTGGGGCCAAACAGTGCTCGCGCAGAGCTCGGTGCGGCGGGCTACCCGCGGGGTGCACCGTCCTGCGGCTGCCACCGGCAGAGCAAAAGGGCCGGGAAGGGAGCGTGACTGCGTCAGAAGGTGGGGCACACCGTGGCCTTTTTTTCTTGCCATTCATATATGGGAGTTAAAAGAGGAAAGACCTTGGGAAAACGCCAGTTCAGAGCCACCCGTGTGCTTCAGAAGTTTGGTTTATAGGTCAAAGTCGCGCTCACTGCTATTACGAACTGCAGGGTGCAAAATCCTTCCTACTTCCAAGCCTGGTTGCTGTATAGTTTTAGAAACATTGAATTTCCCAAGGATTCTTGCTAGGGCAACAAGAAAGGGAGTTTCCAAGACTCAATAGCAGAGCTGACCTCATCAGCTCCTGGCAATTAGCAGTCGCTGTTGCTGAAAGAGCCGGCATCCTGGCAGGGGAAGAGAATAAAGGCAGAGGCCAGTGCTTTCCCAGAGACAACCTGGGCAGCTTTGGTGCCGCCGGAGGAGCTCCCCCAGGTGCGGGGAGGTGCAGAGGCTTTTGCTAAAGAATAAGGTCTGTGTCCGGCTCTCGGAGGAGCTGCTGGAGCAGCTGCTCCCCATGAAATGCATCACCTTGTCCCGAGACACCTCTTTTGTGGGTATGAAGATGGAGACTCCCTCGAAAAGGCAGCAGGGGAAGGCAGCAGCTGGGGAAGCGAGCGGGAGGCGGGTTTGCAGCCAGACCTTTCTTTAGCCCTTTGTCTCAGCCGACAAAGGCGGGTCTGTTGGATGCACCTCTTGCTGCTGAGCATCCGCCGCCTCTGCAGCCAGGTGAGCTGCGGGGGCAGTGGGGCCAAGGGAAGGTTTGCGGTTCCCGGTTCTGCCGCTGAGCGGACTCTGTGACTATGGGCAAGTCCCTTGGTGGCCCGGAGGGTCAGATTTGCAAAACAGCTACGGGACAGGGTACAGCTTTATCCCGAGGTGAGCACTTTCCCCCCTTGCTTGCAAAAGGGGTTTGCCTTGTGGGCTCCTGGGCCGCTGCAAGGGAAGAGGCTGCCAAACAGCAAGATGGTCGCCTATGGGAAGGGGCACTTGATCTGCAGGTGTACATTTGTGCTGCTCCATTTGCAACCAATCTGGTTTATAACTCAAGGTTTATCAGGTTTGAAAGCAGCACAAAAAGTTGTGATGGGGAACACCTAGCACTTACCGACAGAGATAAGGTGTAGCTGTGGCCAGGACACTGGCAGAGTGAAAATAAACCATTTCATTGCCTGCTGCTTGGGCATGCTGCCATTGATTCAGGCTATGGCATGTTGTCTTTTAAGTATCACCTCTGCTGCAAGAGACTGTTGTCCCTGCAATCACAGTTCATTACAGCCTTCGGAGCAGAAAAGGCAGGGCGCTGGGTCCTCCTCTCGGGGTCAGGCCACCGCGCTGGCAGGTTGCTGCTGAGGGGACAGACATGGCAGGTTTGGCTCTCTCCTTCCTTCCCCGGGGGTAACCCAGGATAAACCACCCTGCGATGCCACGGAGCTGAGAGGTGACGGGCGCAGAGGCCGTAGGGGTGCTTTGGGTGGGAGGTTCCCCTGTTTTTGTAGGGTCGAGCTGGGGGGGCTGCGGTCCCCGTGCAGGGATGGAGCGGGTTGTGCTCCCAGCTGGCCACCGGGAGGGAGGACAACTTAGAAGCGGGATTACTTTTTTTCCCCTCCTTCCCCTTTTTCCTTTTCTTTCCCCAAAGACTGCTGGCTTATCCTGGGTAAGCCCTCTGCTGTGGTCTATGGCTTTTTATTCCTATGTGATTGCTTTTCCTAACTCATGTAGGGCGAAAAGCCATGGGCTACACAGAGGAGGGACTCCACCTTCCAGGCACCTCTGCAAACCGCACGGACTCCTGATCCCTTTTTAATCACCCATATTTATTTGGTAACAAATAACAAGTGAAAGGGGGCACTGAAGCCTTGCAGGGCCTCAGAGGTTTAGCAAGACGGATGGGGCAGGGGGTGGCGAGCAGAGGGAGGCACAAAGGGGGACGGGGATGGTGGGGGGCACGGCCTTTCAGGCGCCGTCGTCCCCATTCAGAGCCGAACGGGCGCTCGGTGGCGCCGGGTGCTGGTGAAGGGGGCTGTGAGGGCGGCGGGAGCGGCTTTTCTTTGCCAGCGAGCTTTTCTCACACGCTTCAAAGCATCCCCACCTGCAGCCCCGCAGAACAAAAGCATCAGGCGGAGACCAAGGGCATTTCCAAGGGCCGCGGCTGCTGCCTTAACCCAGCACCGAAACGGCTGCCAGGTGATGGCAGGAGCCCTTTCTGCTGTTGTTGGCTCTCCTGAGCAGGGGCTCGCAGGGGGCTGAGAAAAGCCCGAGCAACTCCAGCCCCGTGTCCTCACCACGCCGTGCCCCTTCCAGGGGTGCTGCAGACCCAGCGGGTTGCGCAGAGCCTGGAGCCACCCAGTTTGCACCAGGCAGGATCCGTCCCTGCAGCGCCCGCGAGGCCGCGGCCAGACCCCGTTGCCACCAGGACGTCGGAGGGGAGGCGGTGGTCGGGAGCAGTGAGAAGGACAGGTTTGATTATACAGCGGGACTTGGCAAATTTGCACTTTTTCAATGTGCAAAGGCAGGGTCTGCGAGCATGGCAGCCTGGCAGAGCTGGGCTGGATGGGGCGGGAGAGGAGGGTGCCGCTGCAGACCCCGCCGCTGCAGACCCCACCGCTGCAGACCCACCGCTGCAGACCCCCCCACTGCAGACCCCACCGCTGCAGACCCCCCCACTGCAGACCCCACCGCTGCAGACCCACTGCTGCAGACCCCCCCACCGCTGCAGACCCCCCCCACCGCTGCAGACCCCCCCACTGCAGACCCCGCCGCTGCAGACCCCCCCACCGCAGACCCTGCCGCCTCTGTCAGCACCGGACCAACGTCGGGGGTTACGAACCACCCTCACCAAGCAGGAAGCGAGCAATTTCTCTATTCTTTTTTTTTTTCTCACTTCCTGAGCTTTGAGTCATTAGGTGTCAGGTTTTCAAGTTTATTTCACCAGCCTGGAATGCATCTTTAAAAATAATAGTCATTGAAAAAAATAAAAGCTGAGATTCAGCTGTAATCCCATGACTCAAGGAGGTGTGGAAGGAAGAAAATCATGAAATCCCATGAGTTGCAACAATGAAAGCATGAGAGCTGGCAAGACTGTGGCACATAAATCATCAAAACTAAACACCATCAGTCAAAATGAAAGGAATTAAGCCAATCTCACCAGGCTGTTTTAATTATTTTTTAATGAGGATTTGCTCATTCAGAAAATTCACCCATGACAATGGCCACCCCGAGCCATTCACGCTGAGCAGGGCCCGTCCCCATGGCGGACACGCATGGCTTGGCCCCGCCGCTCCCGCCCCGGGGCTGCTCCGGACCCGGCGCAAGGCCGGGGATGGGGACCCCGGAGCGAGGGTGCCATTAACTGCCAAGAATGGGAGAGCAGGGCAAATGAACCAAAAATAGATGAGGAGTCCCGTTTTTGCCATTCACTTTGTTGCAACCCAAAATGTTGCTCTGGGGAAGTAATGAGCAAAATCCTCTCCGGCCGGTCCCGGGGGGTTAGTGGGTGCTGTGCTGCGGTGGCTCCCCGACGGGGGCACAGCCCCAAGCCCCCGGCAAAGCCAGGGGCATCACTGCAAGCGCTCCCACAAGCACTGGGGGAGCGGGGATGCTGGTGCTGGGGCATAGACTCCATCTCTGAGCGGTGATTGCCTCTCGTCAAGAGACTGCAGAGGGATGCTGGAGCGGCAGCAGTCCCCATTAATATTTCGGTGGCTGTTGGGCAAAGCGGCTCAGAGCAGGATTATCGGCAGCCTGTCTGCACTACGCCGACGAGATACTCCACCCCTGAGACTTGCTCTCACTACCCTTTATACTATTGATTTTTCTTTTAGCAAGGCAGGCTTTAAGCAGGAAAGAAATGGAGGGAGCACGAGCCACTGTGTTTCTGAGGTGCTGTGCTGAAGAGCAGCTGGGACGGGAGGAAACCAAGTGGGCACGTTGGTCTGGGTGTCTGGTGGTCAGGGGCCAGGGCTGGTGACTTTCTGCCAAATCTCTTTCTTTCTTGCCCTTGTTTGTCCAGCTCCAGTACTCCCTGGCAGTGCACAAGGGCTTAAGCAGCAAGATTGGACTTGTGGTTCTCAGTCTGTTTGGTCCTCGGGGGGACATCCAACCAGGGCTTGCAGGAGGTGAGGGGGGAGATGTGCACGGGACAAGTGTTTCTATGAAAGCCCTGCCGTGCAGAAGGCATTGGCAGAGACCCCTGGAAAACGTCCATCGCGGAGAGAAGATGCTGCCAGCGCCAGGTGAGCTCTCGGCTTGTCTGGCATCCAGCTCCCAGCAGCAGCTCCAGTCACCTTTCAATTAGCACAGCCTCTGCCCGCGGCCCCGTGCGGCTGCGATTACTGCCCACGTCCAGGGCCAGGCAAAGCAAAAACCCTCAGCTGCCATGCTTATAAAATATTCACAGCATTAAATAAAACAGTAGATCAGGTTGGCATTTTCAAAGCATCTTAGAGAACTTAGGCACACACCTATTTTTAAAAAGGCAGCTATTCAAATCCCATTCCTGGTCCAGAGAAGCAAGCTCGAGGAAGAGCTGCTGCATGGGTACTCCTGGGCAGCTCCATCTCCAAAAGTGCCTGGCAAAGGTGCTGGAGCAGTCGGACATCCCCAGCAGTCCCCGGTCCTTCCTGACCTCCCAGGAGCGAATGTGCAGAGCAGGAGAAGCCGCTAATTGCAGATAATAACTGCCATTTATGAGTGAGGCATCCACCGTCCCCGGCTTCCTCCAGGAGCTGGGCGTGGAGCTCCCGTATCCCAGAGCCGCCGGTGGGTGAGGCACAGGCTTGTCCTGCTCTGCCCTGCAGGGAGGAGAAATCGCAGCCACATGCCCTGACACAGAGCCCTCGCGCTGCCGTATCGGCCCCCGGACATCCCTCGTGGCAGCAGCCCTAATTTTGGCTTCGGGCATGCGAGGGCCACCCGGCTCGCACATCAGCTCCTGAACACCGCCGGGGCGAGCGGGGTTTGCTTCCCACTTCGCAGCCCATGGGCTGGGGTCGCTGCCCACTGCTGCCTGCGCAGGGCTCGGGATGGGGTTTGCCTCCATGCAGCGTTGATGGTGCGCTGGAAGAGCAGCAGAAGCAGCACCAGCTTCTTGCTGGGTTGCTCGGCCCCATGCATGCTGATCCCAGGAGATAACTCAGGGAGAGAGTGCCAGTTATTAATATTTTAATTACAGCCAGATGATAATGAACTGAAAAGCTGGGGTTTTTAATCAAAGCTGTGACGGCACCCAGCCCTTACGGGACACAGCGGGACGCCCAGCGCCTCGCCAGCAGCCCCCGGCCCCCGGGAGGGTTGATGCACACAGGGGGCTCCGGCACTGGGACCTCCTACGGAGGGGATGATGCTCAGTGGGAGCCCAGGGAGATTTTAAAGCTCGGCCCTTGTGTGGGATGCCCAGAGAAGGACCAGGGCGTTAAAAACCACGCTGCAGCCCACGTCTCCAGCAGGCAGACCCACTGGGTCTGTGCTTTGCATGAACAGCTTCCCCGGGGTTTGATCCGTGCCTGGCTATGTGATATTATCGTTGGGTATTTACCAGCCCTTTGCACCAGAGGGTTCAGTTCCTCGAGTGCTGATCCCACATGAAATCCAGGTCACTTGCCTGTGCCAGCGCTTTTGAGAAAGCCTGCCCCCAGTTAGCTGGCTGAGAGGTGGAGGAGGTTTGCACAGACAATTCACCAATGGGACAAAAAGAGACAAATCCAGGACTTGCTGGGAATTATTTATTCAGCTCTGCTCTTGGCAGGGAATTACAGATGCGCCGGTTGTGCCACAGAGCACCTTCCTCCTCCCGTCTGCTTGGAAATGGGTTATTTAGTAACTGGTGAGGCCACTGGTGCTGAGTCAGCCCACAGCTAATGAACACCCTGGCTGCCCATTTGAAATTTATTGCACCTATTAATTACAACCATTAGCTGCAGCCAGTGAAATTTTTATAATGAGGACCCTTGCGACTTTGCCTTCCTAGCAGCAAATTAACTGTGTGGGG
The DNA here is from genome assembly GCF_047370975.1 of Nipponia nippon. Classification (NCBI taxonomy): domain Eukaryota; kingdom Metazoa; phylum Chordata; class Aves; order Pelecaniformes; family Threskiornithidae; genus Nipponia; species Nipponia nippon. The sequence continues at coordinate 5,478,501 of NW_028262342.1, forward strand.
GGAAGAATCAATGGGATCAGCATACTTTACAGAAGCGATGTTTTAATTAGCGATTCTCTGCAAACATGCCAAGCAACAGCTTCGCCATTCATTATCTCTCCTTAAAGGGATGGTGCTTCTTTTCAGGTTAGTTTTATCCTGGTCTCGTCTCCTCTGTTATTGGGTTTCTAATGCACTGCTGCTCATTATAGAAGCTGCTTTGAAGTTGGTTTTATCTTAGGTCTGGTTGTAAGCAGCAAAATGTCCAAGGTTTGGGCGGGGGGGGGAAGCAACCCTAGGAAATAATGGGTTTGAAAGCTTGGCTGAAAAATAGCTAAATTGGATGGATCCTGTGGCTGTGAGGAAGAGGGGGACAGGGAGTGTGGGAAAGGGGTTGTGTCCCCTCGGGGACAGGCTGCCCCGGCAGCGAGCCCCGGGGATGTGGGACCTGCATCTCTGATGCTCAAAAAAGAAAGGACCCGAAGTCCCAGGCGAGGCTCCCCCCATGCAGGGAGCGTCGGTGTTGCACGGAGCTGCCATGCTGCAGAAGAAAGTCTCTGCGAGTCCCGTGAGCACAGGGCTGCGGCCCCAGGCGCTTCTCCGGGGGCTTTTCCAAGGGTGTCTGCTCAGTGGATTTTAGAAAATCAGGCTGGTTACCCCCAAATCATCAGCCACTCCTGAAAATCTTGGCTGTAGAGGTGGACGGACTAGCTACCATGAAAGGCAAATGAAATGGAATTTCTGGGAACTTTTCTACATTTCATTACAAATTATTTAATTCCATTTGGCTCCCTGCAAAAATATGGGACCAATTTCCATTGCAAATGATCCCATTTCCCAGGAAAAAAACGACATGCTGGTGGAAAAAGGCAGCTTTGAAATTCAGGGTTTAAAATGCAAAACTTAATGTTGTTTTTTCCAACCAAGTAGCTAAAAGTTAATTCAACGGCGTTTCTCAGAACCAGAAAAGCTGGGGCAGAGTAAGAAAATCAGCCGAAATGAAAGCTCCCAGTGCTTGAGGACGCCTTCCCGGGGCCGGTGGCCACTGGTGTCACCTGGCAGCCCCAGCCCATCGCTGCAGCACGGCTGGGCTGAGCTGGTGCCCAAGGCAGCATCTCCGGCTCTCGCTCCCGACCCCTGTCTGCACCCCTGTCTGCACCCCTGCCTGCACCCCCGGCTCTCCCTGCCCAGGCCCTCCCCTCCTGAAGCTGTCCTGTTTCGGCTGCCAGCCGTGCTGCCGCGAGCTGCCCAGGGAAATGGGTAATTGCTGGGCTAAGGAATAGACTCTGTCCAGCTGGTTCAGAAAGACATTTTTTAGGGCTCAGGGAAAGTGACATTATTAAAGTGAGCATGCTGATTTCAGACAGCTCCCAATTCATCACTGTGACAGTGACAAACACGGCCCGGGGTTATGCAGTTGACTAAAGAGAATTCTCTAGCTTTACATTTTTAATGCTCCTCGCATTTTCTCTGCTGCAGTGGAGTTTTATCCAACGGATCTTCTCCCTTGAATAGAAAGGGCAGCACGGGTCTGTGAAGCATGCCCAGCCCTTGCACATCAAGCGGGGCTTCTGTCATCACTGCCCAAGCCAGTTCATTTATTTTTTAATTATTCCTTGCTCCTTCAGGATCCTTTTTCTACCTTTTCAAGAAGAACAGGAGCGTCAGCCTCAGCTGGGCTGCTTCTATTCTCTGGGGCTCATTCATCATTGTCTGCTGCCTGAATGGGAGGCAGAGGGTCAGCCTGAAAAGCCTCCGCGTTACAAGCTCCTCTAAATATATCAATAGGTCCCTAATGGATGCTGGGGTCCCAGCCGGACCGCCCAGGCGCTTGGGGCGGCTTTGTGTCTGCAAGGGGGAACAGCCGGGCCGGGAACGTGGGGTGGCACGGGACAGCGGGGACGGGCACCCATGGGGAGCGAGGGCTGCTCAGCCCAGGCTGCCTGGGAGGTCTGGTGCAGCCGTGTTTGCCTGGTTAATGCAGGGTGTTAAACAGCGGGGACGGCACTGGGCGGGAGGCTGGGAGCCCTGCGCGGGCGAGGGTGGCGTTTGTCAAATCTGGGTTTGGCAGTGCCGGGTCAGACCCAGCGTGCCAAAGCAGGGTGCCGGCTCCCAAAGGCTTCTCCCTGCCAATCGTCCCTTCCCCGCTGGCAGTGGCTTTGCTCCGCTCCAGCTGAAGCTGTGCAAAGCCGGGAGGGCGCAGGGGCCGGGAGGTGAGCGGCCCCCCACCCCAGCGGGCTGGCCCCCGCGCAGCCCCTCCACACCAGCCATTCCCTCCAAAATCCCATTCTTAGGCTGGTAACAAAAAGCAGCAGCACAAAGAGAGACGCGGAGACCTGCCGCTATGCTGAGAAGCCATTCAGAACGGGAGACTCATTAAAAAGCCTGTTGTCATTATTTGTGAGCTCCAGAGGTAGCCTTATTTAATTTGGGAGCTACTACACAGGTACCCAGATGGCTGGGGAGGGGGGCAGTGGCAGAAGTGAATTAAATGGGATGCCGCTCGCTGCTGCCGTTCACTTTGTGCTGCAGCGGGGCCCCTTGGAAAGCGGGAAAGTGGGAAAGTGCAACATCACTGCTGGTGAAGAGCATGTGGAGATGGGGGACCGTGGGCCCCACCTGCTTTGTCTTTTTTCCCTGTGGTTGATTTTCTCCCAGCTGTCCCTGCTGTGAATTAGGACTGCTCCAAACTCTGCCAGGGTTGCGGGCTGCCAGCAGCGGGCTGGGGGCTCTCAGCAGTGCCCGGCTGTTGGGGGGGTCACTCTTTGCTCGCTACTGTCAGTGGCCATGAGCTTCAGGAGGTGACAGTAGCTCCTACACTGAGATTTCCACTTGGTCCTCCAACAGCTCAAGCATCGTGTCCATTTCACAGATGGGTAAACTGAGGCCCTGAGATGTTCCCTGTCTGTGCTGGTGCTGACAGGGAGCACATGCCGAGTCCAGGCTCTGCAGGGAGCCCCAGGCAGTGACCATGCTGTGGGTGCTGCGGTCCCTCTGCTCTCTGCACGGCTGGAGGACGGCACAGTTGTGGTGGTGAGGATGTGACTGGCTGGGCAGTGTGGCGCTGCGTGGGCTGGGCACGGCTCCCTTTGAGCACCGGCACTGCCTCTTCTGGGGCAGAGTTAGAGCTGGATATCTGCAAACTGTACAAAAGCTAAATATTAAAGTAGGAAGAAAATGAAGGTTTGCTTCAGATAGTATTTCTGCGAGTATTTGTTATCTATTTAAAAAAAAAACCCAGCGTTTCATTTGCATAATTACATTTTGCAGCTGTTGGGCCACAATGTGGGCTGTGCTTTGGGGCATTATTTTATCTGTTGAAAACGGACACAAAGAGAGTGAACTCTGCTCTCAGCTGTGCCTCATTGTGCCGTAACCGCTGGTGCTGCCTCTGCGCCGGGGTGCTCCCAGGGCACCTCACCTCCCGGGCCCTCGCATATGCATTAGGCGCTGCAAGCTGTCCCCACGTCTGTCCCGATTGTTCACTGCTTTTGAGGAGAGGGGCTGGGGGGGAGTTTTAATCTCCTCGTCTCTCGCTGGGTGGGGAATTTGGGAGTGCGTGGCTGGGGGCCTTGGATGTGGGGAAGGAGGGGGAAGGGAGATGTGCACTGGTGCAGGGTGATGTTCCAGTTTTGTGATTTTGGGGATTTGTCCTGCCCATGCATCCCCCATGCATCTGCAGGAGCTGCCCTGACTCCTCTCCCTGTCCCCATCCAGGTCTCCCGGGGGTGCTTCCACGCCTCTCCGGCTCCAGGTGATGCCCCAGTTCACCTTTGCTTGCTTCTGTGGGCTCCATGGCTTCTGCAAGATGAAGAGGAAGAAAGAGGAGTCCAGCGCAGAGCAGGAGACAGCGGTGTGAGGGGCAGACTCGTGTGTGTGCCCTGCCGAGCCATGCCTCGGGACTCCGTCCCCTTCCCATCGGTATGCTGCGACTGCCATGGGGATGTTTGCTACGACTGCTGTGGGGATGTGTGCTGCCTCCTTTCTTCTTGCCTCCCCAAGGACCAGCTCCTCCCGGGCATCACCCTCTGCCTGCGCTGTCTGGGGGTGCCTCAGGAGGCTGGGGGGCTGCTCGGCTGAGCTGGTGTGCCTGGGGTGGTGCTTGGCAGGGGAAGGGGAGCCTGGGGCTGAGCAATAGTTTTCCTCGTTGATAGCAGCAGCGGGCTGGGAAGAGCGTGGAGGGAGCTGGTTTATCTGCTCTAACACACTGATCCTGCAGCTTCGCTCATTTTCTCTCCCCTCCCTCTTCCCAGATACTTGTGCGGCCAGGGGAGAGCCAAAGCACTGGAATGACCTTGCTGAGAGGCAGAAGCAGATGCTGCGGACGTTATCCAGGTGCTGCAGCAATTCTGCCTGGACCCCCAGCCCAGCCGGGCGCTGAGCCCTCAGGACCAAAGCAGCCGGTGTCAGAGGGACCCTGTGTGCCAGCGGGGTAGAGATTTCCCTCCTGAGTGAGCTGATCTGCCCTTGCTCCACCAAGTCTCAACAGACAGACCCTGAAGGGGTTTTCAAAAGCCGGGGCCAGACCTTGTCCTTCCTGGAGTCGTAGTGCCGGAGAGGCTGGCCCTGGCTGGTAAGTTGTCCTGCTGCTGCAGAACTGGCTGAACGTAAAAGCAAGCTGGTTTGGGGTTTGTTGCTTTTTTTTTTTTTTTTAAAGTCTGGCTCAAGCAAATGTCTGTGACTCCAAGAAGCCATTCTCCGTGCCTCTGCCCTGCCTGGTTCCGCGGTGCAGCACACCAGAGCGTTTCGGAGGCACCAGACGCACTGACCCTGCTCGGACGCTGCTCCCTGTGCGACTGGTGCAGATCGAGAGCTCCCACGCCGTGGGTGGGGGGACACCTCGGTGCCTGCCCCCCACCCCCTGCACATCTGAGCCATGATGCTCAGTGGGAGCCTGTTCTTGTTTGGCAAACGGGTCAAAATCCCTGAGCTCCGGACACCTGAGATTCACTCTGGGGACATTTCTAGCACAAATGTGTCCTCTGGAGCAGAAATCCTTATATTCTTCCATACAGCGCTTCCCTTCTCCGTATGAAGACCCCCTGACCCTGGGGAGTCTGACCCCCAGGTTAGTCCTGCTCCTGCCACCGTCTGCTCCCATGGCGGTCACGCATCTGCCTTGCATCGCGTGGCTGTCCCCACGGCCCCACTCGCTCCTCCACCCTGTCTGTGCGTCCTTCCCACCCACCGCTGAAGCCATACGGGAGCTCCCTGCGTGCTGTGCCTTCCCGGAGGCACTGGAGGTTTGGGGACCGCTGCTGGGGTTTTGGTGCCCGGTTCCCCATCCCTGAATGCACCCGGCATTCGAGATCCCATTTCAGGCACCAGCAGCTGCAATGGCTCCGGTGCTCCTGTTTGCAGGCTGTGCTGGAGAGCAGCGGGGACAGCCCCGAGGAAAGGGTAAATGCTCGGGGCAGCCGTGCCCGCTGCCCATCGGTGCGGGCAGGTATTGGCCTGTGCAGATTGACACCCCCGAGAAGCCCCCGCTGCAGGGGACCAGCACACTCGGAGAACAAATCCTCCCCCTGTGATCAACTGGCTCGACCTTTCCAGGGTCTGCCCAGAGCTCCCAGACCACTGGGCAAACAGAGCTGTATGTGCCACTGACAGCTCCCCTTTGGAGGAGATTTGTTGGCTCAGCCAACATCCAGAACCAACACGGCTATTATTTTATTTTCTTATCCAAAGGATTTAGCACAAAAGCCTGGCCAGGAGCACCAATAACACGAGGTGCAGCTAAGGAGCTTTAAATCCTCTCTGCTGGGTGCCTGTTGTCCGGGCTGCTGTGGGAAGCAGCTGACTGGTGCGGGATGCGCTGCTGGAGCCGGCTCGGAGGTGGCAGCCAGCCAGGCCCAGGCACGGGGGCATGGACTGCGCGTGGTCTCCATGTGTCAGACCCCGGGGTCAGGAGGTTCGGGGCAGGCTGTAGGGTCTCCTCTGGGACCTCTGGGCTGCATCAACCCTTTCCTTAGGCAGTGCACGAGTCACTGCTTTGCCTAGGCACCAAGGGTGGCTGAGGTTAATGCTGATGCACCCATGTTTTGGCTTGGTTGAAGGTGCCCCATTCCTGGGGGCACACAAGCTGGGTCCCTGGTAATGATGATCCGAGCAGGGATCACCCTTGTCAGCGCAGCCTGGAGAGCTGGGGCTGTTGTGGCAGTGGGTGCGTGCTCCAGGGAGATCGTCAGAAGCAAAGGTTTAGGGGAAAATCACAGGCAGCTTCACTCAGTCAGACTTTACAGAAGCTAAATTATTGCCGTGGGGCGGCAGGGGTTTGGCCCAGTTCATCACCAGGTAACCTGTGCTGCTAAACCTCTTGGATTACAGATCCATTGTGGTTTGGCAGTTAAAGATGTGCAGCTAATGGCCACCCCGAGATCTTGTGTCTACGTGGAGGCTCAGCATTGCACTGAGACCAGCCCTGGAGATGCGGCTGGTGCATGAGGGGACGGTGCTTCAGGGGCTCACGGTTGTGGTGGGCATCCCCCAGGCTGGTCTGGGATGAGCTGGGAGCTCTGGTGGAAACACACCGTGCTCACGCTGTGCTTGCACTGTGCATGCTGTGCACGAGTTGTACGTGATGCACACGCAGTGCACACGCTGTGCTTGCACTGTGCATGCGGTACACGGTGCACACCCAGCACACGCTGTGCTCACCTTATGCACATGCTGTACATGGTGCACACCCTATGCACGCACTGCACACGCCGTGCACACGCACACCGCACACCTTCGGGACTCGCTGCACGCTGGACGTGTGCGGCAGCTCTGTGCCTGTTCAGGTCTTCCCTGTGTCTCGAATATTCCTGTTTCCAGTGAGGGGTTCCCAATCCAGGTGTTTAATGAATGTAGCACGTACGATTGAGACAGGCAGACACTCACCCACACCCATGTTATGTGCATTTCAAAAGACAAGAAATGAACCAAGTGCAGTCTGAACGCAGTTAAAGCACTTGAGCTACAGTTATTTTTAAAACGAACTTCCCACCTCCCTGGATGGATGTAGCTCTCACATCAACAATATGTTTTCCACCATGGCTCCGAGCAAAATGGTTTGCTCCTAGATTGACCTCTATTGTGTTCATAAATGGCTTGTGGTGCTTTTTGATTCCCCCGTCATAATGACTTGACCTCTAGATTTATGGCTGAAGGTCCTTTCATCTGCACACAGTTTCCCACCAGACTCCAGCCCGGCGCTTTGCTGTAGCAAACCTGCCAAGGGCTGAGCCCCGCACCGCTCGCCCCCCGCGCCGCTCGCCCCCCGTGCCGCTCGCCCCCCGCGCCGCCCAGCCAGCTTCCACCGGCAAATTCACAGTGGGCAAAAGCAAACAGGTTTTTTTCTCTCTCTTTCCAGTGGCAGCATTTTACTAGGGCAGCGTATGCTTCTGAGACTGCAAAGGCTGGGACGTTGACAGCTCCTGTCACAGTACAAACACTCTCTCTCTCTTTCTCTCTCCCACACGTTTGCACAGCCCCTGGCATTTTTATAAACTAAGAGTTTGCTTATTGTTCAGGATTTCCTCTTGCCCACCAAAGTGACAGGCACCCTGCCTTTGACTCTTCCACCTGGCTTTCGCTTCTCCGCTCCAGAAGCAACGGGACCTGAGCGAGACTGTAGTAGATAAATCTTACTAATGTTGGTGGCAATGAGCTGTAAGCTGGAGTTGTCCGTCCGGTGGTTTCCAAGTGCTTTTCCGAGGCTTTTCCATCCTCTGGAGAGAGGAAAGGAGGTGCGGGGACCCCCACGGCTGAGCAGTGAGCTCGAAGCTGAGGCTGCAAAATCACCTGTGTCCTGGCTGCTCGCGGGCATCCTTGGGGTAAAGCAGACGTGTGCGACATGGAACTCGTCCTCTCCGTTACAGAGCCGGCTCAGCGTACAGCTGGGCTCTCTGCAAAGCCCCCGTTAGGACACAAGCCTTATCTGTACTGTGGGCTCCCAGGGTTTATGGCGAGAGCCTCCACCTCCCTCCTCAGGAAGAGGAGAGTGGTGCTCCCAAAAGATGCATTTGTTCCCACCAGCAATAATCCCTCTTTAATCCTATTACACTAAGGAAAGCATCCAGCTTCCCTCGAAGCGGATGGTGGGATGCATGGAGGAGGGAGGCCCCTCTCGTTGTGGGCTGCAGCCGGTGCCTGCCCTGGCCGGGTCCCCGCCGGGGCTTTGGGGGGGACGTCCTGCGGCTCAGCCCCTTCCCGTGCACCCCGAGCTTTGCCACCAGTGCCAAAGGGCTGGAGAGAAGGCGGCAGCAGCCAGCGACACCCGCACACCAGCCCTGGGGATGGAGAAGTGACATCGCCTGAAACGAGGAGCTGCCTGTACCAAGGGTTCAGTGTCTGGAGCTGATGCTGAAGCGTTGGGAAAAATCAGTTTTAATGATCAAAATAACCAAAGCATCGCCTCAGGCTCACTTCCAAGATAGGCAGCATAGCCCCTTTGTAAATATTGGCTTATTTGGGAGCCAGGGAGCCTACAGATGTTTATTTGCATGACAATAGCCGGGTTGGGGACCAAAACATGTGTGTGCGGGGGCGCGGGGCGCAGCCTCCATCGGCAGACCTCCCTCGGCAGACGGGCTGGAGACGGAGGTGGTCCTGCCAGGGGAGCTTGCGCTGCGCCGGTTTGAGATGAAGAAATGTTTGTGCAGTGAGGTGGAAGGGTATGCGCACAAATTGGAGGAGGCAAGCCAAGAAAAAAAGCTGCAGCTTGAACTCTCATCTTCTAACAAATATGTTCGTAAAGGTTTTGCTGGAGATGTGAAAAAGGACCAGAAAAATAACCCCGGGGATCCCGAGGCAAACGCTCTGCAGCAGGACAGATGGCTTCCACCCAAACGCCCTGCACGCATCGTCTTGACAGCGCACTGGACTTTAGACGAGTGCTGTGTTTGCTACAGGCAGGGCAATTCCTGCATCCCAGGTGGTGACCAAGAGAAAACTGCTTTTTTTTTACAGAGATCACCTGGTCAAAGCTGCCCTTTCCCCCTCGCGTGGGCAGGATTTTCTTCCAGCTGCTCGACATTCCCGTGCTGACCCACTGCCCTCCCGCTAGCGAGTGCTGGGGGATCGCGCAGAGCAATACCCCGGGCAGCCCGATAAAATCTGCAGTTCACGGTCAGTCTCGATCCTCCCGGCCCATGCCCGCTCGCCTCCCCCTGCGTTCGTCTTCCCATAGTTCAAAAAACAACCGGTCTTTGTGGCTGCCCCAAAACACCACGTTTTTCAGAAGGTTACTCTGAGGACAAAGTACAGGCAGTTTCAGGCAGCTCCAGGTGGGCACAGGGAAGCACACGTTGTTTTGGGAAAACGCTGACCTTGTTCTGTTCCTATTTTTGCACAGCAGCACAGCCTCCCCAAATCAGGGTTTGCAGCCCCAGTGCTGTCCTTGGCGAGGACCTTCGGATTTATCTTCGGGCCAAAAAAAAGAAAGTTGGTGAAACACAAAGGGTATTTCTTGAATGTAACTTTATTTTTGCACAGTCCTCCTGTAACGTGTGGTGACCACACGAGCAATGCACTCATGGACTTAAACCACCAGGGATTAATCACTGCTCTGGAGTTTATTACAAGTGTAAAGATACGGGTCCAATTCAACCTTCTGGTATAAATCCAGAGAGGCAGTTTGTACGCTGAGGTGTCTACAAAAATAGTAATTATATGGAGATGAGCTTGGACTGGACGCCAGTGCTCCCAGATTTCTCCTCAATGTGTCTCAGCCCCATCCCTATGCAAAAGCACGTAAACAACAAGCACGAGGAGGCAAAGACAGGCTTACAGCGGGCACAGGCTAAGGAAGCCCTGACTCAACAAAGCCCTGCTTATATTTAAGTGTTTGCTTTGGGGTTTTGCTCGGTCCAATAAATTTGCCTAATTCCCCCCTAATAAACCTGGATCCATCACTACAGAAGTGTGCAACAACCAAGCAGAGGGAAAGGCAATGAACCGTCCTCGCAGCATCTCCCTAATGTTGCCTAACGAGTATCAAAGCATTAAACCTCTTTTTATTTTCCTTTTCTTTTATCCCACTGTCTGGGTTTCATCATGAAGGGACCTACCCAGACATGTTCCTCAGGAGTTTCCCAGCCCCAGTAGCCATAGAAACCGGCTATTTTTAGTCTGTTTTCATGATGCCAGTAAATGACTTTTTCTCTACTTTGGAGAGACAGAAGACCAGGTCAGCCTTGCACGCTGGCGGATGGTAAATGAGCATCTCCAGCAAGGCAGGCGGCCTCTCCCGTACCATACTGTACGTTTGAGAAAATAAATGTGGCATTTGTAAATAAGAGCACGTATCTATGCACAGAGCAGATTACTTTCTATTGTATTTCCTATGCTAGAGAAAATCTTTGTAAGAATTTTTAGACTATGGATTTTATAGATGTTTGGAGATCAGGGTTTTTGGTATATGACAAGCTTCCTCCTTTTCTGAGCTGGTTCTTCAAAAGACCCCGTAATACAAATTACCAGGGTTTGGAAATGCTATCAATGCGGGTAAGAGCACAGTGGTACTTAAACCATAAATCAGCCCCACAACAATGCCTTTCATTCCTGGGGTATCAGCAAGACTCGCAGCCAAAGGCTTTTGAAGTCAGATGGAAAAACACATTTGTCTGAGTAATTATCAGGCTACATGCTAATGAGCAACACTGGCTGGGTAATTCAGCAAGGGAAGGGAGCTGGGGCAGAGCATCGCTTTCCTGGAGGGTTTTCTTAAAACGCCCATCGTCTCCTGGGATGTTACCCCTTCCCGGCAGCCCTGCGGCAGGATCCGGCCCACGGGGGCATTTCCCCAGCTGCTCCCTGCCCTCCTCGGGGGCACAAATGCCGGGCAGCTCCTGGGTGCAGGAGCATCCCAGCCAGCGCCGTGTCCTCAGGGAGCACCGTGGGAAGGGATCAGCAAACCTCTGCCGAGCGGAGACGATGGAGACCGTTCCCTTTTAACGCTTGCCAGGTATCCTGGAGCTGTAAATACACTGAGCCCGATGGCTTCTGCTGTAAGATATCTAGTTTACAAGATTGTACTATAAATTATAGATGCATATCATGACTGCGGTTTGCACTGAGAGACTCACCTATTGATCTGTCTCCTGCTGGTTAATATTCGGGACTGCCACGGCCCTGCTTTCGGAAGCAGCGCGCTGTGGCGGGTCGTTTGTACGTCTCTCCGTCTGCACTTGGAGCGAGCACTTTCCTGGCCCGACTGTCGCAGCAGGCGGGGAAGCAGCTACGGCAGCTGCTGTAATAAACCAGCTTTACGATACCCCTGCGAGAGACGGGTTTCATTTCGTGCGTGCTGCTTGTGGCCCTGACCCGCAGTGGGAGCAGAAGGGGAGGTGGGTTTGGTGCAGCTGCGGTGGGGGACGGGCAGAGGTGGGGGGAGACGGACTCCCCTAACCCCGCTCTCTTCCCACCAAGGCCTGCGTGCGGCTGGAGAGGCGCGCTGCAGTCGCTCGGCTACACACGCGCAGAGCAGGTGCAAAGCAGAAGCTGCAGTAAAATCCAGTGGCGGCAGCTTTATTTAAAACAGCGGCTGCTGGGATGGGTTCCCAAGTCCCGCAGGTACAAAAAAAGGTGACACTCGCAAGGGCAGTCAAAATTATATGAACTCTAACAGATGCACACGGAAATAGGCAGCAAGAGCGTCCTGCGGTGTAACAGCAACAGATACACCGCTTCACCGCTGCCGGCCGTGGGCAGCGCTCCAGCTGAGGACGGCCGCCCGGCCCAACTCAGCGCACGTAAGAAGGCTCCCTCTCTCGGGGCTGGGCCCCTTTAAATCCGGGGGTGCGGGGGCTGGGACAGACCAGGGGTGGCGGGGGTGGGGGGGTCCCACCCCGGGCCGCGAGGGCGCAGGGGGACCCTGCCCGGCGCCGCGGGGCAACCCCTCCCCAGGCGGTGGTACAGCCCACGGGGGGCGTGGCCGACCGGGGCGGGCGGGCGGCTTGAAAGCCGTTAGGCGGCCTGGCGTGAGGGGCTGCGGCCTGCTCCGCCGCCACCGGGGCCGGGCCGGGGAGGGGAGAGCCCAGCCCAGCCCCGGGGACCGGCCCAGAGCCCCGGGGACCGGCCCGTCGGGGCCCGTTGAAGCCCGTTGAAGCTGCGCGGCGGCGGGGCGGGGCGGGGCGGGGGGGGTGTCCGGCGGTGCGCGCATGCGCGGGGTCTGCGCAGGCTCTTGCAGGCAGGCCGGAGTGGTCGCTGTCGAGACCTCGTGGCGCAACGGTAGCGCGTCTGACTCCAGATCAGAAGGCTGCGTGTTCGAATCACGTCGGGGTCACGGCACCCGGTGGGGTTCCCTTTTACCCGCTGAGGGCAGAGCGGGGCGGCCCTCGGGGGACCCCGGGGGGCGCCGGGCTGGGAAGCTGCGGGGTGGCGGGGCCGCAGGCCTGGCGGTGAGGGCAGAGCTCCAGCGGCCCCTTGGCGGCTCTGGCTCTTGCTCTGGGTGGGCTGAGGTGCCCGCGGCCTCCCGGGGTGCTGCAGGCCGGGCGGGCCCTCGCCCCGAATTAACGAAACCGAAACGCTTCTGCGCTTCACCCTGCTTAAACCGAGCGGGTGCTGGAGGCGGGGGGAGAGGGGCGAAGGGTGCGGGGGAGGGAGCGGGGGAGGTTCGGAGAAGCGGGGTGCCCCGGCCTGCTCCGAGGGCGGCTGTCCCCTCCGAGTCGGGTGCGCAGCGAACTGGAGGTGGCACCGAGGCCGTGTCCCAGCCCTGCCGGTGCTTTGCCAATTTGGGTAGCTTTAAAAGCCTGTCTTCTTTATAAAATGTAGCAAAGAGATTAGTGACAGAAAATAACTCCAATTGCAGGGGGAAAACAGTAAAAATGCCTCAGTGCTGCTGTTAGGGGCATAAGTGAAGAAAATCTGGGTGACACATATTTCACTAGGATTTTTTTTCCAACTGCAGGTGCTCCTCCCCACGACAGTGTAGGAAAACGATTTTAGATGGGATAATTTTTCAAGTTGGTAGAGTTCAACTGCTTTGATACCATTGGGAGATGCCCAGTCTTTTCAATAGACAGCCATGACCCCAGCGTGCGTGGGCAATGCGAGCGGGGCTCGGTCCCGGGGGACGCTGCGGTGATCCGGAGGGACGCCATCAGCTGGGAGCCTCTCGCCGATCCAAGTAAGATTTTAGGAATGTTTTTGTCTTCTGGCGCTTGCGTTGCAGAGACTCAGCGGGAACTCTGGCAACAGGCTTTGAGAGGATAAACAGAACTGAACCACTGGTAACTGGAGCACAGCTTTTAAACAGTCCTGGGTGACGATGCCTGTCTACTGCGATGCTACATGAAGTAAGTGGTGCCTTTCTTTTTGCTAAGAAACCTGAGCAGTAGCTAAATTAGATACTTTTTTAGAATTAAACATAACACACAGTGCTCTGTACATAACTTTTTTCCTGCCTTTTTTCCAGCCTTTTTTCCAGAAGTAGCTCTAGCTTTGAAGCAGACATGCGCTTTGTTATTTTAAACTACTTTACATTTGGAAGGAACAATAAAGGCAAAGTCTAATCTGCAGGATGGATAAAGCTTCTAAGTGGTCATTAACTTTAACTGCTTCAGCCTGTTTGGCAGATGATGGGTTGCGTACACCTGAGTTCCTGTAGTCTTGATCTTTGCATTGAATGGCTTTTGTCTTGACTAGCTTTTCTTCTGAACTTCATTGCTATATAATAGCACATAGGAATGATGCTTTGAGCTTCTGTTGCCACAAAGATTACCTTTATGTTGAAAAATAGCACCAGACTAGAAGAAAGAGAAATTGAGTCTTTATTGTCCTGCACTGCCTTCACTGATACAATTTTAATTAAGGAAAAACGGCTGGGCAAAAAATGACCTCATATCTGGAAGTTTATATCCTGAACTGTGCAATGTTAAAGCCATTCATAAGGTGACATCAGGATATGTTTAAACCTCACTCTGGAAGTTTGAATAAATGTTACATGTGTTTGCTATGTGGCTACTAATTAAAATGGGTGTGTAATTGGTTTGGGATTTAACTGCCCCGTGGGAAGGGATGGATGGGCTTAAAGCAAGTGACTGGAACCCTTTAAAAGGATAACTTGTAGAATGTGAGTGTTTGTCTTCTCAGTGTTCTGTTACTATTTAATATTTAACCCCCTCTTTTTTTATTTTTTTGCTAAAAAGCCCTTCAGGTTGCTGTTAAATGGTTTTTTTCCTTTGATGGGACAACTAGGTTTGTTTTTGGTTTGTTTTTTTTTTTCCAAAAGATGACAATTGTTTAATGAGAATTTCCTGAGGAAGATATTTGTGGCTTCATGATTAACATTTGTCTTGATCTAAATACCAAATGTGATGCCAAAATACCTGGGTCTTGTGTGTGTATTTCACACACACATTTGTGAAACAAGGAGGGTTCTGGAGCTGCTGTTCTCTCAGCTGAGGTCTTTACTGAAGCACTCAATGCTGACTGAACAGGATAACTTCATACAATAGAAAATTAAAGTTATTGAGTATCTACTTGGTATTTAAAAATGTAGTTGCAATGAAAAGGCTTCTCCATGTGTGTACTCCTTAATGCCTAGTGCTTAGTAAATGCTTTTTTTCTGTTTAGAGATTACATCTGTCTGTTTCAGGGTAAAAGGACCTGTAATGAATTCTGCAGAAAGTACCTCTTCCTAAGGATTTCATCACTTCAAACTCTTCTAATACGAGCTAGCTCCAGCGAGCTTGGGTACTACGCAGCTGAGGGAGTGCTTCAAAATGGCTTTCCACGCTCTATTTCCTGTCTTTTAATGTTTTAAAATGAGTAAGTATACAGCATTGCTGTGATTTTATGCCATCAGCTAACCGTGTCTGAGAGTATGATGGTGCAAACATCTTCTCTCTCGTGTGATCTTCAGGAATCAGGCTTATTCCTTAAAGGTTTCAAGCATAAGGTATCTTGCTCTTTTTTTGGAAAGACTGTTTTTATAGTGTAATTAGTCTGAAAGAACTTATTTACAGTCATCCTGTCCCTACTGTACATTCTCACCTTGCTTCACCTCGCCACCTTAATCAATCTTTCTAGTTTCTTAATTATTTTTGATGCTCTCTTGTGTTCCTCTGCGTTGCTACTGCACCTGGCCCTTGCCAGCCAGGCAGGGGATCCCAGTAGCTGTGGCTCTGGAACCAGCTCGTGTTCCGGATCCCTTGTGGTGTCATACAGGCTTACCTCTCCCTCATCCACAGTATGGTATTTCTTTTTGTCACTCCAAAAAAAACCCAAACCCGAAACAACAAAAAAAATCTAGTATTTATTTTGCTTTTGCCTATTGATACATCACCTTGGATTTTTCCAAGAAATTGTTGGTTGTCTCTTTCCAATTTTTCTCCTGTAAGAGATGAGGGTTAGCTCTTTCTCAGATAAGCTTGTTTAAACTGTATGAGATGTAACTGTTATATTTAAGCTCATGATACTGATGGCATTTCCAACTTTTGCTCTTCCAGGAGAAGGATTTTCTCCATCTCAGTGAAATTTCTTTCCGATTGACTTCACTGCTGGTTGCCATGGGAAGTCATGACATCAGAATAACACCAAACAGCAGGGTGAGGGAAAAGACACTGTTCCAGCACCCTTTCTCACTGCTTTAATTAGCCATCAGGACTCCAGCTGATCATGTGAGGAGGTAAGTGGCTTCCTCTGAAATGCTGGAACCTTTTATTTTGGATAAATGTCCTTTTATTTTGGATAAACGTCCCCACCTGTGAGCTGGTGTGGGCACAGCTGAGGTCTGTGGGCCATCGGAGTGGAGCTGCAGCGGTGGTGATGGACTTTCCCTGCTGGTCAGGGCAAACTTGTGAGCACTGGGAGCTGAAATGGTCTTTTAGAGAGTGATTATGTGATTAAGGTTGGTAAGGTCTAATTATTTTGTGGAAGAATGACACCAGTGGGACAGAACTTCTTGTGGAAGTCAAATGTACTGTGTTACATGATTTTTATTTGTCTTTAGTCTCACCAGAGAAAAATGAGATGTGAAGGTAGGTATAGTAAATATGGACTGCGACATGATCTCCTGGAGTCTCAGTGGTCTGTTCCTGCCGTGATCTGTGGGGGGCAGTGCCCATCTTTCTTCTTTCCTCCCATATTTTGTCGGCTGATAAATAGAGGTCCCTGAACCGGTGCCAGGGGGTGAACAGCTTCCCTGCTGTGATGCAGCCTCGCCTGCCAGCCTCCCTGGGCTGCTCCCGAGGCTTCCTGCTGACTTTCATGAAGAGATGTTGAGAAATTAAATGGGAAAATTGCCAATATTTGGTGAGGCTCTAATGAAGGGAGTGCTGATGCTGAAGGGGCTCTGTTTATATAAAACCTCATCTTTCTAAACCACCTTTCATCTGAGTATTTGCTGGTGATGTTTGTCTATACCTATGACTTGGATTTGGTGTCCTCTGAGACAGGTATCTATTTGTGGCTCACAGAAATAGAAACAAAGACTGTGAATGTCACTGAGGTCGTTTCATTTTATCTTGTCCCAATTGCTTCACTTTACTAGTGTAGAGTGAGGAAAGAGTATTGTTCCAGAAAACAATCTAGGAAGGCATTAAAGAGCGGATCTGAAGCCTCCATCCTTTTAAGGGGAAGCAAATGAGGTGTGGCTTTAGGCAATTTTGCTCCTTAAAATAAACAGTCTCTGATCTCTGGAGTTTTTTATTTCCACCCCATCCCCCTAATCGGGATGGCAAATGTTGTAATCAAAATCGGGTCACAGAGACCAATGCACAAGAGCAGCTGTTGCATGCAGTCATGCACAATATTTCTGTGCTACAAATGATTCATTTACTCTGTGTAATATATATGGAAATGTGCTGCAGGAGCATTGCCGAAAATAACCTATTGTATTTGTACGGCCCCAACAAAGCTGATCTTTGATTTGTGAATTTTACATGCCTTTTCCCTTTTATGATAAGTCAAATAAACACGGGCAATCTGCCTTTGAGTTGGGTAGCATTCCCTGCCTGTATTTAATCGGTATGTATGTGCTTCTTTTAGACTGACGTACCTGAATGCAATACCTTCAGCACTGAAAGCATAAACTAAATGAAGGCTACAGCAGGGAGTTGTATGGAAAGAAAACCAAATCCTGCTGCAGAAGCATTCTGGATGAACAGATAAAGGAGGCGGAATAAAGAGAATGAAGTGGGGGGACCATTTCAGAGGTCTTATAATATTTGGAAAAAATCTGATCTGAAAGGGCTATTACTCTTTTTACTCAAGTAGAACATTCTGTGTTTTGATCTCAAAAAGCCTTTTGGGGAGTTCCTTAGTACTAAAAGCTGTTTTGTCCCCACCTTTTCTTTATTGTTATGTCCTTTGAAGTTCTCTTCAAAGATGAAGCCAAACTTCCCATTTATTCTACAGACTGTAATTAATATCCAGCTTTGTTTAAGCAATTAGCTTGGTGGGGTGATTTCTGTTGCTGTTTAAAAAAAAAAGTTCCAAAATCCTGAGCGGTTTAGACATGTTTTGAAAAAACACTAAGCCAACAGCTGTGTATTGGACTAATCTGACAGTATAGCAGCTGTCATAACAAAAGCAGAGCTGGTTCAAACACAGCTCCTTTGTATAGTGATTGAAAATGATTTAAAGGAAAAGATTATTTACTGGTTCTACTGTGCTGAGCTGTGGGACTGGATAAGTGACTGTTCACTTGGTTTTGGTATGTGACCCCCAACAGATGAATGGGCTCTTAACCACTCCTTTAGCTTAGAGACTCAAATGTGTTTCGATACGCAGCTCTGTTTCTTGCTGCTGGCTTTGTTTGCAGTCCCTCTGTTTCTGGAACCACCTTATGTAGGTGCCTCCCTGGATGCTGCTTGGTTGATGGCGAGCCATTTCAACGTGCACACAAACCACGTCTGTAAGCAAAGAATGCTCCAGTGAATGCACAAGAGGATAATTAAGCAATGTGATTTGTAAAGATGTCCTGAACTGTAGTTTTCTTAAAGTATCAAATTATGCAACCTGGTATAGATATCTTAGGCTAATTTGCAGGTATTTTAAGGCCCTTTTTCCCCCCTTTTCTCCTCATTCAGACAGAAGCACTGGAGTAACCTTTGAAACAAAAGACTTCAAAGTGACAGCAGCCTGTGCCTCTGGCTATACTGAAGTAAGGAATCTGCTAATGCATGAATATCTTATGTATCTACAGCTAAATGAAGGAAACTGGAAGTTGATATAAACTGATGTGCTTTGTATTAGCTCATGACAAATGCAGCAATTACCTCCAATCCGTTAATTATAGCATCCTTCTGTGGCCTGCCTTCCGCTTTCTTGAGCTTTGTTTTGTAAGAGGAGTGAGTATTTGTTAAACTCGCAGTTCTTCTCTAGCTGCTTCACTGAAGAAGTACTTTCTTGTTATGCTATTGGAAAATGTATTGACCCTTAGTACCATAATGAAAGTCATTGGTGTTTCCTCAGTCCATCTTGCTGCTTTCTCTTTTCTTTATAGTCTTCACACCTGGAAATGTCTGAATATCGTATGAAGCTGCTGTTGCCTGATACAGATTACAGTCTTGCTGAGATAATAGCAGAGGAAAGTATTTGTACTTGTTATACATTAGTTTTGTTAGGCCTTTGCACATAGCAATCCCTAAATCTGGAAGTGAACTTAAATCGGACTTTGATCATGATTTGCTGTCTCCTAATTATGACTTTCTAGCAATGACTTTTAAAGGAAGCCAGGTACATTTGTGGCAACAGAACATTAAACTGGGCTTACTTGTACTCCGTCTGTTTGGATGATCTATGTGTACTAGATATAGTTGTAAGAATAACTGTGAAACTAGTGGCTAACAAATGAAAATTGGTGCCACTTTATGATGGGCCATCTCTCTCGCAGATGTTAGATTTTTAAATATAAAAGAATTAGATAAAGGATTGCTAATGAAGAAGAGAGTGCATATCAGATGACTAATAAGTGTAAAGTACAAGCTATCTTGAGGATTGCTTTGCTCCTCACTTATGGAATGTAAATTATTTCAGGCTTTTAGTTACATTTAAATCAACTTTGCATTGTAACTGTATGTGTAGACTTGTCACACGTGGAAAAATTGTAAGAAGTTTCTAATTTAAATCAGTACGAATAATGGGACACAGTCTGTGTTATATGGCATTCAGGACTTTGTGGTAACTCACGATGAGAGGCTTTAATTAGGTGCCCACAGCCTGCATTAATGAGTTTATCTTGAAATATAAACAGGTAGAACAAATATTGCCGGAGGATGAATTGCCAATAGACCAGACGCAGGGACAAGAGAGATCAGCTGGCAGCAGTCCCCACGGCAGTCTCACGGCTGTTTGCAGGAAAAGGGTATTATGGCATTGTTAACTTACAATAGTCACCTCTCCGCACGTCCCCTGGGCACAAAACACTTCCAAGGTACAACCCTCAGACTCCCGCCCCATCCGAACGGTACGAAGAGTCATGGAATCTCATTTCACTTACTGACACAGCAGTACAGAAGCACATCCCTTGGTCTTAGTCTTAAGCTTAGAAATCTTCCATCTTATCTGAATTTATCTAACGTGCACTTCACAGTGCAGTGTAAGGATTCTGAGTCAACTCTGAGCAAATGAGCTTGCTCATACCAGAGGAATTCTGGCGGGGTAGCCAGATGTTCCCCTCAAGGCATTCCACTTCCTTCTCAGCAAAGGCTAGAAGATGGCTATCTTAAAGAAGATGGTATTCCCTTTTGAAGAGAATATTTAGGAGAAGTTTTTGATGTAGGATAAATTCCACTTAGCATTTGAAATTCAGCCGTGGATCATCTTGAAACGGGAGACTGAGTGGATCTTTTTGCCCAAGCACTTACGTGTGTCATGTTAAGTGTAATTTATCTGTTGAAAAGTACAGGACTTAGGCTTCAGCCCTGGAAATGGGCCCTATTGCATAATGTTAAAGAGGGTGGCTAAATCTTTGCGGGGCATGGCCATCAATTGCTTTGGCACAAGATTTCTGTCCCTTGGTGGCACCCAGCACAATGGGACTCTGGTCCTGAGTGAGGCCTTGGACCATTCATGTAACAGGGAGGTGGATTATAGCACTGTTTTCCTTGCATGCAGATGAGTTTGTTTGAGCTGCTGCGATTAGATGATGCGTCCAGAGGCAAAATACCATTTATTGTGCATTACTCACTGACTTGTGCAATAAATCAGTTTAAAGTAGTATTTCTTTTTCGAGCAGGATGAGAAGATGGTGGACAAGAGTACAATGATATACTGAACACCAGTTAATATTCCAGAGGCATCCATCTTAGAGTAGACCGCAGGCAACCAGCCTTTATTTTAACCTAATCTTTTGGTGATTTTAAGTACTTCCCAAAGTGTGGGTTTGGGGTTTTTTGCTATCCGCTGAAGAACAATCCACTTTAAATGAGATTATTTCAAGGCAGTTTCCATTCACTGAATCACTTCTCATCAAGAAGTAACATGGTGTTTCTTATATCTGGGCACCATCCCCATTAGACTCCTGTGATCATTGACATGCATTTACACTTTCTCGTTAGTCCTGTTCGGATAACGCCAGGACCTCAAAAGATGAAGCATCCTCCCCCTTGAAATTAAGGCGGCCTTGCTCCAGTAATCTGCAGCTTGTTTGGTAGCTTTGCTTGCTAGAAATGAAAAGCTTATGCATTCCGCTCATTGAATCTCTTGCCATACTTTCTTTTTTGATCAGACGAGTGCAATATCTAGCGATGGAACTGACGATGATGACCAAGGTGAAACTTGCTTTTCTGATTCTTTGCCTCCCGGAGGACTCAGGTACTGTGTGCTTAACCTGTCTTTTCCTCTTGTCATCGACCACCTTTCCTTTGGCTTGTTTTCCCATTTTGGAGAAGTTGCCTCATGGTTGTCTGCAGATTACCATCTTTGAAAGCACAGGGTTTGTAGACACTCTTGCTTAGAAAGAAAGCTTTAGCAGAGAAATCTCTGGAACTAGATAAAGACTTTCTGAAGTTGAAGAGCGCCTTAAGGGCAACATTTGAGTTTCACTTGGGATTCCTGTGAGCTCACTGCCGTGTGTTTATAACAGCAAAGAAACTGCGTGGCGCTACTGAATCTGCCAGGCCATCCAGCAACTTCTGCCCTTCTCCGCATCTGAGCAAAAATGATGCTTGTGCAGACTTGTAACAGCACTTTTTGATGTTCAGAAAAACTGGTTTCTTATAAAGGCACTGTCTGGCTGATGGGACATCATTGCAATAAACCTGTTTCAAGAGTGTGTTGAAGTGAGATATTAACAATTGGTGTGTGGGGGGAAGAGGGTCACTTCCTTTAATGGATGAACTTCAGGTAGGTTGTAAATGTGGGTGGCCTCTTTACAATTTACTGCTTAGATACTGAAAGCAGGGTTGTCTCTGCAGACTCCTTAGAGTCTCTTTCAGGTTTGAGCTCCTTTTTACAGCTTTGTAAAAGTACACTTCTATTCTTCAGAGTTTTGCGTGGACAGAAGAGAAAACCCTGGGAGACTGTCTCCTGCTGCTGTCAGAAAATCATGAAAGTGGGGTTTTTTCTTGCATGGGAGTACATGAATCAAAAGGGGTCCTGACCTGTAGATCTTGCTTCAGCTAGAGGCCAACCAGAACAGCGTGCTTTTAGTGCTACTTTGCTATCAATTCTACAGCAGCAAATAGCAGGCAAGTCCCAGAACGCCGTTCTTGCCAATTCCTTGCATGCGGCATCCAGACACCTTGCCTTGGGTAGAAGAGGTGTCCAGTATGAGAGTGGAGCAGCACTGGGTTATCCCTCTGTGCCGGTTGCCCAAAGGTGGTACTTGGGTTAATTGCAGAAGATCGTTGGTTTATAACCAGAAGATTTGCTTTGTGGTTTGTTTTTTGCTTATTTCTTTATTCTGCCCTAATTGCAAGATTCCTTTCTCACTTATTGGTAGGTTTCTGTGTCTAAAAGATAAGAGATGTTGGCTCTGTAAGGTCAGCAATGGGAATTCAGGTTACCTGAAACAACTTTTTATTTTCCCTCATAGATCCAGCAGGAAAAGGCCAAAGAAAGAGAGGAGGCAATCACCAGCTTGGAAGAACATGAAGACAGCTGAAGTGGAAAAAGAGACACCGATGCTGGAAAACGGGGAGAACCGAGCGGACGTAGCACAGGAGGAGACCGCTCAAAGTTTGATACCCACGCCTGTGAGGATCGTGATATTTGCCATCTTTGTGTTTGTGATCTTCATGCATGTAATTAATGGAGGCTAATACAAACGGTCTGCTCCTAAGCCTCATCCTGGGAAGAAAATAAAAGCACTGTCCTGATGACATAACCAGTGTTTAGCAGTGACTACAAAACTGAAGAATGCACTTTTTTTTCTCCCTGCTGCTTGTGAACAAGCTCTTCAGGTGGTGAATTAAAGGCTAGTACAGCCTGTGACTTGTCTTTGCCTGGTGTTCATTGTATATAGTAGTTCCTAATTCTGGGAAATGTGACTTGCTATGCAGTTTCTCCTTTGCTGAAGGCAAGTTTGCGCATTTTGTTCCCCAGCTCGAGTGTTTAGTTCCCCAGAGGTGTTTGGAGTTCCGCATGGCTTGGTTTTTTCCTAAGCTGCCTGTGGCTGGGATTACTGCATTGTTGAGAACTTACAGCTTCTTTGAGCTCTGGTTGTCTTATATTTGAGAAACACCAGATACAAATTGAGGGAACAAATTGCTTGCCAACCTGGCAAGCCAGGTAATGGCTGTAGGGTAATACAGGCCGTGAGGGATGAAGGGAGGACTTACTGTATCTTAACCACTTCTGAAAAAATGTTCTTGCCCCTTCAGGTCTATAACTGTTACTGGAAAGGGGGAATGGTGGAAATGAGTGTCTCCCATTGTTGGCCTGCCACGCCTCATCTGAAGAGGACCTAATTTTGTGTGCAATAACGTCATAAATCATGACATGATAAATTTAAACTTGACTTATGGGTTAAGATCAAGCTAAAGCCTTTTGGTATCTTTTGACAGGAGAAATGGGGACCTTTGAGCCTGGCGTGTAATCTGAAGAGCACTGCAGCACCTTAAAATTGCTGAAGGCACTTGATTTAAGAAGTGCTGATTTTCTCCTGTTGTCTGTGCCTACTTTGCCACGAAAGAAAATTTTATATCCTTAGATTTAACGCTGTTTGCTTTAGAAGGAAAATCCTCCCTGTGTAAGTCATGACGCAGTAAGCTAGGGGTGTAAGAAACTGAATGGGTTCCTGAACTCCTAAGACATTTCGCTTCATCTTTAAGATGTGTGCACTTCACAATCTTTACCTCAAATCTTGGCCATAGCTTTAATGTGAGGTAAGAGGTTACCCCTTTCTAAGTAGGATAAGTGGTAATAAATGAAAAAGAGGAGTTTGACTCCTGTAACAGTCTTAAGTGGAATTAAGGTAGCTGGCTTTCCACCAAGGTGTGGTGTTAGCTCTCTGTTCTCAGATGTTTCCTGCTTTGTGAAGCTCATTTTCCAGTTTAGCAAGTGCGACGAAAGCTGGAATGTGCTATGTTTTTACTTGATGTTGCATTCATAGGAAAATAATTTTTAGCCGCTTCAAATTGCTATGTAAATGCCATCGCGTCCCTGTCGAGTAACCGATAGACCCTGTCGGTGCTGCTTCACACTTCAAGGCTTTGCTCTTTGTGGGTTATGTGCCCCCGCTCTGTCCCCTTCCTCTGCAAAACCCCGTCTTGAACGATCCAGCTGATGCGTGATGGCTTTGATCTGGTTACTGCGGGTGGAGAAGGGCTGTGTAGTCGTGCCCGTCCTCCCAGCTAACTTCAGAGCCTTGTTCTTACTGGGAAGCAAAGTTATCATTTATTCCTCTCGTTTGAACATGCATGAAACAAGGTGGAAATCTTCTTTCTTAGCATCTGCTGTCTCACCTGGAGGGCACCGTGGGGCACCCGACATCTATTTTCCCCTTTTTGTTTTTCTGTTCCAAATGTAGTGAATGATTCTAGTCCTTCCTTTCAGTTGAGGATGGCAAAGCCTCGGCTCTGGGGATGAGGATTTGTGGAAATCCTCCTGGCGATGGAGAACAAACATTAATCCCCTGCTGTTCAGCATGCTTAGGGGTGTGTGCGCTCGTGTTGAAGGACATGTGCTGTTCTGATACGTTACATGAAATAAGTGTGTTACTGCCCAAAGCTGTTTTATTGGGTCTCTTCTTTGATATAAATGCTCAGAGGGCAAATGTTCCTAATCACTTATCTTTAAAAAAAAAAAAGAATAAATGGAGAATTAGACCAGGCTCCTGGGCACGTTAGGTGCTGCAGCTTAAGCCATGCTTGGAAAAGAAACTCCCACTCTGGCTCTTGTGTAGCGCAGGAGGTAGGCTTGCTGGGTTTGCTGAAAATGTCGATTTTCCCCGGTTTCCTCCCAGCCTCGGGTGGTGGTGCTGACTCCTGATACTGCCTGACCTCCTTCAAGAAAGTTGTACCGAGCTGTAAGTCTCATTAATATTGGGTTTGGATTAAAAATGCGTTCCTCTCACCTCAAAATGGGAGACACGAAGAGCTTCTTCCACCCCCAGAGAAGCTCGGTTTGTGCCAAGACTCCTCTGGCTCAGTGGAAATGCGTACGGCAGTGTAGCGATCTTAACAGAACGGAGCAGGGACCAACCGTCCTTCCCTGGGGAGCGAGCTCCGCACGTATCGGGCTTGTTCACTTTATTGAACTGATCAGTAAAACAAACCAACCAACCTCAGGTAGGCATTGCCTGCGCTGGGAGAAGGCAAATTGTGCCCCGCTCCGCCCCACCTCGTGCCCCTGCTCCCAGTTGCTGCAATACCAGCCACTCGAAATTACAGTTACAGGGAGTGCCTACTTTTTGGGGGACTGTCTTTAGCATATAGGATAGTTAAATGTTTTCTTGGCTAGCAGCAGTAGCTAAGGTGCAAGGTAAGAAAATAAGGATGCAGCACTGCTCTGTTCTTGCCTGCTGTGTGCAAAAGGGGGTATCGAGGACTGCACTGGGACCGCTAGCGATGGAGCCGTGGGCCAGCGTGTGACACAGCAGGACGCTTCCGAATGCAGCAAGGTTTCTCTGTAAGTAAAAACCCTACACAGATACTCTGCTGTCTAGAAAACAGATCCATTAATTCATTTGGAAAAGTAGACGTTGAAAGGCCTCCTGCCCTCTTCTAGCTGGGTGCTCCTCTTTCCCGCAGCGTCTCTTAGCAGAGCAGCTCTGCCTGCTGGCTTCGGCTCGGTTTGCTGTTAGGAAGGCACAAGGGAGAGGACGGTGCTGCCTCTCCAGAGGTTACAGGCTTTGGTCTTCGTTGGCAGGTGCGAGGTCTGGATCCACTTTATTTTGAGAGAGGTAACGAACAGTTATTAGCTCTTCTGCTCTAAAACTAGTGTGGAGGCAAGGCATTATCTTAGGTGATTGGGTTGATTTTCTTAATGTAAAATGACTTTACACTTACAGCATACTGTGATTCAAGAGGTCACCATGAGATTTGCAACGATGGACCTCACGGAGCCTCCAGCCCTGCTGTGTCTGTAGCTTGCACTGGTTTCCCAGTGGCTGGAAGCAAAACATCCCCATCAGCCCCGCTCAGTGCCAGGGCTCACAGAGGTTTGCTGTGAGCCCCAAGTGTAGGAGATCGATTGATTTGGCAAACAAATGTAGCTCAGCTCTGCGCAATCTCGGGTAGCTCTTGCTATATCTGGGAATTTCAAGAAGAAAAAGAAAGAGGGTGCCGGTTTCCTGGGCTGCCGAAGGCTTCACCCCTCCTTGGGAAGCAACCTTGCATTAGGCTGTTGTAGGAATGGACTTGCTGCCTCTTGCTGAAACTGTCAGCACTTGGAAATTCAGCCGTTACAGCAGGCGTAACCGTAAAAGGTTTGTGTTTAATAAACTGGTAGTGCCTGAGAGCACTGCTAGGCTTTTCTTATAAATCTGTTTGACAGGGTTGTGAGCCCTTACGGTGAGCGCAAGGCGCGCTGACGGGCCACGTGCCGGTAGGAACCTCCAGCGGGGGACTGCTCAGCTTGGCAAAGGTTGCTTGTGTCCCCGCGGGGCTGGGGTGGGGACGGCTGTGTCTCAACCCAGTTCCAGTTGTTGGCATTTAGGATGAAATCTGCATGCGGCATCATTTTCTGAGGAAAGATGATGATACTTAAAACTGAGCTAGAAGATCTTACCCTAAAGGAGGGATTTAAGTTAAATGGTTTGGTCTGGAATTTCCTTTTTATCCAGGAGGTAGAAAACCCACATGTATTTTCATTCTTCCCTGTAAAAGAAAACTCTAGTAGGGTGTGACTTACGGAGACCATCACTCTGGGGATCTGTGCCCTCCGCATGTGGCATGGCTAGATCTAAAGGAGAATAGGACTTGGCACCCCTCTCAGATGGCAGCAGAGAACATCCTTGCTCTGATTATGGTTCTGTATTTTTTTTCCTCTTCTTGCCTGAACTGTCTCGCTTCTCAGTCCTTGCCCCAGCCCCTCTTACCCCGCTTTGCTAAGTTCCCTTGCGAGCGTGGATAGCATTACCGCTGAACCGACCTCCCAGTGCCGCCCGCGTCCTGCAGCGGAACAGCTCAGCCCTGCCCTGCGCCGGGGCCGAGCCGGGCATCTCACGCCTGCCCTGCTGCCCGGGGCCCGCCGGTGGCTGGCAGGCTGCTCGCCCAGCGCTCTGCCCCGTGTCTCATTTTACACGCTGCAGCCCTTTCCACTAGAGACCTGTCAGCAAGGACCTGTGCTTGGCAGAAACAGCTCTGGGAGCGTAATGACAGCAAAATGGGTGCTAAATAGGGAATAGCAGAAGTGCTGTAGCGGTGAGGTCAATTGTAATCAACTTTCCTGTAACACATCTCTCTATTCTCGGAGACGCCCCTGGATGGGCAGCAGCTAGGGCTGGGAGATGTCTGGAGAGTGGAAGCTGCAGAAGGCAAGATGGTTGGATGGGTGAGACAATCTCATCGCCTTCTGCATTTGCCTTGTGCTTCCTGGGGATGGCTTTTCTCCGCTGTTGCAGCGACCTGAGCAGCTCAGGACCCTCTCGCCGCTGCCCTGGGCCTGACTGGCCTTTAGCTATGTGCAACCATACTCGAGATCTCGCAGGTGCAGGAGGAATTTTGCAGCCAGTCTATACGGAGCAGCGGTGGTATAGGGAGACACTGGGCAGAGCTGCTTGCCAAGCAGCCACGGTCCAGCCAAGCTGGAAATGGATGACTGGGGATGGACACACGGAGCGTTTTGGTCACTTGTCACAAAAGCCTCGTGTGACAGCGCCAAGAACAGAGCTTCTTAATCCAGGGAGAATTGGTCAAAAATACATTGTTACAGATTAATACATTTGCCCATGCACTTAGCTCTGGGGATCAGCAAAACAAGAGACAGACGGGTTCTGAGAAATAGAAGTGTTTCATTATGGCAACCTTTGAAAGAAAGCATCTTGGCTTCTGAAAGCATTTCATTTTCAAACTGGTCTTTCTTTTCTCTTTTTACATCACAAGGCTTCAATGTTTAACCCCCAAAGGAAAGAAAAACGATGTTCTCTGCAGTTTAAATGAAAAATTTTGGGGCAGATTAGGAGTTAATTCACCAAAATATATTAAAAATTATTTCTTTTATAGAAAATGAGAACTATACACTGACATTTTTTACCCACATCCCCCTTTCAAATCCATTCTTTACACAGTCTGCTCTCGTCTCTTATCGCCGCCTGGTCCATGAATGATTAACCTTGGCTGCCTTTGAAGACCGGGGAACAAAACACCGCGGTTCGAAGTCCCTTTTCGTGCTCAGGCGTTCAGCCCCTGCTCAGAGCTGGACACGCTCTGCGGCAAACCCCAGGCACTTTGTACCCTGCACTGGAATACGCCGCCTCTTGCCGGGCCGGTCGGGAAGGCAGATGTGATCCTCTGTTAAACAGACGCTCTGGTGGCGACCACGGAAGAGATGCAGCCTGCGATACCAGCAAACCGCTGCTTTATTTCAGAGGTCTATTACTCTGGTGCCGCTGCGTGGAGATCAGCTGTTCCCAGCGCTGCTATGTCTGGCATAAACCCTCTTCCTGGGAATAAACAGCTTTTTTTCCCAGTTGTATATAAACATGGACTTTTGTTTTGTTTTTATAAAAAGCATGCAAAGCCAGATGCAGCCATAGCCTGACTAGTTAGACAGCTTAAAGCTCTTTCATGCTGCTGCTGAAATTCTTCTAACTAGCTAATTTTGAATGTTACTGTGCGTGTGTGGGGGTTTTTCTGTTCGTTTTTGGTTTGGTTGGTTTTTTTTTTCCCCCCCCAGCAACTGTCTTTTCAAAGTGCCTGTCCGCCCTGAAATGATGTCTCTCCGTGTTTGTCAAAGGGGCAAACACAGCTGGTGGACTTCTCCCCCGGGGTTAAATATTCTGATTGAGAGATCCTGAAGCTCTTGGCTCCTGTCTCCACATATTAAGGTGACTATCTGCACTGTAACCAGCTCAGGGCCCTGCAGGAGGGAGAATTAATTAATTAACTAGTTAATTAACTGTCAGGTTGCCAAATCTCTGGAAGAAATGACAGGGGAGGACTGAATGCTGTCTCCAGTCCCCCTGCATTGCTCTCCACTGCTGGTGCCAGAGCAGGGTCCCCGGTGGGCAGCAGCACCGGGGGCTGCTGGCACCAGCCGATGCATGGGCAGCTCTCGGTCCTCTTGCATGTTTTTCTCCTCTATCTGTAAGTTCCTGATCTCTTCTAAAAGAAAATTTTCTCACTGGGGCTCTGGGGGTTCTTTTTGCTGCTTTTTCCCTCCGGGCCCACTTGTTGCAGCTCAACACGCCTTTCCCAAACACTTAGGAGAAGCATTCTGGTCAAGAGTGCTCCTTGGATTGCGTTGACTCAACCTGAAGTGATGCAGGTAAGAAAGAAGAAAACAAAACGTTACTGTTTGGCTTATTTGTGTAATTTGCAGGAAGTCCTGCAACTCTCCTGCTGTTCCCATGGAAACAGATGTTGAATTGCAGGAAACTGCTACAGGTTTTCAGGACTATATTTTTTTTTTTTTTTTCCTTTACAGTGATGCCGCCTTTATCATTTCTAAGCAGCCTGGAGAAGTTTTTTCCCTTTTCAAGGTGCAAATCTGGAGTGTCCCTGTGCCTTCCACGTCCTACAAGTTCTTCAGGAGGTCTCCTTAGGCAGCAAGTGAGACGCGGCCAGGTAAAATGCCATCGGGAGGAGGGTAAGCCCCGCTTCCCTCGTGCTGTTGGCCACCTGGCGATGGTGGCTCCGCTGGCCGAGCCGTTGGTGGTGGCGGGGTGCGTCCCTCTCCAGCGCAAGCCCCGCGCCGCGGGAAGGGCTCGCTGGCCGTAGCACCACGCAGTTTGCACTGTTCAAAAAGCGTCTGCTGAGCGCGGCCAACGCCTGCCTTTGTACGAGGGCTCGGGTCTCTGCAGCGCCTTGCGTAAGCTCTCTCCTTCCGAGGCAGACAGTTATTTTCCAGCCCGTCGGGTCTGACTCATCCACCAGGCACTCGGGGACTGAACACCTGGGGCTTTACAGCCAAGCTGCTGTACCTGTCTCCATGCTTTTATCCAATTTAAACCCTTCCTCCTCCCCTGCCTTCGTCTCTCATTTCTCTTCTCTTTTGCAGGTGTTGACGTGGCGCAGACTGTTCGTCGTGGGAAGGTAAGGCTGCTCGCATTGATCTAAGCAATGGCACTGGCAAGTGAAAGGTCATCAAGGGGTCCCTTGGGTTTACTTTGTTTTGTTTTTAATGGGGTGAATTAAATGCTTATGAAGATGAAAGAGTGTTTGTTTTAATAACAGTTGTTAGCATCAGATACGTAGGACTACGAGGACAAAGATGATCAAGGCTTCCTGGCGGAGTTCTGCCAGGGCCCTGCTCTGTGTCAGCGCCGTCTCCGCTCCCCATTTTATCACAATCCATTGCGTTTCTGCTGCCAGCCGGAGGCCCCGGCTGACCCGAGAAGCCCGGTGCTCGCCAGGTGCTGTCCGCACAGCACGGGGAGCCCAGCCGCAGCCACGAACCAAGGGGTGAAACAGGCAGACAAAAAGCGGGAAGGAAAATGGAAAGGAGATAAAGGGCTCGAGATCAAACAGCAACGTAAAAAACCTAAAACCAACCAAACAAAAAAAAAACTCACAAAAATTACCCAACCAACCAAAAATCCACCTGGGACCAAACCCAGTGTCCTGAGCCAAGGTCCTGTTTGGGCCCCAAATGGTTTGAAACCCCAGCCTGCTGCTGTGTTTCAGTGGGCTCTGTAAACCACAATTTCCCACCGGTTTTAGAATGGAAACCACTGTGTAACCCGATTGCAAGGGCCAGCTGCGGTCTGCAACAGCCCCTTCTCCACCATCATCTGTAAAGGTCACCCATTGCTGGGCAGCGCGGGAGCCCCGTGGTTTCATGGCTGGAGTGAGGTGGGGTCGGTCTCTTCTCCCCAGTAACAAGCGATGGGACGAGAGGGAACGGCCTCAAGCTGCGCCAGGGCAGGTTTGGGTTGGATATTAGGAAAAACTTCTTCCCCGAAAGGGCTGTCAGGCCCTGGCCCAGGCTGCCCGGGGAAGTGGTGGAGTCTCCATCCCTGGAGGGATTTAAAAGATGGGTAGATGTGGTGCTGAGGGACATGGTTTAGTGGTGGGCTTGGCAGTGCTGGGCTAACGGTTGGACACGATGATCTTAAGGGTCTTTTCCAACCTTAACGATTCCATGATTCTACTCTGAGAGGAGCTGCCAGCCTGTGGCTTGAGCACCAGCGCATCTCATCGGCTGCCTCCTGGGGCCTCCCCTCCTTCCCCGTCCTCTCTACCCCCATGAAACTGAGCTTTCTGCGCTCAGCTCTTCAGTGGTCTGAGAAAACCTTTCCTGACATTTCTTTTTACCTCCTGGGTTGTAAGCAGGGAGCTTGCAAGCTTGCTGGAAACCTTCGTTCAGAGCTGCCTGGACTCATCTGTGAACAGTCTGGTAAATAATAATAACTTACAAATACTAAGTGCCCCAAAATGCCAGACTGCTAATAGCCCCCCTGTTAAAATCCAGTTTGATGGGGTCTTTTAAAATTTCTTAAGAGGTGAATGCCTTTGTAATGAACATCTTAATGTTAGATTGGCCCTGCACTTGAGGTTTTTATTTAAATGCAAATTGAATCCTCCCACTGGAAAGCTAACAGGAGATTAAAATAGCTGGTAGGGGATGAGAATTCGCTTTATGTAGAGTTATTTGACTCAACTTCTTGTTGATTTCCTCATTTTTCTTATTTTATGGCTAGAGCTGCTTTAAAATAGTTTCCTGTCTCAACCAGCATGAGCTATTGGCAAGAATAAACCTTGTCTGGATCATTATGGGCCTGAATTGGGGTCAACACCAAGGGGCTTTTGCAAGCCAGGGCTGGACTTGAAACCTTCTCTGGCCACCTCTGGAGACCGTCACTGGTCCAGGCTGCAGAGAAGTGGCCACCGGAGAAGCGAGTTGCTCCAAGATGAAAACACGAGACTCTTCCAGCTCTCGAAGTTGCAGGTTCGAAGGCTGTTGAGTGCTCGAGCACCTGATGCTGCTGCACAGGTACCGGCCGTGCCCCGAGTCAGGCGTGCGCGTTGCTCTGCGCCGGCGGGGAAAGCTGTACGAGCACAGCGCTGAAAGGAGCAGAAATCCCTGGGGGTGTCAGGGACTTTCAGAGCTCAGGGGGTTCCTGAAGGATTAGAAACATCTGCTGGGCTGAACTGCAAATGCGTCTCTGGGGAGGAGCTTTGAAGCTCGATGGAAGACATGTTGAAAGGATCTTTCTCCTGGCTTTTGCTTAGAAATGATTTTTCTGCAAAGTTATTCTGCAACACCTTTAGGAGAAGAATAGAGAAGCGGGTCAGGGAAGCAAAACCCCAGGACAAGCGGCAGGCTGGAAACATCTTCCCTGGAGAAGACCAGGGCTCAAAGGGTCCTACATCCTAACGCTGCCTCTGCAACCTCAGAGCACGGCATGCTCTTTATGGGACATCTGGAGCCAGAGCTGCAGACAGCAGAAGTCCTGGGGTCCAGCTGCTGCCTGAACCCCCTCCCTGTGCCCTCGTTACCGCGGGGTGGGTGCCTGTCGGACGTGCACACCAGTGCTGGGCTCTGGTCTCCCCGGCCGCAACTGGGACCCAGCCTGGGGCTGAGCCCCAGCCCTTCCCAGAGCAGGTCCTGCCGCAGCCCAGGGAACGCCGCAGCGGTCTTGGGTCTCTGCCGCTTCTCAGAAGCAGCTCCTACTTTTCAGCTCCTATTTTCGTCTGTCTGCCTCCCTTTTCTTGGAGTTTTGTTTTTGCAGGCGGGGAGGGCTGGCGGGGGGAGAGCCGCTGTCACAGCCCATCCTGTGCAAGCGTGGGGAGCCATAAAAGGCTTCAGTATGGGTCTGGGAATGCAGTGTGTACGCACGCACGCACAGCCCCGGCTGCCGGCACGGAGGAAAAGACCAGATGGGGAAACGCTCTCCCTCTTAATTGTCCTACATCTCCGCGAGGGTGAAGATTAGGGCCGCTGGATTTATGCTAATTCTTTCTCTCCCCTCGCATCCCTCCCACGCAGCCCTTCCAGCCCCGGCTGCTCCCATCGCCGCTCGCGTCCCCCTCGCCAGCGCTGTGGGGTGCAGGGAGGGACGGAGGGTGCGGGAGGCAGCCGGGGAGGAGGGGGATGCTCTGTGGGTACTGAGGATTTGGGTGTTGAAGAGCGTTTCTAGCAGAGCGCCATGCTCCACCTGGACTCGGCGCGGCTTCCCAGGAGCTGTGAGTACACCCGCGCTTTCCAGGCTCTCCTGGCAGGAGGGAGGGTGTTTCTGGCTGGAGGTCAGCGGGTTACTGGGGGGATGCTTTGGAGGAGGACAGCTTTCTGCCAGGGGCAGGCCAGGCTTTTAATAAGCAACCAGAAACAAAGCTTTGAGTTTGTGTTCCCCTCCCCCCCCCAAAAAAAAAGTGGGTTAAGGAGGATATTTTTTTTCCTTACTTTTTTTTTTCTTCCCACCCCCCCATAGTCCCCAAATCCCATCTTTTCAGCCTCTCTCCCTGAGCAGGCCCTGGCAGCTCAGGCAGCGATGGGGGTGTGCGCTGAGCTACCCCCAGCTGAGATGTGGCCCAAGCTCTTTACATTCCCTGCGGAGGGATGCAGCCTAAATACGGAGTAGCAGGAGCTTTATAAACATAACCAGAGAGACTGCAGGGCTTGAAAAAGACCTTCTGTATTTGCCCCGTGCAAAAGAGAGAGGCTGTTTGTGCAGGGAGCAGAGGCAGCCGGCAGGGGCAAGGGGAGGGGATGCAGGATGCTGCGGGGAGTGGGACCAGGGAAGGGGCACCCTGCCGTCCCGCGGGTGGGGTAGCTTTTGTCTTGATGAAATTATAACTCTCTCTTGAGACGAACTGCCACGTGAATAAATCTTCCCTTGTTCTGCTGATTCTTCAGCCCACCCAGAAAAAAAAGGATGGTCTGGGCTCTTTCCCTGTGCTAATGAGCGCCAAAAAATGAAACCTCTTTTCTCCCTGTCCCGGGGCCTGCTAAAGCTCCTGGCACCCTTCTGATGCACGACGGCTGTGCTGTTAGCTGTGGAATATTTCCTTCCATGACCTCCCTGCCTTCCTCCTATTAGCAACCTCAGGAAATTGCATTTGGCATGATGAGGCTGAAAAGGCTCTCGAGGGACTGGTAACGGGGGGAAGGGGTGAAGCTGGGGAGGAGGTCAGATCGGTCACAGCCCGCCGTCTTCGCGTTCGAACCGCACCTACGTACGTCTGCAAAGAGGGATGCTCAGGAGCAGAGGGAATGAAACGAGCTGCTTGTGAGTGCCGCTGCTTTTTCTTTGCTTGGTACAATTAATTCTCTTACAATTGTAATGTGTCTTCTCTTGCCTTCTAACTAAACAGGCTCTTCTGCCAGCTGGGTAGTTTGCAGAGAAAGGCAGGGAACTAGTGGATTTTTTTTGTTGTTATTTTTCTGGGTAGCTGTTACTATGGCAAGGAAACTTGATTCAGTGTGAAGAGAGGTCAGAAATACCAGACTGAAAATTTCATGCCCGTTCCGTTTAAAGCCTCAGCTGCCAGGGTTTCAGCAAGGGACAAGTAAAGGCACCAGAGTCCCCAGTTTTCAAAGGCTTTTTTAAAGCCTTTTCTACCTAAAAGTTGGAGTTACTTGAAAACCTAGACTTGGTATTACATGACCTTGTGGGCTGGGACTGTGTTAGTTAAATAGTTAAAGCTGATAGAAAGGCTGTATGTATCTTGTTCTGAGTGCCACCAAGAAATGAGAGCGACTATTTGGGACGAGAGCTTGGGCTTCTCCCATGCTGGGGATGTTACAAAGGTGCCAGACTTTTCCAAAGACCCTGATCCCACTAAGAACGTCAAATAAGCAGTGAGGGTTTGGAGAGAGCCGTGTCTGTGGGGGTGCCGAGCTCTCTGGGCTATTGTACGAAGGGGTTTTGGGGTGCTGGGCTCCTCTGAAAATCTGTTCTTCGTAGGATGGCTGAGAAGTGAGCCTTCTCCCTGGAGCAGGAGGGATCTGTGGGTTCCTTCTGGGTGCTGAGCGGGGGGAAACGTGGGCTTAGAGCTTCCTGGAAAAATCTGCCCCCGTGAACGTTGTTTCTTGTTGGCTGTGTCTTTACATATAAGGATGCTTTTTTTTTTTTCCTACAGCCAAGGTTGGTACCTGGGCCCACAGGGACAGGGCCTCTTCATGCTGTGCTAATCTATCTGGCAGTGCAAAGGGTAGTTACACCAGGACATTTATGTGCTTCTAGGAGGAAAAGCAGCTGACTTCAATTACAATGATTAACGGGGAGGTTTAGGTGCTGCTCCCACATCTGAAACTTTCCGATGTGTTATTTGAGATGCGCTGTATCCTGCAAACCTCCAGCGTAGGTGAAAACAGCATAAAGCAAGCTATCACCGTGTTTACCCTCCTTTCTCATCACTTGCCGGTTTTTGTTTTGATAAAACCCCTGATTCTAGCCAATATAGGATGTTTTGGTGATATCAAGCGGCTCCAGCTGCAGGTAGTTCCCTTGGGTTTTTGTGGAGGGGCAGATGTGGGGTCCCTACCTGCCCCGATCCCAGCTGACCTGGGAGCAAGCGGCTTCCCTGCGTGGGTGAAGGAGCACCCAGCCCTGGAGAGAGCAGGTACCAAGGTGCCAGGAGAGCCTGGGCCTTGTGCGCAGCATCCCGGGCATCCCGTACCTAGCACCCATCACCTCTCTGCCCCTCGGGGCAGGTGAGCAGTGCTGAGTGGCCTGGGGTCACGCTGGGAGCAGAAGAGCTGAGCCACAGAGGACCAACACTTCCCAGGGGCCGGTCCCTGCTCCAGACTGTGGACTGGATCCTGGAGCAGCACTGGGAAAGCACCCGAGTGCTGCTGTAACCTGGAATTGCACTGGGAAGAGAGTCAGGAGCAGGCAGGGGGGAGCTGGGCTGTGCCTGGCACCCCTCCTTGGCAGAGGGTGCAATTCCTGGGGATCTCTGCTCCGTGTCCCCCCTCCTGGCCCTGTACCATGACTGTTCCTTGGGACAGAAATGGGTTCCCTGCACTGAATCATCTCCTTTTAGCTGTCTTCATCGAGTCTGTGCTGTGTCATCTCTCCCTGCTTTTTATTTAATAGAGTGCAGGCAGCCAAGACAGAGCTGAAATGAAGCTGCTCCCTCCTGCCTGGTGCTGAGGGGCAGGAGCTGTGATTTCGTCTCGGCGTTTGTGTGCTATTTCCAGCATATTGTCGCCCCTGTTCCTGCCTCTCTGACACCCGGCCCCAGAGCGGTGGGAATCGTTGCCGCTCTGGCTAGTGGTGCTGGCTGGATGTCAGGCTATTTTCAGCTCAGCTTTGCAGCTCCTTTTCTTGTGTCGGCTGGCACACGGCAGGACTGCCCTGTGCTTATCCGAGGTGACATTTAGGTGAGTACAAGAGCTTTTTCTCTGAAAGGAGTAGTTTCTTTAATAGGCTTCTCCATCAGGCTGGTGGCTGTCTGCGTCTCTGTTTTAACCTGCTCCTGGTGACAGCAAGGAGCACATGGGTGTTTGGCAGGTGGGAGATGTGGGGAGCAGGGATGTTCTGGGAGCACAGCTCCTGATGGGGCTGTGACGGGCGTCCTGGGTCTGACCCGTCCCCAGGTCCGGCGATGGAAATCCAGGGTCACACTGCTGAAGTCAGCGAAGCCGCGGGTCAGCTGGATAGGGCTCGGGTGAACTTGTGACGGGATGCCAGGAAGAAGCACGGTTGTCTCCTGGATCTTTGTGGTGTCCCTGAAGCGAGGGTTTGAGCGGGTGATGCTCGGTGAGGCACAGCAGTGATCCGCCGCGGGGGCTGCAGAGGTGCCGGAGGCTTTTCAGAGCAAGTTGGACAAACGTGGTACAGGATCCGTTCCTAGGGAGCTGTATCTGCCTCAGGCTGGGTGAGGAGTTGGGGTCTCTTTCTGTTTCTAGCCCTGAGCTCCTCCCTGGAGGGAGTGTGTGTTATGCCTAAGTGTGGCTGGGGGGGTGTACAATGATGTCTTGGGGGTAGATATCCTCAGCATGAGCACTAAAAATAGAAGATTTGGGAGTATCTTAGTGGCTTTTCATCTTCTGGGGTCTTTTTGCATTTCCTTCAATGTGGAGAGGTGTAAATAGGACCCCTTTCACTCTGTGCTCGTGCAGTGGCGTTGCAATGCAATATTTAGGGTAGTGCACCCTGATGGCTGGAGGGCGGAGATCTGGGCTGGGGCTGGGCTGCGTGCTGGCCCCCCGCAGCTGCGCACATCTCCCACCTGGAGCGGGAGAACTTCCAAATCCTGGAGAGAGGCGAGATGGGAAGGAAAGCAAAAGCAGCTGCACTCAGCAGCACCAAGATCTCTCTCCCCTGTTCAGCCCGTCTATCACTTTAATACCCACCAGTGTCTCTCTTTTATAAATCATAAATCATTGCAGGTAATAAATGCCACTAAACCAGGAGCTCTCTAATAAACCAGGAGCTCTCTAAAATGAGCCTGATGTAACCCGCGGGGTGAGGAATGGCCTCTCCTTGGAGGGAGCATCGGGGTGGTACAGTGCAGGGAGCTGAGCCCCATGTGCCGAGAGGTCCCCCTCTCCCACCGGAGCCCTGTCCCCCTCTCAGTGGGTGCTGTGGGGCTCTCCCTGCCCTGTCCCCCTCTCAGTGGGTGCTGTGGGGCTCTCCCTGCCCTGTCCCCCTCTCGGTGGGTGCTGTGGGGCTCTCCCTGCCCAGCCATGCTCCATAGCCCCTTGACAAAGACCCTGGGGGCGGGTGGGGTGTGGGTGCTGTGCTGCTCCCTGAGCTCTTCAAGCGGGGGTTTCTGTCCTGCAAGGGTAAGGGCTGGGTGCCAGAGCGGGCTCAGCACCGTGCCTGCCATCTCCTCTGATAGAAAAGCAATTACCATTCATTTTGATTTTAATGTAGCCATTTAAGAAAAAAGTTAATGCTTCCAATTTGTTTGGTATAATGAAGTGATAATTCCCTCTGCCGGGGAGGAGAACATGGCTGCAGCGCACGGGGGTGTTTGGTCAGCACATTTTGACAGCTCCCAGCTCCTATGGCACAGCGCTGGCACTGCTTTCTAGTGAGATTCAGGTGATGCTGGAGAGACGGAGACAGAGGGTGTGGGTACAGGGTTTCAGACTGACCTTGATTTTCTTTAAAGAGCATGAAAGAGAAGAATAGCAAATTACGTGTATGCCAAGGCAGCTGAATTCAAGCAGAGCTTTGCATTGCTGCTGCTGAGGGTGGTGGCTCTCTGGATCCGCTGGTTCCTGCTGTCTGGGACCAGAGCTGGGCTGAATTTGCAGGTCTTGGCTCTGCCTGTTCTCATGAAGGACCTGCCCAGCACTCCACAGTAATACTCACCCATCTCCAAGGGCTTTGAATCACACCCTGTGTGCTGCTATGTTGAAAAAGAATTTTTAGGCAATTTTAGACAACTATGCTCGAGCTTTGGATAGCCTTAATGACAGCGGAGAAACTGTCTGGCACCAGCCATGAGGTTCTGCTTCTGTCAGACATCTGAGTGATGCTGATTGCGTCTCATCCCAGGACTGCGCTTTGTAGTTGGAAATTGAGGCACAGGGCAGGAAAATGACTTCTTGGAGGTCAGGATGCAAATCTGTCACGCTCCTGGAAATAGGAGCTGGCTCTGCTTTTCTTGCTGGACCATGCTGAATTTGTCCACGGTAATGCATGAAAATTCACCTGGAAAGAAAATAAATTATTCATGAAAGCAGTAGTCCAGAGCTGCTTAGACTGCCAAGGCAAAAATCCCTGAGCTGCTCCAGCTGCGGGCGGCGATGCCCATCAGATCGAAGGGAGGGGAGGCCAGCAGCTGCTGATCTAGCCTGTTGTTCACCCCTTTCTCCTCAGCTGCTGGGACGATGGGAAGCGTGGCTTGACTTGCTGCTGCTTTTTATTGCTGCTTTGTGTTCCTTTGTACCGCAGCCCCCGCGGTGCCGGGGATGTGCGCATGTGCCCGTACTGGGTCCTGCTGCGGGAGGGCTACAGCCCAAGGAGTGCTTACGGGTTTATTAACCACGTTCTTTATGCAATAAAAATGATGTTTAGCTGACTACTGAAATTTATTTAGGGGAATAAGTTAAAATAAACAGCCCTACTTGGATTGATTGGTTTTCATGCCAGCTCAGATTTGTACATGAAGTGATTTTGACGGATCTCAGTCCAGTTGTCTGAGACGTGTTTCACTGATGCTTTTCCATCACCCTCCTCTAATTCACACTTTCAGAGGAGGTGTAGGAACTAACACGACTGTGGAAAGTGATCTCCCCTTCAGCTGGGCCCTGCAGGCTGCGGTCCTTGCAGGCTGAGCCCCCCAAGGCAGAGGTGAGGAGTTTGTGGGGATGCTGCGCTGTACCTGCCTGAGATAACAGCAAATGCCCTGGTCCTGGCTGCGGCCCGAGGGCCACCTCTGTCTCCCCACTCACCTGATGAACACAGCAGGCATGAATTTATAGGAGAAATAATGGCATCCCCAGTGTGCTACACGCAGGGTGAGTCTGGGGTACAGTAGCAACAGCCCCCTCTGCCCTGCGTGCAACCCCGTGTGCCCCCGGGCTTCTCCCCTTCCAGGGGGATCTGCATCATTGCTCCATGCTGTGGTCCCCAGACAGCATCAGGATTCCCGGCCGGATCATCCAAAGTGACGGGTGACGAAAGGCGGCTGTAGGTGGCTGTTGCTAAGCTACAGGCTGTCTGTTCCGGCTGTCAGAGGGCTCGGCGAGCCAAAGGGCTGTGGTCAGACCTGAGGAGCAAGTGCTGTGGTGGGGTGCGGGGGAGATGACCTGTTCCTGGGCCAGGGAGTTATGCAGAGCCCGCTTGTTTACTCTCTGCTCCAGCTGAAGCAGCAGGAAACAAGTCTGGTTTTCCTTTTGGGGAGAAGGACGTCCATTCCCTTAAGAAACCCAAGGGCCATGGCAGTTGGTTGCTTTATCTGTGCTTAGGTATCTTAGATAGGAGACAGCAAGTTGGCTCTTTCATCCCACCCCACATCCACATTGCTGTATCAGAAGAAAAAATAACCCCACGCAGCAGATGGGCTGAGGCGCTGGCCCGGGGCTGGGTGTCAGCCAGGAGGCAGAGGAGTGGGGCCAGGAGCCAACCTCTGCTCCAGGGACTTCCAAACCACGGCCCACAGAAAAGCAGAGCCAGCCCGCCCTGCTCTGCTGCCAGGGAAGCTCTTCAGGGGCTCAGGGGGACCTCAGCACCCAGGGGGAAAAGGCTCAGGAGTCTGTGCCTGGGGAGAAGAGGGAACAACACTGTCCTAGACCAGGAGCGTGCCGCCTTTGGGGGTTTTTGGCGGCGGCTCCCTCTGCCCTCCAGCCCTGTCTCCAGATGTGTGCGCAGACAGCGCGTGCTGCGTCTGCAAGGGAAAAGAGAAATCTTACTTTGTTTGAAGGGCAATTGTTAAACCACCCCAGTTACACAACGAAGGCGGAGATGCTCAGTGCAAAACGCACCTTATTCCATGCTGGGTGAGCGAGCAAGCTGCCGCCTTTGTTCCTTTCCGTTTGCCCTCTCTCTGTCCTCCTGCACTAATTAATCTCATCTGCATGCTTAACGGCCATTCTGAGAGAGGAGACGAGAAAAAGACCGTGGGTTTCCAGCGAGAGCTTGTGCCTCTCCTCCCTGGGCTGCTCGCTGGGTGCCTTACAGCTCCGTGGTGCAGCCTGGGACTCAGGGCTGGAGGGGTGAGCGCTGCCCTTCGCCTTTCCCAGCCCAGGGCTCCTGGAGCGGGTCCTCCCCGGGTCTGCAGGAGGGAGGTACGCAGGGGTCGGGAGGAGTAACCAGGTCAGGGAAGGAGGATGCAAGGAAAGTTCCCAGCAGGCAGGAAAACAGCCAGGGAAGTGAGCAGACGGCTTGCAGCCTCCTCGGTTTGAATGTCGCTTGGGGGCGGGGATGCTCAGGAAACAGGATAACAAACTGACTCCAACCTCTCTTGCCTTTTTTTTTTTTTTCCCCCTCCCTTTTGTTTTGTTTTATTTTTAGGATCGGTCTCTGCATGAGGCAGATCTGGAACTGCAGGATTAATGGAGACGCAATGAAAGGTACCGGTCGCTGCTGCTGTGTGCCGGGGGGTGGCAGAGGGGACTGGTGGCTGTGGGAGGCTGCCCGACAGGGATGCTCCCATCCCTGCTCTGCTCCTGGCTGCCTGCAGCCCTGCCAGGGGCAGGGTGGCATTTGCACTTCGTGTTTCTCTGTCAGTTTTCCCTGGCACTTCTCTGCTCTGTTTTGCAGCGTAGCCAGCCCCCTCCTGTGCACAGGGACCGATGCTGCCTCGCCCCGCCAGCCACCATGGAGCTAGCTAACACCAAAGACTTCCAGTGGAAAACCCTCGCCCCGCTCCCGAGCCGCAGGGTCTACTCGACCCTGGTGGAAGCTGGCGGGCAAGTGTTTGCCATCGGGGGCTGCGATGACAACGGCATCCCCATGGACTGCTTCGAGGTCTACTCCCCCGAGGCCGACCAGTGGACATCGCTGCCCCCCATGCCCACGGCCCGGGCAGGGGTGGCCGTGGCCACCTTGGGCAAGCGGATCATGGTGATAGGAGGGGTCGGAGTGAATCAGATGCCACTGAAGATAGTGGAGATGTACAACATAGATGAGGGCAAGTGGAAGAAGAGGAACTCGCTGAGAGAGGCGGCCATGGGCATCTCGGTGACAGCAAAAGGCAAGGAGGGTTCAATTCTTACTGTGTCCTTCCAGGGCAGGGAGGGACGCCTGCAGGGAGGTGGGATGGGGAGGGTTAGCAACGGTTGATGCATCGGGCACAAAAGCTTTCTGGGAAATGGCACAGGGTTACGTTGTTCTCCAAAACCTTTTCTGTGCTTCTACAAGTTGAACCCCGTGTATGTTTCATATCCCACCTGCTAAAGATGACTGTTCTGTGAGCGGCCGAAAGCAGATAAACCCGGGGGTTGCTCTGTATCGTCAGCCCTGGAGCCACGAGGGCCGTGGCTGTGCTGGTACCCGGGGGTATTTTGGACAGGTTCAAGCTCCAGGGTCTCAAATCAAACTTCTCCAGGGTTTTGTGGCAAATTCTGGTCACTGTGTGCTGCAGATCCTGGAAAAATAGGAATGGTGCTGCTGGCTGAGCGTAGCCAGGCTGGGAGGACCTGGCTGAGCTGCAGGGCCAGAGGTGAAGGTCTCAGAGGCAGAGAATAGCTTTGGTTTGAAGAGAGATCTCTGGTCCAAGCCCAGAACCAGCCAGGAGAGGGTCAGCTTCACGGTCATGGGCTCAAATCATTGCACAAGGAGGGGCAGCAGCTGGCCTTGTGTGGCGTTCCTGCGTAGCTCCCCTCCGAAAGCTTAACCACTGCCTTAAAAAGGGCTCGTTAAATGCCTGTGAGGCCCTGCCTTATCAGCCTATCTCATTTTTTAGTTTCTAAGCGGAGACGTGGAGCATTGATTTCCTTTAGCGTGCTTTGCCGTGCTTTGAAGAGTCTGGGGCTGGTTGCTGTGCTCCCGAGCAGCGTGCCTGAGGCCAGCCAGCTTCCCGCCGTGCCTGAGATTACGAATCTAATCTCCAGGCAGCTTCTTTGAAAGCCGCTTGGTTTGTTTGCTTAAGTGGGTTTAAAAGCTACTGTCAAGGAATGTTTAAAAATAATGTTTACCATCTTGGAGATGATTTTCTCTCTGAGTATAAGCTTGCCTGACTGATACGGCAGGGTCAATTTGGTGTGAGAGGCCAGGAGCAGAAACAGCCGCCCAAATCCTTGCAGCGCGCAGGCTGGTCTCTGCTTTTTCAGCTGCCTTGTAAGGCTGCTCACAAGGGCAAGGCTGCTCTCGCTGCTCTCCTGAATCTTGTCTGTGGAATGAAGTGCTTGTTGAAGGAGATAACGTGGGTGCTGTGCAGGTAGAGTTTTGTTTTGGAGAGCCAGGTTTGCCATTAGCCAGAGATGGATACTGCTGATACGGATTTGGTGAGGAACAAGTAGCCTCAGTGCCTTGTCTCGGCTCTGAGCCCCCCAGTCCGGGTCGCAGAGCCGCCATCCTGTGCCAGACCTCGGAGGGGCAAAGCAGGGGCTGAGCTGAGGAGCAGCAGCCCCGGACGGGGGAGCGGGGCTGGGGGAAGAGCATCGGCCTTGCTGCGGGGACCGGGAGGTTGGGGCATTCCCCTCTGCCCCGGGGCTGGGAGCTCAGGACAGACACGGGGAGTGGGGTGGGAGTGAACGGTTCTGGTCCACATCCTATGACGGCACGTGCGTTTTTGCAGGGGGGTATTTCTGCTGCTTTCCCATAATAATTTTGTGGGATTGTTTTGCTTCTTGGCCCTGTCCAGATTACAGAGTCTATGCGGCTGGTGGGATGGGGTCTGACCTGCGGCCACACAACTACCTGCAGCACTACGACATGCTGAAGGACATCTGGGTGTCGCTGGCAGCCATGCCCACACCCAGGTACGCTGCCACGTCCTTCCTGCGAGGCACCAAGATCTACGTGCTGGGTAAGAAGCAGTCCTGCCTCCTCCTCCTCCTCATCAGGCAGCAGCTCCTTTGATCTGAGCGCTGAGGAACCTTCCTGGAAGAGGCTTTTGGGAACGCTCCTCTCCATCCCTGCCTGCTTTCTCATGCATTCAGGAATACCAATCTTGCAGCTGTAGGTTTTGAGTGGGGCTGGTGTTGGGTTTGGATTTACGCTCCACGGCAAGCAGCCACGAGAGCCCCTGAACGCCCCGGGAGCTCGCAGGTCTTGCAGCAGCTCTGTGCCGGGCGAGTGCCCTCCCCTGTCCCGGGCCCATTCGTGGCTGCTGGCAGCCGAGGGCACAGCTGCTCTTCGCCTGCTGAATTTGCAGTCCTGCAACTGCACTAAAAGCCCTTGGACTCAACTAGTGAGTAAAAATACTTCTATGCATTTTATATCAGCAAAGTACCGCACAGCTTCACAAAGGGTCTGCCTTTGGCAGAGGAGCGACCTGCTGTAGCTGGGCAATGCTGGACCAAGCCTTTTGCAGGGGACGATTTTCATTAGTTTTGCCTTACAGAAAGGGAAACTAAGGCAGAGAAATGTTGCTGTTAGCTCGTGGCCAAATGGCATATCAGGATCAAAACGCAGGAGTCACGATCGCTCAGACTGCCAGCCAGCCCTGGCTCTCTTTAGGGTTACCAGAAAAGACACTTTGATCTATTTTGCGGTTTTCGTGCTGCTGGCAAACAGTTTGTGGGCCCAGTAGTGAGCACAGGCTCTGCCTTCAAAGGCACGCTGAGCATCTGAGCTGAGAATAGCTGTATTCATCCGCATCTGATGGGTGGAAGAATAATACGCGTCTTTGGCGGTGGTAGCAGCAGCTGCTCTGGCTCTGCCGCTCCATCAGGAGCGAGGCCGGGGCTTGCTGGATCGCACTGGCGCTGAACTCATCTGAATTGCAAAGGCTTCCTGAGCGCTGATCCCTGCTCTGCTGTGAATTTGTCTTGATTAAACTGGTGCATACTAAACACCTTCCCGTGCCAGCGACCCGCTGCTGCTGGCGTGGAGGGAAGGGGAGGGTGTGATGCGCTGAAAAATGAAGTGTTGTTATGTCATGAACCTGCAGTTAAAGGAGAGGGAGCGCAAGGGTGGGAAGTTACCTGGCTCAGCAGGCCCTCATCCAGGTGACTTGAGACCTGAGGATGTCATATCAGCTGTGAGTCAAGCCGACCCTTTTCTTTCCATCTCCCCTGCCCCAGGTGGAAGGCAGTCCAAGTACGCTATCAATGCCTTCGAGGTCTTTGACACAGAGACCAGGTCATGGACCAAGTTTCCCAACATCCCCAACAAAAGGGCCTTCTCCAGCTTTGTGCCCACAGAAGACAAACTCTTCAGTCT
The DNA here is from genome assembly GCF_047370975.1 of Nipponia nippon. Lineage (NCBI taxonomy): Eukaryota > Metazoa > Chordata > Aves > Pelecaniformes > Threskiornithidae > Nipponia > Nipponia nippon. The sequence continues at coordinate 5,522,689 of NW_028262342.1, forward strand.
CGGGGGCCTGCGGCAGGGACGGCTCTACCGGCAGCCCAAGTTCATGAGGACCGTGGACATGTTTGACATGGAACAAGGTGGGGGCTGTCCCAGCTCTGTCCTTTCCAGAGGAGCAGGGTGGGTGGCACGCAAGGCTGTGCTTTGGGGCTTTGCTGTCCTTGCAGAGCGCAGAGCTCTCATCTGCCGAATCCTTGGGTCGCTGGTGCCTTGAGCCCAGCCTAGAGGAAGTCCTGCAGTCAAGATTAACAAGTCAAGGCAGCAGGGGGGAAAACCGTGGTCCCAAGGCAGCTGGGTTCAACAGCTCCCTCCTGACACGGTGGCGAGGAAGCTGACCCCGCTGTCATGGGGTTTTGTTACCCCAAGGTGCAGCAGCAAAACTGCACTTCCATAAGCAAGTAGGAGGTCAGAGAGGCAGATGGTTTCCCAGGAGCGGATGCTCCTGCAATGCCTGCTCTGTCCTGTCCCTCCCAGGTGGCTGGATGAAGATGGAGCGCTCCTTCTACCTGAAGAAAAGGCGAGCAGACTTCGTGGCTGGCTACCTGAAAGGCAGAGTTGTCGTTGCTGGAGGACTAGGTGAGGCACTGGGGATGGTGGTAACACTTGAAAGGCATATGTGAGTCGTGTGATTGTTGTAGAGGGGAGAAATCCTGGTCCTGGATGGCCTGAGGGAGCAGGGAAAACAGACCCAATAAGGGGATGGGGTCCTGAGTACAGACGCTGTCCCGGCGCAGATGGGGGATGCTTGCTGGTGCCTTCCAGGTGACCCAGTGCCTCACTTTGTGCTTCCAGGAAACCAGCCGACCGTCCTGGAGTCCGCGGAGGCCTTCCACCCCGAGAAGAACAAGTGGGAGAGCCTGCCCCCCATGCCCACCCCGCGCTGCGCCTGCTCCAGCATCGTGGTCCGGAACTGCCTGCTGGCCGTCGGCGGGGTGAGCCAGGGCCTGAGCAGTGCCGTGGAGGCCCTGTGCCTCTCCGATTCCTAGCTGCACCCTGCCCCTCGCTGCCTCCAGCAGCGGTGGTGGTGGTGCCGGGCAGCCCCCGGCAGCGCTGGGGCTGGGTGAGCACCCCCTGAGCTGCCCTGGCAGCTCGGCTCTGCCTGTCCGTGGCTAAACCCAGCCTTGCTCTGCAGCCGCGGCCGGCAGGAGCCTGCAGCCAGGGCTGCTGTTCCTCTCCATCCCGGGCGCTGCCGTTCCAGCCCCACAGAGGGAAGGAGCACTTTGACCAGGGGTCCCCTCCAGTCATCTTCAGTGCTCTACAGGGAAACTCAGATGAAGGAACTGCTCGCAGCACTGGTGTGCAGTGTCTCCTGCCAGAAGGAAGGACTCTGGAGATCAGGACAGGGGCAAGCATCTCCCTGCTGCCATCCTGACCAAAGGCAACGGGTTCGGAGGTGTTGGGAGCACCCAGACAGGCCAGTGGTGGTTCAGGGAGAACTGGTGTGATGCTGCCCTCTTCAAGCACCCCGGAATCTATGCGTGCTTCCCTGCACAGATCCCCTTGGCTTGCAACAAGGGAAACTCCTAACCCGCAGCCAGATCCAGGGGATCGTTCTTTCGCCTTCATAGCAAGGCTTCTCCTGCAAACCTGTAGCATTTGACTGTCACCTTCCCAGGAGCTGCAGCGAGGGGCTGCCGATGCTCTTGGGAGGGATGAGTGCCCGAGGGACTGTTTTGGCTAGAGGGAAGGCCTTACTTTTGGCACAGGACTAGCACAGATACTGCTTTTGCTGGGTTTCATGCAGAGATGGCCTCAACCTACAATCTTCCAACCTGATTTTTAGCTCCTTTAATGATTTGGGATCTTCTGTTCAGCCCTGGGAGAAAGGAGCAAAACTGAGCCCTGCCTCTGGTTCTGGAGCGCTCTCACCCCCGGGGCTGGGCAGCGGCTTTGGCCATGGCTTTGTTGGCGGCAAAGCCAGCGGCCCCCGGCCATCGCCTCCTCTGCGCTTTCGTTCTTCCCGGGCAGTTTGCGGGAGGGCTGTCCGAACCGTCGGGTTACGATTCTAGCTTGTAGCAGTTGCACCATTAAAAGCCGTCTTCAGAGAAGCCCGCTCGGTGCTGTGGGCTGCATCAGGGCTGTGATTGCATGAAAAGGGGGGACCCAGACGGGAGGGGGGGCCAGCGCAGGCGGCCGTGGCTGGGCTCGGTGATGTACCCGTGCCTTGGGCACTGCCCCGTCCCTGGTTCCTTCCCCAGGTGCCACGTCCCTCTTCTACAGCGGTTCCCGGGCTGAAGGTCCCGGTGCAGCCCCTCCGTGCTGCGGGGCTCCGCCGGGGCCGGGCCTGCTCCCGCCGCCGCGGAGCTCCGAGGACACCGTGCGGCGGCCGCGGCAACGGCAGGGGCGGCCCGGGGGGGCCGGGGCGGGGACGGGGCTGCCTCCCTGCCGCTGCCCGGCCCCAGGCTCCGGGGATGCCCCGGCCCCACAGGGACCGGCCCCCCGCCTGCATCCCCCGGAGCCGCCTCCGGTGGGAGCTGGCCGGTGCCCTCGGGGCCGGCTCCTGCCCCTTCCGTGGGCGGCGGGGGCCGTTCCTGGCCGTCGGTATTCCTTGGGAAGCGGTGGAGCGAGTGGCTCCTTTTGAAGTGCAGCCCTGTCAGCTCCAAGTCCCCTCTCTCTGATCTCAAAGTGCCCGGTAGCTCAGATGAAAGGGGAACGGCACCGACTCCGCCGCTCACAACCTGCTCGCTAATTATTTACATCCCACCTGCCTGTCTCTGGCCGCGCACGCAGGCATCGCAGTGGCTGCCCCATCCCCTGTCGTGTTCCCATCTGTGGTCCTGATGCTTTGTGCCTTTAGGCACCGTGTTTTGGAAGGTTGTATAAACGCAAATACCTAACTGCAGAAAGGAGCTTTACCCCGCGGCAGACGCGCCGCTCCGGCCAGGGTGAGGAGCTGCCCGCAGCGATGCTGGGTTGTGCTCCAGGCCCCTGGCGAGGAGCACGGAGCCCAGCTGAGATAATCCTGACATAGTGCAGTCGGGGAGGGCTCCAGGGTGAGATCTGCGGGGGGTGAAGGTGCAGGGAACGGTGAGCAGGGCTCCGGGGCCAGGCGCTTCTGTCTAACGGCATCCCTGGGTGATTAAAGTCTGCTGGGTCTAGCGGAGCTGAGGGAAGGTGCTAAGAGCACCCCTCTCTGCGGGTGCTGCCTCCTGACCCCAGAAGGCTAAGGAAACATCCCTTTGAACTGTAAAAATTGGAGGAGGGTGGAGGAGGCTTGGAGGGAGAGAGGGAGCCTTCTACTCTTCTAGAACAAACCCCCTGTCTCCCGGCACAGCAGATTTCCATTTCAGCCGCCTCTGCGCAGCCGAGAGTCTCTAGCTATTAATGAAGCGTTTTCCTTTGTCCTTAAGGAACCTTTCCCACACGCAGCACAGCCTGATGCTCCTCTGCTCTTGCTTTCTCATTAGCCCTGAGCCCTGTTCACTGCAGCGAGGCCGCGCTGGTCGAGGCGCAGGGTTCGGTGCTGCTGCGCTGGCTTTGTTAAGCTGGAGCAAGGGGAGGAGGAATCCGCTCCCTTTGTCTGGCTGCAGCACAGCTGGGGGCTGATCCTTTGCTTTCTCCCTCCAGAAAGGCTGGAGAGAGTGACAGACAAAGCAGCGTCATGGGAATAAACCCGTTCTGGGACTTAATGAAGAGATGTCAGGGACTGGGGACAAGGCTGGGGGGAGACGGTCAGTAATCAAAGCTGGGGATGTGCCGAGCATTTAGAGAGGGAGAGAAAGAGGAGCCCTCCGAGTCGCAGCACAGAGATAAGGAGGTCTGGGTCAGCTGCCTTTGTAGTGAAACCCCAGCTCTCGTCGCCAAGCAGGACCCCCGCCATGTCCCCAGAGCCACCGCGTCCCCAGCCAGCGGCAGGTCACTCTGTGGTGCTGGGTGCTCTGGCTGGGGGTGCTTTTCCCCACGGCAGTCCTATGCAGAGCTAAGTTTTTACAAGAGCTTGAAACCTAGATGTTGTTTGGACTTTCCCAGGCGTAGCTCCCACCCTGAGCAGCTCTCCCAGGAGTTCGTTTCCATGTCTAGCCGGATTTCAGGGTCTGGGAGGCTTCCCGAGCAGCCGTGAGCTCTCGCTGTGACCCCCAGCGCTCTGCAGCCACCTCCCCCTCTGTCTACTGGCTTCTCCCCAAAATCTGCCGGGAAAGGCAGCTGCTGAGACTTCAGACACTTGCAGCACGCCTCCGCTGCACCGTGCTTCCAGATAACGCCCACTCGGAGACCTCTGTACCTGAAGAATTGAAGCACTTTCCCTAGTAATAATGTTGTTTGCTTTTTACCAGCGGATCATAAATGGCTTAGCAAACACAGCGAGGTAACCAGGCAGCGGGAAGGTGAGAAGAGTCGTACTCGTAATTACGTGGTCAGCGGCAAAAGCTGGGATTAGAGGGTAGGTCTGATCTGTCCCTGCGCTGGGCTCTGCTTGTGGGAGCCCACCGCCTCGGTACGGCCCCTCCGGGTTGGCTTTTGGTGGCTGGAGTTCAGCCCGGTCCCCGATGTGGCTACGGGGCCTCCTGGGCTCTGCCGGTGACTGTCCCCCGCTGAAGGAACCTGCCTGTGTTTTCAAACTAATCTTCTTCAGTTATTTCAAGAAAAGGTTCAAACTTTTAAGCATCCTTTTGAGCTGTTCTGGGTGGCAGAGCAGCCCAAGATGGGGCTGGAGGAGCTCTGCTAATTAATCGTAGAGTAAGAGATTTAATGAGGCTGCTGCAGAGGCCAGGGAAAATCAACCCGTAATTCAAAACACTGAGTACGTTACAGCCTCTTGCCCTGAAAAGGCTATTTGAGTGTCCACCCCGGGCGTCCACGTACACAGTGCGAATGACCCTAAGCAAAACCGACCTAATTGCAGGGACTCGGAGGTAGGTAAGTATGCATCCATCCACAGCACTTGCATTGCACCCCAAAAACGGCTCGGTCAGCACCATTCCTGACCCCCCAACCCCTCCTGGGCTCCCCTGCTATCGCTGGACTTCTCTGGGGCCTCATCCATGGATCTCCTCTGGACCAAGGACATCTCTCTCGTGGGGATGATGGGTGCCCAGCAGTCAGCAGGAGCTGTTAGGCGGCACCAGGTTATTTAAAGTCGCTTCTAGGCTCATCAAAGACTGGGAGGAGACACTGTGGGACTCCAGCAACAGCCACCTTCTCGCCAGCCACCCTGCCTCTGAGAACCAGCAGCCCTTCCCTGGCTCCCCTTGGCTCACGGGAAATCCCGTCTGGAGGGCTGAGATTCTCTGCAGGAGCAAGGGAAGTCCTCCAAGCTTTCCCATTACCTCTACGGGCTCGATGGTGGCATTCACTAGTTCCAGCATGCTGGCAGACACGAGCTGCAGGATTAAGTCTCCCCACTGCTGGTTCTCACAGCTACACCTTGAATCCTGCCCTTCTCTGTTGTTCCTGCTGCTGTGGGAAATAGGAGGCTGCAGGAGATAATCTGCTCTTGTTTGAAACAAAAGGGCCGTGCCTGCCCTCCAGGTGATGGAGATGTGACCGGGAGCCAAGGCTGCGGAGCAGGGAGGTGCTTCGGGTTGTTTGTTTTTTAGCAGTGCTGCGCTTGTTTGGGCTGAGCGGTGCTGGACGGGTTCCCATTCTCCTCCCAGTGCTCTGAACGGCAGATGGCATCCATGGGCTGAGCCCAGGCCGGACCAGCACCTCCCAGCAGGCATCCTGCTGCAGCCGGGGCTGGACCATGCTGGTGGGACGGCAGGCGGGCTCCAAAACACCATTTTGGTTTGTGCAGGGATCCTGGCTAATAGCACAAGGATCCAGCAAATAACTTGATGTGAAAAGGATGTTATGCATCTCCGCCAGCATTTCGTTCCCATGAACAGGCATTGCCTCTGAGTCCAAACACCTTGCAGGAGCTGACAGCTGAATTCTCCTCTCAGGCCCCCAGTGTCTGATGCTGCTGCACGGTGCCAGTCAAGGAAATGTCTCTGTGGTTGAATTCTGCTCTCGCTCCCACTGCTGCAGCTCCCTGAGGTCTGCAGTGAATTTCTACAGATCAGATAGCTGCAGAGTTTCTTTCCCCAGATGCGTGTTGCATATGCTTTTCAGCAGATGGTGCTGAGTGCTTCCATCTTTGAAACCGATACTTGATGGATCCCATTGTGCCTGGAGGGACAAGGTAAGGCCTCAGCTGGGAGGTTGAGCCCAACGATCAAACGAGCTCCGTGGAACGGGGTCTTCGATGGGAATTGCCAGCAGTGGTGGGTGAGCTTCGGCGGCTGCGTGGGGCGGACGGCCGCTTCTCGGGGTGAGGAGAAGGGGGGTATGTCTGTGTACATACAGGTAGACAGAGGGGAAAGTCGCGCAGGTGAGCACAGTTGGATGCATGACTTGGTGTGTGCAGACACCCTGCGCTGCCAGCGCGGGTGTAAGTTGGCACACGCGTCCTTGGGACCGGGTTCATGTGTGCTAGCACATGGCGCTGTGTTACATCCCAGGGTAACGGCTGCAGCCGCGCTGTGCTCCCGGGGGACGTGAGCCAACTAAATTACCGCTGCGGTGAGCAGGTCGGGGAGCCGGCAGCTTGCAGGCTCACCCCACAGGCTGCGCCCACGGCTGGGTTTGTCCCGTGTTACGAGAGCACATACCTGTCAGCCACCGTCATCTCCAGCAGGCAAGGCTGGCTGAGCCACAGCCGTGAGACGGAGCCGCTTCAAGGGATCTCAGGGAGGTACTTGCATGCATTCACACGTTGCCGCGGCTCGGTGGGTGACAGGCACGCACCAGATCCTGCTGCACCGTCCTGGGCTGCGTCGTTCCTCCCTGCTCTGCTCCAGAGGAGCTGCTGCCGCGGCTGCGGTCGTCCTGCTCCCGCAGAAGAGAGGCTGTGGCCTGGGCTGGCTGCTGCCGCCCTGGTATGCTGTCAGGGTTTGCCAAGGCCGACTGAAAACAAACTGCGGTGTTTTTTCTTCAGGGGCAGGGAATTCAACGAACTGTCCACCTCGTCTCACATCATGAGGATTACCGGTGTCTGTGTCTGACATTGAAACCAATTTAGATGCCAATTCCATAGTGTATTTAAGAGGCGTGCTCAGACCTCAGCATAGGAGAAGACCTGTGGGTGTCAAAGCACGTTTGCTGAAGCTAGCCCTTAAATCACTGTAACCGCTGTGGATGGTGGTGCAAAAGGAATCTTTTAGAAATAAAGCAAAAAAATATAGAATAACTGGGTTTCAACCCAACTTTCTTTCCAAGATATGTAGTAAATTTGACTTGCCTTGGAGAATTGCTGTCAGCAATCTTGAGAATGGATTGGCAACTGTCTGCAGAATTTTTATTTTTTTTTTTAATGTATGTATTAGCTGTCACAGAGACTTGCATTGAAATGGGATCACATTTCAGTACACCGAGTCTTTTGAACGGTGCGCCGTGGCATTCTTTCTTCCTGATCTCCGGTAGATCTGTCAGGCCGTCCCTCCTGTCTCCGGGGAGCTACGAACAGCTCGGGGCTGGTCCTTCTGACCCAGCCAGCCCCAGCCTCCGCAGGAGCCCTGCGCCCACCAGCCTTCTCGGCAGTCGCAGTCCGTTCCCTGTGCGCCTTTATCTGAAAGCCAGCTGAGCTCCTGTAGTTTTCCAGCTACCTAATGGGGCTCAACAAATCCTGGAGCTGGCTGCAGCCGTGTCCTCGCCTGACCTCCCGATACTCGAAGTTGTGTTTACTGAAAGCCGGGCTTTTCAGTACCAGTGCCCGTGGCTGCTCCGACACAGCAGTGCCGAGCTGTCCTGTTGCTGATTGCTGTGCCAAAAAGCATCACTTTTCATTGTCCCCGAGCAGATTGTGTCTGCATAAACAGAAAACTTCCTTAGAACAGCCTCTAACAGACCTGGGCGTGGAGCAGAAGTGACTCCTGTCCCTTGCCACGGGCCCATGGCACACAGAGCAGTGCCCCGCTCTGCTCGGCCGGTCCTGGCCCTCGCGGGAAGATGCTCTTTGGGGTCAGTGCTGCCCTTTGGCATCAGTTGGCCAGCCCTTCCCAAAAGGAGACCTGGCGCAGCTTTGTGTGAACGCTGTTGCACAGCTTCAGTGATGAGTTTCTCTTTGTCTAGACAGCTGGGAATAGAGCTCCTCCGTGCTGCCAGAGCTGCAGCGGCACTGGGAAACACTAGGGCCCCTCTGTCGCTGCCGTCCCTGTACCCCAGGGCTGTGTGTGCTGCCCTGGCCCCGTTAGGTCCCCAGCCCCGCAGGGACGCCAGCCACCGAGTCGCAGCCGAGCCGGCCCCCAGACAAACCCGCTCCATCGGCATCCGCCGGCACTGTAACGGATATCGAGTCACTACCCTGGAACACAGACGCTTCCTGCCCTGGAAAGAAAAGCTCCAGCTTTTTTTGAGGAGTTTGCTTATTTCTTTTATAAATGCCTCGGCATTTCTGCAGCCCCGCGTGCTGCTGCAGGCTGTAACCTTCCCCGCCGTGACCTTCCCGCGCCTGCGAGCGTATCGCAGGGCGTCCTGGGTCATTTGATTTGTACAATCTGTTTGATCTGTGGCAGAGGGACCCTGGATGAGATGGTATAATAGAAGAATAATATATATAATAATGTATTTTATTTATTATACATAGAATATTTCCTTTCCTTGGTGTGGGTAACTTGTGATTGCTGCTGTCTGCACCAAACTCCCATTAACTGTATGTTAGGGCAGGGCGCTGCATATACCTGAGAGGAGAGCAAAGCCTGGAGAATTGCCCCAAACTTACCAGTACAGGAGAAAATTGTGTACGGGTCCCTGCTCAGCCCTTGCCCCCACTTTTCTGGGGTTTGCTGGTTGTAAGTGAGGGCTTCAGCCATAGGGGTTAACATATATTGTAGCGGTTGAAGTACACGGCTTGAGTTGGATGGGGGTTGCCATTTTGGCTTTTTATTCCACAAACTTTTAGATTAAAGTGTAATTCAGGCCACTGCACATCTCTCTTACCTATCCAAAGCGACTTCTAAGGTAAATACCGTACAATAACAAAGATCATGTTATCACCTGATAATGTGGTGATTAAAAATCCAAAGAACAAGTTCATACTTTGAAGCAGCTGGTTCCTGGGTTCCTTGCAGTTTGGACTATAAAGCTCATAACTTTAGCGATTAAAGGAGGTGTGTGCCACTGGCCCGGGGCGGCTCGCTCCGTACCAGCGGCCGGGGGGTGAGGTCCTGGGCCCCTGCGGGGCTGGTTCAGCTGCAGAGCGAGCAGGGCACCAACCCGGGGGCCTCTCCTTCCCCGCGGGCTGCACCCCAGCGGGGCTGTGCCCGCACAAACCGGGTCACTCCTAATTGCAGTTTTTCTTTGCTATTTTTCTCTTCTTGGTGTGCTTCATCGCTCACGTTTCTACATGCAGAGCCCCTCGAAGAGCGATGCTTTTTTCTACTCTGCCCAGCTGAATGAGGCAACGTTTCTGCTTTCTCCAGTCGCGATCCATCCTTGGCTGCAGCGCATCCCTTGTCTCCGTAGCTCCACGCAGCAGGGAGCTCCCGTCTGCTCCCCCCGCCGTGCCTCTGCCTACGCTGGCAGCGATAAGGAGGGATGGCAGGAGCTGGGCTCACAGGCACCGCAGTGAACGTTGCCAGGCTAATGGGGTTTTGCAAAATGATCCTTATGAATTACTAGCCTGGGCCCAAAATCTACCCGCTGAGTAGTTATCAAGGTGGAATAAATGAGCTGGGCTTTACCCAGAGCAGATGTATGTCCTGAGTGGGTGGGTGGGTGGGTGGATGGTGGCTGGCCTAATCCACAGCTGTGGTGGAAGCCGGTGTAGAGGTGGCCTCTGCTGTAATCATTTGATAGGCCATAAATCACTTTTCAAAAGGCTCCTATTGGTGCTAATGTGTTTCCCTTCTTTTGCTGATGAATGGGGCACCCAATCGGGAGGATCAGAGCAAAGTTTGCAGGGGAGGAATGGGTTTCACACCTGCCCGAGCACTACCCAGCAGCAGGTGAGGAATGCTGCCAGCTTGGAAGACCACTGACGAGAGGTGATCATTAAACTTTTTGTTGTCTTTGGCATTTTAATGCCTATCAGAGCTCTTCCTTTCCCTCTTGGAGGGCTCGCTGCTGTAAGTATGTCTTCTGGGGAAAGTTTATTCCTTTACCAGTCCACGAGCAGAGGTGAACAGAGCCTGTTGCCACCGAGGCCGATGGCAGAGCCGGAGGTTTTGACCAGGATGTGGATGTTTTTAGCACTGAGGTAATACTGTGGCATTTATTTTAAAATAATAAATAAATAGAACGCTAGGAGCCTGCAAGTAAATAGAGCTTCCGTTACGACAAAGCATCAAGCTGATTAGACTAGCTTTGAGCAGGTTTGCCTGACGTCGAGCCAAATTCCTTGTAGACTTTCATGTTGGTTTTAGCGGACATGCACTGGGGCCTGTGGTACAAAGGGCTGCCGCTGGAGAAACGCTGGTTAGGATTTCTAAGGCTGCAGCTGGGGGAGGCAGGGGGAATTTTAGTGGATTTCCCCACTGCCGAGAAAGCAGTAGCAATATTGCTACAATAGAGGATCCTTATCAGTGGATTCCAGTGGACTTAGATCTGTGTCCCTTGACATTTCCATTAAAATAGGCTTCCTGAGCAGGTCTAGAACAAAAGCATACCTAAGCCTACGTATCAGCGACAACACAGAAAACTGCAGAAAAGAATTTATCTGGTAGAAACAGAAAGAGAAGCTACCCAAGGCTCCGCTTCCTTTCATCACAGGGAAAGCCTCTGGAAGGCATCCTTATAAATCAATGGGAGTATTAAACAAGCGCTTAAAGTTAAATGCGTGCTCGAGCGCTTTCTTGGACCGGTGGGCTAAACCACCAGCGATCCCACAGCTGCTGACAGCGTCACTCTGCGGGCTTGCAGTGTCCAGGAGACGCAGATACTTTCATCTTAGTCGAGTGAAGTTGCTTTGTTTCTTGCAATAAGGTAGGCTTGTGCCTTCCCCCTTCAACTCTTCTGCAATCTCTGGGCTGTGCCTGAACAGGATCCTATCAGTTTACTTTGACATTGAAATTGCAGCAGTGTAGTTAATCTCATCTACGCCTTGTTTATCTCCCCTATGGGCCCTGCTGGCCACTTGCAGGTTGAAATGCCGCTCCTGTTACTGCACAGTAAATAATTCATTATTGCAACTCCGCTTCAGCACAGTACCTTCTTCAGACATACTGGTGGGAGATGACTAATTTTAAAATGGGGAGCGAGATTTGCTCACAGGTTACAATGTGTTCAGCTTGAGGAGAGGTTTGAGGGCGGAAAGGGTGCAGGACCAGTCTGAAGCTGCAAGAAGTTATCCATCCCTGACATCTTGTGAGGAACGGAGGTGCCACACGGCCACAAAAATCAGGGACACTGTCAGGACGAGATACCGCTGTGCCCTAACTGTGTTGAAATGGTATCTCATGGGCAGTCCTTCCAGCACCGAGGCAGATCACAGCCACGGATGAGCAGGAGTTTGGTGCATGGTTGTCTCCGTGACCTGTAGTTACACCTACCCTGCAGGGTGAATGTCCTCAAGAGGTCATTTTATAATCTCAGTCCTCTAATACTCAGATTGCAAAACCAGCCAGGGGACTGCGATGCCTGCCTGGGTCTCATCCTGACCTAGAGACATGGCACGGCCATGACACAGCTCCGTCCTGTGCCACCTCTGTGCTTGGGGACACAAAGCCCGCAGAGAGGGGCCGGTGCTGGATTAGACCATCCCTCGCACACGCTCGTGAGCCCCTGCTCTGCCTGAGCCCCTGCTCTGCCTCAGCCCCTGCTCTGCCTCGCCCTGCCGGGCTGCCCCGAGCCGCTGCAAGTGGTGGGAAAATCCAAGTCTGAGTGCGGAGATGAGTAATGCTGTAGCTATCTCTTTCTTCAATCAATACGGTGTGTCCGCGCACATGCCAGAGCTGGGCAAGAGCTTTTGTTTTGGCTGCTTTGGGAAATAATTGCATTCTTTTAATATCTCAAAACAAAGATTTACCACAGGGGCAAAAAGACCACACGGGAAGGTGCTGCAGAGTTAACCAGAAATGTCTGTAAAAAGCCTTTGCGTGGGAGCGCCTGAGCAGCCTGCAGCCGTTTCCCGCCGGCTCCGGTCATGGAGCACGCTGCTCCCTCCCAGGCCCCGTGTCCAGGAGGGCAGAGCATCGTCCTGCGGCGAGCGTGGACAGGCTGCGCTTGCCCAGGCCTCTCTCCGATTTTGCCCTCCATGTGTACTTTATTCTGAGAGAGTCCTGGGTGCATCGTGGCTCCTTGCAGCAAACCACGGCTGTGTGTCTGTGTGTCTCGACCGCCTGTACGTCTGTCTCCCTCTGTCCCCGCATCTCTCCAGGCGTGAGACACCCGGGCGCTTCGCTCCGCATCCTCCCAGCGCTCTGGTCCTGCGCCTCTTCTCAGCCTTTGGATGCGAGTCTCTCCCTGCCTCATCTTCTGCAAAGTCCTTAACCCCCCCAGTCTGCGGGACACCCCTTCACACCCCCTGCTCCCCCTGGGGACCCGCTTTGTCCCCGGGTTGCCTCTGCCCCCCCCGTGCATCCTCCCTTTGCACCCAGCCTGGCAGCGCCCCGCCGCCTGCGCCCCCCCTTCGCACCCGCCCTGCCCGCGGGTTCCCCCCCGTCCCCTCCACCCCTGCCCGTGGGATCCCCCCGCCGCCCGGGCCCCCCCTCCCCGCTCCAGCCCCGGTTCCCGGGCGGGGCGGCCGCCGCCGTGCGGCCAATGGGCGGGGGGGGGCGCGGCCGGCGGGGCCGCCGCATTTAGCGGCCGGGCCGGGCCGGGCCGGGCCGCACCGGGAGGCGGCGGAGCCGGGGCCGGAGCGCGGCATGGAGCGGGCGGCGGGGCCAGGGACGGGGCCAGCGCTGGCCACCTCGCTGGCCGAGGGGCTCATCAAATCCCCGCGGCCGCTGATGAAGAAGCAGGCGGTGAAGCGGCACCACCACAAGCACAACCTCAAGCACCGCTACGAGTTCCTGGAAACGCTGGGGAAGGGCACCTACGGGAAGGTGAAGAAAGCCCGGGAGCGCTCCGGCAAACTGGTAAGGATCCGTCCCCGGTGCATCCCCAGCGCGAGCCGGTGCGGGGCCCCTCAGCATCCCCCTGCTCGGAGCAGCGCGGCCCCGGTGCATCCCCCCTCCCCTCGCCCCGGTGCATCCCCGCCGGTACCCGGGAAGGCGCAGCCCCCGCCCGGCCCCGCTCCCGGTGCGGCGTGCGGGGAGGCTGCGGCGCTGCCGTCCCCGGGGCGGGGACGGCCCGGAGGGACCTCGCGCCCCCCGGGGGGTTTGCAGCTCCTCTCGCCCACTCGACCTCCTCGGGCTTCCTGGTGAAAGGAGCCTGCAGGTATCCGGCAGCCAAGAGCAAACATTGCACTTGAGTCTCAAGGGTTTTCCCCTTCCTCTCGCCCTGGTTCATGGTCGGTTTTGCGTGGTGGCTCTGGGCAGCGGTGTGTGGCACGCAAGCAAAGCCGAGCCCCTCTGAGCCCCCAGTGTCTGGCTGAAATCGTGACTCAATCAACGCCTCAGCCCCTCTGAAGCAAGCACCTGCGTGCGATGCACGGCTCAACCCGGAGCACAGCGATCCGGAGGGCTGGAAGTGTGCAGGGAGATGTGGGGGGCCCTCACCCCCAGGAACATGGGGTGCTGCTGTCCTGCCGGCCCTGTCCTTTGGGAACCTGCAAGGGTTCAAAGGGCAACCTCAAACGGGATTTCCCTGCCCCTGTTCAGTCCCCAGCACCCTGCGGTGTGGGATGGGACCCAAGAAAGGCACTTGCACACCAGCCCATCTTGAGCCCATGGGTGAGCAGTGAGGGCCCATCTGCGGGCGGCGAGACTGGCCCAGCAAGGCTCTGAGGGCTGAGCAGAAGAGCGGGGTGCGAGATTGGATCACTGAGGGCAAGGAAAACAGCTGTAAATCTGAGAGGTTTTCTTGTGTAACGCGACAGCTCTTAATTAAGTCAGATCTGCCGTTTCCATTAGCCTATCTGATTCTGAAGAAGCTGCTGTTTTGCTGCATAATCAGGGCCTTGAAATGCAGCTTCCACCCACCGCCCGAGAAGGATGGGCGGGAAGGCTTGGCTTTCCCTGCCTGCACCTAGCGACGCTTGTGCAGGGGATCTCTGAACTGCCAGAAAGCTCAGCTCTCTGTGAAGCCCCTTAGGACAGGGACTGTTTGTCTAGCAGCATTGCTCTGTTATGATGCAAATTAAATACACAGGCCAATGACTCCTTAATAAATGTCGGAGATAGTCAAAGGCCTGACTAACTAGTACCTCAGCGAGCTGGCCATGTAGGAACAGGAGGCTTAACCACAAATCTCTCCTCTTCCCACAAATTCTTTCTTGTAGCACTCAGCGTTTCCGAACCTGTTTAATCTTCAGGCTTATCCTGAGCTGGGTTGTTATTTGCTCCTTCTCTAAGTGGCTTTCACTTCCTAAACACGGAGGTGAGGTGTGAGCAGGTACTGCTGCCTCCGCCGCTTGCCCCTCCTGGGCTGTGCCGATCCGACGCTACCGGCTGAGGCTGTAAAGCTGGAGCTGCTCCATGCGTGGTTTTTCCCTCTGGCTAATCAGAAACTGTCTCTGTCAGATGCACTGAGTATTGAACCATCTCGTTTTACTGCCTAGCTTTCTTTTTTCCTCTGAATTTTAACCAACCTACCTGGACTTAGCTCGGGGCAAGGTGTGTCTAACCAGTTGGTAGACTGCAGGGAAGACCAGGCTCCCGCAGCTGAAGGATTTTTGGGGACTTCCATGAATGTTCTTTGTCTGAAAAAAACCTTGTTTTCTGGTTAGAAGTCCTTTCGGTGAAACGATGCTCGCGCCTTTTGGTGGGTACTTCTGCCAAGTGCCCTTCCCAGTCCTTGGAAAATTGTTGTGTCCCTGAAATATCAAGCAGGTGGGGAGAGAGCTGCTGGTTCTTTTTTCTTTCCTTTTTTTTTTTTTCTTTTTTTTCTTCTTTTCCCTGCATTTTTTGGTTTGAAGATTCAGTAACGTGTGCCATGGTGGTGCAAACGGGCTCCTGCACCTGTTTGCATGGCAGCATCTGGCCTTTTTCTCTCCCAGCCTGGTGTTTCTCCCAGCCTGGTTCCCAAGCCCTGGCCTGCAGCCAAGTCAAATAGAAAGAGGGACCTCCTGCGGGACTCACTCGCGGTGTCAGAAACGTATTTGTGGGCTTGCGTGGTGTCAAGGGGAAGGCAGCACCTGGAATATCCCAAAGCAGCAAAGGCTCTTTTGATCTCCAGTAAGGGGCGAACCCCGGTTTCTTCTGTAGTGGGTTGTAATCCATATTTCATGGAGCACGAAATGCTGCACTTGCAACCTGGAACAACTTCTGAAGTGCTGCCTGGGGTTGTAGCTTAATGCATCTTTCAGCAGCTGCTGAAAATATCTGTTCTGACCCCAAAAAACCTGTTAATTAAAAGCCTTTTTGACTTGGAAAGTACTCTGAGTTCTCTAGGCTCCTGCAGCGGGACTTCTTGGGGCTGTTTCCTACAGGAGATTCTTCTCATAGCGTTGACGGTGGAGGCAGCGTGTAGGCTGTGGCAGCGTCTGTCCCTGAAGCTGCTGGTCCTCGTCTCCAGGGTGGCCGGGCACGGCCTTTTCTGTCTCAAGGGGAGATCCTCTGCTGTCAGCCCTCTTGGTAGGGGATGTTTTGGAACAAAGCTGCTTCTCGGCACCCCTGGGGAAGGATGGGATGGCCAAGGGATTAGCCTCCCCAGCAGGGCAGGGCTTGGCAGGCAGATCAATCATCCCACCCTGGGTAGCTGGTCCAGTCTCTGTTGTACGAGATGTGGGCCCTAACAGTGCCGTGCCCTCGCTGTGCGTCGTGCCCAGCCGTTACAGAGCCAGCTGGCCGGCCTGCGGGCAGCGCCCAGCCAGGAGAACCCGGGGCTCTAACAGCGCCCTGAACCTGCTCCCTGCTGCAGCAGGACCCATCTGCCTTGGAGGCCACTAACTGCTCCGCTCATAGGCGAGGCCGTTCTCCGGCATTGTGCTGGATACAGCCAGCGGCATCTCCTAAGGCTTCCCGCGCTGGCAGCCTGGAGCCACTTTGTCTTTTCGTGGGCAGTGGATCTCGCCCTGAGCCCCGGCTCAGCAGTGTATGTGCGCGAGCATCTTGGTCAGCAAGCAAACATGCTGCATGCACCCTAAAATGCTGAGGCTTTTGGGCTGGACGTTGAGCTTTAGCGGGGAGATGAAGAGAATGAGTCACCAGGAGTTTTGGAGGGCAGGAGCAGGCTGATTTGCTGCATAAAGGCTTTGCCTGCATTCTAGTGGGGGTCAGGTATCAGGGGCTGGAGCAAAAAATTGTTAAACTTTAACCTGTTAACCTAGCACAAAGGTCAGGGAAAAGAATACCTGGCTTTCAAGAAGCTGTTAAGCACCTTCAGTATTGCTTTGTACAGAAACTTGGGCCTGGGTTATTGAACTTCCCTTGGCCAGAGTCCATTCTGCTTGGTTGCTTCAACCCTTGGGGCTGGTGCAGGCACAATGCTTCTCCAGTGCACAGGGGGCAACCCCTGCCCTGGCCAGTGCTGGCCTGAAGCGGGCCAGTGCAGCAGAGATGTGCTCTGGGGCCAGAGGGACTCCATCGGCCATCTCCCACATGCCCATCAGCCCTTAAAATTGGGTCCTTCTCCCATGAAGACACTGATGTGGCAGCTGAGATCTCACTGCTTTAGCATCTGGTGACTTGCTGTGGGTGCGATAGGCCTTGCTTAGCAAGGGTTGCAAACTTGCTCTGAGCCTTTTGCTGCTGGGTGGGCGAGGTCCCAAGGAGCGAGGTTTCCCACTCCCCTAAATCAGTGGGAGTCGAGGCCAAGCGTCCGTCCTGCACAGCCAAAGGCGGAGGAGGGTTCCTGTGCAGCGTAGCCATGAGCATCGCTCCTGTGCTGGCAGCTGGGGCCGCGGGTGTCCGTGGCCCCTCTCCCTGTTGCTGGGCGACTGGTGCGGGGGTCCCTTTACAGGATTAATGCTGTTCCGCATTCTTGTCTGATACAAAAAAAGAGGTTCTGCTGGATTCAATTGTAAATTCAACCCTAGGAGCACATTGTCTCTCCCCAGCCCCTTTGAAAGAGGATTAGAAGGCATCTATTCTCCAGCACTTACTCTTCTTTCTCCTCCCCTTTCAATTTCCTTGTAGAGGATAACTGGAAAACCTAAGCGAAAGCCTGGAAAGCAGCTCACATCATCAGCGCCGGGTCTCCCGGCTGGCTGGAGCACAGTCCTGTGCCTAGGAGGCATCTGCTCTTTCATACCAAACTTTCTTACCTCTACGTAATCAGCTCCTTGAAATAAGTATTCGCAAGGAAAACAAAACCTGGTTTTATTTGTTGTTTTTTTTTTCTTTTTTCATTTTCATGACCCCAAGAAGACGTTGTTGTTGTTATCTTCCAAGTCATGTGTGCAAGTCACATTCCTTTGGCTGGCCCCCGTCCAGCAGCGGCTGTAGCCTGGGACACAATTCCTGTAAGGCACGGCACGTAACTGAGGAGCAGGGCTGCGCTACCTGCGGGAGGAGGCTTGGGGAGCTCCTCTGGTAGGAGCTGGCAGCAGGTTTCCCTTGGGGGGAGCTTCTGTGCACAGCAACAGGGCTTGGAAAGTATAAAAACCTAATTGATAAAGTTCACTTTCATTGGAGTTGCTTCAGCGGAGGCGTGCAGCGTGGCTCTCGGATACAGCACGCCTGGGTGGAGAAGCTGGGTCGTTGATCTCTTCCTTGTGATCCCTTCCCAAAAGATGGGGGTGGGTTTCTTGCCCTGCAGCAGGCTTTGGGAAGCCACAGTGCTCCTGGCCCCAACAGCCGGCTGACCCTCTGTGCGTTTGCTCATCTGCAGGTGGCTATCAAGTCGATCCGGAAAGACAAAATCAAGGATGAGCAGGACCTTGTCCATATCCGGAGAGAGATTGAGATCATGTCCTCCCTCAACCACCCCCACATCATCGCTGTCCACGAAGGTGAGCCCTCCTTTCACCTCCCCTTGCCAGCAGCATCCCCGAGCGGAGCCTCTCCCGAGGGGCTGGGTACTGGGGCAGGCTCTGCAGCAGTGGGAATGGGGTTAGCGCTCGCCACTCTCCTCCCTCTGCTCGTTCAGAGCAGAAGCTGTTTGCCGGTGCCGTGCTGGTGACTCAGTGCCGGCAGGGAGAGCAGATGCTGCTGGGCTCTGGTTTCCCTGCTGCACTCCCCCGCCTGCATGCAGAGCAGCGGCGAGGGGAAATACCTGCTCCAGAAATAGCCGCTTCCCGTCCCATCCCCTCCCGCCTGGAGAGGGAAGCCAGCTCCAAAAGTTTACGTGGCCTTTTGAGGCTGGAAGCCCTAGCGCTGCTGCCGGTGAGAGGCTGTGCTGTGGCGGGGAGCCGGTGGCCAGGGTCCCCTGTAAAGCCCAGTGCGATG
Source organism: Nipponia nippon (assembly GCF_047370975.1). Lineage (NCBI taxonomy): Eukaryota > Metazoa > Chordata > Aves > Pelecaniformes > Threskiornithidae > Nipponia > Nipponia nippon. Next base: position 5,541,030 of record NW_028262342.1, read on the forward strand.
TGTGGCTCTGGTTGTGCTGGACCCTCGCCCCAGCCATAGCAAGTGCCGGAGCAGTGGGAATCTCTGTGGCTCCGCGCTCAGCCCGAGGCAGGAGCTAATCTTGGTGCTGGAGTCCTTCTCTTTCCCTCCCCTGGGGTGCAGGAAAACCAAACTGCAGGGTGCTGGCAGAGCTCCTGGTGCTGCTGGGCTTGGCTTTACGGCCAGGGCTGGGCTTTGCTCCCAGGGTGTCGGGGTAACACCAACCAAAGGGGAATTTTTCAAGTTCTAGCTATGACCAGACTTAGAGCAAATCTCCAGCTGGATCAGTCTTTGCTTAAACACCGAGTCCTTTGGCTGCAAACCCCCCGTGCTCTTCCTCGGGGCTGGCTCTGCTGGGGTTCGTTGCGCTGTGCCAGCGTGTGGCCGGTGCCTGTGTTATCGCTGCCTGGCTGGTGTATGTGAGGTATCCAGAGCCCTTTTGTCCTCTAAAGAAAAGCAAGTGGCTTGGCAGTTCGTGGGCAGTGTTTGCAAGGACTGAGTCACGCTGGCTGCTGGAATTCAAAAATATTGAGGTAGCTTTCTGCAAACAGGAAGAAAATGCTCCGTCTCTTGGCTTCAGCCGGAGCCTTGTTGGGAGCAACGGGAACATGCGGAAAGGCCACCCGGCTGTGCCAGCCGGTAGCTCCGTTGCCTTCCCCCTCGGCAGGGCTCTATCTAGCAAAGAACCACGCGTCTTAGTCACCTCCTGGCAGAGCAGAGCCCTTTCTCCTGTGCTCTGGGGCTGCAGAGGCTGCTTGGCCAGCAGCCCCGGTGGCACTGGGGGATGCGGGTGGCAGCTCTGGCCGCCCCCCTCCGACCTGCAGAAACCCCGACACCTTCTGTTGTGCAAAAGAGACTGAGGGCACAGGCAGTGGGGTGGGCAGTGTGTTAGAGTAGGTCAGGGCTCCACCTGCTCGTTAAAAGGCACGTGCTAACGAGAAGTCCCTTAGCTCCAAGCATCCTTCCTAACACCCTGTGGCTTCCCATCTCCGCGCAGTGTTTGAGAACAGCAGCAAGATCGTCATCGTGATGGAGTACGCCAGCAAGGGGGACCTGTACGACTACATCAGCGAGCGGCAGCGGCTGACGGAGCAGGAGGCACGCCACTTCTTCCGGCAGGTCGTGTCGGCCGTCTACTACTGCCACAAGGTGGGTGGGCACCGCGCTTCCCACCGCCGTCCCGGGGGGAGAGCGGAGGGATCGGCTCCTGTGTGCTCGGCAGGGCTGGCTCTGGGGAGAGGAGCAGCAGCTGGGGCTGGGCACAGACCCAGCGCCTGATGGGGAGGCTCGTGGCCGTTGGCCTTTCCCAGGAAAGGGGTTAATCCTGCCTCTTATCTGAAGGGTGCGGTGGCCCTCGGGCTTGCGCAGAGGCAGTGCCCGAGCAGCTTTCGGAAAATCCTTGGCTTGGCTTTCCGCTGCTGCGGTGTGGGGCTGACTAACCCCGCCGGGGAGCTATCGACTCTGTCCCACCCGCCCAGAGGGAGACGCCCAGGGCTGGCTGCCGGGGCTGAAAGCCAAGCCCTGGGTCACCTCTTTTGTCCCCTGAAAGGGATGTAAAGCTATAGGGCCCTGTCTGGGGCTGTGGGATGAGCTGTGCCTGCCCTGGAAGGACCCTCGAGCCTGGGGGATGCTCCAAGGCCATGCCTGGTCATGCCTCGGTCCTGGATACCTGTGTGCCCTTGGCAGGAAGGGGGGGGTTGCAGGGCACCTCCTGAACCCAAAGAAAAGCAGGGTCTTGGCTGGGCAGCAGCAGGTCGTGGCAAAGCACAGAGCTGTGCCCACCGGGCCCTGCCGGGAGCTGGCACCAGCCGCTCTGGTGGGTGCGTAGCGGGGGAGGGCGCGGGAGCCCAGCGTGGCGCCAGGCGTGGGGTGCTGGTGTGGGGTGCCGCCCTGCTCGTGCTTCCAAGCAGCGCGGGGAGCTGGTGGCACCCATGTCAGGACGTGGTTTACAGCCTGTCCTCGTCCACGCACCCAGGGTTATTTTACTGCTCCTCTGATTGCCGTCACCGTGTCCTGTTTGCGTGCCGCTGTGCTGGTGAACAGCAGTGACCTCCCCGTGCTGCCTGACTTTCCCTTCCTCAAACATGCTGTAAACTAAACCCGGCTTTCCCTTCCCTCACGCAGAATGGGATCGTTCACAGGGACCTGAAGCTGGAGAACATCCTTCTTGATGCAAACGGGAACATCAAGGTGAGGGGCTGGCAGAGCCTGGCCGTGCCTTGGGTTTCACCCAGCAAAGGGGCCTAAGGGCTGCCGCCCAGCGTGGAGGGGCTAGGGGTGGCCACGACGGCCCAGTCCCCCAGGGCACGGGGTTCCCCTGCAGCTCTGGGAAGCATCCATCAGCTCTGGGACCACTGGCATTGCCTGTGCTGCAATTTGCCCAGGAGATGGGAAGCTGGGAGGGTGCCTGTGCCTGCCCCTGCTATCTGTGCCCGGCAGCTGTGCGGGAGAGGCTGCAGAGGCAGAGCCTCAGTGCTGCCTATTAAAGCCATAACTGTGTATCTGACTGCTGATAAGAGGGCAAAGTCTGAACGCTGAGGTCAGAGCACAACTGGCTGGATAAGAAAGGCCTCTGCCAGTGAAAGTCCCGGTCCCCGTACGTGCCGGCCAGGCTGGCAGAGGGAGGTGCGGGGCAGGTCCCGGCTCCGCTGGCCCCCAGCGATGCTTTTTGCCTTGGCCGGGAGCGCTGCAGCTGCCCGGGGAGGAAGGGCATGGCTGTGGCCGGGAATTGGTGCGGTCAGGGATAAACAGGCTGCGGGGCTTTATCTCTGTAAGGGGTAATTTTGCAATTGGGAGCTCGTAAGCAGGGACTGTACTTTCTGCTCACTGAGAGGTGACGGGTGTGATGAGGATAATGAATGCCTGTGTGCTAGGTGGAGCAGATAGGGACTAAAGCAGCCTCCTGTGGCTGTGAATGAGCTGGAGGAGAGCCCGGCAGCTCTCCCTCTAACCACACCTCTGCAGCTGTCTCTGCTCCCGGCATGGCAGTGATGGGGCTGGAGGGGCAGAGCCGCAGGGCAGCTGCTGTGGTGGCTGGGACGAGCGTTCTGGGAAGGGGAGAGGGGCAGGAGCAGCCTTGGGGGTGGAAAGCCAGGCTGCTGCTGCTCCCTGAGGAGACTGAGGGCACCCAGGGCCAGGGTGCCAAGGGCAGCCCTGGTTTCGGCCAAGCTCACAGCTGGCGAGCTTCAGGTGGCAATGATGCTCCACTTGCAAAGGGGAACTTTGCTGCTCGATAACAGCTATAAATGTCTCTCTAGATTGCAGATTTTGGCCTGTCCAACGTTTACCAGCAGGACAAACTTCTACAGACTTACTGCGGCAGCCCTCTCTATGCATCCCCCGAAATCATCAACGGGAGGCCGTACAAGGGCCCGGAGGTAGGCTGTGCCTCGCCCCCTGTGTGGGGGAATGTCTTGTTGCCTCTTCGCTCGGACTTGGGAAAGCGCTGGGTGTTCTCCCAGTGGCACATTGTGGGCAGAGCCCTGCCTGTGTGGTTTGGGGTAACAGGTCCCCTAAGACCAAGCACTGCGTGGTTGGTGTGTGGCAGCCACGGTGGGGTGGGCACGGTGGGATGCAGGTGGCTGGAGCTGGTCCTGCCCCCTGCTCTGTCCTCCCCCATGGCTGCTGCTGTCCCGGGAGCTGCCGCTGAGGCTCTGGCGGGGGGCCCTGCCCAGGCGGGGTGGGGGCCAGGGCAGCCCAGTCCTGCTGCCCCCCTCCAGGCTCGTCTGTCCCTCTGGCAGGTGGACAGCTGGTCCCTGGGCGTTCTCCTCTACATCCTGGTCCATGGCACGATGCCGTTTGATGGCCACGACTACAAGACTCTGGTCAAGCAGATCACGAGCGGGGACTACCGGGAGCCCACGAAGCTGTCTGGTAGGCAGACCCCCACCACCCTGCGTGTCCGTCCCTCCCCCCCCCCCCCCAACAAGTTCCCTTCGGTGCCTGACCTGCCTCTTCCCCAGATGCCTGTGGGCTGATCCGGTGGATGCTGATGGTCAACCCAGAGCGCCGTGCCACCATTGAGGACATCGCCACGCACTGGTGGGTGAACTGGGGCTACAAAGTGCCCATCGGAGAGCAAGAGCTGCTGCGGGAGAACGAGTCCCCCCTGGCCACGGTGGCAGAGTGGCTTCGCCGCTCCTCCCGGCCCCTCCTGGAGAATGGCTCCAAGGTGCGATGCTTCTTGAAGCAGCACATCCCCGGCGTGGCCCTAGAGCGGCAGCGCTCCCTCAAGAAGTCCAAGAAGGAGAACGACGTCTCCCATGCACTGCAGGAGGTGGCCCTGGTCCCGGAGAACCCCTCCAAGTCCATCCTCAAGCGGCCCAAGGGCATCCTGAAAAAGAGAAACTCCTGCGAGCAGAAGGTGCCTGGCCCTGGCCCCCCGCTGGCAGCGCCCTTTGGAGAGGCGAGGGGTGAGGATGATGAGGTGGCTGCTGCGGGTCTCACCCGGATCCTGTCCTCTGAGATGCTGCCTTGCAGCAGGGACGTTGGAGCAGTGCCCACAGCCATGCCCAAGAAGGGAATACTTAAAAAGCCCTCGACAAGGGAGTCAGGGTATTACTCGTCCCTGGAGTGCAGTGAGTCTGGGGATGTCCTGGATGCGGGGAGCTTGGACCTCGATGGGAATGTGTTTGCTGACAACCCCTCCCCGGAGCAGGGCCCCCAGGGTCTCCCCACCCGCCGGAAAGGCATCCTCAAGCACAACGGCAAGTACTCCTCTAGCAGCACCGAGCCAGAGAGTCCCCCCGGGCCGGGCTTCAGGGGCTTCGACGAGGTGCCCCTGCCCCAGGTGCCCCGCGCCCGCCCATCCAATGCCGTGAGCGAGGACAGCATCCTCTCCACGGAGTCCTTCGACCAGCTCGACCTGCCCACCCGTGCACCCCACGGCAGCAGGGGCATGCGGGGCTGCGTGTCTGCCGACAGCCTCCTCCGGCTGGAAGAGGAGGAGGAGGTGGAGGAAGGGCGCAGGCTGCGCCGCTGGACTGTGACCCATTGCCGGAGTTCCCTGGGAGAGAGCAGCTTGTCCCTGGCAGGCTGTGACAGCATCACTGAGGTCTACCGGCGCGCCATGGCCATCGGGATGAAGCTGAGCTGAGGGCACCTCCTGGCAGGGCTCCCCGGGGTGGTGTGTGCTGGGGAGGGGGCTGAGCCCTCCCTGCCCCAGGGCTGCCGGTGCTGCTGAGCCACGTCCCACGTATTTATTTTGCAGCCTCGTGCCCCTTGGGGAGGAGCGCGGGTGCAGGCGGGGAGGGAGCCGTGGTGGCTGTGGGGCGTGGGTGGGGGGACACCCCAGGACCAGGACATTAAATGGACCAAAGCCCCGAGTGATCCTCCTGGGGGGTCCCGGAGGCTCCTCGCTGCCGTCTTCCCCTTGCAAACAGGCTCATCTCATCGGGGGGGGAAACCAAGGGGATGGGGGGATTTTTTTTTTTCTTTGCACTGTTTTTTGGCTGCACAAGATAACAGATGGGGCAGGTGATATACCTCAAACAAGCTGGAGATGGAGCAGGGTGCTGGCGAGGGGCTGAAGGGTGCTGCCCTGGCTGCCTGCAGGCTGGGCCCTTGGGACGTGCTGGCAACGGGGTCCAACCACCCATGCCCCGGCTCTTCCCTCTCCTGCACTGAGAAACCCAACTGGATCTGGCCGAACCCCCAGTCTGAGAACACGCTCTGATGCCAACATCTATTTTGTTTTTTTTAATGTTGAAAGGAGGAAAAAAAAAAAAAGTGCCTTTGGTGAGGCACCGCTTCTTTATTTATTGCATTTGTCCAACTTGATGTAAGACTTCAGCAGCACGGGCTGTGTCTGGCTCCATAGCGGCCACCCAGATGTCTTTCACGGGGGGGCGGAGGGGTCTGTGCCGTTGTCTCATGTGCCGCACGTCGAAGCTCTGTTGCACTATTGCCACGTGTTCACTGGCCCTTTCCCTTCTCCAGGGTGTGTGTGTTTTCCCCTCCTTCCTACAAAGTGATCTTGAGAAAACCATTAAATTAAAAGCAAACAGTAGCTGTGAGTTGTTCTCTTCATTGCTGTGCCGCTGCAGCTGGAGGGCAGGGAGGTGGGATGGGGTGCTGCTGCCTTGAGCTGCCTGTCCCGGGCTGGTGTCTCATGGCTCGCGCTGGGACAGGGCTTTGCATGGCACTGAGCCTGCTGTGGGGGCTTAAACTGGGCTTAAACTACTGCTTCCACCCCAGTGCTGCATGGTGCTGAGCTGCAACTTGGCATAGCTGTTATGTGGGGGCCCAGCACCCCCGGGGAGGGTGAATGGGTGTAGTTTTTAAGGCTGAGCTGCTGCTGGGTGACCCAGTGACAGGGGGCTGGCTGGAGGCAGGACTTGCCATCAGGGTACCACGGCACTGGTGCAGCGATGCTGCCCGTGCTGTGTCTCAACCCAGAGGGGAACGAACAAGCAGAGCCCAAAGGTTGGGGGAAGCTGCGCTGGAGGCGGGTGGCTGCTGAGGATGATGCCCCCCGGCTTGCCCCCTCCCCACCGCGGGCAGCCCTGCTGTCCCAGCTCTGCTCCCAAACCGCTTTCACAACGCTAGTGGTGTGTGGGTTTAGATTTGTGAAATACCTGCGGGTCTTGGTGGCAGGCACTCCCTCCTGGGGGGAGCCGCCGTCTCCTCTCGCAGTGCCTGCAGGTGCCTCCGCCGGAGGAAGGACCAAGGGAGGCTGAGCCCCAGCAGCCAGCGCTCGGCCGTGGCACGTACCATGGGGCTGTGTCCTCTCCGGCCCTTTCCCCGGCTTCCTTTATCTTCTCCTGCTGTGGCATTGAAACCAGTTTTATTGCTCTATAAAGCACTGTAATGATTTCCCGTTTCCAGTTGGGTTAATAGGAGACATTTCGGGTCTCCTCCGCCCGCTGCAGAGAGGCTGAGCTGCAGGGGCAGGACACAGGGCTGCCTGCCAGGAATGCTGCCCCTCGTCCACGCAGCCGAAGCCTCAGCCCTGGGGGGCCGCTCACGCTCTGCCCCCCGCCGTGCATTCCCCGCATGCTTCCCGCGCCATTAAGAAACGCTGGAACGCTTAAAGCCGCTCCAAGGGCATCCAGCTTAGCCAGGGCAAAGTCCCGGTGCCCTGTGGGCCGCCGAGGTGGGATGGGGCGAGCTGGGGGCTACAGCACCCATGGGTCCGGGGCATGGCGCGTCCCAAGGCGGAGATCAGGTCGGGCTGAGCTTTTAGCAGCCGCTGAGGGACAGAGCCTCCTTTTTGGAAAGCGTCTGTGGGTTTGGTTCCGGAGCATCCTGGGGTGCTGCGGTCCTGTTTCATTAATGATTTGCAAGAAAATGTTTTTGCGTGCTGGCTTCAGCGCTGGGCTGAGCTGCGGCAGCTCCAGGCGGGCACCACATGGGTGCGAGGCACACGCTGACCACCCCATCCCGCGTGCCCCAGCCGGCAGCAGCTGCTGTTTGCACTGGTTTAGGAGCGGTGTCTTTATCGGCTCAGCCCAGCCCTGGCTTGTGGCAGCTCCCTGGGGCTGTGGCGGCGAGTGGAGCCCCTGCCCACCCTGTCCTGGGCCGCAGCAATGTGCAAGGGTGAGAAACACCGTCGGAGACTCCCAGGGCTGGATGAGCAGGTGAAAGAGGCAGTCCCAGCCCGAAGGCACCTCGGAGGCAGTGGGAGGGGGTCGCAGGGACTGTCCCCATCCCTGCTGGTGCCCCCTCCCCACGCTGTGCCTGTGCTCCTGGCATTCCCCCGCCAGCCCTTGGAAACAGCCTTTTCATCCCAGCCCTGTTTTCCGCTGCCTCTGCCCCCTGGATGGCGGCTGCCCCCCACAGCCAGGGGCTGAGCCCCCCTTTCAGGCCACGACTATTATTAACGGCTCTCTTTTATTCAGCCCTTTCATCCCGAGGATTTGCAAACCCTCTGCTTCCCTCCTGCCTCCCCAGCTCCCGGGACCCGCTTGGCGCAGCCCCAGCCCCCCCGTGGGTGTTTGAAGTGGGTGAAAATGACCTCAGCATCATTTTGCTGAGAAAATGCCATTTTTGGGGGGTGACTTCAGCCGACCTGCTGTGTCTGCTGCCAGCGCAGGCAGCGCTGCCTCGGCATGTGGGAGCAGAGCTGTGTTCCTGCCAGGCTGGCTTGGGGGAGAGGGAAACGGGGAGATACACCCAAAGATAAATTGTCCCAGATGATGAGGTGATGCTGGAGCGCTTGGAGTGCAGCACATTGCCCTGCAGATTTATACCAACCCCGTGCAAGCTTCCTTTGTCACTGTCCCGAGGGGTTATCCGGGTGAAGCCGGCTCGCAGCAAGCATCGTGCCTGCTGGGGGCCAGCCTGGCCCCTGGCCTGCTGGTCCTCAGGGTGCTGGCTTCTTACTGGGGACAGCTGGTATGTCCCCATGGGCTGCACCTCAGGGACTGGTGCTGTGGACATTGCCAGAGGGCAGGTGTAGGGACTTTCAGGTATGAAAATTGGGCATTTCCAGGGATTTTTCAGGTGGGGGGCGTTGGGGTGGATGGTGTGGCTGTGGCTTGGTGGGTCACTTGCACCCCAGGCATGCTGCAACATGCACCAGCCCAGACCTATAACCCCTGCTCATCTGGGGGCTCTTTTGGGAGCCACGTCCCCATGCAACATCCATGAGCAGCCCCAGGGCCCGTGTGCCCTGAAAAAGGGGAGAAAAGGGTATTTTGGGGCCGGGGCGGCTGGCTGGAAGAGGGGAAGTGAGCAGCTCCGCCGCCACTCCCAGCAGCTCCTGCCCGGGCCGGGCTGGGTTTCCCGGCGGAGGGGAGCAGCCGGCGCTCCCCTGGCCCCAGGGAGCTGCCGGGGCCCTGAGTCACCCCGCGGTGCCGTGCTCCTGTCCGGGCTTGTGCCGGGGAGCCCGGATGCACTGAGCCCATATTTGGGGCTCGGAGCGGGGCAGGTGGAGCAGGCTCGGGGGGATGCGGCGTGGGAAGGGAGACATGTGCCCTCCCGGGGGACGGATGCCTGTCACCCCCAGGGACAGCCTGCAGCAAAAGCCACCTGCACATAACTGTTGTGAAAGCGGCTGCAAGCAGCACAGGAGTGCAGCTGGCATCTCCACTGGCGCTTGCAAGAACCATTCTTGTATCGGTGGAAAGGAGATGGTGGCAGGGCCACAGGCTGCTCTCGTTAGCAGCCGGCTCCTAACGATGCCCAGGGCACAGAACGGCTCAAGGAAACGTGGGTGGATGCCCCAGGTGCTCTGGGGTTTTCCTATCAGCTGCCCGCCGGCTGCCCTCTCCCCGCCGGCCGTGACTGAGCCGTGCCGCTGTTCCTTCCTGTAGAAAGCTCCTGTTGTTGGTTTGCTTTTCCTCAGGTTTTCTGCTTGAGCATTTTTTTGTCTGTTTGACACATCGCGGGCCCAGAGCCAAAAATATTGCTAAGACATTTTGTCGTAACTTTGAGTGCCAGAACAATTAAGACAACAAAGTTTAGATGTTTCTTTTGCATGTGATGCTTTCAAAGTAGGGCTTTTTTGTCAAGGTGCCTCCACAACTACCTGTTTGATTGCTGGATTTCTTTGAAGATCTGAAGAAGAGAAATCCCCACATGAAAGTCCTCCCATCTTCAATGGCACTTTGCTGCAGCCTGGAGCAGCTGAAAAAGGGGAGAAAGCGGCACCCAGAAACTTTGATCCCATTTCCCTGGAGCATGAGGAATGGCTGCATCACATCTGAGCCTGAGACCTAAAAATGTAATCCCGGATCCTGCTGAGGACCCAGATAACCAGGCGCTGGTAACCACCCTGAAGACCCGGTGCCCTCGCGAAGCCATGGCGGTGCTGCTCGGGCTGCTGGGTCTCTGCCGGAGGAGGCAGCCCGCGGGATTTCTCCGAGCAGGACGACTCTGCCCAGCTACCCAGACCAGCAGCTCCGCAGCCCTGGGGTGTGCAGCGCTGGGGCTGTGGTCCTCTCTGCAGCAGGATGGGGCAGAGGGGATCGGGGAGAGGGTGCTGTTCTCTGTCAGCACTGCTGGAGCGCGGTTTGCAGTGGAGGGACCGTCCGGCCATCTCCTGTCCTGCCCTGCCCGTCATTTGCAGGGCCATCCACCCCACCGGGCCTGCCATGAGCTGATGGGACGTGAAAGCCGCGCTTGCATCGCGGGACCCACAAATGCTCCCTGGACAACCGTCTGCCCGAGCAGCCTGCCCAGCACAGCCCATCCCTTGCCGAGCTCCTGCGGGGGCCGGGCACGGCTGCATGGACAGCTGCCATATGGCAATAAAACCCCATATGCTTCTCAAGTACTTCATATATGTGCAAAGCAGGCATGGGAGGCACAAAGCTGGCGGGGCTCCCGCGGAGACACGGCGAACCAGCCACGCTGGCTCGACCGCCCAGCCAGGCGCGCCGTCACCGGCTGCCTGCGCCGGGGGCTGCCGGCTGCTATCGCCCAGGGAGAGCAGGGCTGCGATCGGGCGCTGCAGGGACGTGGCACACCCAGATGCTGTCTCCTTGCCAGGCTGCCAGCTCGGCCCTCCCTGCTGGAGCCGGATGAACTGCTTTCTCTGGGTGCAGGCTTGGCTTCTTACAAAAGCAGGTGAGGCAAGAAAGGACCACATTTTTCCAGAGGCAGCGGCTGGGGGGGTCGGGGCTCAGCACCGCTCGCATGCAGGGCAGTGCCGCTGCAGGAAGTTCCCAGCCGGGATGCAAACCTGCTCCTGACATGGCCATGGTGTCCCAATCTATGCAAACATGGTGAGCAAGAAGCAGGCCTCCTGGCAACTCTGCGGTAGGTCTTGTGGGTAGATGGGTATTGGCGTTCCCATTTTACACCTGAAGAAACTGGAGCCACACAGTTACTTGGGTGCCTAAAGATGCAAAGTGTTGCCTCACTGGATCGTCAGAACTGCCTTGGTTGGCTGGGTACCAGCCTCCCAAAATCGGGACCCGCCAGCTTCAGCCCTCCGAAAAAACCCGTCTGGGTGCTTCTTTGCATTCACAGGCAACCAGATACGCTGGGAAAATCACCCTCCCCTGCACCTCCCAGCGGTCCTGCGCTCCCTTCCCATGTGAGACACAGGACAAGCTCCCTCGTGGTGCCAGGCTGGGGATGGAGGCTTCGCGAGGGCACCGGGTCTTCAGGGTGGTTACCAGCGCCTGGTTATCTGGGTCCTCAGCAGGATCCGGGATTACATTTTTAGGTCTCAGTTGTCTCAGTTGTCTCTCATCCTGTCCCCGAGGGACAACTGCCAGTGGCTTGTGCAAACCCACAGTGCTCCACAGGCAGCCCAAGGGCCGGGATGAGGGTGCCTGTAGCCAGGGAGCTGCCCACAGTGCAGCCCCGCACCTCTGTGCCCTGCCTGCTTCTGCCCACAACACCCTGCCCTCAGCAGCCAGGAGGGCACCAACCCATGTGCACAGGGCACGGGGACGGCAGAGCCATCTCAGAGCCTCCAGGAGGCCTGGGAGGGTAGCAGGACCCTGAGCCTTTGGCCAGTGCCTTTGGCCATTTGGTGCCTGGCATGGGGTGCCGAACATTTAATTTGATTTACGCTGGGACCTGTGCATCGCTCCTTGCTCAGCCCCGCGAGGGTGACTGGGGATCAGCACAACCAAGCCATGGTCTCAGCTGAGGGGTGCCCAGCTGGTGCTCGGCTGGGTCGGTACCGTGAGATACGGCAGTCCGAAAGGGAGGGATGGTGCTGCCCCTTCCCTCTGCTCCTGCCCGGTGGCTCTTGCCAGGCAGGAGGCAGCCGGGGGCGGTGGGCAGCCAGGGAGACAGCGCAGACCCCCCCAGCCTCCACCGTGCTCTGCTCTGATCGACCCGCGAGTCCGGGCAGCCCTCGGGGAGCTACGCGATCAATTATTTTTCTAATCTCATCTAGCTGTCTTTCTCCTGCTTTCTCTTGTGTGCCTTTCTCTCCCTGCCTTCCCCTCCCTCCCCTGCGCTTTGTAGCCGCCCGACAGCCCCGCTTCCCCCCTCCACCCCTTCGCTTTGATCCTAGGAAGAAGCAATTGATCCTCCTTATCTTTATTGTGGTAGAGACATTCCCAGCACTGCCCTTAATTAAATTCCTCTTCATTTTCTTCCATAAGCCCTTCTTTCCCCCAACCCCAGACAAGTATTTATTTTTAAACGTGCAATTAAATTATTAGATTGGCCATGAGTATAACAGCAGCCAGACCGACTGGGGCTCTGCTCCGCACAGTTTAGGGGGTAACCCTAAACTGCTGCAGGGCCTGGGACCAGCCTGTGGCAGAGGGACAGCATGTTTCTAGCAGCCAGCACACACAGGCGTTGGCCTTTCCAAAGCCCAGTGTCACCAGGAGCTGCTCCACAGCGTGGCCTATGTGCCTCTGATGGCTGCAGACGATGTGCCTGTGTGCCCCGGACCCCCGCCTCACCGGCAGCAGACCCAGAGAGGGAGAAAGTTGCAGCCCACGGGGTGATGGTGTTCACCGCTGGGCGCCGAGCTTGCCGAGAGCAACTCCTGGGAGGGCTCCGCACGCCCCCGGGGGCAGCTGAAGCGCCTGTGTTGGCCAAGAGCGTGAGGGCATACGGCAGCAGAAAGCAGGTGGTTCCTAAACCACGTCACCGGTACGGTGCAGGCAGGCGGCATCTGAGACCGCCCGTGCCGACCTACCTGTCCCTGTCTCTGTCTCCAGCCAGGACTTGCCCTCCCGGAGCGGCTGCAGGAGCTCACGGCAGGAGGCTGGGCTCACGAGCCGTGGTTTTAACTGCGGTGGCTCGGAGGAAAGGGGCTGCGCGGGGCGTTTTCGGCTCCCAGCACTGGCTCCCTCCCCGCCTTTCCCTGGCCGCAGGAAAGAAAAGTGAAGCTGCCCACGGGGGCAGGCAGACACCCCCGGCCCCGATGGGGATGAGGGAGGCAGGACGGGCTCACAGGATGGCAGCAGCAGCCTCCTGCACCCTGCCGTGCCCTGGCGAGGGCCACGGTGCCATTGGCACCAGTCACAGTGGCACAGGCACTGCCCGCGGTAGCACAGGCACTGGCCATGGTGGTATTGGCACCAGCCATGGTGGCACAGGCACTGGCCGCTGCTGCTCGCGCCAGGTGAGACCCAAGCACCCCGGAGCCAGCCGCTGGCTGTGGCTCTGCACTGCTTTAAGCTTTTCCGCTCGGAAATTTTTCTTCCAGACACTTTGACCTCGGGGGCAGCGAGTATTTTTCATGTAGATCAGTCGAAATTCCCCCAGAGACAGCACAGGAATGTGAAGCATGTTATCCTTGGTACCAGCTCTTTCTTTTTACGGCCTAAGCTTGGCCACGACGGCGGGGGGGAGGGGACGTCTGGGGTCCCGCCGTCTTTCCCATTGATGATTGCCAACATCCCCCCCCAAACCCCCTTCCTCCTCCTCCTCCTCCTCCTCCTCCTCCTTGGGAAAACTCCCCCTCTGTGTTGCACCCCCACGGTGTGCGTGGGTCAGCCGTCCCAGCGGGTGCTTGGGTGAGGGTCTCTGTGCCGGGGTTTGCAGCGGGGTGAGCAGGGGTGAACCAGGGTGAGGCAATGCCAGCAGCACCCCAAAAAGGAGGGGTCCCTGCATGAGGGAGCAGCCTCCAGCTCTTGGGGCTCCTCTCTTTGGGCACGCATGGAGGTCCCTGGAGCAATGGGGATGCTGCGGGGATATTTGGGAGATCCACCAGCAGAGCGGAGGGCAGCAAATACATTATTTTATCATCCGAGGCTCGTGCAGCTGGAAACCTGACAGCGTAATGCTAGCGAGATAAATCACTGCCTCGTTCGTCTCCATTAAGTGCAATTACCCCTTAGATACCAAAACAATTTATTATTATTACTTCTTCCAAGCTCACTGCAGTGACAGGGGATCACGCACACGAGGCAGGGGAAGGGGGCCAGTGCTGCCTGGCCACCCCTCGCCCCACGCCATGGGGCCTGGGCACCCTGGGGTGCCTTTGGGTAGCACCGGTGGTGTGGTTGCAATGCTGCAAACCAGCCCCAAACAGGGAGCGAAGGGAAACGCTCCCCCAGCTGTGCCGGCCGGCGAGGTCCCACCTGCGTTGGTGCCCCTTGCCCCTGCAGAAACCCCCCAGCCCATCTCCAGCTTTCCCCACTGGGCTCCCAGTGCCGGCCCTCCCTGCCTGCCGCGGGCACCAGCCTCTGCATGCACCCATGCCAGCCCCACGCGATGCCTCTGGCAGTGGGTGCGAGCGGCTCCCCACGCTGGGGAAGGGGTGGCTGAGCCCCGGGACCCCAGGGTGCGGGCCCATGAGGGGCCCATGCCCGGTGGCACCAGCTTGGCATGCCTTGCAGCCACTGGCGCTGCCCGGGCCCCCACCGCCCCTGTCACTCTGTCTTATCCCACTCTCAATAGCGGACTGGGAGCCCAGCTGCAGCTATTACATAAAATGCAATTAGCAACGCGGGCGAGGGAGGCCTGAATGGCATTAAGGAATTCCTCCCGGGCTGACGTCAAAGCTTCACCTCTCCTCCCGCCACCCACACAAAGGGGGCCGTTATGAGCCCCCCTGGCCCCGCTGTGCCGGTGCCCACTGGGAGAATGCGAGTCCTCAGGGAGCCCCGGGCTGCACATGCCATGCGGGAATTGTCCCTGCGACCAGCACGAATGTCACCAGCAGCTCCCTGGCTCCCTGCGCGGGATTTTCTGGCTCCTGCCTCCCTCATGCTGGGCATGGGAAGATGCCGGCAGGCCCCGTCTGCCAGCTGCTTGCCCACGAGAGGGGGGCTCGGCCGGGTGCCCAGGCCCGGGGAGCGGGAGGATGCTGGATGCTGGAGGGGCAGCAGGGATGGCACTCCTGGCTGGCTGGCACAAGCCAGCCCACGGGCTCTGCTCTCCCCGGGGCACAATGGAGTGGAAGTGGGGACCAGCCCGGGCAGCTGGGCGGGGGGACAGGCAGGTCCGGGAACAGGAGGTATCAGAGGTCCTGAAATTCCTGCTGAGATGGCAGTCACCCAGCAGGCTGGAGGAGCTCTGCTCACTGCCCCAGCACCGGGGCCTCCTCCGGCCGCTGCCAAGGCGGCCGTGGGCGCTGGCCGGTGCCAGGACATGAGCATTTTGATGTGAATGCCCCAAAGTGTCACAGGCTGCTCCTCCGCCTTCAGCCAGCTGCCGCCCTGCCTCTGCTGCCAGGGGCTGCCCAGCTTTGCAGCGCTCTCTGGAGCCAGGGGAGGGAGCAGGGCTCACGCACGGTGCTCCTACCCCAAAACCTCCTCTGCTTTGCAGAGGACACAGCGATTGCTGGTGCTGAGCTGTGGCACACAGCCTCTCCATGCTTGGACACCCTATTGCACCCATGTCCTGCTGCAATGGGGGCCTGCAGCCTCCTGAGACAAGGTGCTTGCTGTCTCCAGCAGAAGTCCGCTCCTTTCCAGCGAGCTCAGGGACCCCAGCCCTCCCCCTCCACACCCTGGGCATCCCCTCCAGCCCCTCCGTGCCCTGGATATCCCCTCCAGCCCCTCCATGTGCTGGGCATCCCCTCCAGCCCCTCTGTGCCCTGGGCATCCCCTCCTCGCCCTGGGCATCCCCTCCAGCCCCTCCTCGCCCTGGGCATCCCCTCCAGCCCCTCCGCACCCTGGGCATCCCCTCCATGCCCTGGGCATCCCTTCCATGCCCTAGGCATCCCCTCCAGCCTCTCCGCACCCTGGGCAGCCCCTCCAGCCCCTCCATGCCCTGGGCAGCCCCTCCAGCCCCTCCTCGCTGCTCCAGACCCTCAGGGCAGGGAAGATGGGGCCGTGCCGCGGTGCAGGCAGGAAGGGGTTAAAGCGCTCACTGGGGTGAGGGCCCCCACCCTGCCCCTGACGGCATTTAGGGAGGATGCTCCGGGGCGGCTCCCGGGCCGCCGCCCACCGCCGCGCTCCCTGTGGCGGAGGACCGGGGGTCCGGCCCCTGCCCCTGCCCCTGCCCCTGCCCCTGCCCCTGCCCCTGCCCCTGCCCCTGCCCCTGCCCCTGCCCCTGCCCCTGCCCCTGCCCCTGCCCCTGCCTGGTGGGACGCTGAGACGGGCAGGAAAGAGGCTTTTTCCCGTCCTCCTCCTCCTCCTCCTCCTCCTCCTCTTCCTCCTGCCTGCGGGCACGGGGCTCGCAGCGTTGGGCAGCTGCCCCCCCCTGCCCCGGGCTCTCAGGGTCTGGGGTCGGGCAGGGCCAAGCAGCAAAGGGAGCTGGGTTTAGGGAGCTCAGACTTTGAAAATTAATTCCTCACTGTTTTGTTCTTACAGGTATTTAATGGCATAAAAGCTGAGCGGGTGCTGGCGCAGCCTGTGCGGCACGCCGCTCGGCGGGGTGCAGCAGGGCGGGTAGCTCTGCTGAACCTGAGGATGTGGCAGGTTCCCCAGCCCTGCGCCCGAAAATCGGTGCAGCTCCGGGCAAGCCCACCTTGCTCAAATGAAGTTCACGACCATTCGCTCCGGAGAGGATCTGCCCTGGGTGTCACCTGCAGCAACGGGCCAGGCTTCAGGGAGCCCCCACGAAGGTCTGTACTGTCCCTGCCTGCCGGTCTGGGCACGGCCACTGCTCCTGCCGTGTCCTGTGCACTGGGGCTCGGCTGCCTTGTCTCGATATTAAACCTCTGTCACCTCCTGGATGCCCTTTCCAGTAAGTACAGGGGATGCCTGGGAGCGGGGTCCATCCTTGTGCCCCCAGTCCATCACCAGCCAGAGGTACTGCTAGGCCTTCAAGCCCCACCACCGCTGCCTTCTCCCCACTCGTATCTGCTCAGCAGCCAGTTCAGATCTATTTGCCACCTTCCCAGGTCAAAGCAGCAGAAACCCAGCCTGCTGCTGTGCTTCAGAAACAGTGCAGTCTTATCTCCCGGCTGTCCCCCTGCTCCCCTGTGCTGAGCTTGCTTGCAGCACGCGTGGTGTAACGTCGGTGCAAACCCACGGGCTGGGATGCAGCTGGTACCTGCTGGCCCTGCTGCCAGGTCTCCGCACGGACAGTGGGGCCACCTCTTGCTGTGGTCCCCCTCCACAAGCCATGGCTCTTCTCCATCCTCGGTCTCCTCCACCACTTCTCTCCTTGCTGATGCATCAGACCCAGCACCCTGGCGTCAGGGCTCTCAGCTGCGGGCCCAGGGTACAAGCTGGGGTCTCCAGCCCAGTGCCCCCCAGCCCTCCTCTGTGCAGCCCCCCACCCTTGTGTTGCTGGTTCCTTTGGCAGAGTGCAGGGCTCCTGCAGGCACCCACTGCCCCGTGCAGAGCTCCTGCACCGAGCCCCAGCTGCTGGGATGCACTGGGAGCTGTGCCAGCGTGAGAGGTGATGCTCAAGTGCCAAGGGGATGCAGAGAGCCCAATGCGGGGCCACAGGTGGGCTTGGCTTGGCCCCTGGAGCACGGAGAAGGTGGGAGAGGACACGCACCTTCCCCTCCACATGCTGGAACTGCCTCTGCCCCTTCTGCAGGCCCCCCCGCCCCTCCCCAGCACCCCGTGCCCTGCACCGGCCCTGCGCATCGGGCTGGGAAGGGACACAGAAAATGTTAAGGGCCAAATTCTCAGCTGAAGCAAACTGGTTCAGGGCCTCCAAAGGTGGTGGAGTGGCACCCATTTGCACCAGAGGAGGATCTGACTGTGCATATACTTTTATATATATTTATATATATGTGTGTGTGTGTATAGATATATTACATAAATATATATGTATGAAATAATTTAAGAAACATCCGAGACAGCATGCTGTGCTCTTGTGTAGGGCCAGGGAGGCTGGGAAGGCAGCTGCTTGCCTCCCCCCGCTCTACCAGCTTTGATTCACAAATGGAAACAGAGTCTTGAATTAAATTAAAAACCGCACACACGCGCACACACACACACACACACGACACAGTGCAGAGGCTGTAAAACTCAGAGGCGTGATGCTGGAACGTCCAGGTGTCCCTGAAGAGATCAGATCAACTAAAGCCGGAGGAGGGGGAAATAAATAAATGAAGGGAACCCAGCGGAGGGGATCTTGCTTGTGCCAGTGCTGTCTCCGGCATCGGGTCCCCTGTGTCTTGCCAGGCCCCTGTGGGGACACAGGGACAATGTCACAGCCCCGCTCTGCCCTGGCCAGGCTGTGGTGGGGTTGGGAGAGGCTGGTGGGGTGTGCATGTCCTGCTGCATTTGCCTTGGACCCGCTTTCTCCTTCGCCACGTGCTTCGCTTTCGCTCCATCCCGGGACTGAGCTTTTTGCCATCTTGGTCTTCAAGGATGAAAGGGAAAACCCAGCCCCAGCTTAACCACTCTCCTCTCTCTGCAGGAAGTTCTCCGGGAGCTGGGTTTGGTCCAGCTCAATCCTTCCCACCGACAGAAGAGCTCTGCAGAAGACCTCCTTCCCATGGACTTTCAGAACAGACTGACATTTAAAAAATAACCCCAAAACCCTAGAAAACCCAGCGCCCCATAAATTACCAGTTTCTTCCAAAAACAACTCCTCATTCCCCATCCCGCCCTCCCCAAACATCCCAGAGGACTGACGGATCCTGTCTCCGACATGCCACGCTCCGAGCAATCGCCGCTGGCTGCAGCGAGGATGGAGGGCCAGGAAAGCAACCAAACCGAGCGTGTGAAGAAACAACCCGAAGGCTTTGGACCACCGTCCCCCGGCCCTCTCCTCTGCGGGAAATGGAAAGCCCCCGGGGCCACAGCAGCTGGACTGCGGATCAGCTGGGGAGCAGGACGTGCTCCAGAAAGTAGGTGATGGAGTCCCAGTGCTTCCAGAGGAAGAAGAGGAAGAGGACGAGCAGGGCGGTGCTGAGGATGCGCATGCGGGTCTTCATGAGCGGGGTGATGAAGTTGGCGATGGTGGAGACGAAGACAAGCAGCACGGCCATCAGGGCCAGGATGACGTTGATGAACTTGCCCAGCAATGCCCGGGCATTGGCGTTCTCCACCCCTTCCAGCTGCACCACTTGCTGCTGCTGCTGCTGCAGCTCCAGCTTGGTCACCCGTGTCAGGCAGGACTCCACCGCCTCCTGCGAGGGACAGCAAGTCAGGGCCGGCCAGCATCTCTGGGGATGCCCCACGAGGGCTTTCGGTACTTGCCCCATGCTCTGAGACCTTGCTGCTGGAAGGTTTTGCTTGCACGGCTCCAATGGGTGCACGACCTTGTGACACCCCAGCTGGAAAGGGGTTTCCCCCTGCAAACCCTTGGCCCATGCGATGTGCAGTGCATGCCCATCCCGCTCTGCCTGTGCTGGGGAAGGTCTCGGTGCCAGCAGTACCTACTGCAGCAGGGGAGACGACCCAAACTGGGACAGCAGGGACTATGTGTTGGCCCACATGTGGCTCGTAACAGCCCAGCACTGCAGCCATCCATCCGGAGCCTTGCCCTGCCTTGAGCACCCGGGGACTCGCTGGGGCACAGACAGGGATTTTGGGGACATGGCTTAGTTACCTGCTTCTTGTTGTGACAGCATCACAGTGAGGACCTCGTCTGGAGGGTGCTAGAAAAAGGGATCCCCCTTGCCCACCCTCTTTCCCAGCCCAGGGTCCCTCCCTTGCCTTGTGGATGGAGGGCGCAGCGGGGGGCTGAGCCCTCACGCTCCCCTACCTGGATGTCCCGTGCCCTCTCGTAGGACTGGTAGGCCACCTTCTCCTCCATGCTGGCCAGCTCCTGCTTCAGGTTGGTCATTTCGTTCTGGTGCAGCTCCGTGAGGTCGTTCAGCTGCTCCTCTAGACGCTCGTACCTGTGCACAGGAGGTGGAGGGGCGCTGGGACGGGCAGGTCCCCCCACGGACCTTCCTGCCCTCCTGACGCTGGGGAAACCGCCCGGCCCCTCCGACCCGCCCCGCTCCTGGCTGTAGCTGGTTACGGCTGCCGAAGGGAAAGCATTGCATGATCCTCCATGGGAGTGGTGCTGCCAGGGGTCTGGCAGTGGGGACTGCAGCTCCCCATGTCTCTGGCATGCAGGGCTTAGCTGGACAAGCCCAGGATGGTGGCCTCGTGGTCCCCAAAGAGCCCCCCTGGGTGACACGTGCTGCCACCCTGGCACCCACCCATCCCTACCTGTACCGCTCCTCTTGCAAGCACTGTGTCATGTAGGTGTAATCCCGCTGCAGCTGGGCCTTGAGGTCCTCCATGGAGTCCTCCAGGTGCGACTGGCTGTCCTTGATCTCCCGGAGCTCCTCCAGGATGGTGTCGAAGTTATTGTGGTGGCTGTCCAGCGTGTTGGACTTGGGGCTTCCCAAGCCGCCGGGTCCTGCCCCCGAGTTGCTGCCGCCAGCTGAGCCAGAGGTGGCACTGGAGCACTCGTCATCACTGCCGTACTTGGGGCTGGAGACCAGGGTGGCACTGCCGCTGAGAGCCCGCGAAGCCTCCTCCGGGTGCCCGTCGTCCAGTGTGTCCTTCAGGTGGGCGATGTTGTCCGCGCTGCCAAACTTGTTCCGGATGAGGCTGGCGAACTCCCGGGGCTTGGAGACCACAGCGGTGTGGGTGGCCTGGGACAGACCCGACAGCCCTCCCTTGACGCCCTCCACCACGCCGCCGCCGAAGCCGCTGATGCTGGAGCGAACGTTGGCGCCCACGTCCTTGAGACCCTGGTGCATGTCCCGGAAGACATCCTTGGGCTGCCGGGAAGGGCCGTTCTGCTCGATCTCCTTCAGCTTCTTGTGGTAGTGCTCCAGCTTCTTGTGCAGCTGCGCGATGGTCTGCGCCGACTTCTGGTTCTTCTTCTCGAAAACCTGCTTGATGCGGGAGGCTTGCTGCTTGTCCGCGTTGTTGGCCAGCTTCAGGTACTCGGCCACGTTGTCATCCCGAGCCTCCTGCTCGATCTTGATCTGCTCGGTGATCTTGAGGATCTTCTGGTGCAGGTGCTCGATGGCGGCTTTTGTCCTGTGAGGGTCAGGGGTGCCATCGGGAACGTCCAGGCAGACGGTGCCATCGGCGTCACCGTGCCCAGCGGTGGAGGGCAGGCTGAGCGCGCTCACGTCCCCCTTGTCCAGCTGCAAGCAAAGAGAGAGGAGGGTGATGCTCAATGGAGGGAGCGAAGGCCCAGGCAGCCCCCGGGGAGGGGGCAGGAGAAGAACGGGGTGCAGGGCAGAGGAGGGAGAGGGAGGCAAGAGAAGAGTTAACCAGAGCAATAGCGAGAAGTTGTTTCTTTTTCTGGCTGGTTAAGCACTTCCCAGCCATACCACTACTGCTGGCATCCTGGGAATAAGCCACTTAGAGGCTGCAGCAACAAAATCATTAGGGTTTTGGGGCTGGTTTTGGCCAATTGCTTTCAGCAAGGGGCATCCGCTGCTGGGAGCTCGACTCTGACTTTCCGCCCTCGCTTTGTGCAGAGACGGGCACCCATGTTTCTGGGCTGCTGGACACCCAGCGCCAGCCAGGGAAAAAGGAGCTATAACTGGAACCCATCAGCAAATCTCCCACCAAACCAGCAGTGAGAGCAGGGATTAAGCAAGCTGGAGGTATTTTAGTCTCATTTTCAGACTTGGGCTTTTATCCTAGATACACACAGGAGTTGTTCAGCTGAGGAGAAACTCTGCCGTAACCCCCGTTTGCAGGTTACTCAGGAGCAGCTCCTGCTCCCCAGAGAGCTGCTGGCTGCAGGTGCAGGGGCTCCTTTGCTTTCTTTTGCAAGGTTTCTCACCTGGCAATGCCAGACCCCTCTGCAAACACAAGCTGCCACCTAGAAAGTTTGGCCATGTGCTGATTTCCATTTTACAGATGGAAAAATTGGAGCATTGGGAGAGGAAATCACTTGCCTGAGGCCACACTTAAAATCACTGGCAGAGCCTGGACTGCAACCCAGGGTCCTGCCTCACGCTCTCCGACCCAGGCACGCCACTTTGCCACTTGAAAAAAAAAATCACTAAATCTTTCCAGTTGCTGGGTTTTACATGCAGATTCTTATGCAAATATCAGTGGTTGTATAAATGGCTCCTGGCTTCTAATTAAGAGCTGCTTGAAAGTTAAATACTGTTGGCAGACCTGAATAATTTCTAATTTCCATCACACTTTCCCCGAATGACCCTTTAATAGGGATAACGCTGCGAGATCATTACTTAGGAGTGTGTGATCACCAGGAAATGCCTTGCGCGGGAGGGAGGAATGTCCTCAAGATGCTGCTTATAAACACTCCCGCCTGCAGCAGGTCCCGCGTGGGGCTTGGAAAAGCAGGGCCAAAGGCTGCCCTCCTGCTGCCTACTTGCATCTCCTCTTTCCCCAGCGCTGCTGTCCTGCTGGGAGCCCGGGGTGTCGGTGCCTCATGCTGGGGTCTCCTTGCAGGGGTGTCAGCCTCCTCGGGAGGCAGAAGCAGACAACCACGAGCTCGGTGGGAGCGTCCCCAGCCCCCTCCCCGAGGTTTCCCTTCTCTCTCCGTTGCAGCAGCGCTACTGTGATATGGGGCAGGGGCTGGAGGATGAGAGCAAAGGGGCAACCCAGCAGCCCTCAGCCCGCAGGCGGACACGGGGCAGAGCTGGGAGCTGGATCAGCATTTAAAAAAAAAAAATAATAATGCCCAATGATCCTGTGGAGTTTTCAGACCCCGCTGCCAGGCTATTCTTAGCTGCTTGGGCAGGCTGGGCCCTCCAGCCGCCCTGCAAAGGGTTTTGCTTTGGTTCCTTATCGAGGGGCAGAAATTAGAAGCAGCAGGAAACAGACTTTTTGCCCTGATGCCCAATTCTCTGCACAGTAAGGGACAAACCGGCCGTGGAGAAGGAAATGGCAGCCCCAGAGATGCCGAAATGGGAAATTCCAACTGGGTCAGTAAAGGGAAAAAGTTGCCCAAACTTTGTTTCCAAACAGGGAAAGGTTTGGGAATCACCCAAACCTTTGCCCCTGCAAAGCCAGTCTTTTGGATTTATTTGTGGGAGTATATTTGGGAGCACGGGGGGGAGGGAGGGCAGGATGGGTGGTGAACGGCGTGGATCCAATGCTGCCCATCTGTGCTGACGTGGCTGGGGTGAAATCCTTTCCCCAAGCACCACTGAAAGCTCTGCTCTCTCTCAGACACAGGGCACATCATATGAAAGCCACATCAGGTTATTGCTTTGAAAACAACCAAAAGACAATACCGATCTCTGCAGTATTAACAGTGTGTGCTAAATCCCAGCAAGCCTAAATGACTGCGCAGAGGATTTAACAGGGGGATTAGTAAAAGCCACACTTTCCCTACATGCAGAAGACCTTCTGGCAGGCACATCAAAATGAAAACGCTGTTTTCCAGCACTTGTTTTCTAGGCGGGCTCGGAGGGGAGAGCAGGGGCTGATGTGGGATGCGGGAGGAATGCTGGACGCAGGAAGAAAAATTATTCTTATCAACAGAGTTCAACCCAGGAGAGCTGAGATACGCAAAAGGCTCAAGCTAATAAGCTGAGCGAACAGTACTTAGAGGGCCTTGGCCAGGCACAATTATGCAATGCTGGTTTATTTGCTGCTGCAGGGGTGATGGAAGAAAGCCCGGGTGGCAGGTGAGGAGCTCGGGGCCCAGCAGCTCGCTCGTGGCCGTGTCCCCAGCGCAGGGCTGTGGGTCTCCCGGCACACCCACCACTGGAAGGGATTTAAACCCATTCTTAAGAAATTGCACAATTATTGCAAAGTTCAGAACAAAACTCTGAAGACACTTACTCATGCCCTGAACTATTCTGTTTTCCATGCCCTATAGCCTACTAGGAAGCGCAGTGGATGAGCTAACACCGTGGCTTCTGCTGCATTGACCCCGAGCGAGGACTTTCACTACAGAGGGCGACCATGGTTCTCAGCTGAAATACAACCTGGGGATGAAACAGCCATGGGAAGGACCATATGCACCTTCGAGCATGGAAAAAATAAGTGCCACCGAGCTGTCGAGGTATGCTGGCAGGCAGGGCGGACACTGATCCGGCAGCTCTGCAGTGCGCGTGTCACCATGCCCTGGGCCCTTGGTGTCCGTGGAAAGCCACAGGGGAGAGGCCACGGCCAGCAGAGAAATGCAGGTGGGCACTGGATGTGGGGAGGTTGATTTTGGGGCAGTCATTAAATGTGGGTGCTTCCATGGCCCCTCTTCCCCAGAGCACTTTATCAGCATAATTTAGGACAGCATCTGTCCTGTGAGTTGGTGATTGCAATTAGCCCAGCATTACAGGGGACGCTCTGGGTGTCCCCAGTCCCATCCCCGTCCCCACGTGCGTTTGCAGCCCCATGCCTCCCAGAGCGGAGCTGCTATTCCCACCGGACTGCATTACCCACCCCAGGCATTGAAAATAGAAGCAGGAGCCCTGACTCACACTTCCCACCCTCCTTTCAAGCCTGCAGCAGAGAGCGAAGCAGGCAGCCCTGTGTGTCCCTCCGCGCCCTGCCTGCCCTGCCTGCCCTGCCTGCTCCCGTGCCGCCCCTGGACAGACACAACGGGCCGGCAGCAGCTGCCTCCGCTAATTTATCAGCCTGAGAATAATTTTTCTTATATAATGTAGGGAGGCACGTTAAGGGTTTCAGCTCGCAGCGGAGCTTCCCACCCCATCTTTGCTGCACGGGCACGGATCATGCCAGTGGGTTTCATTCACAGAGCGCCAGAAACAGAGGTACCGAAAGCCCCTGTGGGTCTCTCTGCCCATCGCCATCCTCCCCGCGGTCTTATTCCAACCCCAACGGCTGCCGGCACCTACCTCCATCGCGGGCAGGGCTCAGGTCCCCCAGGGCTAGTCGGCGTGGGCTGCTCGGCCGCGTCCCCACGGCGGCACGGAGCCCGGCAGCGATGCGCGGGCAGCGCTGGCTGCCATGGCAGGGTGCCTGGCCCGGGGAAAGTGGCAGCTGACGGCAGCAAAGTTTCGGGGGAGCAGCAGGGAGGGAGGGAGGAGGAAAGCCCCCCTGCAGACCCCCGTCAGAGCTGGCCTCGCGTCGCCGGGCGCTTCCCGAACGCGCAGGGACTGAGCCGATGGCTGCAGCGGGATTGCCGACTCAGGAAATCTGCTGGAGCTGTTTACAGCGCTCAGCGACTGGAGCTTTCAGGGCTGTAATGCAACCCCCCCTCGTCCCTGTGGCGGGATGTTCACACGCCTCCAGCCCCATACACTGCCTGTGCCCTGACGCAGGGGGTCGGGACGGGCCGTTGCCATCTGCTCTGTCACATACCAGGACCTAAAGCCCGGGAGAGGCAGGGGGAGGCGCGCATAAAGCAAAACACCGGGTGGGACCGACATGCGGGAAAAACACAGTCGCCAGCAAGGAGCTGGGCAGCCTGAGGGAGCTAAAAGCACCAGGACCAGGCGGTGTCTTGGCTCACGCCGTGCTCTGGGATAGACCCCGATCCGGCCCGCTCACGCCACGGAGAGCGATGGGGAAGGTTGCACCGACCCAATTCTGCCACAGGAGAACACGCAATGCAAAGAAACCACATCCAGCCGACTGACCAGATACAAGTGTTTGAGACTTCATGTGCAATTAAAAAGATACTAAATGGGATGTCTGAAAAGCAAGCAGGGACGACAGCAGGCTCTGGTTCTGCAGAAGCCAGTGGCAGTCTGGAGTCACCCCCCAGGCGCTGCATTTATGCCAGGACCAGTGGAGATGGTGAGGGGCCAAAGCAAAAGTCCTGGCCGAGAAAGGAGACCCTGAGCTTGTGCATTTGACTCAGCCCAAACCCATGGGGTTGCACAGAGCAGGGTTTATGCAGCCAGCACTGCAGGATCAGGCCTGGATAAAAGCGATTGAGGGAAGCAGAATTCAAGCCCGCAGCCTTACTCTGTGCCAGACCAAAGCTCTGAACGTGCCCTGCTGATGCTGAAACCTCAAACCAACTGTGGCTGCAGACCAGAGCATCTGTGCAGCCGCAGACAACGGGCTAAATAAGAAAGGTTCATTTGCAGCTCTCTGGTTTGGTTATTTCTCAAAAAAGGCAACAAGACAACAACAGCTTAGGAAGTATCTTCAGCCACACATTGAATTGTACAGGCCGGACCGATGAGCTGATCGTGACCTAGATGCATGTTTAATGGGGAAGACCGTGCTGCTCCCACAGCTGAGACAAGCCGAGCACTGCTCAGCCTCGCGCTTCCCAGCGTCTCTCAGGCTGTCCCTATGTCCGGCCGTGCCCTGGAAGCGTAACCTGCCGTCTCGGAGAGGCTCTGGGTGCAACACTGCGCCTCTGAGCTACCCTGCGGTGCACAGCCAGCACAGCACAGCCAGTGCTGCCCGCGCTGGAGCTGGCTCTGCCCAGGTTTAGCAGCTGGGGTGGGCAGCACAAAAATCAACCTGACCTGGCATGGATGGATTTGAAAGGTTCGGTTCGACAGCTCCATAAAAGCACCATCTCCAGGTCTCAGTCTCTCCATATCCTCCAAATGTGAACTCCCTTAAACCTCACCACAGGCACCGCAACAGTGGCAAAGCCTCCCTGCGGGAGCTCTTTCCTTCCAGGAGACTTCAGGTCTGACAGGTCTGGGGCAGGGGCTGCCACGGGCTGCCTGCACTGCCGGCCACGGGCTGCCTGCACTGCCGGCCACGGGCACACGCAGCTGCAGATGAGCTGACCAGTGTGATGGGAGGAAAGGGGCACAGAAGCAACAGCCTCTGCTTGGGCTGCTCTGAGCTGGGAATGGATTTCCTTGAATCACCCCATCCTTTAGCCCAGCGCTGCCGGACCCTCCTGGACCAATTCTGGTGCTGGTGCCCATGCTCGCAGCTCTCCATGCCCCACTGGGTGCCGGGAGCGGGGAGGAGGCAGAGCCGGAGCAGCCCATCATGGACCGATCTGTGAGGCAAAGCTGCCAAAGCACAGTTAAACACCAATAACTAAAATCCTTGGCCCCTTCTAGCCCAAACTCCCGCTGCTGCAGCACCGGCACTGTGCATGGCACCCTGCCCGGGGCATCCCCAGCCGTGCCGCCGTGCCTGGCAGGTGTTCATAGGAGAGCAAGGGACAGGCCGAATTGACCGCGTGGCAGCACAGCTCGCCAGTGCCGTCTTCCCAAACCGGGCTTGGCTGCAGGCCCTGTGCTGGGGAAGCAGCGCTGGAGGGACCCGGCTGGTCCCTGCACCCCAGCCTGGGGACAGCACAGCCCCGTGCTGACCTGAGCATCCCTGCAGGCCACGTAACCCTGACAGGAGTTGCTTCTACACATGGAGCTGTCGGCAGCTCCCGTGTTTCTCTGTCTGTCCTCTTGGGAGGACAGGATCTCGTAAGCAAAAGCCTCCTGTCCCCATTGGGCTGCAAGTTTGCATGAGCAACCTTTGTGCATGCCAGCGCTGAGGCCTTTCCTCACCCACCGTTTGCAGGCACTGGCAGCGGGCTGTGGTACCATCTGTACCGAAAGGCACAGAGAAGAGCAGATTCCCCAGTAAGTTAAACCCGCCAGGAGCAGCAACCAGCTGTGCCTACCGTACAGGGCTCAGCCGCGCCGGGGAAGGGCGAGGAAGGAGCAGAGTTTCCTCCCGGTGCCGCACCAACACTGCAGAGACGTGGGGTACGGCCAGACCCTGCGGGCAACGCTGCAATGCTGCCCACGGGGACCGGTGCTGGCAGCAGACGCGGCTCCTTGCCGGCGTGGGTAGGAGCAGTGTGTCTCCCATGGGCAGGCGCCGCTTCTCGTCCGTCCCTCCGATCCCACCGAGCAGCCCCAGCGAGGGTGGATTTTGCAGCCTGGCCAAGCCCCAGGCTGTGGATGCCTCCGGGCATGACGCAGGGCAGATTACCGAGGGACATTCATCTTTGGTTTAACATCTCTCATAGCATCACTTCTCGTTTTAGCATGGGAGCCAGAGGTCACTTCCCATCACTCTTCCGTCGCCTCAGCAGGGCACGAAAAATCCCCAGCTGCACGTGGCGCTCTGGAAAACACCCTCCCTGCTCCGAGCTCTGCTTTCCATTTCCCTCGTTTAAAGCGCTGGGGCCGGCCCCGAAGCCCATCTGGTCCCCAGCAGCCGCTTGCAGCCATGCTGCAGGCAGGGAAGCGCTTTTCGGGGCTGCCAGGCACAGCCCCGCTTCTGTGCTGCGACTCGGTCCTCCCAGCCTGGGGTTAACTGTAATGGCCCCCCACCCCTCCTGCCAGCTCCTAGCCCCCTGCAAACCCTGCCTGACCTGCCCGGCTGGCCCTGGCCTCGGGGAAGGATGGAGGAGCACAAATTTCCCCAGAGGAGGCTGAAGAAGTGACGATTTGATAAATGCCAGGATGCTCGGGATGAGACTTTGCAGGCAGCCTGTTGCAACGAGACCTGGAGAGCATTTTTTTACTTATTGGGGACCTCAGATAGCTTGATTCATAGGAAACAACCTGTTCTCAGCTCCCCAGCGCAAGGGGAAGGTTAGGGTTAGCAAACAATTGCAGAAGCAAGAATTAAAGCACCTATTAATGCTCTTGCAAAGCAAGGTGGAGAAGTGGTGCAGCATCTCCCCTCCCAAGGGCACAGCCTCCCTTCCACACGATGCAAAAACCCCGCCGGCATGGGAACGGTGGGGGTTTTGCAAGGAAATTACCCAAGAGGTTGGTGGCGGACTCCCCTTCATCCTTAGCCCCAGCTCTGCTTTAGATTTAGTCCACTGCTTATAAAGCGGCAGGTATGTTTTTCAGGCCTGCCTGTAAGAGGCAAATTTAAAAATAAGTAAACCCCAGCTCCCATGCAAAGAAAATCCCTGGGTGGCCACAAAATCACAGCACATTCAGTGTGTGCCAGTGCTGAGTCGTGCAGAATCCAGCCCTGACCGCCTACAATGTCCTGGTCCGAGCATCTCAACCAAGAGACAGGTCACCTAGCGATGCAACACAAACATGCGGCAAATTTTGGGCTTGGGCTCTGCCTTTGCTGGCCAGCACAGGCGGCAGCTGGGGCTGGGCTTAGCAGGAACGTGCAGGGCCTGAGCTTAGCACAGAGAAGCAGGTTCTAAAAGAAGGAGGAAGACTGGCCGAGCTGCACTAGAGTGTCCTCGACCGGGCTGGGAAAGCTGCGTACAGATTATCAGGAGCCAGGACGCTGATACAGGTGCAAATCTGCAAAGTCCACTGCTCCTTAGCCTCGCGTTCCCAAGGGAATTTGGTGTCTAAAGCAAGTGGCTTCTTGGCTAAGACCTCAACCCTTGCAAGCAGCAGCCACACAGAGCCCAGCAGCAGCCTGACCTTCGCCTGCAGGTACCACCTTGCTCCTCACCCCTTATTCTGGGACATCTCGAGTCCTTGCCTTGCTGGTGCCTAGGAGCAGAAGGAGAGCGGAGCAGGGTACTTACAAAGACACCCAGCAGAGAATTTAAGAGCAATATCCTTTTCCCGGGACAGGATTCAGGAGGATGCTGTTCCGGCATCAGGATGCCCTGGTCACTCCTGCAAAGCGCCAGGCCGGTGCTCCGCAAGACGGCCGGATCCTCTCCCTCTGTCATGGCTGCAGTTAAGGAGTCCAAGGGGCAGAGGATCGTAGGACGTGCATTTGCAGAGAGGCACTACGAGGCTCTGAGGCAGTCAAGAACAAGCAGCACAGGCTGGCGAGCTTGGAGGGAGCCCGGGGGAGCGGGAACAGGCTGGGTGCCGCAGGGGCTGGTCCTGTTCCTCCAACTGTGCTGGGAGAACAAACAGCACCGCCAAGAGCTGCCTGGCCAGGCTGCCTTCCGAATGATGCAGAGAATAAACAAACGAGCTGCCGCGACGCAGCGGTTCCCCGGTCCCCAGTCTGAGCTGGGATGATGCCACCATCCCACGGGGCTCTCAGTGGCAGCAGGCGGGGAGCCTGCTCCTGCACAGCACCCGGCGCAGAGCCCCGTGGGGAAGGCGGCTGCGTGGGTACAGACAGGCAGATCCCCGGGGTGGCAGGGATGTGTCTCTGCTGCCTGCCCCGGGCTCAGGGAGTCCCTGTGCCTCTGTGCCCAGCCACACCATGCGGACCCCAGCGTTTCCTAATTTGACACCACGTCCTCTGGGTTGGGGACTGTCCTTCGTGCCCTGGGCTCACAGGTCACCGGGAGGAACACTTCTGCAGAGATGATTCAATGACCATCCCTCACGGGTGAAGCTATTCAGGGCCCTGCCTACGCTTGGAGAATCTTTGGAAAAATTCCCATTGTTGTTTTTATGGGAGGGAGTAACCCTGGGTGCTCCAGCAATGGTGCTGCTATTTCGCTTGCTGGGTGAGGCAGCATTAAAACCACCAGCAGCACCCCCAGCCCATGCTGCAGCTGGGTTTCGCGCCTCTAACAGGGTGCTTGTGCAGCTGGGGGGGATTTTTGGCAGCTGATGTAGGAAGGGTTTGAGGGGGAAGGCAGGCAGAGGCAGAGCTGCAGCCGCAGCGGGGCGAGGAGTCATAAGGCAGGACCCTGCTTTGCTCATCCTGACTCAGGAGCCAAATCCTGCTCAGCTACAACCCAGCCGCCTGCCCGCGGCAGCAGGGGATGGGCAGGACAGACTGCAGGATGGACACAAACCCTTGCTCCCCCAGTCCTGCCCTGTCCGCTCTGGCCATCCACCCCGCACACCAGCCCGACCCGAATCGCCCGGGGGCAGGCGGCAAGGCGCGTTTGGTGCCTGCCTGTCGGAGCGGGAGCTGCTGGTGGGCTGGAAACAACAGCCATATGTCAGCGAAGGCTGAGGAACACGATGTCTTTTGCTAGGGGGTGAATCAGTACCACAGTCTGATATTCTTCTTCTGAATTAATTAAGCAGCAATCTCGGGTATCTTTGTCTTCACAGCTATTATCTGCTTTTCCCAAACTGCTCCTTGAAGTACCATCCCGATGGGAGTGAGGGAACGAGTTCCCACCACCACCCCGCACTCACAGACTCTCGTTCCCCTGTGACACGCGAGGAAACAGAGGCAGAGAAGTGGAAGCCAACCTGGACACGAGTACCCTCGCACCTCCAGTTTCGTGATGCCCGGTCTGCAGCAGAGGTCAGCAGTTCCCCCCCCAGACCGTGGGCACTTGTAGGGTCTCCGCACATGGGTGCTCCCCAGCTCACCCCCTTGGGACCCCTCCCGGGCACCACGGGGTGCCCGGCCGTGGGGCTGCAGGGAGGGCAGCTTTACCCCACCGGTCCATCTATTCACTTTTGCAGTCACAGCTGGCCTATTTCAGCTCCTTCCTCTGGGATTTTAACACCAGAACTTGCCCGGAGTTTGGCTGGGAGGGGAGGATGTGCTTTCCTTTTGTCAGCAAATCCTCCTAAAGAGATGCAAGAGACTTCACACAACGCAGGGAAATGTTGGCCCTGGTTCCCAGCTGGGGAAACTGAGGCAGGGAGTGAGGGGAAACCCCTGCCTGGGTTAGACATGTGGGGACAGCAATCAAAGCAGTGAGACCTGAAGGTCCTGCATCCCTTTAGCTCCTGCCAGCTCCTCAGGGATCCTTAGGTGCTCAGCACCTCCAGGAAGCAGGCTACCTGCTCAGGAGCTCAGCTTCAAGCTCCTGGTTTTAGGATTGCTGGCTCCAGCGCCACGAAATTTCCACTGAACGTGAGTTTTAGGGACAGCAAAGCGCTCACCAGCATCCCACCACCCGAGCCACCCCAGCGCGCCCGGCCGACCTCCCTTGCCACCACCACGTCCTCACCCACCGCAGGGAGAAAGGATACTCAAGAAGCACCGTGGAGCAAACCCGGCTTGCTCCCAGCACGTCCCCGGCCCTGGGGCATCTCCCCTCCGAGCTGGAGCCAGGCTGGGGCTGCTCAGCCCCCTGACGGGCCACGCTGGCCCCGGGGGTCACAGCTGGGTTGTGCAGAGTCCCTGTCGTTGTCCCCGTCCCAGTTGTCGACTGAGACCAGTTCTGGGTAACCGGAGCCGTAGGAGGCAAGAAACCACGTCCCCGCCCTGAAACCGAAGGCGGTCGGATGCCGGTGGAGCCAGAGGGAGCCAGGGCTGAGCTGGACACGCTGCAGCCAGAAAGCAGATGCCCGAGCAGGGGAGATGAACTTTGCCTGATGGCCCCAAGCTGCTGGGGCGAAGGCTGAGCCGTCCCGGGGCGAGGGCTGAGCCGTCCCGCAGCCTCCCAGCCACCGCTCGCCCAAACCCCTCCATGCCCGTGGGCCACAGCCACCCCGGGGGCGGATGCTCAGAAGCTGTGGGTTTCTCCCTGCTGACTGTAATCCGTCTCGCCCTGATATAGCCACTGACCCAGCGGCATCTAAATTTAGTGGGATGAATCCTGCCCTGTGTTCGCAGCGCTGGTGCCCTTGAGGCAGCAGGACAGCGGGGATAGGGCCGTAAGGACAGGTCCCCCCGGCAAGGCAGAGCCCCGGGACCGCAGACCACCCATCTCCTGCAGAGACTGGGCAGGCAGCAGGGGAGCGGAGGGAGGAGACCGGAGCAGGGAGCTGGCACACTCAGGCTATGAGCCCATAAATAAGCACGGCTCGTAGCCGCTCAGCAGCCGGCCTGGCCCACAAGCCCAAAGCTGAGACGTGGCACGAAGCCCCCCCTGCTCCCCCTGTCCCTCCCCCGTGTCTCATGGGAGAAGCATCCGCATTGGGGGGCCAAGGCGGCCGCGGGAGGGACACGGGGGGGCCGCGGGCAGCGGTGGCAGCTGGTGCTGTCACTTGCCGAGGGAGGCCGAGGGCAGGCGAGCAGGGAGCCGGGCCAGGGTCCGGCCCTCGCCTCCCTCGGGCGATGCTCCGAGCCCTGCTGCCGGCCCGGGCTGAGCACTTGCACTCGTGACACTTGTGAACGGATTCCTCTGGGATGCCGGGCAGAAGCCGGCTGGGGTTGCGCACAGACGGACGGACGGAGAGCCACCCGTGCACGCCGGTGCGGTAACGCTGCCCTCTAACGGCCACCGGCCCCGCATCCAGCCCGCTCGCCCCGGCTCCCTCCCGCTCGCCCCCCGCCGCTGCTCGGTGTGGCTTGCAGGGGCTCGGAGGGACCCCGAGGCCTCGGCGCACGGCGGGGGCTCACCTGGACGTGGACCATGCCGCAGTCCCCGCAGGCGTCCGCGCAGCCCCCTGGCAGCACCAGGCACAAAACGCCGCGGCCGCCCCCGTCCGGCTCCGGCCGCCCCAAGGGGGACGGGGACAAGGGTCCCCCCGGGGTGCTCTGCCCCGCCAGCACCGACGCTCGGTGACCCCACTGCCGCGGGAGAGCGGGGTCTGCGGGGAGACCCCACAGCCGCTGCTGCCGGTGCCAGGGCCTCGGCGGCCGTCCCAGCCGGTCTGCCCGCCTCTCCGACAAGGCGCTGGCGGGTCACCAGGAGGAGATTAGTGAGATAAGGAGAAAGCTCTCCAGAACACTCCCATCGCCACGCGTGGTCCCTCTCTGCAGACTCCCCCTGCTCCAACCAGGCCACTGCCACCACTGCTGTCACACGTGCCACCATGTCTGCAAGCCGGCACGTCCTTGTGTGAAACACCAACACCGGCCACGTGCTCCCCCGGACACACCGGCACCAACGTACGCCCCAAATACACCACCTCGCTTTGGCTAAGCAGGCGAGCCACGCACGATGGGATGCGTGGGAGAGCAGCTGCTTGCAATCCGGCGGTGCTCCTGGCCGTGGGCACCCGCAGCCCCGGAGAAGCGGCTCCCCCAGCCCACCCGACGGGCTCACCGGCGAGCGGAGATCCATGCTAGGGCAAAGCAGGGAGCACGCACTCTACGGGCACACATCGATCGGCTGTGGTTCTCAGAGCAGAGTGGATGTACAAAACCTTGGTCCCAAACTGCGTTCAATTGCCAGCGGGAGGCAGGGGACGTCCGGGCCATCGCGCTGTCATCCCACCCTCCTCAGGAGCTGCTCTTTGCACGCACAAGGTGAGCAGAGCACGGCGGGGAAGGCCGGCGGGGGGGGGAAGCCACGAACATGTGTGCTGGAGCATGGGCATCACCTGGGGATCACGAGGGCATCACCCCGTAAAGCAAAGCCTTGTCCCCAGCTCGGTCCCCGACGTGCAGTGCTGGTGACAGACCCCCAGCCCCAGTTGGGGGTTACGGCTCGGGGACGGTCCCCACGACAGGCAGCTGTGCCAGGGCATGGGGCAGCTGCAGGTGCAGGCAGCGTGCAGGCAGCACAGGGGCATGCGAGGCATCTCTCTGATTACACCGCGAGCCCCAGGCAGAACTGGCGCTCGGCGCTGAATGCCCAGACTGTGCCGTAGTCCCGCTCACCGCCTCCAGCCGCCCCGTCTGCTCCCCAGGGCCGCAGCACCCCGGCAGCTGCCTCCTGGGGGGACTTAGGGGTGCAGGGGGAGGAACTGTGTGTGCCCGGCCCCAGCAGGGCTGAGGGTGGCCCTGTGCCGGCGGGGACCACAGGGCGAGGAACCGGTCCAGGTGAAGGTAGGGAAGGGAAAATTGCGGGAACCTAATTAAGAAAAAAAAAAGGAAAACAAAATGTCAATAGCTGTTCAGAAAGCACTTGCTGAGGCTGAGCGATCCCATGAGGGATTAATCCAGCGTGCGCTCAGGCCCTTACGCAACAGATGGAAAATTCAGCATGAAATTTCTGGGGGAAAAAATGGCTCTTTCACAGGGGCCCTGTGCATCCCCGGGGCAGCGGCTTCCAAACTGCGGGGGAAGCGGGGAGGAGGCAGAGGCGGCTGACCCCAGCGGGACAGGGCAGAGGCGATGTAAAGCGCTTGCTGGCCCAAAGCCTGGGTGCAAACCCGCCTGCCGGGCTCCGGCGGAGCTGTGCCGGGTGTACTCGTGCCCAGGGCACGGCAGCACCCTCCGTCCCTGCGGGAGAGGAGCCGGTTTGCTGCCGGCAGGAGGCTGGGTTTCCTGAGGGCTATGGAAAAATAATACGGCATGAGAATATCACATAGCTCTTGTTTCTCTAAATAGGTTATTTTTCCACTGCCCCACAAAGGCCCCAGTATCATCTCTCTTCTTATTACTCTTTGTGTCATATGCAGTTAATTATTCATCTCCTTTTCATGCTCTTTGTGCTGCTCCGCGAGCGGACGCAGACCTGCTCTGCTCTCGCCTTCCTCCGGGTGCTTCTGTCCTGAGCCGCTTCGGCTCGAAGCTTCGGCCGTAACCCCAGAGGGCTCAGCAGGACCGGGCTCCTTGCAAGGCCGATGCCACGGGCCAGATGGATGAAATTTTGGCTGCAGGTGCTCAAGTTAACAACCTGAACGGCCCCTGGCCCTGCTCGGGCACTTGGTCCGGGTGCGGCGCAGAGATTGCCAGGGAAGGGTTGGGGTGCCCCGATTTGCACACAGTAAAGAGGGGAGAGGACCTGGGCAGCTGTTTCTTGCAAATACAATGATGTGTTTATCCTCTGGGACCAGATTCCCACGTCCCGGTGGTGGCCCCGTCCCTGCACGGCTGTGGCAGGGGAGCCGCGCTGGCACCTGCTGCAAGCCGTGAGCGTCAGCTGCAGCTTGGCACTGAAACAGGCGAGTGAAAACAGAAAGAAAAAGTATCTGGTTGATCCTCTTTCCATTAGCTCAGAGGGCAACAGAAGTCTCCAGGTCAGATTTCCCTCTGAGAGAGTCGGTGCCAAGGAGAGAGGAGCGGCTGGGGGGGCGTGTGGGACACATCGCCCCCAGCCCCTGCGCCCGCTGGGTCCCACTGCTCAGGAGGAGCGCATGGACCCGACCCCCTGCCGCTGTCCCACCCCGCAGCTCTGCCCAGCCACTGCCACCCCATTACACAGCTATTCCTGCAAAAGCCACCCACCCACGAGCCCCCACGGGGTGCCGGAGCCTGCCTGGCCAGCTCCCCACCCCAAGCCCTACTGCTTTGCGAACTCACTGCTGGCGTTTTCAGGTAAATTAAGAAAAAAGAGGATGCATCTAGGGCTGCAGAGAGTGGTTTTAGAGTGTGACACCCCCCTGAGCTCCACAGGCCAAGCAGAGGAGCCAACATGGAGAATCCTACTGGCACCTGGAGCACCTCTCACCACTCTCACCATGTCCTCAGCGTGCCGTGCTGCTGCGCTAATCTCAGCTGTTTCATAATTAACAGGGCTAAACGCTAGATGGAAATACCATCCTCTCTATGAGCTCTGCACAGAGTGGTTTAAAAATCACTTCAGGTGGGACCACTTTGCAGCCGCCTGGCCAAGCCCCTGGGCTGGGCTGCCCAGGATCTCCTCCGAGCCCGCGCCGGGGGTCCCACCCCACTGGCACAGAGCTCTGGTCAGGTCCCTTTCTCTCTCCCTCAAATCGCGCTCTGGGAACCAGACCAGTGCACGTCCCTGCTTTCGCCTCCCCGCGAGAGGAGCATCAACCCAGGCAGCCTCTGGACCCAATTCGCTCCTAGGCAGGGGCTGCCGTCCACCATCCTGCACACCCAGTGCCACCAGCGCTGCCTGGAGGGACAGTCTCCTCCTGACAGCATTTTGGGGTGCTCTGCACCCAGTCCTGCCCTGGCCCCCCGGCGTGGGCTCGTGCCCCCCAGCTGCCCAAGGATGCCCCCACGGCGCAGCCCTACCTTATCGGCCAGGCACTCGGTGTCCTCGGTGAGCAGGTAGACGGTCCCGCTCTCAGCCAGGAGGATGGCAGTGTCGGTGGTGGAGGAGGACCTGGGGCGGCCCTGGTGCTGATGCAGGATGGCGGTGAGGCTGCTGTCCTGGGGGGCCTTGCGGACGAGGTGGGGGCTCCCTTTCTGGGGCTCCAGCGAGCTGCTCTTGGCCCGCCGGCTACCGCTGTGCAGGCTGGTGCCGCGCTTGATGGAGGGGCGAGAGCGGATCTGCTGCAGCACCCGGTTGAAGGCGGTGGGACGCGCTGGGAGGTCGTGCAGGGACATGGCATAGGAGACACGGTGCATCTCCGGGGACCGCTCCTTCTCGTCGGGGGAGTCGTGGTCGGACATGCCGTAGTGCGGCGGCAGCGAGTCCTGCGAGTTCTGGTGCTCCCGCTCCCTCGACCGCCGGCGGCTGTGGAAAAGGTGCTTCAGGCCATGGCCAAACATGGACCCTTCGGACAGCTGCTGGATTTTCTGCAGGAGAGGAGAGAAAACAACCCCTGTTACTGTCAGGAAGGGACAGCATCACCCCACTTTGGCACACACAGCTCTGACGGACAGTGCCCACTCTAACGCCGAACCAAAATGTGAAGCTCAAGGGATGAAAGAGCTTCTGGCGGGCTCTGGGGACCCCAGATCAGCCCAAAGGAATCTGTGAAAGGGAACAAGCCTTGTTGCTTGTTCCTGGCACTGCACTTGTTGCTGGCACTGCACTTTACACCCATGAAAAAGTATTAAACATTAGTGGCCACTTGAGGGCTGAGCAGGGTGGCTCAGGACAGCTCAGGTATGCAGCTCCAACAGCATTACCCACGCCAGGGGAAGGTCTCCGATGACCGCTGGCTACCCCTCAAAGTAGCAAGAGGAGCACAAAGACCCTTCAGAGCAATGGAGGGAGGAGGGTGCCTGCTGCAGCCAACGCCACGTGCTGCGCAGAGACCCCGACTCTGCAGGCGGCAGGGACCGAGAAGCCTTGTCCTTAGCTCGAAAAGCCCTGGTTACTCCAAGCCTTGGAGCCTCGGCCACCGACACGCTGCCGGGAGCCACCTGCTCTCCGAAACGTGCTCCAGGATGGATCGGGGAGGGCTTTTTCCCAGGGGATTTTCCATGGCCTCTGAGCACAGCACGGACCAGGCTGGCCTTGCTTACAGGGGTGAAATTGCAGCTTGTGGCCCAGTGCCCCCAAATCCAGTCCCCACTGGGCAGCAACTGGTTTCCAGCAGGAGATGGGGGCACACTGCTCCCCTGGGTACCCCCAGGTCTTCCTCTCCCAGGGGGTTGAGACCTGAGACTCACGTTCCCACAGAGCACACGGCGTTTCTCATGCCGGCTCCTGGGAATTGGGGTGGAACCACGGCAAAGTCATGCAAT
Organism: Nipponia nippon; assembly: GCF_047370975.1. Classification (NCBI taxonomy): domain Eukaryota; kingdom Metazoa; phylum Chordata; class Aves; order Pelecaniformes; family Threskiornithidae; genus Nipponia; species Nipponia nippon. The sequence goes on from NW_028262342.1 coordinate 5,578,583, forward strand.
ATGGATGGTGGAACAGGTCATGCTCTTGATTACAGCCAGGTCAGCCTGGAGCGGTTTCCCTGCAGACACTGGAACACCCAGATTTGCATCCACAGGAGATTTTGGCTGGGTGCCCTCCGCAATCCCCTGCGTGTGGTCAACCGGGAGGCAGCGGCGTGGGCAGCAACTTCCAGCATCTGCAAAGGGCTCAGCAGATCCCAGATCCCAGATCCCTGGTCCATCCCAGCTCCCAGACAGCAAGTAAATGATCTTGGGATGTTGAAAGCTCCTCTCGACTCCCAGAGCAGCCTCAGCTACCAGGAACCCAGCCGATCACAAGGCACAAGTCTGCCCTGTTGCTCTCTGTCTCGATTTTGGAGTTGAGCCGAGCACCCTACCTTTGCGGACGCCAGTCCTGACCCTGCTGACGTTCAGGGGCATTTCACCACTGATTCACTGCGGCTGGGACTCTCCCCAGGGATGCTGGTTCCCCTAACTGCGGCGCTGCCATTTACTAATGCTTGAAAACCAGCGTGAAGCGGGCTCCAAACTGGGAGCTACTTATAGCCCCAGAGGACTCTTGGCAAAAGCCCCGGCTTCTGGAAAAGCAGTGATGTTTGAGACACGACCTCCAGGAGCTGCAGACTGTGGAGGATTTCATGGGCATACGGAAAGGACTCCTTCTCCTAAAAATCCCAGGCATTAAAGCCACAAGGTCCAAATCCACAAGGACCTAATTCTCATCACACCAGTAATATTGACAAGGAATCAGCAATTAGATCCTGTGTCACTAAACACTACAGGCAAACCCTTTAATCCTTCTGTTATCCATTCATAATGAAAATTTCTATCCTTTTGCTTTTTCCTAGGAAATATATAATAAATCTACGGTGCTGAATTGCTACTTCAGGAAATAGTGATTTAAATTTTATTCTATTTATAGAGTCTCTATGGAAACAGAGAGAGCATTAGATAGGTAATAACTATAAACCCACTGATTTCTACCATCAAGGGTACGGCATACCCGCGGATGCACAGTTAGCCCTTTAGAAGGTCCAAGTGAAAAGAAACAACCAACTCCCTTCCTTGAGGGTAATGAAAACAAAATAAAAGCAAAGCCGGCAATAAAGGAGAGGACTGTTTTCCAGCACCAGCGTGGAGCTGGAAGCCAGTCTCCCCCCAGGTGTTCTTGGCCCAACAGCTCAATCTGACAGAAATTCACCTTTTAAAATAAACTTTCCTCAGGCCCTTTCCAAGTTTTCCTGAAAGAACCTTTCCCGGCCTCTGCAGGTAGGGCTCCCGGCGGGACGGTAAGAGATTGCATGGGAAAAAGGGGTAGGAAAGCAAAAAGTGGAATCCCAGCCCTGCTGTCCTGGGCTTGAACCCCCACCAGATCGACGGCTTGTCAAGCTAAAGGCTTGTCTGCATTACAGAGTGGTCGGGAGCGGTCACCACAAATAAGCCGTTCTGCAATGGTTATTTCAGAGAATTTGCTGATGTAAAAACTCTGTTTTCATTTGTTACTCCGGGATATGACTGCACTTCCAATGCAGAGGCATTTTTCTGGCACGAAACTGCTCGTGGCTCAGAACAGAGCGTCTGCACGGGCTATTTTGGAACAGCCGTTGCTTAATAACTGATGCAATGGATACAGAGATTAATTTCTCAGTGTAGACAGCTGTGAAACACTACGATAAATACAAAAATATCTTTGTTTCTTCCGTCTTTTTCATTAATGCAGCCAGGGTCTCCTGCTCGGTGGCGGGGACTTGTTGCCGTGGACTTCAAAGGAGCGGCTCCTGCTTCACGGCCCGGGTAAGTGGATCGGTTCTTGCTGGCTGCGGCAGGGTCAAGCCCCGGGCACACGGCTTGGCTGAGCATGGCTCTGGGCTGACCACAGTCACACTCTCTGCCTCCTTCTTACGTGTTTATCCACTGACGGAAACTAATTGCTAAAATGTGAGATGCTAGGAGGCAGCTGCACAAGCCTCCCCTTGTACCCATCCCACCGCCCTGCCTGCACCGAGAGCAGAGTCCCGGCCCTGCAGGGACACCGTGGGGACAAGGCACACCTGGCCAAGAGCTGAAAAAAAACCTATTTTAACCCAAACCAACATATACTGCAGGAAGGCAGTGACTTGGATGACTCTTTTGCCTGGGATGCTGCTCTTTGGCAATGTCCTGTGGGAGAGCCGGGTGCTGCCCTTGCTCGCCATGGCGGGGACGTGCGTCCCTCCCTGCCTCTCGGGCCGTGCCGGGCTCTCCGGGGCCAGTGTTCCTCCCGCTGCCAAACGGCCACACAGCCTGAAGCCTCCCAGCTTCTCGATAAATGGTTTTCCAGCTCTGCCCTGACATCCAAACCTCTTATTGGGCTTTCAGACGCACAAGGAGGGGATCTTGTTGCCATGACCTTATAGCACAGCCACATGCTGCAAAGTCCCACTCTGTTGTTGTTGTTGTTATTATTATTATTATTTTATTTATTTATTTGTATCCCTGGCCCACCCAGAGGCTCCAGCCAAGACTCTGCAGCCCTTTGGAGGCATTGCACATACACGGTGGAAGACCATCCCATCCCATCCCATCCCATCCCATCCCATCCCATCCCATCCCATCCCATCCCATCCCATCCCCTCCCATCCCCTCCCATTCTGTTCAGTCCCATTCCATTCCCTCCCATTCTGTTCCGTCCTGTCCCATCCCGTTTGGTTCCGTCCCATCCCATCCCGTCCCATCCCACAGCACTCCATATTTTAAGGTGTGGGGGGAGCCATTCCCCCCAGCAGGCAGAGACAGGGAATGAGGCACTGAGCAGCTCGCAGCCCTGCAAACAGCAGCAGGACCCCGGGAGGTCCTGCTCGCCCCGGCACAGGGTTTCTAGTCCTCCTGCCGCTTCTCCAGCTGATCCTCCTACGGGTCCCCAGCAAGGGGGTCCTGCCACCATCCTGCACCCCACTGCCAGCAGCCAGGCTGGGGGCTGGGGGCAGAGTTGTCCCAGCGGGGTGGCAGCCAGCCCAGCTGCCCCTTGCATCCCTATCGCACACCAGCATCTCGAGCCCCCATTCTGCCGCTCTTCCCGCTGTCACAAATGCCAAGGAAAACGTATAGATGTTCTAAAATGGAAAATAAAGCACTCCCCCACACACGCTTCTCCTCCCGGGGACAGGATGAGAGAACAAACATGTGACAAACGTTAGTCATGTTGTTTAATGCACTACCAAAACGCTATAGTGACACGCAGCTCCTTGAATGCTCTCCAGAATAACATCTGCGGGGCCGGCACCGACTGCCCAGGTGTGGCTCCAGCTGCGGGGGCTGCGGACCCCCGCGAGCTCCCAGCCTCGGGGGGCGTTTGCAGGGTGAGATCTCTGCTGCTGGTGCTGAGAGCAGCCAGATGTGCTCCCAGGCGAATAACACAGCGAGCGGCATCCCACGACCACTTCTCCCACGGCTGTCACCTCTGCATCTCCTGAATTGACTGCGGGGATGCTGAGCACTGAAATTCGGTGGGAAGCAAGGATGGGGACCCTGGGGGGTCAGATCTGGGGGGGGCTGGGCCCGTAGGCAGCTGGGCACAGGGTGCTTGGCCTCAGCCGAGCACCCCATACCAACGTGAGCGTGTGTCTGCTGGGACGCACCGTGCAGCTCCCGGGAGGGCAGCGCGCCCTGGCCTCGGCTCTCGCCCTCCACCGCGCCTGGCACAAACCCCAGGGAAACACGCTGTCCTTCTGGCTGCACCCTGCCCAGAGGATGCTCTCCTCTCCCTGTGGGGCAGGGGGTCCCGGCGTGCAGCTCTGCAGCGGTGAGAGCGGGGACCCATCAGGGTCCCTGCCAGCAGCCCGAGAGCTTTTGACGAGCGATGCCCCAGGGAGATGATGGATGCGGCCGCTCCAGGGACCGCGCTGCTCCTGCTCGAGCTGCTTGACAACAGCTCCATCCCGCTAACCGCAGGGGAGCCGGCTCACCTTGGCGGTGTCCTTTCAAGACCAAAATATGCCTGGAAAATTGTTCGTGCGAGGGATTAAATATAAATGTACCTGAGGGTTTAGAATAGGGGCTGGTGACCTTTACGGAGAGGAGTCGTCCTCCGCATCCTCCCTGCAGCGAGCAGCCTGCACAGGCACCACCATGGGGGGGCCTCTGAACCACGTCAGGGGGTCTCCACCCCCAGACCCATCCCCTAGTAGCGAGGGACCTTCGAAAAAAATAAACTAGCTGAGGGGTTTGACCTGCTATGAGGAGGTTAACACTTCACCCTGTCCCCTCCAGCCACCCCTGTCCCAACCCCATTGCTCAGGGCAGGACCCATGCTGGGGACTGCACGTCCTGTGGTGGGACCTCTCCTTGTCCTTCATCTCCCTCCTCCCCAGGAGAGGCTCCCCACCTCCAGGAAGCCCAGGGGAAGATTTTGCCCATGGATGTGGGGTTTCAATCAGGCCCTGGGAAGAGGGAACAGCTTAGGCCAGTGCCTCTGGACTCCTCCTGATCTTGGCTTTCAGGTTCAAAGGAGGGAAAGGCAGGAGCCACGAAGACCAAGATCGTGAAACTGCAGATGGAAATGATGTCAGGCTTCAATTTTCTGCCCTTGGCCAGATCAGCCCATTTGGGAAACCAGAGAGAGACCTAGGGAAAACACTCAGCTCAGAGATGCTCGGGGAAAGTGGGAGCAGGACCAAGCAGTGAACTCCTTGGTGATGGGACGCCCTGGACACCCTGGCAGCTGGAAGAGGCTGAATGTCTCCTTCTGCAGCGTTTTGTATGGATCCAGTCACTCTGCTGCAGAGCGCAGAAATCCCTGCCACCCAACGTATTTTTGAGCAGAACTATGTGTCATGCATCTGCTTTGCTCCTTGCCAGAACTTTTTTTTTTTCACTCTTTTCCCCTAATGGAGCCCTTGCTCTCGGCAAAGGAGCCGGAGTCGGGACTGGGGAATGGAGAGCTGCCGCGGATCCGCCGGGGTTAGGGGATGGAGATGACACGAGGCAGCCTGTTGTTTCCAGGTTGCCAGCTCAAATTCATCTTTGGCTGGCAGCAAACAAAAGTTTACATCTGATGCTTGTTCAGTGTCCCCGGGGAGATGAATCTGTGGGTCTTGGTGTGTGGCACCATGCCAGCCTGGGGACAGCAGAGGGGCCACGGACCAGCTTGTCCCAACCCGCTCCCCCATGGCGAATGCAGTGCAGCTCCAGAGGGGGTTTGAGGCAGGAAAACTTTAAGATTATATTAACGATGGCACTATTCGTAGCAACAGGAGGCAGAGTGGCTGAATCGGTGGTGTCTGTGGCGGGGCCAGGCAGAGCGCCCAGCTCTGCCGTGGAAGTTGTGGGCAGCACCGAGATGCAATTTTTCATGCGTTCTGCCTGGCGAAGCAAATTTGAGGATTCACTCCATGTGGGCAATTAATTGCTGAGCTACAAATGCGTTAAAGGTGAGCATCGCAAAGCAAACCTGCATTAGGGTATCATACTCACATCGATAAAATCAATGGGCATTTGGCCACTGCTGCTGTTGCGAATTGGACTGGGCTGCAGACCAGGCTGAGCTCCAGCTCAGAGCTGGACGCGCCGACCAAGGAACGCTTGGTCTGGTGGCCATTCCCATCGTCAGCCACAGCTCATTCTGCCCCACGCTCCCACCCCTTTCTGGAAAGGGATGAAAAGGACCCCAGGTGGGATGGAGAGAGGCTGGGGGATGATGCGGATGAGAAGCATCACCTTGGCCAAGCCAAGTCGAGCCTCCTGAAGATAAGGGTGTCCCACCCCACCAAGCCTTGGGTGGCCCTGAGCACCACATCCCCATGGATGTGCCTTCCCCTGGCACGGGGTTCTCCCCTCCAGCTCTTTTTAGGGCAGCAGCAGCAGCTGGACATCACATCAGCAAAGCCAAAACAGCCTCAGGAGCCAGAGCTGCTGCTCGGACATCAAGGAAAAGGCACCACGTGTTGCAGCAAGCAGCGCCCTGCAACCACAGGGCTTCTTGTGCTTAAAGCAGCTGAGTTCTCCTACAAGAATGGGAGTTTTTATTTCTTGGCTGCCTTTCTGGAAGGGAGGCATGCAGGCATGGCAGCAGCCTGGCAGTCCTGGCTGTGCTTCCCTGCTCCCACGTGACCTTGACCGTGCTGGTAAGACCTTCTAGGCCGAGCGGCAGGCTGGGGTGCTCCACAAGGGTCTCTGTCCTGGATGCCAGGCTGCCCCTGGGTGACCAGGGACATTTTCCACTTTTGTCTAGGTCTTTTTGAAACCAAAGAGTGGAAGCGGCACCTCCGCACCACCGCAGCGCGACTGCCACATCACCTTTGACAGCGCTGCCACGAGTGCGCTCTGCCCGCGGCCACAACGTGCTGCAGCGCCTGAAAACACCAAAGTTACAAGCATGGAATTCATCTCTGCAACAAAAAACCCCACCGCATCCACGCCAGCAGGACCCTGTTGAACGGCCGGGGGTGAGAGCTGCTCCGCTTTCAAACCCACAGGAAATTTCTGCCCAATTCCACCCGGGACCGCCCCGTCCTGCCTGCCCACAGCTCTGCCCGCACCCTGCCGCCGGGGACCGGCTCCCTTCCCTCCCGCAGCGCTGCAGTGCCGCGTAACTTGTTTTCCTCATTAACTGGACACAGCCCGAAGGCACAGGAGGAGCAGCCTCAGGGCCATTTATACACCATTTATACACCGGTGCTTCCCGGCTGCCGCAGCACTAATCCCATCAGCGCAGCTGGCGGTCCCCCGAGCATCTCCCCCACGCTCAGCGCTGGGCTGACTCGGGCAGTTATTTACCGGGGTCTGCTCAGCCCCTCTGCAGGGGGACAGCTCTGTTACCCCAAAAAAGCCTGCTCGGGTGATGGCAGCCCACTCCAGACCTGCCCTGGGGTGCGACCCTCGTGCCCGCAGCCCCCTTGCCGAGTGGTGTCACCAGGGTCCTCCTGCCTCTCCCACCGCCGCCCTATTGTTGTCGCTGCTCTTGGTGGCCAGGCTGCAGCAGGGCCACGGCCTCGGCGGTGCCCAGCCCCGTGCGTGCCTGTGCAAGCCCACCATGAGGCATCTTGGCCCTGGGAGGTGGCCCACTGCAGGGGCACCCACACCCCAGGGCCATACCCTCCCCTGGGAGCATCCCCGTGCAGGAGCATCCCCAGTCTGGGAGCATCCCAACCTGGGACCTCTTCATCCCAGGAGTGTCCTCATCACAGGAGCATCCCTATCCCAGGACCATCCTCATCCCGGGACCATCCCCATCCCAGGAGCATCCCCATGCCGGGGCCATCCCACATCCTCCAAGGTCACACCTGTAGCAGAGCGGGGACCAGGGTGTGGGGACGGTGGTACCCACCAAGGCGTACATCCCACCGGTAACCCCAGCGGTAACGCCATAGGGTGCTTGCCCGATTGGTAACCCCGCTGGCGACCCTAAGGGGTCCTCACGCCTCCGCTGACCCCACCGGCTTCTCGCCCCATTGCCAGCCCCCCGGTGCCCGCCGGCCGGTGCCGCCGCCGCTCACCTTCAGGTCGGGGGGCTTGGTGCGCGGCGGCGGGACAGCGCCCGCCTCCGGGGCCGCCGCCGCCTCCCCGGGCTTGGCCTCCATGGCGGCGGGTCCGGGCGGCTCCCCCGCGGCGCCGGGGTCCTCCTCGGGCTGCCGCAGCTCGTCCGACCGGCACCGCTTCATACCGGTGCGCCGTGCCCCCGGGAGGCGGGGGCGCCTACGGCCGCGGCGGCAGCGGCGGGCGGCGTCCGGGCGGCCGCTGCGGGGCCCGCGGGCTGCGCGCCCCCGCCCCGCCCGCCCCTGCCCCGCCGTGCCCGGGCCGGGCGGCGGCTCCGCGCCGCGGCGGCTCCGCGCCCGCCGGCATCGGCATCGGCATCGCCGCCGCCGCCGCCGCCGCCGCCGGCGGGGCCTGAGTGGCGGCGGGGCTGGCCAATGGCGAGGGGCGGTGGGCGGGGCCGGCGGCGGCGATTGGCGGCGGCGGCGCGGAGCTGTCGCGGCGCTCGGTGCTGTCGCGGCGCTCGGTGCTGCCGGGCCCGCCGCCCCCGGCCGAGCCGGTCCGCGCAGCGCGGAGACGGAGCGAGAGCCCGGCGGGCCGCTGCCCTGCCGCCGGGGCGCTGCCTTGCCTCTTGCTTCCCCTTTTTAAATATGTCTTTTTTTTTGTAATTAATTTTTTTATTATTATTTTTTCCTCGCCCGCCGCAGCTCCGCGGGCCCGGTGGTGCTGACCGGGCAGCGGGGCCGTCCCGCCGCGGCCGAGTCTCCGCCGCCGCTCTGCCTCGGTGCGGGCGTGGCTCCGGGCGAGGGCTGCGCCGGCCGCTGGCATCCGCCTGCTGCTCCCCATCTCCACCCGCCGCGCCTCCCTGCCGGCCCCCGCCTGCCCCCCAGGCTGCCCGGGGGTGGCGGAGGCCCCGGGGAGGGGCCGGCAGCGGCGGGAGGGCGGACCGAGGCGCTGGCCCCCCCCGGAGCACCGGCGGCCTCACGGGACTACAGCTCCCGGCGCCCCCCGCGCGGCGCGCAGGCTCCCTGCGCGGATGAACTACAGTTCCCGGCATGCCGCGCGTCGGGGGTCCGCCCGGCCTCCTCCCCCTTTGCCCCGCGGCGCACCGATAAAGGTTCCGCGCCGCACGCAGCGCGGCTTTGCTGAGGCGCTGCCCGTGAGAAGGAAGGCGGCGGCGGCGGCGGGGGTAGGGGAGGCGGGAGGGGTGGGGGGGGAGGCGAGGAAAGCCCGGCCGCGGGGACGCGCCGTTCCCTCCGGGAGGGCGGAGAGAGCGGGAGCGGCAGCCTGGCAGGGGCCGAGTGTCCCCCGGGGTGGGGAGAGGATAGCGGAACGGACCCGGAGGACATGGAGGGAGAAGGGGCCCCTTCGTGGCGGGGTCCCGGCGGGCTGATCCGCGAACTGTGCCGCTCCTTCGGCCACTACAACCGGCACCTGGCTCGGCTGCAGCACAACCTTCGAGAGACCAAGAAGTTCTTCCGCGACGTCAAGTACTCCCAGGGGCACCCCTTCGCTTCGGCGGCGGCTGGCGAGGGCCTCCCCACCGGGGCTGGGGATGGGGCCCCCCGGGACGGCCCCGCACCCGGCGGTGAGAGAGGGACGGGGGAGGTCGGGCAGGGCCTGCGGCGGGCGGGGAGGCCTGTGTTTAGGGGGTGTGGGGGGGAAATAGGAGCGGGCTGTGGGGATAAACGGGGGTGCGGGGGGCTGTGGGGTGAGCTGTGGGCAGCGAGGGGTGGGCCGGGGGCTTGGGAGGCGGGGGGGGCTGTGGGGAGGGAAGGGGGGCTGCTGGGGGGCTGGAGGGTCTGTAATGGGGGGCTGAGGGTGCATATGGAGAGCTGGGGCGCCTTGGGGGCTTTTTGTGAAGTGAAGGGAGCAGGCCAGGGGGTGATGGGGGCTGTTGGGGAGATGGACTCCTCTACCTGTTTTCTCCAGGTGGGCTGGGAGCTGCAGGGTGGGGATTAGGAAGATGCAGCACCTGGGGAGTGGGTGTTTTTTGGGGTTGGTGTGCCTCGTGTGTGTCGTGGGAATAGTGCCGGGCTTCATTCATCACTTTTATCCTCATACGTCACTGTTGACAAACATCGCTGCTGGTGGGAGCTCTCCTGCCACGTGCAGAACTTCGTCTTTCCATGACTGTCTTGTGAGAAGAGTTTAGCATGACATTAAATATATATAAAGACCTTCTTTATTCATGTCCAAATGGCTCATGAGTCATCTGTTGGATACTTGTCCGAGATGCTTGTCCGCGCTTGTCTTATGGTTATGATTCCGATTTGAAAATTGAAGTGTTGTTGAGGTCTTCTGTTGGTCTATGTAAAAAAAGTAGTGTTCCATGTAAACTGTCAGAATAGAAGTGAATAGTTTTGTAAAAATGTGGTGTCTCTGTTTGTTTACATCTTTCTGTGACTTCCAAGAAGTAGGAAGTGGTTGGTTTCTCTTATTTTCTGTGGATCTGAATGCTGTTTGAATGGTAGCACTCCACTGGAGTTGCTCTTCTGTTTGGTTACTTCTTGTAAAACATTGCTAGCATTTAATTGCATCTCTGAAAGTCTCCTTATAGGGCTTTGTAGATGTGGATACATCGTTAGTTAAATATTACCGACACAGGGTACAGATTTCACCAAATACCCTGCCTGTTGTTTCTAATACAGAGCGCTTAGAACCTCCTTTTGTTTTTGTTTTTTTTTTTTTAAATACCTACCTTGACCCAGTTTGACTTTACTGCCAAATGTGTTACCAACTGGCCCTTAAGTATCAGGGCTTCAAGGAGAGGCTGACTGCTTTAGAGCTTGTTCATGCGAACAGTAATGACAGTGTGGGCTCTTGGTTCAGGATTTCAGGCTGCAGAGGTTGTATAACATTTACTGTTCTTAAAAATAAAACTTACATCATTAGTTTTCAAACTGGTGAAGTGGTGACATGTCTCAGGTGGGGCACAGATCGGGTTAATAAACCTGCTCCATGTTAGAGGGTGGGAAGTCTTGAGGGGAGTGTGGAAAGAGGAAGGGGAGAGGATGAAGAGCAGGACTTAGTAAAATAATGGAGGCTGGCAGTTTTCTTAAATGAGTCAACTGCAAAATAACTGTGAACCAATGATGATTATTTTTTTAAGCAATGGGAAGATACAAGGCTTTGCCCGAAACCCAGACCTTGGTGTTGCTTATTACCTTTGTGCCTGAATAATCACCTTTGGACAGAGCTTCTTGTTTCTGTAAAATTTTAGTTGTATTGTACATTTCCAGTGCTCTCTGAAACTTAGTGGCTGGTAATGAAGCTTTTCCCCTGTCTAATGTGGGGAGATTATTTTAAGTGTCACAGGGTTTAAGGAGCACAGTTCTTGCTGACTTCAGAACCACTTTTTCCTGGAATCTGCCTTACGGATGGTGTCAAAGTGAGAGGAATTTTAACCAAAGTGTTCTGCAGACTTTTTGCAGTGCTCTGCAGTGTGCTGAGGCGTGAATGCGAAGGTGTTGTGAAATACAAAGGAACTAGGAAGCGAAATGGACAGAATGCTTACTGCCTGTGGTTGAAGTGGAAAAATAAACCCTGAAAGTAAATTTAGATGTCTTGGAAACAAAACAAATGTGAAGGGGTTTGCTTTTGAGACACTTGTGAAGCTAGTGTAACAACACAGAAAGGTAACTGCCCTTCGAATCGACACAACTCAAGCAACCTAAAGCACAGCCTGGGTTACCCTGTCCAAAACCAGACCTAAGGATCTGCTAAGCTGAGTAGTAGCCACTGACCTTTCAGGTAAGCTGGGTCAGTCAGGGCTGGGTACTTGAAGGGGCAAATGTGTACTGACTTTTACATTCCACGCTCCTCTGCTTAGGAGGATGACAGGCAATATTCATCAATAAAGGATTGTCATTGTCCAAATGTTCCCTCTGTGGCCTTAGTACCAGGGCTGACTTGCTCCTCATAGTAAGAGAAGTAAAATAAATTCAAGGGAAAAAATAATTGCCTTCCAGCTACTGTTTATGAGGGGAGGGAGAAAGTCTGGTTTGCACTGTCTGCATTTCTGAAGCATTCAACAAAATATTGTCTGTTCTCTGGGTCTGCTTTGTCATGAATAGGCTTTTAAGAATGATCTGTTAAAGTGCTATGTGTGCTGCTGTTGGCTGGGATAGGTCATTTTCTTCACAGTAGCCAGCATGGGGCTCTGATTTGGCTTTGTGCTGGAAAGGGTGCTGAGGACACGGGGATGCTGCAGTTCCTGCTGAGCAGGGCTGACACAGAGCCAAGGCCTTTTCTGCTCCTCACCCACCCCAGCAGCGAGCAGGCTGGGGGCCGCAAGAGGCTGGGACAGCCGAGCCCGTCTGGCCACAGGGCTATCCCATGCCGTATGGCGTCACGCTCAGCATAGAAAGCCGGGGGAAGGAGAAGGAAGGGGGGGGACGTTCAGAGCGATGGCGTTGGTCTTCCCAAGTCCCCGTTACACGCAATGGAGCCCTGCTTTCCTGGCGATGGCTGAGCACCTGCCTGCCCATGGGAAGCAGTGAATGAATTCCTTGGTTTGCTTTGCTGGCGTGCATGGCTTTTGCGTTCCCTATTAACCTGTCTTTCTCTCAACCCACAAGTTTTCTCACTTTTACCCTTCTGATTCTCTCCCCCATCCCAGCAAGCGGCTGGTGGGGCTGTTGCTGGCTGGAGTTAAACCAGACACTGTGACAATCCTGTAGCTTTAGCCTGCACAGGTCTGACAGCTTTTTATTCTTGGTGCTGTTAGCTAGTGTGTTTTGTACTGACTTTCTGTAAAAAGAAAATCTTAATTAGGGACTCAGTAGCAGATTTTACTAAAATATGTAAAGGTACTAAGAAAAAAAACCAGCAACCCTGCTTTCTATTAATTGTAGTTTTCTTCATTCTGTGCTTGAAATAACTTGAGCCCTTTGACCTCGGAACTTAATTTTTTTCTGCTATTTCTTTTGCCTTATTTCAGAAATTTCTGTAAACTGAGCTGTTCTTGTGCAAGAAGACACAAGCTGCTCTTGTGCAGACATCCACAGCATCTCCAGAGTTGGGTCAGCAGCTGTGGTGTTATCTTAATGAGTGTGTGCTGGGGGAAAGCCCTGGGCTTGGTAGCCTAATGACTCCGTATGTAAGTGGATTTCGTAGGGGGTGAATGTATTAACCAGGGAGTTTGGAAGAGCTTTTGTCTCAATGCTATATTGACCAAGGGTGTGTATCCTGGTTAAAATGTGACTGCTCTGCCTGTGTTGCTGTGATCCTCAAAAGGCTAGGACTCCTCTTGTGCTGTTAGGTATGTCAACATAAGATGGGGTTTAAGACTAGATAATGTGTGGAGAGGTGGTTGGGGAGGGTACTTGTGAAATAACTCCTCAAATAGATGGGAGGAGGCACTTGCTAACAAGCTTCAAGTTAAGCAGAAGACGAAGCTTGGCTCTGCAGACCATGGGGGCTGCTGATGTTATAACAGCTGCGCCGGTAGGAACTGCTTATGTTGGTATATAGTTGCATGTGTTCTCCTGGAATTAACACCACCGTGCTGACAGATGTGTGGTGGGGTGGAACTAAAACTTGGTTTGTATAACTGAGTGTGTTAATCGTAAGTCTTATAGTAGTCAAAGCACGCTGCAAGTCCTCGCCAGCACCACAGAAATGTAAGGATTTCTATGAAAGGCATCAGTATTTGCAAGAAGTATGAGGGTCTGGCCTTATTTAGGCACTGTTGTCTGCATGTATTATTGAAAATGGAAGAGAAAGACAAGTGAGACTGGCAGTCTAGTTGGCCTTCCTTGAAAAGGGGATGAGTAAATGCTCAGGGCTTCTATAGATATCATAAATTCATCCTAAGATTCTTGTGCCAAGTGTTTGACTGAATTTTGAGATGAGTCTTGGTGAGAGACGTCCTTGTTCTTGGACAGGCCTCCTTTCATCAAAAGGAGCTTAATAGGATGCACGCACTTAAGGACTCCCCCTGCAGCCATTTTTTTTTTTAAGTATTTATCACATGTCTCCCAATGATACGGTATATGGATACAGTATGTAGCACCCCCTAAAATCTTTGGCAAAAGTACTTTCACGAACAGGAGCTGCTCACATAGAATATTGCTACATCCCTTCAGTAAGCAAGTTCTAAATCTGCTTTTTGTTAGGTACCACAGGAGGTCATATTCTTCCCGACTTGAATTCATGTTCAGATTAGTGGCATCACCTATGAAGTGCTGTATGAGTGTTCTTACCCAGGGTCTTATTCTGATGTGCAGAAATAGTAATACTTTTTCTGCAATGCAGAATACGAGCAATAGCTCCATCGCTGTGCAATTTGCTTCAGGTTTGAGACCTCGAGGTCACCGTAAGATACCCCGTGACAGATATGCGCAGGGTTGAAACCACTGCCACGACTTGGGCGCCTTGATGGTGCGCTGGGTTAGTTGTGATATGGCTGAATCTTGCTTTTGGTGCTGGTTCCGGGTTTGTACTTGACATATGTAGAATATCACCGTGTGACATAATGTTAAATGTAATGGCTTCGTTACTGATACCGCTTGTAGTAAACTTGTTGAATAAGTGCTGATCACAGGGAGGTTGTGTGCATGAAAAGAGGAAAGGTGTTTTAAAGATGTAGTATTTATATAGCTGTTCCATGCTTCAATAATTTCAGCTAAGTTGCTGTATTTCAATCATTTGTGCTGGCATTAAGTACTCGTAAATACAGAGGCCGCCCAGAATGAGGAGAGGATGCAATCTGCCCCTTCTTTTCTTTCCAAAAGCCTGTGCAGAGAAGGCTTCACGGCCTGTACAATGCCTTCTGAATTGCTTTTTTCATGCTTGGTAGCTGAAGAGTGAGCCTGAATTTCAGTTGAAGTTTCAATAGGTGTAACCAGATCAAAGAAATTCTTTATTTTGTAGATGAAGGCTTAAATGTGCTGTTTCTGGGGTTTTGCTGATTTTTATCTTTTGTGAGCTGCTAGCCAGATTCTGCCCTTCAGTCGCTTGATGTGGCCACTCGCTATGGTTGTGGAGCTTGAAAGGCTTGTTTAAGAAACAGTTACGAAGAGTCATACTTCAAGAAGTGATATCTCCCATAACGTTTTCCAGACTGTTGGTTTCTGGGGGTCAGTGTCTGGGGCCGCGTGGGCCAGAGGTGCAGGAGAGGGGCTTGCTGAGGCATGGGGAGGGCTCCCCCGTAGTGTTGTGGGGGATGGAAGGCCGCCTCCGATGGTGAGAACTCCTCCAGCAGTCCTATTTCCAGACTGTGGATTTGAAGGAAAGGTAAATCTTAGGCAGGATATTAAAGAAGCCTTAAACTGGGTCTAAGACACAACCAACTACATGTGGTGTTGCTCCCCATTTGAATGATTTTAATTAAAATAGAGTAATGGAATGCTATCGGAATGAGGACTAGAATAGCTGTTGTATGTTATGTTTAATTTGGTTAGTAGTGTTGAGGAATATCTTGGTATAGGAGAGTATCTTGTTTTCTTGGGACTTGAGATGCTGAAACAATTTTGGATGCCAGAACATGACTCATTAAAAGAATTTTAATAGCCCTGGTGAAACAGGACCTTCCCCTACAAAATCCCTGCTGGTTCTTCTCTGCTGTATTGTGTTTGAGTCTATCTTTAAATGGTTGTTCTTGTCAGTTTGCCTGATATCGGGGCAATCATACTGGCTTATAGCTTTCAGGTTTGGCAGTTCTTTTGGGGACCGGTGTCTCCATTTGCTATTTCATTCTTGGGTGCCATCTGCCTTCAGCGCTGGGAACACGGGCTAGCTCCCTGGCTGCGGTGGAACACTAGCTGTTTTGTACTCGCGGGGCTTGTGCTGAAGTGCAGCAGATGGGGAATTTGTTTGTATCTAGTTTTTGTACTACCAGAATTCTTCTGTTGCTATGCATAAGGTAACGCAAAGCTTCTTAGACTTCAGCTTAGATGACTGAGCGTGGGAAAAGCTGTATTTAGGACTTGTAAAAGAATACAGAAGCTAAATTCAGTACTGAGACTGAGAATTAATGTAGTAAGGCAAATGCAAGGAGTTGCAGCATCGTGGACTAAGAATTCAAACCAGGGTTAGTGGGATGGTACAACTGATGCTTCAGGTGGAAGATGGGTAAGGAGAGTAATTACAGGGAGTCCTGCTACTCTGAAGAAGATACAGATGTTGAGTAATTTCCTTTTGCAGCTTAAATGTTGTTCTTAAAATTGATAAGGATATCTGGCAAACTGTGCCTATTTAGCTCAACTGTATAGGTTAGGAAAGATGTGTACTGTTAGCACGGTCAAAGGAGTGAAGCTGTTTCTTATTGTCTCTTAGACTGCACTAGGAATCGTCTGGCTGCTCGCAAAGAGTGCCTTCCCTTGGGCTCATCTCTACCCAGGCTGGTGAAAGCGTGACAGTTTCTTTAGATGCTGTGATTGTATTTCTGTCATAGGGACTTGCTGGCAGAGGCTCTTAGTTCTGCTACCATGTCTCAAGCAAACTTGGTCTTGTCATCTGCTTCGTGTAGAGAAGCAATTTTGCAAGAATGCCTTTCCCTGAGGCTAGAAAGGAGGTTTTGCTGCTTTAACGTCAATGATCCTAGGCTTTGGTCAACAAGCTTGTGCAATAATACTCTTGGGATTTGGTAGATGCAAAGTATTTGACATTTTTAAGTGTGTGGGTGGAACTGTCACCGATTCATAGTTGATTGAATTTATTTCTGATATGCGACAGGAATGTTCTGTACCGCCAAGCCATCAAAACTTGGGAATAGTTAGCCTTAGTGACCCATTGGGCCTCCTTGAACTCTGGAGCAAGGCAAAACACTGTTCCAACCCAAGGCAAAATTAGCCCTTGGGCTGTTTCAACCTTGACAACTATTTCCTCTTGACTTTCAGGGCCTACCATTAGTCTTCCACTAACCTGCTGAAGAGAGCTCTGTGTAAACACTTTCCAGTGAAATAGGTGGGGAGAGCAGTAACAAATTGTCTTAATGGCTTTGGGAGGATCAACCTGCTGTGGACCTCTGTTGGTGCAGTAGAAATGCTGAATTGCTGACACTAGTTTCAAGATACATAAGCAAATTCTTGGTGCTGTGTGGGTTTCTTGGCAGGCTGTGGGGCAGCGGTCTGAACTTTTGTGTTCCGCTGACTTAAATACAAGACTTATTGTTCAGCCAACCTGTTCTAACGCAGTCTTTCCTCAATTTTAGGGCAGAACTTCATTTCCTTCCCTCGCCATGAGGAAGAGCATCTCCAGCGGACTGTGAGCTGGCACCCTTGCCTTCTGATTCTTGGCCAGAACTGTAATGCCAAATGCCAGTTACTCAACATACTGCTGGGTGAGAAGCTGCTCCCTACCACCAAAATCAGCAACGAGGAGAATTGTAAGAGGCGACGGATCCGTTTCACACATGGGACGCAAACACGGATTAGCCTAGCGCTGCCTGAGCAGTATGAACTGGTCCATATGATGGCAGCCCACCGAGGGCACTGGGACACGATACCAGAGGAGGACTTAGAAATTCATGGGGACAGCGAAGATCCTGCTCACCGGATAGCGGAGCTGGAGGTCATGCTGCCATACTCACTACTAAAGGTAACTAGGCGTCCATGTATCATTGTTATAGTGATATAGTTATATATTGTTATATATTGGCTAATAAAGCTAATGGTGTAAACTCTCAAGCATAGGATTTTTTTTTTATTAAACAGAAGCTGGAAGTCTGGTGTTAGGATTTTAATTGAACATCGCTGTCTATGCTTGTGTGCTTTTGTTTCAATGTTGACTCTTAGCGTTATGATTCCTCTGTAATGTTTCCGTTCACCTCAGAAGCCAACCTGACTCAGACGTAACTCCAAGTGTCTTCTAAAATTTGACTCCAGTTTCAAGGTCATTCAGTCTTAGCTTTGCTGTCTGATAGTAGCTAGAAGCTATCGTACAAGGATATGTACTGTTTTATCTCTTTCCTGAAGAGCTCGTTGTCAGGAAAGAAGCTTCTTAATTCCAACATCTGATAAAGTGACCTGACTTCATTTGAGAGGGTGGCTTTTTACATTTCTGTGGTGCCAATGGAAATCGAAGGTGTTAAGAACAAGAAGGTGGGAGTCTGTTCTCAGTGCCGTTTCTAACGTTGTCAGTATCTTCCTTTGACTTCCTTTTTACTTTTCCATAAAACGCGTTCCTGTCCTGTGACTGTTGCAGTTTGGTGTTTAGCATATATCTGTAAAGGTGAGGGTTGTATTTCATAGCTTTTTATAGCTTCCCTAAGCTTTCATTGCATTTTCATATCTTACATCGAGCCTTTGTTATTGCACTATAATGCTTCTGAAGCATTGTGTTTGGCAGTTGAATATCTGGAATAGATAGTTAATTCTTAAATATAAATTGCTTAAGTGCAAAGAACATGACCTGTTGTCGCTTGAGTAAGAGTGAACTTCATAGTTGAACAATAAAATAGCAAGGTAATTTTTTTCTGGACATATGAATCAAGACATGATTGTAAATAGGCAGAAAATGAAGGCCTAGTCTATCTTCATCAGTTGGAAATAATGTTTTACAAACCTGGTCTGTAGCTATATTTAAGCCTATCTTAACGAGATCAGCCGAGGCAATGCTATGTTGTAGTGCGGTCGTGGCATCCAGTATCTGCTGAAAGAGAACAGAAGTGTCATGTTTGTATAAACTGTATGTGAGGCATCCAGTCCTTTCCCAAAGAGCACCAGATCAGCTGCTGGCGCTGCAAAGTAAATGCCTGTTGTGCATCTTCTGCCTGTGAAATCCTGCCTTGCTATGCATAAAAGAGTATTTAGCTTTACATTTATTTTACTTGGTTACGTTTTTATATGGGCCAGTTTAGACACACTGCAGTTTACAGCCCTCTTTCAGATTTCTCGTGTGAGCGACAAAGCTCTCTCTGTCTGGCTTTGGTTATATTTAGGACACTTAGATGAAAACAGCTACTCAGATTAATTTGAAAAGGGTTGGTGCAATAAAAAGCTCTTCCAATAGAAGGAGAGGGAGGGTGAATCACAGCTAGCTTCAGATTGAGTCGAAGGACTCCTTACATGAATTCAAGGGGCTAAAGGAAGAACAAAATTTTTTTTTAACGCTGACAGGAGAACATAATGTATTTTAGCAGGTAATTGGGCTGGGGATAGCGCTCTGTTAAATGACAGGAGCCTGACCTCCTGGTGAGAGACCTGTGTTTTTTTCCATCCTCCTAGCTAATGTCTGTTCTCCAGCTCTGCTCAGCATACAGCAAGACAATAAAGTTTCTTAAGTAAATAGCTGCTAGTCATGGACGCTACTTCTCTAACTAGGGGAATATGTATCTGGAGCAATAATGGATGAGGTTTTTTGGACACTATCCAGAGTTGCATGTCTGCAGAACTACTCTGAAGGAACTTCTGCTTTTTCTTAACTTGTGAAGCAAAACTAGGAGTGTAATAATTGCGTGCTTGATGATGACATGATATTCAGTACGGATCTTAAGGATTTAGATTTGCCTGGGAACCAAATAATTTGGAAGAGCTCAGCACCTTTTGGGCAGAGGGGGAGGGAAATCAATCTGAATTTCACCCTGTCTGTTACCTAGAATCCCTGAATTTTCATCTGTTTGTTTTTCTCCCAATAGCAGAGTGCTTTTAAGTAGTACTGTGTTCCATGATAACCTTACATTCTAGATATTCAAACACCTTAACTAACGTTTGAAGAAACATTCGCGGGTCCTTATCGCGAACTTGAACTGTTACAGGAGCTGAGACTTTGGTTTGTGGATTTCTGTTTGAAATCCTTCGTTCCCCTCGGCGAGGACACTTCCCTGCCGTCAAAGGAGCTGTCAGCCACTTCAGGGCCTGGGCAACGCTGTGCAGCTTTTCAGGGCTAAGCACCTCTTGCCAAGAGACTTAATTGCACAGGCTGGCTTGGGCACCTAGATTACATGCTGCTGTTTTGTGCAGGCACTTAATGCTGAATCATGCTTCTTGGTGCAGATACTTGTTTGCTAAATCCAAACTCATTAGCCATTACTCCAGTAAAGAAAGGCTAAGTTATTTGTAAGTTAACAGTATCCAGATATTAACTAAACTGCTTTTTTTACTTGGAGATAAATTCACCACAAGTGTAGAACATACCACTTTTTAATGTCGAACGGCCAGTGGAGCACCCTGAGGTTTTTTTTCTTTAGCCTGATATCCAGGATGGGACCCTGCTTGCTTTTCTGTGGTACTTCAGGCGGTCTTAATCAAAACTTGTTTCACAGAAAAGGGGGTGAGGAGGAGGGAGCCAAAAACTTCATTTGCATGGGTCGGCTGCGGTGAGAACACTACCTTGTGCTAATAGGTATGTGAACTTAGTTATTTTTAAACGTAAAATGTCGGGGAAGGAAAAACTTCGGCAAAGCTGCTCTATTCCTTGGGGATCGCTGTGCACAGGAATGCATCTAGGTCATGGGGAATAATCCATCTAGCCAGACAGATTATTAGATTTATAGTGGGAGTAAACAGTTGGCTCTTTCCCTAAATCTTATCAGTTATGCCTGGAAGCTGAAATGGACTTCTCTGAAGTATTGGTTTTCGTCTGGGCGGTACAGCTGACTGGGAGGAGGGTAACAGGGCTGAAAGCTTCCTTTTTCATGCCGTTGTCTCGCTGTGTGCTTCATGCGACTTTGAGTCTCGGGCTGAAAAGTTTTAGCTAGGGCTTGTAGGGAAAGAAAAACTTTCAGCTGCTCTGACAAAGCTGGAAAATGAATGAAGAAATACAAGATGGTTCTATGAGCTCTAACAGAAGAATTTAATTAGTTTGGGTCTATTGTTGCAGTTCTTCAGGTACTATAGCAGTGATTCAGGTCGTATGAATTAGTAGTTGTTACAAGTAGTACAGAATGTAGTTAAGTAACTATTGGGTGGTTATTTTTGTGTACATCCTGCTTAAAACTTGGAAGAGCGTGCCCTGTTCTCCTTCTTGAGAGTATTTGTAATGTGTTTGGTTGTGGTGTCCATACAGAAAACTGAAAAGCTTTCACGTTGGCTGAGCCGCTCTTCCTTCCACGTAGCATCAGTTTACTTTGGGCTGTGCTGAGGTGTTCCTGCTGTGTACCAGCACCAAATACCCAAAGTCTTCTTCCTCTCTCCCTTTACGCTGGCATAACTGAGGGTAGAAGATACTGAAAATGCCAGCACCATGAAATTATTCTTCCACCCATGTGAAACCTGTTCTCTATTTCTAGTTTTGCTGGCTTAGGGATATATCTTCTACAGGGAGGAAGAGTTCATGATCAGAAAAAGAGCATTGCTTCTCAGACTGTTTCGTGAGTGTGTACACCTCGCGGGCTTTCTTGGGCTGGCCCGTCCAGCAAAAGTAAAACGAAATTCCTTGATGAAGTGGGGTTCAGAGTCATTGCACAAACCCAAAGCAATTATGGTCTGTAAAGGACAGCAGTGTTTGCTGGAGACCAGAGGTATAGTTCAGTTTTCTTACCTGGGATTCTCTCTAGATTAGAGTTACTGAACTTCTGACTCAGATCCCCATGGAAACAGAATAAACTGGCAAGATTTCAGAAAAATTGGGAGGAAATGTGTGTAAAAAAAAAAAAAGTTCTAAGTAGAATCTAGGGGTATATATGTGCCTCAGATTAATAGGGAGGCAATGAAAGTAGATCACATATGTAATAAACGGAGTAACTGTCAGACTTCAGTGATTCACAGACTATTCTTGGAAGGCAGAGTATTCAAATTGGCTTAGAAAAAGACTGAGCTGGGCCTTCAAGCATAATCTGCTTGGTAGGAGTTTGGGTAAAAATCTGACTAAATTGGGTTAGCTTCTCAGCATCTCAGTTAACTAAACAAACAGTGATTAAACTGCCCGAAGCTTAGCAAAATAGGACAAGGCCCTCTTGGGATGTAGCAAATGAACGCTTAACTGATTGGGAAATGAAGAATTACCTGTGGACTTAGTAAAATGGCACACTTCAGTGGTCCCTGAATGCATTTAGTGAGACTTCACTTGTCTTATTGTAGGTCAAGACCTACTTGATCCTTGATTTTAATTTTTGTTCTGGGATATGGGATGCAGTGGTCATCCTGGCCTTGCAGGTCTGAATCCATAGATGGGTACGTAGTGTGTCTGCATGGTATTCTCTTTAAACTGTATTTTTTGTATTACTGTTGACAGTACCTGTGCATCATATTTTGAGTGGAAGAGCTGTAACTCTGATACTTGCGTACCTGATGTTCAGATTGCTAAGTGGGAAGCTTTGATATTTTAAAAAGGGCTGTTTAGTTACGGAAAACATGAATGAAGTTACTTGACAGCAATTTCATGCTTACAGCTCTGTCGGAAGTCTTCGAGTGTGTTCATAGCGGTGTGGCCTTGTGAGAACCAGCTTAAACATTTCAGGAATCCAGTGTGAGTCATAGGCATTCCCCATATAGGAAGAATTGATCCCTAATAGTATGAAGCTGCATAGACAGTGCTTAAACTTCTGTAGGACATCTGAAGAAAAAAAAAGGAGGGGGATCAAGAAATGTTGGTAATGCTCCTTGGAAAAACCTGAGAGGCCTCTCTGGAAACAGAAGGAGCAGTTGCTCATGCTGTATTGGGTTGTCTGTGCTGGTTTTCTCCCTGTCTCCTAGAGACAGCACTGGCTTCCTCCTTTGTTTACAGTCGCTGGCGTGAGTCACCCGTCCTGGTGAGTATTGCGGCACTGCGCATCCCATTCTGCTCAGCCTCCTGTGCATCAGGCAGGTCCGAGTTCAGCGCCGGGGAGCCCCGTGGCAGTAATGACTTCCTCTTAGCTCCAAGAGCAGCTGGGAGAGGTGGTCAAGTCTTTAATTTTTCTGGCGGAGAAAAATGAAGAATTCTTAATTATCACCCCCTGTTACGAGTTGGGAAGATGGCACTTAAATTATGTCTTCAGTTCAAAGCCTTTGACATTTTCTTTCCTTATTTTAGTAGAACGATATATGCAATTCTAACGCTGTTCCCTCATATCCAAAGTCAGCCTTGTCTTCCTTGGAAGGGAAGGAAGCAGGTTTCAGAACTGGCCCTTTTTAGTAGGGTTAGTAAGAAGTGGTGTCAGCAGGAGCGTATGACCAAAGCAGTGAAACTCTGTGCAGTAAGAAAATAAGTAAATAAAATACATCTCTTGGGTTTTGGTTGGATTTGAAGAAAGTCATAACTAAGCTTGCCACAGCCATCTGTTCCTCCTTGCCTGTTTTTTGGCTGTGAACTCTTTGGAATTGGTTATCGTGCTGCCTTTGTCTTGGCAGTCGTGGCTGGTGTAGTGCTTTCTGCTGTTGGAAGCTACGCTGAAAACTGACAGCATGAACATCTCAAATTGCTGCAGATCTGGTAAACATCAATGGGAGGTTGAGAGTGTCTCTACTGGGAGAGGTTGTTGCAAAATGGGGCAGCTATAAGCTAAAGAATAACAGCTATTCTGCGATAGCACTTACGTTCTAAGTTTTGTTTTGAACTAGGCTAAAACTCAAAGGCACTTGGTACAAAATAAGAGTTTTGGAGTCAGTGGGCACTAATCCGTGTCTGGCTGCATCCCTGCGAGAGGGCTGTCATCAGCCCTGCCGGTAGGCTGTGTACTAAAGCATGATGCGCTATGGGAGGCTCCAAAACTCTTCTAAAGGGTTTGAATGTTTCTGGCTTTGCACTGTGTGAATGAATTACAGTGCGTTTTTGCATGTGTCGGTTCTTAAAAGGATCTGTACAAACCTATATATTTTTTTTTTTACTTCCTCACTTGCTAGGAAGTGGATGTTGTGGTAGCACCATGTCGTGGATTCCAGTCTGCTGAAGCCACCTTGGGAGAGTATGTGAACCAAGTCTTGCCTGTTGTCATCTTTGCCATCAGCGAGGCTGAACTGTCTTCATCAGATGAGAATGAACTGCGTGAAATCAAAGAGAAATTCTCTTTGCCCATTTTCTTCTTCAAAGTGCCAGAGTCGGGGGTTGAGCTGATCTCTCCCAAAAAAACTGATCATGAAAAGTCCTCCCTTTACTGCCAGCTGATGGACTTGGAGTACCTGAGTACCAACCACTGCAGCTGCGGGGCGCCCGGTCCTGACGCTGATGCCCAAAGCATGCTGGTGGAGCAGTTTGAGAAGCTCCGTCTCCTAAGCACTTTTTCCAGGCAGGTGCTTCAGAAGCATCTTGTGGAAGCAGCTACCAGTTTAAATGAGGTGCACTGTCGCTGCCTGAACATCTTCATCAATCAGGCTTTCGACATGCAGCGGGACCTGCAAATCACTCCCAAGAGGCTGGAGTATACCCGCAAGAAGGAGAATGAGCTGTATGAGTCTCTGATGAACATTGCCAACCGCAAACAAGAGGAGATGAAGGACATGATCATAGAGACTCTTAGCAATATGAAAGAGGAGCTCTTGGAGGATGCTGCTAATATGGAATTCAAAGGTAACTACTGGTGGGAGAGTAATGGGAACGAAGAGGTTCGGGGCTTTAAAGGAGAGTGGCAGAGTAATATTTGCCATCTGCTAAGGGACGGTTGAATGGCAGTTCTATACAGGTGACTTTGCAAGAAAATTCAGAACTAATACACAAAGGATTTTTCTGTAGTCTCTCCTGGGTGAAAAGCACCGTCCTTAAATGAGAAGCCTGAACATATTAAGTCTTGATTTCTTCAGAATAAGACATTTTCCTCCAGAGCTTGGTGGACAGTTCAGGGTTAGGGTATTTTACTTCTCTGCTGTAATTCCTGATTCTGCCAAAGAAGAAAAGAACTCTCTCAACTTTGCCTCAGTGGTTGTGTTGAGACTTGGGAATAAATCTGTCCTACGAAAAAAAAGCTGTTTGAGTTTTAGCAGTGAAGGCTTGATTTGTACTTTCTGCTTGGTTTCTTTGAGAGAGGTTTGCATAAGACTTCTGGGTATAGAACCTCCTAAAATGAAATCCTTCTGGGTAGGTAAGGTTTTCATTTAAAAAAAAAATCAACACAACATATTGTGCTCCTGAGGCCTACGCTTGGCATTTAGTGTGTGTTTTGGGGAAATGTGAGACTTCTATATCTTCTAGTACCAGGACTTCCAGGAACACACAAGCTGGAAGCATACAGCATGATGTGTAAACTGCGAAGGGTGAGCGGCTGTCCAGATTTCGTCTGCAGAAATATGTGGTCTGTCATAAACATGAAAGTGAAATTTGCAGGCTGATACTCCACAGCTCTCTTCTCCTCTGCTTGCGAAGCAGAGGTTTACCATAATAATCATTTCTGTTCTAAGGAAATGCAGTTCACTGAGCTGATGGGGAAAGATTTTTCTATTTAAAATAAAATCAGAAATAACTCTATAGGTTTAGAAGAAAGTATTTTTTGTGAATTGAGTGCTCTTCTGAGGCATGAGAGAGGCAAAAACTCTTGATGTTTTGTTTGTCTTGACTTCCTCCCCAGTTTCAAATGGGAGTGTTATCTCCTGGGACAAAGAGGAGAAATGATGGATTATGTTTAATCCTGCAGGTTAGGATCTGGATCTTTTTGCTTCTGCAGGTGGGAAATGGATAAGATCTTTTCTGTTTCTTGAAATGTTTGCTTTGGTGTGCCCATGCAAAATGTTGTCCTCATAAAGAGCTTGTTATAATTGCAACATTCACCTATTTGCATGCTGCAAAAAAACCCAACAAACTAGCATATGCTAAGGGTATAGTGAGTGTGTTAATTCCACCCGTTTAGGGCTGCTATTGCTCCATTATCAGGACGGGTAATAATTCCTGTGCTCTGTCTGTCCCACTCTTTACAGAGTTGGAGCACTGTAGTGCCCGAGTTCAGGATTCTGTATGTGCAGGAGTACAGTTTAGGGGCAGCACAAGCTAAAACATCTGCAGTAAATGTGCGTATATGTTTATATAATTTACAAATATCACTTATGAGTACTTAAAGTGTAGAATCTTGTTGGCTATCATTATTTGAAGTAATATCCTAAAAGGAGGAAGATGTTATTTTGAGGAGCTAATGCCATCTGCCGATCACTGGATTTGTTTTAAGTAGGCTAGATTGTTGTTGGCCAAACTCCAGAGACAAGGTCTTCAGCTCCTGGTAGTAATGTAGAACTGCTCAGAGTGGTTACAGTGCGTGAGCAGTGATTGCTCACTGTTTGTTTAAAAATACCATGTGGTAATCAACCTCTTCAAGGTACCAGGAAAAAAATTTCACATAACCAGCGTGTCTGTTAAATCACTTTCCTCATAACATTCAACATCCAGCAGTGCTTACGGATTGCAGCGTGGCCTGGAAGAATTTCCTGATCTGTACTACTTCAGATAGAAAGACAGCTTTGTGCTTCTGCCCTGTAATTTTTGAGATGATAGTTGACTTGTCATCACTGTACGACTGTAAACCTGTAGTAGCTGCAGAATGCTTGTACAGAGTCTATCAGGTGTTAGAATTGAGTATCCTGTGAATTCAAGCGCCAGTGAATGGAAGAGAATATTTTCCACCTTGGTCAGATGTGATTTTTAGCTTCCCTGAAACTGGAGTACCAGATGCACATTCCTGGAGCTGCTCTAATGCTTTAGTACTTCCTATCACAGAATGCCAAATTACTCAACATCTGTGGGATTGGTTTGGGGACCTCTGTAAAAACTGGCGTTGTAGCATTAGACACAGACTGGCAAAAATCTAATCCTTTGCACTAGCCAGTATATGTGTTCTTCTGTTGCTCATGGGTTTCTTTGTATGACTTAGAAACACTGTTGGCCTCAGATTATGTCATCCGGGTCTAAAGTAATGAAGCTCGGAAGGAGCAAAATAGCAAAAGAGCGTTTGGAGCAGAAGCTGGCCGGACTGGGGCTGCGCTGTGGCTCCTTTGCAAGACACGACACTCAAAGCAGCTCGCAGTAGCGCTTGGTGCAGCAGTGATATGTTGAGTACAAAAGATGTCTCTCTTCTTTCCTGCAGATATCATCATTCCTGAGAATGGGGAACCTGTTAGTTCCAAGGACATAAAATGTTGCATTAAGCAAATTCAGGAACTGATTATTTCTCGTTTAAACCAAGCAGTTGCCAACAAGTTAATTAGTTCAGTGGACTATCTGCGAGAGAGCTTTGTAGGGACTCTGGAGAGATGTCTGAAGAGCCTGGAGGAGTCTTGGGAGGTTTCAGTACATCCTGCACGGAGTTTGGAGAAGTCAAAGGATGTTTCTGTACACATCACAAGCAATTATCTCAAACAGGTATGGTGGCTTAAATGGCTGTCTAGAATATTCTTAATTGTCTTTATCCTGATCCAGCCAGGGTGGCAGGAGACTGAGGTGCTCGGTGAAATTAGAGGAGCACAGCTCTGGAGTATGTGGGTCTGGTGTCACTAAGGGAGCTGCTAAAACTGGGGAACAGTTCACTTAAAGGCCTAGTACCTTTCCTAAATCTGTATATAGCGGTCAGATTAGAGCCTAGAAACACCTGTGAGCTTAATACAATAAATGAATTGAACCAAGTGAATCATGGAGTATCCCATATAGTGTCCATTTCCTCATTTTCAGAGGGTCTAGCAAATTTTATAGTGACTATAGCTTCCACAGTTCCCATACTTCCATCTTTCCCCTGCTTTCCAGATACTAAATGCAGCCTATCATGTTGAAGTCACTTTCCACTCTGGCTCAACAGTAACCAGGATGCTGTGGGAACAGATCAAACAGGTATGAGCGTCTTTGTCATTTATTTCTAGTACGTGTCACTGGATAGCGAAATGTTTTTGGAGCAAAGAATAGTGTGAATACTCACAGCTGCTCTCTAAATTTTGACTCTGGGCACATGCATTGGAAAGCTCATGCTTCCCCACTTAGTACTAAGGCTCTGTGTGTAGTTTATTCCTGGGAATGCTAATATTTAATTTAAAGCAAATACCTCTTTAGTGTTTTCTTTCTCTTCTGAAACAGCAAAGGAAACGATGATCAGCATTTTGAAACTCTCGGTGTTTATGTTTTGGGTAACTGGTTGTTTATTTGGGTTTGGGGGTTTCTTGTGGTTTTTTTTTTATTTGCTTGTTTTGCAATGTATCTTGATTCAGGTCAATTCACTCTGCTCCCTCCAGAGCAGACCAGATTTCCTCAGGTCTTTGTTTTAAATGTCTGTCTGTTAAGGCATCCGTCTTTCTGAAGTTCCTGCTCTGAGCTGTTGATGACCTTTACTGCCTTCTCCCTCTTGAGATTCCTTGTATAGATGGGTGAGAGGAATATGAGTTTTTCCC
This sequence comes from Nipponia nippon, assembly GCF_047370975.1. NCBI lineage: Eukaryota > Metazoa > Chordata > Aves > Pelecaniformes > Threskiornithidae > Nipponia > Nipponia nippon. The sequence continues at coordinate 5,606,185 of NW_028262342.1, forward strand.
AAATAGGTGTAGTGCAGACTGCGTGGTAACAAACCTTCAGATTCTTCCTTCAGCCTGGGTGAAGGAGCCAGACTGGGTGTGCAGCCGCTGGATTTCTGTGGCTTCTAATAAAGGGTAGGGCAGGGCATCTTAATCACCCAGCAATTTAAGGGAAGTGGTGCGTACCGACACCCAGATTTCCGCACCTTGACAGCCTGTCCGTCCAGCAAAAGCTGCTTCACTGCAGCTTTCACCAGTTTAGGAAGATCTCTCTTCCTGAGTCCCTGGGTTACTGCTTACGCTGCCCGTTCGTTCAGCCTACAAGCTGCACCACAACTGTGTGGTTTGCCAAGTGGTGGCTGTCCAGCTACGTATGCTCTTGGTCAGACACGAAAGGATGGTTGGCTCGTAGGAATGAGCTGAGCAGATATTCAGAAAAATCAAATCTCTTATTTAGTGTGCGTGTACAACAATATTGTGATCGATACCTCTAAATCATTAGTAGTTACTGTAAGGTAATTATTTCGCCCAGTTCTACGTGCAGATGACTGTGCATTATTACAAGATATTGAAGCAGTCCGAGTAAATTGACTGACCCTTTGCTTTTTTGTGCTAGTGCCTTAATTCTGTTTCCTGTTTCACTAGATAATCCAGCGGATTACATGGGTTAGCCCCCCTGCCATCACCAGTGACTGGAAGAGGAAAGTTGCTCAGGATGCTATCGAGAGCCTCAGTGCGTCCAAGTTAGCCAAGAGCATTTGCAGCCAGTTCCGGACCAGGCTAAACAGTTCCCATGAGGCTTTTGCAGCTTCTCTGCGGCAGGTGAGTGTGCAGAGCTGTTAAGAAGGGGGTCTTGTTTTGTACGTTGCCACTTATGGAAAGAGGATTTTTAATTGCAGAGATAGCTAAAAGAGCAGCTCGTGCAGTTCATGCTGCCGTTCTGTAGGTAGAGGGGGCAGAGCTGATGCGAGTGCCCTAATACAAGGTCCTGTTTTTAAACTAGGCTTGCTTTAAGTAAGACTACTCAGTTGTGCGAGGACCCTCAACCTCATGACACTAGGGCTTCAAACCAGGCAGGATCACAGCGTATATGTGATCTCTTGTAGTTAGAAGATGGCCATTCTGGCAGGCTGGAGAAAACAGAAGACCTGTGGCTGAAGGTGCGGAAGGATCATGCTCCTCGGCTAGCACGACTCTCGCTGGAGAGCAGGTCCCTCCAGGATGTGCTATTACATGGTGAGCACTGCGCTTGATGTTCTCTGTATTATCTTCTGCTCCCTCCTTCCGAAGCAGTCAGTGGGTGTAAAGGAGTAGGAGGCGTGTTTTGCTTTTCACTCAACCACTTCAGCGAGCCTCCATCTGACACATACAGAGTACCTTGAATTGTGCAGCTGTTGGCCCATGAAAAGCTCTGGGCTGCCAGCCTGATAGCGTATGGGAAGAAATAAACATGTTTTAATGTCTAACTAAGTGGCTGTTGTGCCTTACAGGCAAACCAAAGTTGGGCCGTGAGCTGGGCCGAGGACAGTATGGCGTGGTCTATCTGTGTGACAGCTGGGGAGGGCATTTCCCATGTGCACTGAAATCTGTTGTTCCTCCAGATGAGAAGCACTGGAATGACCTTGCACTTGAGTTTCACTATATGAGGTGCGTATCGTAAGCCCTTCTCTCATTCCACATGGATCTCCTTGACTTCACTGCTGCAAACAAACGCTATTTGCATTTGCATAGGCAGAACCTTGCTTGCTCTAGTTCTGCTCTGCGATCAGTGACTTGACCTCCTGAAATGCTAAGCTGCCATTTCTAGCAAAGGCAAGACAGCGTGCCAGTGCCACTGCAAAAATGTAACGGGCACAGAACGGTAGGCAGACATGCTCCTTCTTGTCTTAATCTGATTCTCTGGTGTCTGTGCTGTTCAAATGCTTGCTATTTTGCAGAGTAAATTAGAATTAATAGATTATGATAGCAAACAGTTCTCCCCTGATTTGTGGTGTTGAATCATCCCTCCTTTCCCAATCTGTCTTTGTCCTGTCTGAATTCACACAAGAAAATGATGGGTCTGCACTGCAGAAAACAGCTTGTTTTCAGTAAACAGCTGCAGGCAGGTGCTGCAGTACAGACAGCTGAAATAATACAGTGTTTCTTTGGTACTATAACCTTTTATAAGCTTTCTTGAGTTTAATTGGATCAGACAGCTGTATATTGCTATGGTCCTTAGAACTGTGGGGTGCTGTGAATTTTTACTGTGCGGCACGTGGTATAGGTGTATCGTACTGTTGTGCTCAAGCTGCAGCCTTTGGGCATTTTTTCTTTACAAGGTGAGGCTTGGCCTGGGGTGGAGGGAAGGATCTAAAAATAACCAGCTTTCTCTGCTGAACTTTCTCTAGGTCTCTGCAGACACACGAGCGGCTTGTCCATCTCCATGGTTCTGTGATAGATTATGGCTACGGAGGAGGCTCCAGCATTGCCGTCTTGCTGATAATGGAACGGTTGCACAGAGACCTCTATACAGGACTAAAGGTAACAACCATCTGTGTGTATGTATGTACATTTTTTTTATATACACATTAAAAAATCCATACCTAAATATCTATTAATAATGTAAAACAAAGCTAGAATTGCTTAATTTTCAGTGTCTTTGGCAAATAAGAGTAAGAAAAAGTAACTTCCACTTGTAGAAATTAAATCTGTGTTTGTTTATTCTTCAGGCTGGGCTGGAATTAGAAACACGATTACAGATTGCCTTGGATGTAGTTGAAGGAATCCGTTATCTTCACAGTCAGGGACTTGTGCACCGGGATATCAAACTTAAAAATGTCTTGGTAAGGAAAACTTTTATATCTGGCTAATCCTGAAGTTTCATGAGGCCCTTTTAGTGGGAGGGAGAAGCATAATGTAAGTGAAGTAATAGCTTTCTTCATACAGGATCTTTTAACTTGTGGTGGTGTTAGCCACAACAAGCCTTGCAGTGAGGTTTCCCTAACTCATTTTCAGGCAGAAAGCCTAGGGAAAAGGGAGCAGTAGAGCGACTTCTCTTGAAGGCAGAGAGCTTGAGCTACAAGTAGGACTTCCAGTTCCCAGTTCCATGAAACCCCAGCCACACCCTCTATGTAGAAGACCAGTGAAGGCGTGTCTTGTTACTGAGCTTAACTAGGTAAATGTCCAGGAGCAGCCAAGTAATCAGAGAAGCTTACTTAAGAACAAATGCCCAACCCTTCAAACATAAACAGAGTTTAAAACCTTAATATTAATGCAATACTAACACTGAGAAGTATGGTTATCAGCTGCCTATGTATGAATTCTCCCACAGCTTGACAAAAAGAATCGAGCCAAAATCACTGACTTGGGGTTCTGCAAACCAGAAGCCATGATGTCTGGCAGTATTGTAGGCACACCCATTCATATGGCTCCTGAGCTCTTTACAGGTATGCTTCTTGATCGAATCCACTGCTGTCTCTGGCTTGAATTTTGAAGGCCATTACTTTGAATTAATATCTCAACTTGATTATGAGGGAAAAATAATTAAAATAGATCAAAGACTACCTGCTTACAATGCATGGTATGTATTTTTTTCCTTTATTTTAAGTCTCAGTCTTAAATCTTTGTTTACATGAAAGAGAACTGTGGGATTCATAAGCTTTGAAGAGATTAATACTCTTGCAACTGGGAAGTTTAAAATATTAGTTATTAGGAAGCTGGAAATATTTGGCTTTCATAGGCAAATACTTCAGAAAGGATCCCCTGGTTTTGGTATAGATAGCAAGTAAGGAATTTCCAAGCTGTTACATGTGGAGTGTGTTCAAATTCACGATGCGTTGTGCTTCTGGCAGGTGCGCTCTCAACTTTTTTCCCTGTGCAAGCATCTTACAGTAGCACTTAGAGGCCCATACCACACTTAGCAGAATCCTTTTGGTCTGAGACGCTGTCCCTGCTTTGACAAAATCACAATCAAATTGAAGCACCCTATCTGAGTCCATCAGACTCCTGGGCTAGCAGCAGAGCCAAACGGAGCTGACAGTCTTACAGATGTGGTGGTGAAGTCTGAAATACACCTGAGCACCTGTATCTGCAGTGGTCCATGAGCCTCAGCTTGGGAACTGCTGGTACAGGTTAGGTGTATAAATCCTCTGAGAATGGAAGGTCTTAACTTCTGTCCCTCCACCTTTGGCAATGACTCCTGATGTTCTCCCAGGCTTCATACAAGTCTTGCCTTCTGGCAATGACGTTGTGATTTTAATTGGAGGAAGTGGAACACTGGCATTAGTTCTCAGACTGCTCGGTTTCCAGTGAAGATGTTTGCCCTGCTGATCAAATGTATTTTTGTCACAGGAAAGTACGATAACTCAGTGGATGTTTACGCATTTGGCATTCTGTTTTGGTACATTTGTTCGGGACATGTGAAGTTACCAGAGGCTTTCGAGAGATGTGCAAGCAAAGATCACCTTTGGAACAATGTTAGAAGAGGTATGAACGGCTTATTTTGAACTCTGTTGGCTGATAACTTATGCTTGAGTAAAATTTGAGAGGAGATTAGGAAATGCGTTTTTATCCTCTTGGAACTGAAAGGTAAAAATACAAGTTGTCTTGCTTCATCGACAGTCTTATACTTACAGAGAGTAACACTTATCTAGTTAAACTTGGACGTATTCTACTGAAAGCCTAAAATAGCAGGGAGTGAAAAAAAAGGCTTTTGGTTAACTGCCTCCTTGCCATAGTGTCATAGGAGCTGTGCTAGCACACAGCTTAAACCATGCAAAGTTGTACAACAGTTAGGACGTAAACCAGATCGCAGAACCAGCCAAGCATGATCCCCTAAAGAATGTTTAATCCCTTGCAATTTCTGGAGGCTGTGGGGATCTGTACATTCAAGTGCTTAATATGCAGCATGCTGGGGAAGCTGTCACTGGATGTTGAGTAAAACACACTGATAGTTTTTCCCCCAAATATAAACTTATTCTTATGCCTGTGTAGGTTTAGTGCAGTTCTGTGTTTAGTGGTAGCTTAATCCTTCATGCTGCGTCATGGTATCAGAATGCTTTACTACTTTGCGTCCTTAGTTCCTCTCCACATAATCTCTCCCCTTCTCATGTGAAAAAGATTAACTCAGATGAGTGAGTCTTGTATTTGGTCAGAAGGCTGCACTCGCTGCTTGTTCTCATGTTGAACTTGCTCCCAAAGGCACTGTTGTGAGTGGATGGGGGGGGACTTGTTTTCTTACAGAAGAGGGTACTCATTTTGCTCCCAAATAGTTGTAAAGAGGAGGCTCTTTCACTTTAGTGGTGAAACTAAAGGTGTTGGCCATCCTCTGGAAGTGTGCACGATCTCCTGAGCGACTTCAGCAATGTTCCCAAGGATGTCTCAGCGGCGTTGCTGAAATGTGAGCTTTCATCAAGAGCGTTAGACCCCAGACAGTCCACTCTGGTCACTTCAGCCTGCACCAAAGTAACGAGCATCAGACAAAGTGTACTGATGGTAACCGGGTCCCTCTCCATTTTCCAGGAGTTCGGCCGGAGCGTCTGCCGGTGTTTGATGAGGAATGCTGGCAGCTGATGGAAGCCTGCTGGGACGGAGACTCCTCCCAGCGCCCTCTCTTGGGGATTGTTCAACCTATGCTGCAGGGGATCATGGACAGGCTCTGCAAGTCAAGCTCTGAGCACCCAAATAAAGGGTTGGATGACTCTACTTGAAAAGGAAACACAGAAGAATTTTTAATTGTGAGAGAATTCTGAACCCCTAACTCTGCAGATGGCTTCTTCAGATGTAGCTCTTTGTGGCTAACATGAGTGAGACAGGTAATAGCAACCAGAAGATTGCTCATAGAGGTGAGACCTTGGGGATGTTCCATCTTGAATACCGGCCAGAGAAATCTCCCCGGTACACCCCATTGATGCTAGTTACCCCGCTGCAGCTTTTATTATGGAGTTGTGCAAATAAGATAGAAAATCCACGCCCTTGAACTGAAAGGGATTTTTGCCAATCCCACACAAATACCAATCAAAGAAAGGCATCTTGTGTGTTCCAGGTAGCGTCTGTGTTGCTAGGAGTTGGTCATGACAGTCTTTACTCAGTAAAGTAAAAACGCTTCCCATTAACTGATGGTCCTAGGTGGCCTTCGGTCCACACGTAACTATCCCAATCACTTATCGATTGGCACCAACTACAGTGCAGTCGGAGAGGAAAGAGAAAGCAGAGGCTCTAGGCTAGAAAGTGTTTAGAAGCTGAGAGCATCTCTCTGTATTAGGTTCTTGCAACACTCAAAATGTTTACATTGACAGGAGCGAAGCTTCCATGTTTTACCTAAGGGGGTTTATCTACTGTTCCACTGCAGTGCAAATACCCCAAGTTATAAGCTATTTCTCTCTCTTACGTACCCTTCACCTCTTACTTATGTAAACAAGCTCTTTTCTGGTAATTTTGCTTCATAATAGTTATTTGAATGTCTGAAGAAACCTGACCTTTCTTTTACAGTCTTCTGGTAAAATGGAAGACTGCTCAGAGATTACTTATTGCAATACCGAAACAAAGTCATTACAACTAATGACTGTCCATGGGGAAGATGCCAATTAATTTTAATTAAATTTGGTTTTTGAATTGGTTGTAAAGGCAATGACAGTTTTAAATTGTGCTAACTGTGACAGACATTTTTTTAAAAATAAGGTTTCTTCAGCTTTTTTAAAGTCACATGCTTGGTGAGAGCATACTTGAGGGAAAACAGGTCATTCTTCTTCAGTAGCTGTGTGTTGTGGCTGTGTCCGTTCATCTGATCGTTTCACTCTGGGCTATCTAATTTGGCTCTGTTGGAAAGAATAAAAAACGGGGGGGAGGGGAATCCTTCGCAAGGAAGGTGTGGGCTGGGCTGGTCCTGCTGCCCTTCCCAAGAGGGCTGCTGTTGAAAATCACAGCCTTGCCCTTTGCCTTTTGCATTTCTTGGGCAAGACTGGTTCATCTTAATGTAACATACCTGCGGGGTGGAGGCTTGACTAGAAAATGCGCCTCGTTGGCCACATGAGGAAATACTGAGTTGAGTTGGCAAGTTCTCCCTGGGCTTACTGTTCCTCCCAGCTGCAGGGGATGAGCACGCAATGGCTTTGTTTCCCAGGAAAGCTAGCATGCTGCATCCCAAGTAGTGTAGGCATGTGGAATTACTGCATCTTGTTGCTGGAATTTATCGGCTAGTATACAGCAAAATTACAACCGGTAGTCTGCCTGTTAAACAGCTTGAACAAAGGAAAGGGATACATAACCCTGCAGTATTAGTTTAGTTTAAATCTTCCCTTCTTTGTGCAATAAACAGAATTAATGCTTTTTTATATATATAAAAAAAGACTTTTTTTTACTTACCTGCACATGTGGGCATTTTCCTGGTCTGCGATGGCATTGACAGCATGGTTCTGCACAGATACGGCCTCGCCAGCTGCGCCAGCTGGGAGCGCAGCAGCCAAGAACCCCATGCGCAGAAGAACAAATACTTTTTCCGAAGTAGAATTGTTAGGCGTTTCACTGCCTTGGTGCACACTCATGCCACCGATGACACTAACAGTATTAACTCTGTTCTACTGTGCGTGGTGGTTATAACCTTATTTAAAACTAGGAGAGTCAAGGTCAGTCTCTGGCAATTAATAGAGGTAGCTTGTGTAAATAATAAATGTATGAATAAAATTTAAACCACTGTATATGCAATTCCAGAAATGTCTTGTATAGCTTCTCCTGTGTAGCCATCTCCAGACACTTATCTGATGCCTTTTTATTGTTGTTTGTAGCTGCCTTGACGTCGTTTCCATTTGGTTTGTCTTTTTGCATGTGCGGCATTGTAGATCTGCAGGTTTTCCCAAACTCGGTACAGCTGCTTCTCTGCATTTTTTTCTTTCCGTTGGGTATAAAGTCTGCCTGACTGAACTTGTTTGGAGAGATTTCACACACCCTGTTTATCTTTAAAACTAGTGTTCTCCTCCCCCGCCCCATTAGAGAAAGGAAAACAAGGTGAATAATTACTTTATTTATTACTTTATTTAAATTGAAAGTGGTACCGAACTCAAACACCTCTGAGCCTGGTGCAGCGAGGCTAAGCTGAGCGCGTACTCGTCTCCCAGATAAGGCTACCTTTATCACCTCCATCTCCTGAAGGCATTTGTTACAGTATGTTTTAATGTTGTGGTCTAAAAGGGTACTTGGAACTTGTGCGTTGTACAATGTGCCACATGTAACCAGGTGGTGGACTGGCTTCTGCTGCGTACGGACACACACCAGCACCGGTCCAGTAACGGGATCATTGCCGCTTAAAACCAGTTAAATCCCTGAGGCTGACTTCTGCGAATGGCGAGGGGTAAACCTCCCCTCTCCCTTCCCCTAGCTCTGGAGATCAGGCCTCAAATGATTTTTGGACAAAAGCTTTGTTTACAAAGGCGTGAGGTTTACACACTGCTGTGGCCAAGGTGGCTCTGCGAGAGGAGTCCCTAGGTCATTGCGAGGTTCAAGTACAGCCCCAGAGGTGCCAGGAGCTCGCTCTGCCCAGTTATAAGCCTTTCCTTCACACTACACTTAATGGGATGAACTGGGAGAAACTGCACTTGCACTATGCGGGCTGAGGAACGGTCCGGAGCGATGCTGCTGTCGCTGGATCTCGCTGGCGGAGCAGAGGGCTGCAGGGCATCCACTGCGTGTCTTGAAGCACCAGATATTCTGCTTCATTCGGAGGGTTCTTACACCAAAAGCCTTGTTTGGGGACTGAAAAGCAGATGTGCTCACCTGGCCGGGGCTGGCTGGGCTCTGGTGTGGGACCTGGGGAAGGGGAGAGCAGCCCCCACCCTCCCTGGCCCTGCTCATTTGAGCTTAAATAAGTTACACAAGGAATTCCCCTTTTCCCCTTTTCCCCTTTTCCCCTTTTCCCCTTTTCCCCTTTTCCCCTTTTCCCCTTTTCCCCTTTTCCCCTTTTCCCCTTTTCCCCTTTTCCCCTTTTCCCCTTTTCCCCTTCCCCCCCCCCCTTTTTTTTTTTTCCTAAAGCAGAACTGACCTTTTCAGGAGAAAGCGGCCCTTTATCTGCTTCAAACTCCCTCGGGGCTTAGAAATAAAATAGCACTAAATGTTCTTGCAGCGGCCACGGCCTTATAGGACCATGATAGGAGCTTTACCGAGCGCGTACGAGACAGTGCAATAACCGGAACGACCGAGCTCTGCCGTTGTATTTTATTATTGTTGTTGTTTGTATCCGCCCGCGCGGTACGAACCCCCCGCGCTCCGCGTGTTGTACAGCCGCGATCGTCAGCCCGGCGCCGCACAATAAAGCTGCTCTGAACGGCCGCTCCCCGCCGCTCGCCCTGCTTCTTCCGCCGCCCCCGGAACCCCGGGCCCGCGGCCGCGGGGCCCGCCCGGATCCCTCCGTGCGCAGGCGCCGGGGCTGCCCGCCACGCTGCCTGCGCCCCGCCGCGCTGCCTGCGCCCCGCCGCCGCCCGGGGAGGGGGGCGGGCAGCGCCGGGCGCGGCCACCGCGGGTCGAGGCGAAGCGGGCCGTGAGGCGCCGGTGGGCCGCGGGGCCGGAGGAAGGAGCGGGGCGGGGGGGGGGGGGGGGAAGCGGGGATTCGTCAGGCGAACGGCGGGAGCGGCGCGGCGCAGGCCCCCGGCGGGGTCCTTCGGCGACGGGGACGGAGGGAGCGGGACGGCGGCCGCGATGAACCTGGAGCTGCTCGGTGGGTCCGGGGCGCGGCGGGGCGGGCCGGGGGCCGCGCGGGGGCGGGCATCCAGCCGCCGCCCCGCCGGCGGGGAGGGCGCCGGCCGCGCCCGACTCAAGCGCTGTCTTTGCCTTTCGTTGCAGAGTCCTTCGGCCAGAACTACCCCGAGGTAAACGCCCTCCCCGCCCCGCGGGGCTGCCCCCGGCCCGCCGGCTGTGCCAGCGGCTCGGCGGCCGGGCGGGGCGGCGGCGGCGGCCGCCTGACCCCCCCCGCTCGGCTGCCCTCTCCCCGCAGGAGGCCGACGGGACGCTGGACTGCATCAGCATGGCCCTGACCTGCACCTTCAACCGCTGGGGCACGCTGCTCGCCGTGGGCTGCAACGACGGGCGCATCGTCATCTGGGACTTCCTCACCAGGGGCATCGCCAAAATCATCAGCGCTCACATCCACCCCGTCTGCTCCCTGTGGTGAGAAAAGCCTCGTGGGTTTTTTTCTCCCAACAGCTGAACTCAATGTTCAGTTGTATTCAGTTCGGATGTATTCAGCTGAATTCAACGTTCACTTGTAATTGAGCTCGCAGCCTACACGCTCGGTGCGAAAGGCTGTTCTCGTTTTTCTTAGAATTTATTCGTGCCTGTGTTGGCTGAGCATCAGGTGCTCCGATACCCTGGCAGCTCTCAACACCTGGGCGTGTTGGTGACTGAAATGCCAGCCCGTCGTGGGACACTCGGTTATGTTCATAGAGTGTCCTGAGCTGGGAGGGACCCACAGGGATCACCGAGTCCAACTCCTGTCCCTGCACAGGACAACCCCAAAATTCCACCATGTGTCTGAGGGCGTCGTCCAAATGCTTCTTAAATATTGGCAGGCTCTGCGCCGTGACTGCCTGCCGGGGGAGCCTGTTCCAGTGCTCTACCACCCTCTGGGTGAAGAACCTTTTCCTAATGGCCAGCCTAACCATCCCCTGGCAGATCTTCCTGCCGTTCCCTCGGTCCTGTCCTTGGTCGTCAGGGAGAAGAGATCAGCGCCTGCCCCTCCTCCTTCCCTTGTGAGGAGCTGTAGGCCGCGATGAGGTCTCCCCTCAGCCTCCTCCTGTGTTTTAGGGTCGTTTCCTTTAAGAGAGTTTGGAAATGTGTTACGCTGACGTTAGGTTATTTTTCAGGCTCACAGGTTTATATCTGAGCCTGATAAGTTGGTCTGATAAGTTTAAACTATAGGGTGTGTTTTATACATCTAAGGAGTAACTTTTACTTGAACTGCCTCTCGTTACTGTAGCTGGAGTCGAGACGGTCACAAACTGGTGAGTGCTTCGACCGATAACATTGTGTCGCAGTGGGATGTGCTCTCGGGAGACTGCGACCAGAGATTTCGATTTCCTTCGCCTATCTTGAAAGTTCAGTACCACCCTCGAGACCAGTAAGTCCTGTGAAAAAAGAGTCAAGTGCTCTCATTTTGGTAGAACTGCTCTCACTTCGGTAGAACAAATGGTTATTAAAATGTTTGTGTTGCAGTTTGCAAAGTGATTTTTTCCAAACCTAGTAGATGCCGTCAGTGTGTCTTCTTTTTGTGATTAGAACCCTAACTGGATTTGTTGTGGCTCTTTTTATTATGAAAATATCAGGAAGGGAGGAGAGTAAACAAAAGAATAATTCTTAGAAATGTCTTGTTGAGTTTACAAGTTACCGCATAAACTTGTAGAAGCGTCCAGAGCAAGAAAGGAAATGAAAGCAGACACCAGCTGAATGTCATGTTGCAACTGAAGTAACAAAAATGAAATAAGATAATAAAAATATAGAGGTATTCTGTATTTCTTGCTACAGGTTGAGATTTTTTTCTTACTTCTAAATGTGGAAGCTTCTTTTCCAGAGAAGAAACTATTAACTCTTCTTTTTCTGCTTTCTAGAAACAGAGTTTTGGTTTGTCCCATGAAGTCGGCGCCGGTGATGCTAACGCTGTCAGACTCCAAACACGTTGTCCTGCCCGTGGATGATGATTCTGATCTCAATGTTGTGGCCTCCTTTGACAGGCGAGGGGAATACATTTACACGGGCAACGCCAAGGGGAAGGTGAGACTTTAGCAGGCGGCACTGGACGCAATAGCTTAGATTCCTTCCTGTCTTTATCAAGACGCTTAACGTTTCTGGGTTGCGTTCTTTGTTTTAATACACAAGGAAGGCTTCCTGAATGTCTCTTGAATAATTGATATTGCACTGATGTGATTTTCTGAATGAAGCGTCACACTTTATCTTTGAAGGTCTCTAGACTATAAGACTTTGTCTGAGTCAGGTCTTTGTGTTGCTGTTGTCTTTGACCCTATTTGTTGGATCCTTTTCCAGTGTAAATAAACCAATGTTTATGTCACAGAAACTGTAGTAGAGGAGAATCCCAGCTCTTCCTGTGTAGATTGCTGAGGCTTCTGGTGCCGGGGTTAGTAGCTGATGTGAAAGGTATCTGCCCTGGTTTTGGCTGGGATAGAGTTAATTTTCTTCCTAGTGGCTGGTGTAGTGCTGTGTTTTGGATTTACTATGAGAGTAATGTTGATAACACGCTGATGTTTTGGTTGTCGCTAAGTAGTGTTTACACTGGTCAAGGACTTTCCAGCTTCCCCTGCTCTGCCAGGTGCACAAGAGGCTGGGAGGGGGCACAGCCAGGACAGCTGGCCCAGACTGGCCCAAGGGCTATTCCATACCATATGACATCATGCCCAGTATAGAAACTGGGGGAGTTGGCTGGGGGGCAGCGATTGCTGCTCAGGGATGGGCTGGGTGTTGGTCAGTGCATGGTGAGCAGTTGCATCACTTGTTTTTCCAGGGTTTTGGTCCTCTCTTTTTTTTTTTGTTCTTGTTGTTGTTTTCCTTTTCACTACATTTTTGTTGTTGTTATTATCATCATCATCATTATTATTTTTCAATTACTAAGCTGTTCTTATCTCAACCCACAAATTTTCTTACTTTTGCCCTTCCGATTCTGTCCCCCATCCCGCTGGGGGGGGGGAGTGAGCGAGCGGCTGGGTGGGGGCCCAGCTGCTGGCTGGGGTTGAACCACGGCAGCACCGAAAGGGGAATGAGTTACCCTGAAGACACTGATTGCCTTCTGTCTCCTTAATCTTCAGATCCTGGTCTTAAAAACAGACACTCAGGATCTTGTTGCTTCCTTCAGAGTGACAACTGGAACCAGCAATACCACAGCTATTAAATCAATTGAATTTGCTCGGAAAGGAAGGTGAGGTACTTCCTCTATCGGGTGGCATCTTTAAAGATGAATTGAAAGCTATAGAGTAGATTGACAGAGCATACAAGGTCTTAAACCCCCCCACAGTTCTTTCACGGAACATACTCTAATTTTTGTTTTCTTAGTCTTCTAATGCAATGCATGTTCTGTGCCCTCCTTCCTACAGCTGTTTTTTAATAAACACAGCTGACCGGATAATCAGGGTGTACGATGGCCGTGAAATTCTAACTTGTGGACGAGATGGGGAGCCTGAACCGATGCAGAAGCTGCAGGATTTAGTGAACAGGTAAGAGGCAGCAGAATGGCTGGGCAGCCGGACTTGTAAAGGTGAGGTTTGTGTGCGCTGCACTAATGGGAGTCTCGGGATGAAGTGTAGCTCGGTATCTTATTCAGTGTAACGGACAGATGCTTTCATATGAAACCTGTCTGTCACGACTTGATTAGAAATTTAAATATTATTTGTGGATGGGAGTATGTGAGATCTCAGTCTGCAGAGCAAGCCCACTCCGCAGTCCTCCATCCTCCGTGTTGTGCTGTTGTTTAACTGTTAACTTGCGATGTTGTTTTTCCACACAGGACACCGTGGAAGAAGTGCTGTTTCTCTGGCGATGGTGAATATATAGTGGCAGGGTCAGCACGACAGCACGCCCTCTACATCTGGGAGAAGAGTATTGGAAACCTAGTGAAAATCCTCCATGGGACCAGAGGAGAGCTGCTCTTGGATGTAGCAGTAAGAAAACTGTCTGCTATTCCGATGTTTCTTGTTATTTTGAAAACTCGGCTTTCTTAATTCCATTTACCAATTAAGTTCCTCTTCTTTTCTCTTTCAAATAAATCTAGTGGCATCCTGTCCGACCGATCATAGCTTCTATTTCAAGCGGTGTTGTGTCAATATGGGCTCAGAATCAAGTGGTAAGCGTTTTTGATCATTTCCTTAAGGGGGTTCCCACTGCTCTCCATACTCGTAGACTGAATTATTGCATGTAGAAACCCTTTATTAAATCCCAATTCAACAAGCTCGGTAGGTTCACCTGTCTAACTTGAAATATGTTTGCCATCCTGTTGAATGTGAGGAGGGTGCTCGCACTTCAGTTGCTGAACTAGTCAAGCTTTGTGTTAATGACTTAAACATCATCACGGGGACGCTTTATGTGGAAATGGTGTCCTGAATGTGTCGTGTAAGTGCAGGCAATCTCTGCAAGCGAGCCAAAACTTAAGTGGCTAAACGTGAACATACAGCTTTGCTTTTAGGGGTAATTATTACATACATTGCAATATTTAAGGAATATTACAATGTCATATTTTCAGTAGGAGCTAACTTGCGCAGTTTCTAATTTGCCATGTGACTGTGAACCTGAATGAGGCTTGATTTTTGTGATCTTGCATGAGGGATTTTAATGCAGAATGAGATTGTAATTGCATGAGTCCTCAACTGCTGTTCCTTTGGATAAGGTAAAAATTGTTTTGAATTTGTGGTTTAGGAAAACTGGAGCGCCTTTGCGCCTGACTTCAAAGAGCTGGATGAAAATGTAGAATATGAAGAGAGAGAGTCAGAGTTTGACATTGAAGATGAAGATAAGAGTGAACCAGAACAGACAGGTACTGCATAAACTGTGTTTCTGTGTAGCAAATAGTTTGTAGTCTGAATACATGAGCGTGGTTAAAATTAAAACTAGTGGTCACAGTAGTATACATGGGCGTTAAGGGACAAAACAGGAGCGGAATAAATGAAGATGCATGAACTAGCACTGTTGATATGCTTCCTGCCAATTGACATGCAGCATTTTTTTTAGAAATGCTTCCCCTCTCCAATATATGTTTAAGCAAAAAGCGATAGCAAATAGACATATATCACACGGGCTTGCTCTCGACAGAAGCAGTGCTGAATTGGAATCATGAGCAGCACAGCCTGGCCACTTGGTGGTGCCAAAAAATTGTGTGCTGTGGAAGACTGTAGTTCAACTATGGAAAGAAATAAGGGTTGTTCCCAGCACACCACAGAGCTCTCCGCATGACCAGGCTTTGCAGCACTTCTCATAGTTAGATTAATTGTTGTTTAGCAGTTTTTAATACTCAGGTGTAACGTTGGCTTGTGCGAATTAAGCTTTGAAACAAACTTTATCTGATTAAGAACTATTTTAGTGAAAACAACAAAACATTTAGAAGATTTAAAATCTTCTATCTGGCTTTACTACTAGTGCTTTATAACAATAGATCTGTATTAGAACATAGGAAAAAAAAATAAAAACCTGACGGATTTAAGAGGGAATTCTTTAGGTTTGTTTTCTGCTTTAATTCTCATTTCTGCATGCTGAGACATTTAAGCACAGTCTCATTCTTTCCAAGTCATTTGGACTTTTCCTTACTGTCTTTAATTCTTCTGTTTTTCCCTGATTCTCAGGTGCTGATGCTGCAGAAGATGAAGAAGTGGATGTAACGAGTGTGGATCCCATTGCTGCCTTCTGTAGCAGGTGAACGAGTAATTGTTTTGTTTAAAGTATGAATACAAAATGTATCACTAAGATTCTCTGTATAATGTTATAATAACCGCTAATTTTAAACGAAAGCAATTTTTTTTTTCCTTCACAGCGATGAAGAACTGGAGGACTCCAAGGCTCTGCTTTACTTACCCATTGCTCCTGAAGTTGAAGATCCAGAAGAAAACCCCTACGGACCTCCACCAGACGCGGTTCAGAGCTCTTTAACTGATGAGGGAATAGGTTCTGAGAAGAAGAGGCAGTCCTCCTCTGATGGACCTCAGGCACCAAAGAAGAAGCCCAAAACCACCAACATTGAACTACAAGGAGTACCTAATGATGGTGCGTAGAAGCTGCCGTTGTTTTATTGCCTAGTCTGTATCTGAGCTGGTCTGAAGACCAGAAGTCCAGAAGATCACTCCTTAATTTTCTCCTTCCTGTGAAGTCACTTCTTACAGCAGCTATGAGTGGTCACCAACTGCAAATTTTGCTGGCATTTTGCAAACTGGGAATGAGTAAAGGCATGCTGAAACTGTAATTTTTAGCGTTGTGTGTGCTGATAGAAGCATCCCAAGAGAGAACTCCCTTTGGTAACCCATTGTCTCTCCACAGAAGTCCATCCGCTGCTGGGTGTGAAGGGAGATGGTAAATCCAAGAAGAAGCAAGCAGGCAGGCCTAAAGGATCAAAAGGTAAAGACAAAGATTCTCCATTTAAACCGAAACTCTACAAAGGGGACAGAGGTGCTTTACCTCTGGAAGGAGCAGCGAAGGGTAAAGTGCAGGCGGAGCTGGGACAGCCTTTGACAGGTAAGGAGAACCCAGCGTGAGCGTCGTTGGCTTGCTTGGTGGCCTTGCTTTGTACAGACCCTGACTTAATATAGCCGTAGCATTTTATCTTCCCGATGGCACTTGCTCACTAAACGTTTAGCTGCTGTCAAGGATAGGTAAAATTCTACATTTTTTTAAGTGGAAGTGCTTTCAGTATTTTTAATAAAACTGATATGCGTGCCTGTGTTGTTGCATGTAAAGAGCATGTAGGGTTTTTAATAGAGACTGAGCGCTATTTCAAAAGCAAAATTTCTTTCAACGACTTTAATCTTTTCAATAACTTCTATCAACTCTTACATAAACAGTAATAACGTTTGGTTTTGCTGGGTTGATTTTGAGGGGGGAAAAATGTAAATAGTGAAGGATTCTGAAGCTTAAGTTGGCATTTTGTGCCATCAATACAAGACAGAGTGATGAAGAAAAGTTCTGTAAGCAGAACTAGGAAATGGAGCCGTTTGATAAACGAACCCTGAGATAAAATTCAGGAGCTGAATTTTCTATTCCGAGCTATACAGCAGCCTCAGTTAAATTCCAGAAAGTACCGTTGCTGTAAATGAGGATAGATTTTGGTGGACTGTTCTCTTTTTTTCTTTTTGGTCATATTTTGTTGGTTGTGTCCTAAAACAGGACTGTGGCAGTCACTTTTGTTGGGACCCAGACTTAGTCTCACAGAGAGACTAAGTGTTTCCCATCTGTCTCATTGGCTACTTCAGCTTCTGATTTGGGAGAAGTTCATTCAAGTGTAGTAAAGAAAGCACACGTTTGGATTCAGTGATGTAGACTCCATTATTTTTACAGCTTGTAATGAAGGAACTCAGGGTTGATACATAAACGGTTCCAAAGACACAGTGTAATTGATGTATCAAATTTTGCGTTTCCTTGAACTCAGCAGCTGCTGCTGTGGATTTTAGGCTGTACAGAAGTGATTTGATTTTCCCCCCCCTTCCTTCCCTCACTGCTGGTCCTGTGCTACCCACCTTGCTCCTTGTCCTTCCTGCTCAGCTCCTGGTATGTTGCTTGTACTCGTACTGATAACCGCTGTTTGCAGAAAAAGGGAATGTGATAAAAGAAACTTAGTCTATACATGGAAAAACGTGGTGGATGTTTTCTGGGCTTCCAGTTAATCCTTTCACATTGCACCTTGCAAAATCCAGAGATTAAACAGAGAGCCAAGAATATCCTTAGCCCTTGTTTATACCCTGGGAGGTATTAAGTAGCTTCTAGTGTCAGATTTACCGGACAGGGTGATTCTCTTTTGACTCCTCAAGTCATTAGGAGGCATCCAGTATGTTTTAAAGTGTGATAGTAAGGAATTGTCTGGATTGTGTGGATCCTCGGATGTTTTTGCTGGCATCTGTTACGCATCCTGATGGCTCTGTTGTGCCGTGCTGGATGGACAAGATCGGTTTGAAGACCAAATGAGTATAACCGTTCGTTTCATCAGCAGGCCTGTTGATTGCTTTCTTTTATCACGCTGCTAATTAACATGACTGTATGCAAAAGGATATAAATGAGAGAGAGTCGTGCACTGGAATGATCTACACGTGTAGACAGACCTCAGGGTACTTTTCTTCCTGCAGCTTGCGATCGCCATTGCATCAGTCTGTTCTGAGAGCTGGAAAAATACTACTCCCGTTTCCTCTAACACATTTCAAATGAAGCAACGTTCTAGGCAGGCTCCTTCCTTGTTTTTTTTACACATCCTTGCAAAGCAGTATTTGGGAGGATTTTTGTGTGGTTTTGCTTGTAATGCTCCCGTGCAGTTGTTATAATCTGATCTGCTATTAAAGACAACAGTGGAGTTTTACAGGCTACTGCTGCTGAGCTTGGGATGTGCATACCTGCGCCAGTACAGTTAGCTTTGGGTCTTGGACACTGTAAAACGGAAATTTTCTTTTCTTACGAACAAATGGGTTTAGACCCAAGTTCCCTACTTACTTGACCATCTATTGGAGATGGTAGAGCTTTCTAAAATTTACTTTTAGTCTTTATTGCCTGTAAGCACTTTAAGGTATTTTTCCATGGTGGTGTTCTTTAGCTTGATTGAGCTATAGGCAAATAAATAATATCGCTATAATGGACTTCTGTCCATTAGGACCTGTTATTACGCTCCCTTCTACGGTCCTGTTGACTTAAGAGGATCTAATAGATCCGTGCAGTAGATCTCGGGACGCGGTGTTGGAAGTGTCTATATGAGTCATGTTAGGAGAAGAACAGATTGTCCACTGAAAGAAACTGTCACTTGGATCTTTCCAAACTCACAGTAGTCTTTTAGTCCGTGAAGTTCATGTCTGTCTTCCTTTGTCCTCTTTACGGCTTGCACTTACAATTCCTATTTTGGGCAGCCAGTTTTTTCTTGGGGTTGTCGGTGTTCCACTATGTGCAAATAAACGCTTCCAAATTCAAATGGCCACCTGCTTGGGATCCTGACGCCAGACTGCCTTTTCTGTCTCTCGTGCATGAAGCTGTTAATTCTGCTAGTTCCTTGTGCTGGTGCTTTCTGAAGTAACTAATCAGTGGCTAAAACAGTCACAACAAGCCTTTCTCTGGAAACTGTTTGCTGATATGCCATAATACAGTGTCTTTCCGCAAGCTGCGTGGCCGGGACTCGGAGCTGCTGCAAGTGGGTCTGTGTCGCTGTGCTGCGCAGTCTGGCACTAAATGTCTTATTCTTAAAACTGCTATGTCAAACTCAGGTTGCAGTATAAACAAACTGAGAAGCTTGATCCATTTTATAGCCGTAGAATAAAATCTTACGGCAATCTGATTTAACCCAAACTTAGGTGGAACTTGTTGTTTTCAGTTGTGCTTTTGCTCTGAGATTTTGGGATTGATGAATCAAAAAAATTTTACACCAGGTAAGTTTGCTTGCAACTTTGTGGAGTTAAAAGCTCAGAGTTCCTTAGCCACCTTGCCCATGCCTGTGCACGTGATCTCAAATACAAATGCAGAAAAATACTCGAGATCTTAATTTGTCATAGGCAGTGTCTTGTTGATTATATTTCATTCTGAAAAGAATGGCTTTATCTAGAAAATCGTTCTCTCTCTTTTTTTTTTTTTTTTTTTTTTCCTGGAAATGCTACCATGTTTGGTGGTCTCTGGTTTCTGGTAACGTCTGTTTGAGTCTGATTACTTAATTTTCGCCTGTCTTTGATCTCTTTAGCAGGTGGTGCAATCTCAGAATTGTTATGAAGACACTCTTCTTTATCTTCCTGTATTCTTTCCTCTATTGGCACCATAATGTGGAAAATAAATTAAATGCTCGGTCAGAGTGGACTGACTAATACAGTAGACTGATTGATCATGGATTCAGGGAGTGACTTTTGTAAGAAGTGAATATGGAAGAGGAAACGGCCTTCATTCCTCCTTAACTGCCTCTTCATCGAACAGTGTAAGATGCTGACTCTCAGGTCATGCGATTTGCAAAGAGAATAACTGGACTGCCTTTGTGGTGACATCTATCGCTATTTCTAACGTGAGCTGGTACCCAACGCTCTGCCACTCCACAGCTTATCAGCCATTGTCTTTTAAATATTTTTTTTTTTGTTCCTGGATTGAAGAACACCCAAAGTGTGTATTTTTATTCCCGATGCCATATGACTGTGTATCCCGGAAACTTCCCTTTCTTTGCTGTTAATTTTCATTTCAGTGAGTTGTAAGTCCTTCTATGCCAGCTGCATTACCTTGCCAGCTTTTCTGTTAGCTCAGCGCGATGTCTTCTGTGCTGACGTGCTTAGCGAAACACTATTGCTGATGATGTGCCAGGTTTGATTTCATCTCGAGTGGCTAGCGATCTAACGTGAAGAATCAAGACGCCCTCTGAAGTCTGCAAAGAATGAATCTTCATATTGTGAAGTTTTTAGACATGAAGGATGACTCTGCTTATGGGAAAAGGAACAAGTGAAAGTAGCTCTAGATAAAATACTCGGTTTATGTGCTTTCTTCTAGCCTGTGATATGAAAAGCTGTGTTGGCAGTTTCTTTCTGTCCGTGCAAGTATTTTCATTCCGTCTCTTTCCTCTGAGGTGCCCTACCAGGGACCATTGGTTTCCTTCTTTGCTGGTAGGTACTGGCAGTTACAGAAAAAACAACCAATATTTCTCCAAACTGAAACGGTAGTTTTTCAGTTTGTTTTTTTTTTTCCCCCACTTCTGGATCGAGAATGGAAGAAAGATGAATGCTAACAGCTCATTCCCAGCCATGCTTTAACTTTTCATTTCTTAGAGACGGTTGTAATGTTTTCCTTGTGGGAATGGGAAGAGACACTTTCTCTATCCAACGCCTACAGCCTGACACCTCTCTGTACTAGACCAACCACCTGTTAAAAGAAAGTTTTCATTCCTAATACCCCTTGTTTTATAGACTTTTATAGTTCCTATGCAATTACTTTCAGTTTTTCCCCAGATGTAATAATTGAGATTATCACTACATATTTAAATTTTCAAAGTATCCTGCAGACATTAAAAACCAAGAAGAGGAGTCATAAAGAGATTTATTAATTTGCAGTCGGAAGTGTGCGGTAGTTGCATGAGATACAAGCATGGGAAGAGAGGAGACATTTTAAATCAGAAGGTTTTTTAAAACTGGTATTTTCATTTCCGGCTTTGGTACAGTGGCCTGCTTCATTTAATGAAATTCATTCCCATGCGTACAGTATTAGTTTTCTTTGTTCTTTTTGCTCGTAGGATGACTCGCATCTTTCCTGGAACACTGTTACGTCAAATCCACCCGTGTGTGGTGTCGCTGACCCCCCCAAGCTTTAAAGGATGCAGAGGCAATGGTTCTCTAGATGGTTTTAAAGCATATAATTTGCCACAGACTCCAGCCTTCATTTCTGTTAAAACTTGTCTGTACAGTGTATATGTCCTTGGTTTATTTTCTTCCATCTTCTATTTTATTTTTTGGTATCTGTAGTTTTGTACAATATTTGTCAGATACTGGCTTGATGGTAGTATACAGCAGTGATGTTAGTTTTTGTGTTTGTAAATAAAGAGGTATGTTTTATTTCCTAAAGTCAATGGGTAAGTTTTGGCTTTTCCATATTTCCGTGATTGTTTATATTGTGACGATGTTTAGGAATCCTACAATACAGCTCCCCTGCAAACACAAACATATTGCGCCTTCACCACAGCTGGTGCGGTGTTGGTTGGTTGGTTGGTTTTTTAGCGTGGCATTTAGTTGCTGGCCTCTTTTCAAGAGGCAGGAGTAAATCTGTAGTCTAATAAAACCCTGTACAGCTGAGCGCAGCCTAGGCGCTCTGAGACAGACGTGCGAGAGGGGAGCTGAACACAGAGCGTGCTGGGTGTGGAGTGCACCTCCGGGGAAACCGAATGTGGAACATATCTATACTAGATCTTCAGAAGTCTTCGTTTTAATAAATTAAGGATTGTTAGGAAGAGAAATATGGATATTCATGTAGCAGAAGACCTGTTGAAGAACACAGCAATCCAAATCCTTTCTGCAATCCATAATTCAGTTGCTGGTAAGGAGACACTGATTATTGAACTGGCTTGACCCCAGTTCGATTACACCATCAACAATAAGTAACTTTGATTTTTTTCCATGAAGAACTTTTTTAGTAGTGCGTTATTCTTTTGGGACGCTCGAGCACTAAATGACTTATTCTGGGTGTACGAGTGGCTTCTGTTTTTCAGACGCATCAGTTGAACGCGGAGATTTTGGCTCAGATCGCTCTTCGGAGTCGGTGGCTGTATGTGACGCAGAGCACGGAGCTCGGACTCGTAGCTCCTCTGAGTGATGCCGTGAGGCCAGGGCTGTTGAATCCCTTCTGATAGTGGGTGTCAGGAGCCTAATACGATGCTTTTATGCTGAGTACTCAGAGGACTCGCTTTGGCTTCAGACTTAGGGGAGTTCTGTGCTCTCCCTCGGAAGGTTTGGGGCCGCGTTCTGACCCGGGCGGCCGGACTGTGACATTGGCACCGCTCCCCGGGAACGCGGGCTCGCGGAGATGTGAGTGACTGTGCTGAGCCCCGAGTAGAGATGGATATCACCAGTGATAAAATACTGTTCAGCCTCCCTTCGATGTCAGTGCCAGCAGACTATCTAGAGGTTGAAATCATGTTTTTGTGATCTTGGCAGCTTGCAGAGTACTTTAGATTTTGGGATACGCATGCATAAGACAGAACTGTACAGGCGCTGCATAAGGAATTAGGATTTCCTTATGCTCAACAGCATTATTTTAAGGGTTCCAGTAATGATTACTTATATTGCTTTATAGTTTGGTGGGAAAATTCAACTGGAACAGTACTTCTTTACAGTGGAAATTCATCTAAAATAGTATGTAAAATCTTACAGAGAAGGGAGGACTTCATCTTTTTTAAAATTGTAAAATATATCCCAATCGCTGGAATATAGTGGATTAAAACATTCTGCTGCCATGTTACAAGAACTGGAATTCACGATTCACACTGACTGACGTAGTAACGTGTTGCATCTTCTTTAGCAGTGTTGTACAAGCCTGTTTGTTGGAGGATTTTTCCTAACGGAACGATTGTGTCTTGAAGATGATGCTGGTGGGATTTCAGAAGTGCTTAGTCTGAAGGCTTACAAAGAATGATTTGTGGGTTTGGGTTTTTTTGACTACTGAATTTGCACAGCTTTAGAGAGCAGTATGTCTGATGGATAACCCTGATATGAAGACCTTGGGGAACAGCCACGTCCTTGGGATATTACTTTGTGTTTTCTATCTACCCTTGGTAGTTGCCTTTGAAAAAGTCACCATCCCAGCAGAGCTGAAGTCGGCTGTAGCGAGAGTCGCAGTCAACGCCACATCCTGCAGCGTCACCTGTGGGCCGGGCTTCAAAGTGGAGGAGATGTGCGAGATCACGCCCGCCGGGGAGAGGAGGAACTGTACCGTGCGCCGGTCCGACTGCCTGACCAGCTGGGCTTGTGGCTTAATCCACTTCACCGTCCCTGTGGGCAAGCCCTTCCAGTTCAGCTGCCTGAACTCGGACGCAGTTGGCTTTGCTAACCGAACCTATAGCTATATGTGGAGGCTTGCCCAAGGCCTTATCACCACAAACGATGCACTGTTCAAACCGTTCCAAAACCCCGATTCTGTCATCAGATTTTCCCCTACCAGGGAGTCTGATGCAGGGACTTACCGATGTGACGTGCAGATGTTGAAGACATTCCGAGTCATCAAGAGGGCCTACTTTGGGGTCAGAGTGATCCAAAATGACTTAGTGGATCTGGACTTCCAAAAATTCTTGACGTGGGAACAGAAGCTAGCAGCAAACGAGGAGGAAGGAAACACAGAAGACAGCACCCATGAAGAAGTGCAAGAGCAGCAGCACTTTTGGCAAGGAGAATTGTTTTATGAATGCTTGATAGGAGTTGGAAGTGGAGTGGTAGGGGGTGTCTTGGTGAGCATGGCTCTCTACTTCTTGCAGAAGATTATGGGAAGGAGAGCTGCGGAGAAATGAACGGAGATTTAATACAATTGCTCGTCTCTGTCTCTTTATTAGTATTGATCCAGTATTTCAGGGCGATGTTTGTCACTTTTTTTTTTCTGGCTGACAGTTTATTACCAAATATTTTCTTAAGCTTCAGAGTCCAGAAAGTTAGTACAGGACTGTAGCACCAGGGCGTGAGTCTTAATGGAGCAGTGCAGACAGTAGCTCCAGATGGGGCACGGCAGTTTGCCTCCACTTTGTGTGAAAGGATGGGCTGGAATGGTCCAGGCAGGACTTAGAGGACACTGAGCCACAGAAACTGCCCACTGCTAACTACCTGGCCATGCTCCTCTAGCTGGCCTTTATTTTACCTCTAGGTGTTTGGGGTTTTTTTTATTTAGCTAATAACTTGCAATCCTGATTCCTGTCTTATTTCCTCGAATTTCTTCTGCTTTGCACAGAACTCTGTGGTGATGTGAGCTGACAGATCACAGTTTGGTAGATGGTGTTTCTCTAGCAAGAGGTTCAAAGAAGTAAGGATGCTTTTGAGGTGGGCATACAAACCAGGTTTCCTGGCTGTCTGGTGTCCTCTCCATCAGATCCAGGTGGGCCAGCCTCAGCAGCTGTGGGGCAGTGTGGGCAGGAGGGGTGGACCACCACTGCCTGCTTCTTCCAGGGAGATTTATCTCCCTCTGCTAGAGCCCAGAAAACCATAAAGTGTCTTCAGGCGGTAGCTTGGAGCTTGCACTATTTCCTTTGTAGTGTAGAATAGTGAAGCAGGGAGCATTGGGTAGCAGAAGCAAATCTTCAATTTGAGCACTGCTGCTTAGGAGCATAACTGGGTGTTTTTAATCATGAGTCAGAGCTGAGCTCATTCCTAAAATCTTTAAAGGGGGGGGGAAGGGAAGAGTTCAGTGGGCTTGTGGATCTTTCATTTTTCTTGGCGATTAATAAGTATAAAACATGCAGCAACTCAGTAGGGAGTATTGTTTCCCCCTTGGTAGCAGAATCCACAGAGGGACCTATTAAGTGCCTTCTCTTTCTACTTTGTCTCTTATTTTACAGTAAACAACTATATTTACTAAGTCTGGTTCCTTTTTCCATCTGTGAACTAAAGTACAGGAATGCATAGCACACCCAGTTCTGGGGAAAAGAATGATACGACTCTAATATTAAAGATTGAAGCATACTATTATTTTTTTTCTTTTCACCAGAACAACAACAAAAAAGCTTTAATATAGAAAGAGATAGATCTAGAAGTAAGTACCTTATTTGCAGAGTATCCTATATAAAAAAATCGGGCTGATATGTAGTGAGCCAAATCTTTGTGTACAGTGAAGTGGGTAATCAGTATACCAGGGCAGTGATCTGTGGACCCTGGGGCTGCCTAGCTGGATTTGAGTGGAGAAGCAAGCTTGTCGTCAGGCTTGAATTCTCAGTTTGTAGTTCTACCGAGTTCCCTGTTTCTGCGGGGAGACTTTAATGGGCACAATAACCAGCAGAAGTTTGGAAACGTTGGGGGAAACCATTCTGCAGTGAGAGAAGATGCCTTCGGGAACATGCACAGTTCCTTCCTGGTGCCTGGGGTGACCGTGCCTCTCTGGGAAGGGACAGGAGGGTTGCTGCACAGTTGTGACAGCAAGGGACTGTATGTCCTTCTTCCGTCTGGCGACCTGGTCCCGTGGGTCAGAAGCTCCTGGATGGTGATCCAGTTGTCCAAGATTTTCTTGCTTCTGTTCTTCATCAGTTTCCTCCGACTCAGCTCCACAATACCGAAGTTTCCGCTGTGCTCAGTGCTGGCTTTGTCTTCGCTCGGCTGTTCCCTCTGGCTCTGCAATGCTCTTCTCTGTTTCTGTTCCTTGGCTAGGAGCATGTGCTGCTTTCTCTGAGCCTTATTCCAGTATTTCCCAGTCTTTAGCTCGCTGAGGGCATCCTCGTCTGTGGTCAGTCTGCTTCATTCTGTGATTCTCAAGGCCCTGTCCTTTAGCGGCCAGTTCTTGTGTTGCTTCTCCAAGGACCACTTTCTCCTTTCGCATGCCAGCCTCCATCTGTTCCCGTTATCCCCTGCTCTGCCCTCTGGGCTTTCATTGCATTGCCTTGGTTTTGCTGACACTCTAGCTGGGTCGCTTAGACACCCTGCAGCAGCCTTTTCCTGCAGCAAGCTCACGTAGCTCCTGGAATGACCTGCGTGGTGAGGAATCGTACGCTCTTTTGAGCCGGCAGCGATGTGTGGTGGTGGGCATACGCCTATGGCCTGTGCTGATGGTTTGTCCTCGCTGACTTTATTTCCGTCCCAGCTCGCAGCACTCTGCAGGCAGAGTTCACCCCAGTGCTGCAGCCCTTTCTCTCTAGGGGTGCTGTTTGCATGGATCTGAAGGCACTTAGGGAGCCACTGGTCCTGTTCGCATTGCTTGCAGCCCCCCTCCTGACCCGTGAGGGGTTTCTTGTTCCCTGGAAATTGGGCTGTACTGGCTGCATCTGCTTTCCAGTTCTTGAAATCTGCGCTCCTCTGCGCTTACGCCACAGAAACTGGAATTGCTTAACTCATCATAGGTAGGGAAGTCGTCCCTAAGTAGTCCTCTCCGTGCAGGTGTGCTGGTAGAGAGATCTGCGCTGGGACCCTCCTGGCCGTGGGCTGGTTCTGCTCCTGCGTCAGGCCCTGAATTCTCACCTGGCTGAGTGCTGGTGTCGGTAAAGCCCAGGCTGCTGTCCCACTCGGGATGGAGAAACGCCTGCTTTTCTTCTTTGCCTTTACTGCCTTCTTTCTGCCTAAAACCAAACACCCACAAGCTGTTAGATATCTTTGGGGCTATTCTCCCTGGCTGAGCGTGAGTCATCTCTCTAAGCATCCTCCAGCCATATGCAACGGCAGGATTTCTCTCTTGCCTTAAGCTCTCCCTGCTACTGCTGTAAACAACCGGATACGTGGCCTTACCAAGCTCCCAGAGACGCGGGGGAGAGCCACAGGGATGGAGTGACAGCTGCTGAAACTCAACTCATCTTGATGAACAAGGGCTAATGCCTGAAAGAGCAGTATAGTGAGAGCAGGGAACGTTAAATCTGGTTTAGCAAACCTGATGATGTAAGGCTGAGGTGACCGCAAAAGATTTTCAGAAGGTATGGAGGCAAAATGGGATGGGATACCTTATAGTTCAACTCTCCTTCTGTGGCACAGGGTGCAAGAAGTGGGTAATTAGATTCATTATCGCTGTTGCAATCCTGTGGCAGCAAGTAATCAAAGAAAGCCCTGCAGAGAAACCAAACAGAAACACAGGTCCCTCCCCAGCCCCGCGAGAGGGGCTGGCTCTGTGCTTTGGCATGCTGAGGGCCGTATTTTTGTTACTGTCTGAAGGGCCAAACCAAAGAACCAGGGCTGGGCAGGAGCTCAATCAGCCTGTTTTAAGGTTAGCAGATGCCACTGATTAGAAATTCAGCTTCGAGACATGTTGGCTCACCTTGTGCTTCGCGTGCTCTGCTGTTGCTGCTTTCTAGGAGACATTTCTTTACCTTGAGCAACGCGTTGTACATACCCATCTAGGCAGGGATTTAAACCCAGTTTACTGCAGGGCTCTTCCTTGTGGCATTGCTCGTTCCCTGCTCCGAAGTCCATCTGGGTTGCAGCATCAGATGTTTGGGGAGGCTCGTGGGCAGACTTCTGTCTGTGCAGTTCCAGTGTAATCTGTTCCCCTGTGCTCTGGAGTATTTCTAGGACCTCCCGTAAGCTGGCTCTGGGGATCTCTTCTCCATTGACCTGGTTAGAAGGGGAGTGGATTGCAAAATAGTCCATTCATACTAATCTTATGTTTTCTTAATGCAGAATTCCTTCGCCTTCCGAAGAGCTCCCCTGTCCCTGAAGCCAGTAGCACTGCTACAGAATTAACTGCTCAGAGGCTCAGCAGTATCTCTCCAAGTTGGGGAGAGATCCATGTAGGTAGGGCTCTTAATCACGTCCTCATTCTGCTGCAGAGATGGGAGCTTAAATCCTATTTTTGTATCTCAAGTGTGCTTATAAGATTAGTATGAAAAAAAGTTACAGTAAACTCCATGTTTTGCATTGGTTTACTGTTAATCTGCCCTGTTGATACCTGCATTAGGTTAGCTGGCTTCTTTTATCTTAAAACTTATTTCTAATCAACTTGACTAAACCCACAGTGAGCCTCTTCTAAGCCGGGTGAAGCACTTTGACTCAGCCTTTTGCCCAGATTTAAGACCACAGTGAGCGAATTCTGCGTACAACGAGCCCCAGATTTCTGTCCTGCTCTTCTCACCCGGAGGAATTTCACCTCTTTCCACAGCCTGTAAAAAGCAGCAGCAGCAGCACCGTGCAGCGTGCGCCCGTGGTTCAGCCTCCTCGGGAGCCTGCTGCCGCCTGCCTGCATTCAGCTGGGCCAGATCTCTCCTCTCCACGGGTGTCTTTGTGGCAGGTGCCTGTAGCATACATTCCAGCGTGTGCAAAGAGCAGCCACCCTTTTTAATACATACAAACAAAAATACAATAGCTAATGAAAACCGAAGTAGGCACTTTCCACACACCTGATTTACAGAGCTCTTTTTTTGCCTACTGAACACGTAGAAATGGGCAATTGAACTTTGCAAATGAGAGATACCCATCACAGGAGAGAGGAGGCTGCGTGCTGCTGCGTGCTCTCCTGTCCGTTTTGCTGCATGGGACCAGGCCTCCTCCGGTCGCCTTTGGGGCAGGCTGTGGGGTCCCCTCTGTGCTGAAGGACTCTCTGAATAGCGGGAGCAGACCTACGCTGGGTTTGGGAGCTAATGGTTAAAATCAACAAAGAGAAGCTGTCCCATCTGGAAGAGCCTCTCTGCACTTTGTAATGTAAATGCAGGGGCTTGCATCCTGTGGGCAGCTGTGTTTTAGAAATGCAGAAAGATTACATGAAAGGTCCAGGACAATCCATTTTCTCACTGCTTAGCTGAGGTCAGAGTGGGAGCCGAAAGGGTCCTTCATCTTTTTATTGTGTCCTCCCTTTTTTTTTTCCCCGAGGGGAGCCAGATGCCTGGAGCAGGAAAGATTAATACTTTTTTTTTTTTAATTCTTAATTTAAGATGGAGGGCTGTGATGGACAGTGCGGCTCCAGCTCTCAGAAAGGATGGGACTGGGGCTCTCATTGGCATAGTTGCTGTTTGAAATGGCACTTTCCTTCTATGCTTTTTGAGTTTTGCAGCAACCTAAAGTGTGTTGGTTGGTGTTTGCAGTAGCAGGTCTGCTGGGGGACGGAGGAGAAGGAAGGGAGAGCAGTCTGAGCTGAGGGAAAGGAAGGTCACCAAAAGGGAATAGGGGAGGTCAGGGGTACGGGCAGGTCAGTGGAAGCAGCTGAAGCAAGGACCCTTCGAAACAGCATACTCTCCTCATCCCTGCATTTCTTTCTTTCTCCTCCTGTAATATGCATGCTTTCTTAGTCACTGTCCCTGTTCTTCTCAGGCTAAACTGCAGAAAAAAAGTGTCTTTCTGCTCTGAATTGGTAATATGGTGCCTAAACTTCTTTTTTCCCGCACTTGGCCAGTTTGTCTGCCTCGCCTGGAGGAGAGGATGGCAGGGACTGCATGCAAACCCTGCCTGCTACCTGTTCCCAGCTGGAGGGGAGTTTTGTGGTACAAACTTCTGCCTGCTGATGGTGCTAAGTATTAGGAAGCAATTAGTGTTGTACTTACTAAAGCCAGACAGATTGTGTGAGGGAGGAAGTCAATTTGCTAATGGCATTAGCACTTGGAAAGAAGGAGGTAATAACAGAATGGTGAGGCATAGGCAGCTGTTTAAATTGCTGTTAGCTACTGAAGCTTATCTAAATTGAATAACTAGATTGCCTGAACTGCTGGAACTTGAATGGCAGCAAAGAGGAAAACAAACCCCATCTGCTGTTTTTGCATGGAGATGGGGCTGTCTGACTCTTCCATCCTCTGCACCTTGGTCTGTGTTAATTCTTTTACTTGTTCCTGCAGTTGCTTGCAGCAGTTCAGTGATCTGCAGGGATACGCTGAACAGCGCAGCTCTCGGGCTGTTGGGTTCTTGTTCCCCCCTTTCCCACTCACTGCTGCTTTTCCTCTCCCTTTGGCTCATTTATTATCTCGTTCACTGCAGGCATTCCCTAAGCCTCACACAGGATAAAGGAATTAACTGGAAATGCGGTAATTTTCTTTAATGACCGCTGGTTTTGTAAAACATCTTTCCTAGGCAGCTATTTCAGAGCATTTTGCAGAATAGCGGCTCTGGTGCTGTGGAAGCAGCAGCTGGCGAACGCAGCAGCAATGCAGTGCCCACGGGCAGCGCTCGGGCTGCTTTGGGGGCTGGTTGCAGCACAGGCATTTGCATTCCTCCCACAGAGGTTTTTAGGAGGTAAAGAGTGAAATACTTTGATTATGGCTAAGAAGCGCATGTGAGTGCGTAACTACTGGCTGCGTAATGCACCTCCCTTCCCCAGGCCAGCGCCAGATCTCTTCTGCGCTGTGCTGGGAACCGCTTTGCCAATGAACATTTTCCAAGTCCCCGGAACGATCCTTTTGAAAACCAGGGAAATTCAGAGCTCGCTCTCCCCTTTCCTTCTGCTGGCTTTCTCCCAGCACACATTGCGTAGCTATCAATGTTTTGCCTATGTTCTTCCCTGCATTTTTTCTAGGAAACTGCAGCTTTTTGGCAGTCATTTCTGCCACAGAATACTGCATAAATATCTTCATTTATTGCCTACCTCTAGCGATGCTGGGTTAGACCTGTGGAACTCGGGTACAAAGCAGGGTGTTCAGCTAAAGCATGCTGAGTCCTGTGGGCTTAATTCATGCGTCATCTTAGGCTGAGCATAGAAAAGCAAATTCACTGTTGCAGCACTAATCCTAAGCAGGAGTGTTTTAGTTAACTCTAAATTAGTGTATGCTGAGTCAGATGTAGACCATAATGAGGTTTTTTTGTGCTTAGTTCTGATGATTGTTAGTTTGATGCCATGATTTCATTTAATCGGAACCTTTAGATCAGAGTTATTTAGCAGCATAGGAAATAACTCTTCCCTTTGCTTTGACTGTTTTGAATTTTTTTCTTCTTTAGCAAAACTTTTGTCTTTGGCTTTGGTGGGGATCAATAAATCAATATTATTGAAGAGCAACTGAGTGTCAGTAAAGGACAAATTCTTTTTAGGCAATAAAATACGGTTTTATGAGTTTTCAAATATTACATGCTGAGTTCTTTTGAAATTCTGGCTTTCGTGTTAGGTAGTAACTCCCCAAAATGATAAGACAGAAGCAAATAATAGCAGGATATGATTAAACAAAACCAACTGTAGCATGGATTTGCACAAAGCTTTTAAGGTTCTGTCCCTCCGTTGTCCCTGGCAGTGTAAGCATTGCTTTATTTTTCCTCCTGTCGTCCCCAGAAGTAAAAAGATTAACTGCTTACTTTCTGAGTAGGAATTTTATGAAGACGCTGGCTATGAAGCATCTTCAGAGTGGTAAGAACCTGTTGGCTTTAAAGATTACTCATAGAGGTAATTTACTTGTACCTTGATTTGGTCCCAAAAGGAGAGAGGAAAGATCATTTTCCAAGCAGTTCCTCTTTCCTGGAGCTTTCCTTATCGGTTTCCCGGGAAGGACGCAGGCCGGGCTGATGTTACAAGCCTAGGCGGACTCCTCTCTGCCCGTCTGCCCCAGGCTTCCGAGTTCATTCCGTCCCCTGCTCTTCTCTGTCCCTTACATTTCAAAAAGCTGCTCCTGTTTCTCTTTCCGGGGCAGAGGGGTCTTCCCTTAACCCATCACCAATCCCAGGCTGGTTTGCCTTAACTTGGGTGCTCTTTGTGGAAACTGCCTGTTTCTTCCTGAAGCTTTTTCATTTCCAAGGAAGGTCTGCTTTTATTTTGTCTCTACATCTCTTTTGTGAGAGGAGGGCTGGACGGGTGTAAAGCCTTTTCTTGCCCATTCTGTATTTCAAGTGAAGTGACAGTTGTTTGGAAAGCGATGAAGGAAGCCTCCCGGGAGTGTCCAGGCTGGGGACTCGGCGAGCGGCGCCGTGTAGGCAGCGAACGTGAGACCCAGCAATGTAAGACCCAGAAACAAGAAATCCTTTAAAATGCCCGTGGGGAGATAATGAGGAGGATGTTTTCTCAGGTGGGATGCAAACCATTAGCTCTGGGGTAGATTCCTTTTAATTCTTAAAGTGTTTTGATACCAATTTTAAGGGATTTGCTTGAACTGTCTTTTTCTGTGACTTTAAACAAAGGAGCAGTAAAGCAATTCAGCCACCCTCCCCCACCAGGAAAAACCCCCAACAACTCATACGAATTTCAACCTCATGTGGAAATGCTTTAGGTTTCACGGAAAGGTATCTATTTCCCCTTGATATTTATGTGTAGAAAATCACCGCTGTTGGGACCAGGCCTGGCAAAATATCACAGCAAGGGCTGTACTCACAGTGGCTGCAGCCTTAACGCCTGAAACCTGTGCAGGAGCCTTTGCTGGGAACACACTGACGCTCCTGGATAAACCATTTTTAGTTCTTAAATGCAGCTGAGCTCTCGTGGGGTTGGCGTGATGAGCTGGTGCTGGCTGGCTGGGACTGACGGGCAGCAGTGATGCCTCACAGCATCCTTCCCCCAGTGTCCGTGCGGTGCGGCTGGCCGTGCTCTCTCCACAGGGCTGTGCTTGCGTTTCCAGTAGGACCCGCCTGTTTGCCAGCGACGATACATTTGTCTCCTTGATTTATATCATGTGCAGCGGCATTTAATGACGGCTCTTGAGAAAGCAGGAGTGCCCTTGTGGGGGATGAACTGGGGAGGGATTCATCTCAGTCTTGGCCGCTCCCTGCTGGTTTCTTTAATGATGCTGCCCTCAGCTTTACAAAGCCCCATGGCGGTGTAAATCCCTGAGCTAATTATGGCCTTGGTGATGAGCGGCCTTGCCTGCAGCTCTGCAGAGCATGGGGCAGAGGGGCAGGAGCCTGGCTGTGGTCTGAGCACAGCTCAGCCCGGCCTCCTGGGGCCCTTTGCCATCGGCACCCGGAGGCCAGGAGCTGGGCGGTGTTATATGGCAACCAAATACACTTGTCCCCTCAACCTGTGGGTGGCTGTAGCTCCTGGGAAGGGAAGGAGCCGCTGCCCTGCTGCTGCCAGGGCAGTGCTGCCCTCCATCCTTCCCTCTGTCCTTAGGGGCTCGGAGGGGGCCTTGGGAGCACATCGTGCTGCAGCCCGTGCCTGCGTCCCCCTGTGCACCCCATGTCAAGCGTGGTGTTTCTATTAGGGGCTACATAAAAGCACACGCATCCAGGATGGGCTGAGGGAAAGAGTTTGGGTGAGATTCCCCACAACCTGGTACTGCTGAGCCCAGTTTCTCGTCTGTCTGCTCTCCAGCCTGACTGCGTCTGGCTTCAGCTTAACTCCAGTGGGGACCCTCAGGCCTGTACCACATGCAGTTGCTCTAGCTGATCTCTTGACACCCTTCCCAAAGGTAGAAGGAAGCCAGTACATTTTTTTTTTTTAAGGCCAGAAGGAATGACTGTGATGAATTGATCTGACATCACATAGATGAGGTGATTTCATGCAGCGCTTCCTGCAGTGAAGGAAATTATTTTCTGTAATGTAAGTGAACCTTTGCAAGACTGCTGGCTTGTGGCTGATCTAGTGGATATCTTTCCTGGAAGACTTCCAGTCTTGGCTTAAAGGCTGTGATTGATGAAGAAGCTTTTTGGCAAGCTATTCCAACAATCAGTTACCCTTTCTGCTAATAAGGTGCATGAATTTTTTGACTTTGAGTTTTCTAGCGTTACTTCCTAGCCATGGGAATACCAGCCAGAGGGAGCACATTAGGTGAACATCTCTAACCAGACCCTCAACACCTGCAGCTCCTTGCTCCATGGACAGTTTCTCCTCTTTTGGTTAGTTATCACTGTCATGGGATAGGATTTGAGTTTACTATATCTTAATTGACCACACTTTTGCTGAGGGGCCCAGCTCCCCGCGGATGGGGTCTCACTGGGCTCCTTGGTTGTATTAGTACACGCAATTGGCAATCAGGAAAAATGCAGTCCTGGGCCGGGGGACCCCTGAGCAAGCGAGGTGCTAATTGCGTTTAAAGCTGGACAGAAGCACTTCAGGCTCCAGTAGTTGTCTAAAGTCTCTGAAGATCTTTATTTATGAACTGCGTGCTACTGTAGCCAACAAATAACCATAATTACAGTAAGTACAGTATCCTTACAATGTTTCCCATTTGGTTTTCTTAAAAAAATAGCGTACAACAAAGTTACCGAGAAGAAAACTGCCCGGTTTATGTGTAGTGAAGCTGGATTAAAATATTCACAGCGGAGGGTTTCTATGGATGGGGGATAGCTTTGCAGGTTTAGAGCAGGTGGGATTTAGACCCCCCAGGCATTAGCTGAACGCGATGCCTGCGTTATCCAGCTGATTCCTTGTGCAAAGATAGGAGTGTCTCCCATTCAGGGCACAGCGCTTAATCTGTCCCGCTGCAAATACGAGCTGTTCCTGATTTAAACTCACATAGCTGAGTGCTGACAGACAACCTGAAACCAGAAGCGCCATCTCCAGTTTGCAAGTTCAATAGTATCAGGTAGAAGATTATTTTATGTTAAATATGAATACATCAGAACTGTAAAGCTCCTCTCATTTGGGAGTCTCAAAACATTTCACCCTTGTTGCATACTCCTTACAGCACCCTTGTCAGGTCGGTTTTTACTACTGACAAGTAAGATGGACCCTGTGAAATCAGATTACTTTCCTTAACGAGCCATTACAGTGCTGAGAACAAAACCCAGGGCACTTAACTCATTCCCTGGAAGTTAATCTCTAAAGCAAATGCTCAGAGCAATTAAATGTCGGGGATTCTTAAGGGGACAGGAAATTGATTTGCGACTTCACGCAATAGTGCAAAGCCAGTAAACTCTGCTAAGGTGTTGCAATCTGAGTTTTCTCCCCGGGATGTGGACACCTTTCCTTTCAACCTCTCTGCTGTATTTTAGGAAGCTCTAACTGGCTTTACAGTAGGCTTCTTCCACATCTTTTTCTCCTGTTGGTGGCTCTGGCTAGGCTTTATATGTGATTTTTTTATAGCCTGGATAAAGTTTAACTAGGTACAAATGCTGCATTTGCACGTGCAAATCCTTTTCTGTGGGTCCCCTAACCCCCGATAAATAAAATGGCAGAACGGGCTGCCTAAGACAAGGCAGTCTTTGTCTTAACGTGGCTTGTGTCTGTGTACAAAAACTGAGCTGTCTTGCCTGGAGCAGGGTTTAGCCTGTAACCGCCTGGGCCTGACCTTGGCCTTTCTCACCTACCAGTCTTGCAAGTGGAAAATCTTTTCTGTCCCACTCCCTCCCCAGCGTGCCCTGTCCTTCACCCGAGGGGCCTCCCTGTGCTTACCTTTGGGGTTTCCTAACCTGCCACTCTCTTCTGCTCTGCAGTTTTGCAGTATCAACAAATTCCCCCAAAATTAAAAAAAAAATTCTGTGGGGGAGACGCTGCCTGTTGACCATGTGCGTTTTTCAGAGTTTCTTTATGCTAATGCTCAGGAAACACCGATGTCGGCTGAGCTGGGGCTGGCCGAGCGAGGTAAGGACTAGTTGGCAGAGAGCGCACAGGGACAAGGCCAGGTTTGCCACCAAGGACTCGGGCAGTGACGGATCAGCCCGGCTGGAGCCCGTGCTGCCGCGGGTACGCCGCTCTCGATGCCCGAGCTGGGCAGGTTGAGTCAGGTCCGATACCCTACGGGAGCTGCCGTCACGCCTTTGACAGCAGTGCCGGTGCACGGATACTTTCAAGCTGCAAAGAACTTGCAAATACACAATGACCTGCTTGTGCCTCGCTTTTCGGGAAGGGAAACTGAGGCAGCGAGTGGTGAAATAATTGCTTGGAGCCATAGATGGAGTCAGTGTCAGAACTGGGATTAGAGCAAGTGCTTGTAAGGCCGCTGTGGTTGTCACTAGCTCATACCTCTTTGCTTCTATGTTTAATCCTTAAAACGTTGCAAAAGCTCAGCAGTGTTTTGATTTAAAATGCATACTGATGAAACTGTATGTAGTGATGATTTACCTTTTCAAAAAAAGAGGCACAGCTTGAATGCAAATTGAAGACATTTAACTTTCAAGGGGATCTACTTGTCACTCGAAGGCTTTAGAAAATACTGTCCCATCAGTTTTAAAAATTAGAATATATTCAGCCCATTTGCAATGCAGAGCAGTGCTAACTGGAGCATTTGAAATCCAACTCATGTAGTTTTTTACTTCTTATATAAAATGTGCCTGTGATCTAGTTTAACAAAGTAATGTACGGAAAATGTATTAACCTTCCAGGGAAATGTTGCAGGTGGCTGCTATTTAAAACCCAGTGTCATTGCAGCATCTAGATACTGTTTTAACCATGCAATAAAGCATCTCGCTTTCCAACACTGTGAAGTTCAATAAAACAGAGAGAGCCCCTAGTGTTGCCAGACACATTTGGAAGCATCTGTTGAGACCAAGTTTCTGCAAGAGACGTTGCATAGCCTGCGTGGTCACACCCAGCCCTTGAATTTCGCCGGAGTGCCTTGCTTTGCTTTGCTCACTTTGTGAGAGCTCATCCAATATGTGGTCCATCAAAGCACGTTCTTCTGCCCTGGAGGTGTCTAATGTGCACCTCTTGAAGGGAATTAGCTGTGTCCATGGGCACGCAGGCAGAGCGGCCCCTTCGGAGAGCCGCTGTTTTGGCTGCCCGGGATGGGACTGGTGATGCACGATGGGGCGAACGCCGCTGGCCTCGCGCAGAGCCCGTGCCCGAAACCAGTCTGAACCCCGTGGCTGCAGCTGGGCTGTGCACCGAAGCAGCGCTCTCCTGCTCAGCAGTTCCTCCTCAGGAGTGCAGCAGGCTTCTTCAGTACGAGGGCTTTCTGTTCTGGTCCCCCCTGCAGAGCGCTGCCTGCTCCGCAGGATTGGACCCGGGGTGCCTCCAGCGTCCGCGTCTCCGTTTTGTGGAGGCTCTGGGCACGTCCTTTAACCTTGCTGCTTTTGTTTGGGCCTCTCCTGAGTCGGGCCATGCTTCTGCAGGACGGCGGTGGGCATCGTCCAGCAGTGCTCTGAAGCTCCATAGCTCCAGTTAGTTTATGCCTCCTAAATATTGTCATTATGGCTACAGCTAGTTCTGCGTAGCGATCAGATGATTGTTGCCCAAGCCCTAATTTGCTTTGGTTTTGAGCTAACACTGAATTCGTAATTTTCCTTTCATCCCATCTTTTGTGGGAGAAAGGTTGAAGGCCCAGCACGATGGAGGTGATAACAAAAATGCTGAATTAACAACATAAAATATTTTGCCAAAGAAAGCTTCCAAACATCAATAAAAATATTTTCAAATCTTCAAGAACATAAATCATACAAAAATATAATTTATAGTTAGCTGTTGTCCTTCTGACCGAAGCGGTTGGACCTGCTAGAGGGACCGGGGGTGATTCCTGGAGAGCTGCGGAGGGACGCGGGCGGCTCAGGACGGGCTCCGGGGGCGGCGGTTCCCTGCCTCCGTCTGCCGCGTGCCAGTGGGCGCTCATCTTCTTTTTACCGCTTTATCCCAGGGGTTATTTGTAATGGAAACAGTGAGGTACCCTTTGGTTTTGCTGCAGCTGTGCTCTAAGTGTTTAGACTCTTTCATTAAGTTTATTTTTCTTTGCCTGTTTCTTAGATCGTTTCTCTTGTTTGCTAAACACGTAGGAGCCCTTCTTCCTCAGCCCGGAGCCTTGCTGTTTGCGTTGCACGGTGTGAACCTACTGGTGCATTTACCTGCTTGCTTCCAAGGGTAGGCCTGATGCTAAAAAAATTCTGATGGGATACTATGGATATATACCATAGGCATAACTCTGGGAGGCCAGGGGTTTATGCGTGTGATCTCTCAAATGCTCACTAAGGCCTAGGACACAGTAGTTTTAAAATTATTAGCAAGGGCAAGGAATCGGCATCTAGTGTAGAAACTGCATGTCAGTGCCTTGCTATTGCGCGGTCCTGCAAGCGTAGCCCTTCGTCAGGTAATTCGGGAACTGAGGTTGCTCAGGCCAGCGGTATGGTCCGCTGGGAAGGAGAAAGGTACAGGCAGGTAGAGGGCCCTAAAAGCGTGCTTGGGATCTAACCAGCAAGCAGTGTTGTGCTGGTTTTGGCTGGGATGGAGTCAATCAGCTTCTCGCTAGCTTTGGTTAATTGCTTTACCAGGAGACAGAGATTTTAATATGCAACATCTATTCCCAACCATTTTAGTTAATGGCGCACCTCAACATCCCTGTACTTCTTTGGGTTATCCACCCTCCCGTTTGCATGAGCTGTATGAGCCTTGGACCTGAAAACCAGGCTGACTTACTGGTTGGATCTCAATCTTGCAGTCCCAAGTTGCGACTGGCATTTTGGCTGGAGGGAACCGTTTGTGTTGGGTGATGAATCTGAGTCCAGATTTTCCTTGTTGCCCCAGTGATGGCTTCCTTGAGTCTCCAGTTCTTGGTTAAATTCTGTAGAATTCCTTTTTCTTCCTCCTTTAAGGCCCTCTCTCTATTGAAATTGGATACGTTGACGTCTCCATTATTAGGCAGAACTGCCTCTCCAGATTAGTGGATGCTAGAAAAGTATCTCCTTTTCGCTTACCCCTTCTCCTCCCCAAAGAAAAAGGAAAGAAGCAAACGCTGTAACAAAAACACCCCAAAAGCATGTGGGATATGGATAACATTGAATGTTGCGCCTCACAGCATAACAGTTGATACAAACAATAGGCTGGGGTTGCAAGTTAACACCAGTGTCGTAAAAAAGCTTTTCACAATCTAAACTCTGTGTTCACCCATCTTCAGGGTGGGGCAGAGATCAATCTCTGTGGCTTTATCTCCTTGGGCTGGTAGCTGCAGGATTTGGCTCATATTATGGGGGGAAACCAAAAATTCCTGTCCCATAATTTGTTAGAGATGGCTGTGACTGGGATTGGTATGGAACATACTGATCGCTGTGAAATCCTCAGTCCCCGTCCTCCCCTTACCCCCCCCCCAAAATTCACTGTACATATTTAAAAAAAAAAAAAGTCAAGTTTAGCAGTCTGGTTATTTTAGTACATGGCTTCATAAGGCAGAAAACCTACTGGGTACAGTGTGTGGGGCAGTTGGCTGTCAGAATTCATGTAGAATTCTTCTTTGTTTTACTCATTTCTTTAAAAAATTTTTAATCGGTTAAAGACCCATGTCTTGTATGAAAGCTTATATTCTTCCAAAACAAACAAACAAAAAAAAGCTGTTCCTTCCTTCCTTAAAACAATGTTGTCAAATCCTTTCTCTGTAATGCTGCTGTCGTACAAACTTGAAGTTGCAGCAGCCAAGCGTTCAGTAGTTCCCCACTGGCTTGGGAGGAAGCGTGTGCGGGAGTCCTCTGCTGCGCTGGCCATCGTCAGAGCTCCAGGTAGCTGATCAGGGCCACCATTACTAGAGAGTTAGTTGTGATAATGACAGCGTGTGGCACTGGCCTCGTCACAGAGTCTTCCACCATCATACTTGTCCCTGAAAGAAAGGGAACAGGGAAGGAGCAACCGTCTCGTTGCACAGACATGACCCCATGTCTTGTGCAAAGTGTCAGGAAGGTTGGTAAAATGTTAATTCTGGGGTTCTGCGTGCTCGTTGCATTTATCTCTGATGAACCTCCTAGGATTTGAAACAAGAATTTGGAGGTGGGCCCTGAGTACTTACACCCTGAATCAAGGGAACCTGCTGGAGTTGGTGTTGAGGCCCCACAAACAGTGTCAGGATTTCACTCTTAGTGAATGTAAGTTGGGCTTGCGAGGGGCCTCAAGAGCTTTAGCTTCAAATAAAATAAAGCTGGGTTCAGACTAGACTGAAAGGTTGCTCGGAGTCTGGGGAAAGGCTGGCTGGGGAGGGCTGGAGAGGAATACGTCAGAAGATCCTTTGAGTGAAGGGCACAAGGGAGCCAAAGACCAATTCCAGAGATTCAGCCTAAAACACTGGGGTAGGATGTTCCCCCACGTTCCTGGAAGGGAGAGTGGGATTTTAAAACATAATAGCATTTATTGCTAATATGCCATGCTACGGCCAGGTAGGGGAGGAGGTATGACGAAGTCATTTACTCATCAAAGAACAGTGGTAGCAAACGACAGGCAAGTAGTCCTGCAAATTAACTCCTCTCTCTGAGTTTCCCAGTGGTCTGTGAAGCACCCTGTAAATGAGCCTTTGTGGATGTAGTCAGGGAGCGCACGTACCACTGTTTCGGAGGATGTGAACTTCTGCTGGGATTCCATCTCCCCCAGGGCCCGTCACCCTGATCTGTACAAAGGCATGAGTGAAGTCCTCGGGGACGGGGATGTCGATCCGGCTCTTGCTGGCCAGGTACAGTGTGGGAGCAGAGTGGGAATCCTGCCTGTAAAGCATCTGTTGGAAGAGGCAAGTTTGAGTTTACGTTCGCTGTGATTTCCTTAGGGTCACTTGTAAGAGAAGGCCAGCTACGTGCTGCCCGTACCTTGTACCCCGTAACTGCAGACTCATCTGCCTTCGCCACCACTGGGTCCCATTTGATGCTGACTGTAGACCCAGAAAAAGTCCAGGAGATGTTGCCAGGTGGCCTCTTCGGTGCTAAGAGAGAGAAAACAAGACAGAGATTCAGTTAGTCAGGGACTGATGAGAAGGCTGTGCTGGTTACAACCGTCTCCTGAGGCTCGACGACGGGGCTGATGGCACCACTGTGGGTGGTTTAAAGGGAAGTAGCCCAGCAAACATTACTCTGAGCACGGATATTCTAGGTAAGTGACACGCAGACCACAAGACTGATGTGAGGAAATTCAGGGATCTGTGTTATGGACTACTTAAAAT
This sequence comes from Nipponia nippon, assembly GCF_047370975.1. Classification (NCBI taxonomy): domain Eukaryota; kingdom Metazoa; phylum Chordata; class Aves; order Pelecaniformes; family Threskiornithidae; genus Nipponia; species Nipponia nippon. The sequence goes on from NW_028262342.1 coordinate 5,646,581, forward strand.
GGCATTAGAGCACCAAGATAAAAAAGCTCATCAGTTAGCTGCTCACTGGGGATCCTCTGGGGGAAGCAGCAGCCCCGGGGTGTACACTGTGCAAAACGGAGGCGGTCAGGGCTCACTCACGTGGCTTTGTCGTCGTGACGTTGGTAGAGGGACTCGGGGGGCCAGTTCCAGCCCGGTTGTAAGCTCTGACTGACACATGGTATTTCGTGTTGGGGTTTAGGCCTGTTACATGCGCCGACGTGACCAGCCCCGCTGTTCTCACTCTGTCGGCTGCCTCCTCTTTATCACCGTCCTTCCAGTACCGGATCTGAACAGAAAAGGGTATGATGGGTTTAGTAAGGATAGAGGCATCTGCAAATACCAGGCTTAGTCCATCCACAGCCAGCGCTGGAGACCCTTTGGTATTTGTTTCTATGCATTTTGCTTAGTACGTGCCCAGGAATAAGGTTGCAGCCTGTGTGAAAAGGCAAGCAGAAAAAAAAAGGATGTTTCTTCCTTACTAATCTCTCTTGCGAGCAGTAGTACTGGCCCCGTTAGAGCCTCGTGCTGTCCATTAATCATCCTCCATCTTTGGAAACAAAATGCTCTTTCCTTTCAGCTGACTTAGCCTGGGGGAATTTTCTTTGCTGAGCTCTCTGATCTCAGTGTCTCTCATTCCCATGGCTCGTACCTCGTAGCCCAAAAGCACTCCAGTCATGTCTCCCTGCTCAACCGGCTCCCAGGACACTTCCATTTCTGAGGACAGAACTGCCTTGGCCATAACTCTGAAAGGAGCCACTTTTGGTTCTGAAAAAGAGAACAAAAGGGAATAAAATCCTTTTCCTTGCTCTGGGCAGCATAATTGCCACACTGAAACGAAGGGCTCTCCTGCAGCACCGTTACCGTGCAGGCAGACAGCTGGTATTATGTGTGCAGAGCAAAGCAAGGGGAAGGGATTTAGGGACTTGGTAGGACAAGCAGGGCCACAGCTGTGTGCTGCGAGGATCTGTGTCTGCTCTGAAGCTCTGGGTGTACAGTCACGGCTGGGCTTAGGGAAATGTCTATCTGTGTGTTTGAAGTAGAAGATAAATGTTATGCTGAAATCACTGTCAGCTGCTCTTTGACTAAAAGAAACCTCTCCTATCGTTGAGCTCCCAGGCAGACACAGCTCTGCAGGGAGCTGGCTGAGGATGCATTGGTTGGTTGGACCATGGTGAATTCAGAGCCGCCGCAGTCCCCCTTTACCTTCTTCGGCAGAGTACACGATGGCAGTGAGGCTCTCCGGTCCCTCTCCCTTCCTGTTGTAGGCTTTGATCTTCACTTCGAAGGGGGTGTAGGGACCGATGCTCTCGTTGCGGTAGACGTAGTGCAGCGATTCTGCGTGCGGCACCCTTGCTGTCAGCCACCCCTGGGTGCCTTTCTTGCGAAACGACAAGATGTAGCCAAAGCCATCCCCATTCTGATAGTCCCGCAGCGTTGGCTGTGAGGCGGGCAGAAAGAGAGAGGAGCTTTGGCCAGTTCAAACGAGCAAGACTTTGGACTAAGCACAGTGTTTGGCTCAACCACATAGGAAAATTGTAATCGTAGCACTCATTTCCCAAAAGAAATGGCATGTGCTCCTCCCCCTGGCCCTCTCCCAGCATCCACAGCTGGTGCCGTGCTGCTGACTTACCGTCCAGTTGATGATCAGCTCGTTGGGAGCCCCTCCGCCTCCGCTGAGCCCAGATGGTGCCACAGTAGGTGCTGTCGGGTCCCCGAACAAAAGCATACAGTGCAGGTTGGGTTAAGGAAGCAATAGTGATGAAGATGAGCACAGACACCGCATGGCCTGGGAGCAGCCAGGCTTTGACAGCTCATATGAAAGTGATTGTCTCTATATTTTCAGCCGTGAATATTTCAGATGCTTGTGAAAATCAGGCCTAGAATACTGGCTAGCGCCTGATGAGCTTATTTGGAGGCAGCATGTCTCCGACATGCACAAGAATCAAGCTCAAAAGCAGGGATATGGGGGAGAACTTTTATTAGAAAGGAGTTAATATGCATTTGGTATGTTGAGAGCAGCTCTGCTGTTCTTGCATCCCTTCTGCTTGCACATTCAAGCAGCAGAAGGTAGAAAGAACATTCACAGCCATTTGCTGGGAAATTTACCTTGTCTTTGCAGAGTTGTGCTCTGTGATATAATAGGGCTCCTTCCCCTTTCTAAGCATTGCTGCCAGAAGGTACAGGATTTGAAGCTCGGATTTATGATGGTTTAATATATTGTATCTAATGCTGGTGATGTTAGCTGCCGGCTCTAGTACTGCTTTGTCTTTGACGTGTAAACGGGCAAAAAGTCAGAAAATTTTGTGATGGCATCACCTCTAGGAGCACTCAAGGAGAGGACTAATTGTTTGGCACCAAGGCATGCTGCAAGCCAGCCTTCCCCCTCCAGCATGTAGGGACAGGTACCTCTGATTCCCCTTTCTACCTCTGAGTGTATCTGCACGTACCTGCTTCTTTGGTACGGATTTTGCTGGAGGGTAAACTTGGCTCCCCAACTCCAAGAATGTTACTCGCTAAGACCCGAAACTCATAATCCATCCAAGGAATGAGGTTCACCACCTGGGCTGTCTCTGCGTTGCCTTCAATATTTACAGGATCTATATAATCCAATAACACGAGAGGAGAACAAATAGAGCAAGTGGCAGCCAGCGTACGAGCACAGAGCAAGAACTTGTCAGCGAGCTGGTGCCCCGCAGCCAGCACAGGCCATGCCACCGCTGCTGCCATCAAGCCACTTACTGGTACGCATTTGCTTCCATTTATTGGAGAGGAGGGTCCGCGCCTCGATGCTGTACCTGGCAATAGGGCTGTGGTTATCAAAGCCGCGGCTCCAGCTCAGCTGGACGGTGCTGTCACTGATGTCTCTCACCACCACACCCCCGGGGGGGCCTGGAGGTCCTGGGATGATGTCAGACAGACGGACATGTTACTGAGATGAAAGATTTGGAGGCTTGTTGCTCTTTATATTGTGCAAGTCATAAATTATAATCAAGCCTTTCTTTTCTGGAGGCTAGGAAGCCTCACCTCCAGTTCCAGCCTCCAGAAAAGCTCATAAGCCTATCCCATCCCGTTCAAGTGTTAGATGGTGAGGTGGTCGCAAGGGAGGAGCGAGCTGATCCCTTGCATGGACTATGCCGTTACTTCGGGCTTGTGAGGAGCAGGGGACGTTACGACAGAGAAATTACCTCTGACAGTCAGCGTGGCTGACTCTGAAGCGCTGTCCACAACTGTCTGGGCTGTACACGTGTACCGCCCCGAGTGCTTCAGCTGGGTGTTGAAGATGCTGAGGTCGCCAATAGCTTCCTTCTGCATGGGGAAGAGAAGAGACAGTGGGGAGAGCATTTGAACACGCCTGATCACAACCCAGCATTCAAGATGTAAACAAAGAGGCTGTTATTAGTTTTCTGTCCTTTTTGACGGTACATAATTGCCCTTTCTACTCACCACACTGGCTCGCCGGTAGTGCCCCTCAGACTTGTCAAAGTCAATGGGGAAATCATCTAGTGACCAGGTGAAGGTTAGGTCCATGGTTGGATCGTGGGACGCGTGACATTGGAGAGTAAGGTTTTCACCTACATTGATATCAGCACTAGATGGTGCCAATGTGATTTTGGTGGCATCTGCAGAGAAAGAGCAAGGAGGGCTGTTAGCTGCAAATGTCAGTGTACCAGATGTATATTAATGCTGCAGAGCATCCAAACCAACTAACGCTTTCCAACTTGTCGTCCCTCTCTAACAGCTGTAGTTTTACAGGAGGAAGATGAGGGATTACAGTGGTTAGAAAACGGAAAGGCTTTTCTCAAGGACCAGTTGTTGGTAGGTATGATTTGGTGGGTCAGGCAGAAGATTTGCTGCTCCACAGGCTGAAAAATCTTTGATTCCCTGAGTATTGCATTGATTTTGGGGAGTATAAGGAGAGGAGAAATATCACATCAAGGCATTCTTAGACGTTTGTTGCTCGATTGACCCCAAACCAAGGCAAACATCTCTACCTCGAACAGAGAGGATTCCAGTACTGTTGGCTTTGCCCATGAAATTCTCAGCAAAGCAGGTATACTTTCCCTCATCAGATTTGCTGATATTCTGGAGGATCAAGGTGCCATCTGTGGTAATAGTCACCCTGGAAAGGAAGAAGAACCATACAAGAGGAAGGTTAAAATGTCTGTTCACTCTGTACACCTGACAATTTCCAGCACTTGCTGATTTTAGAGAAATTGGTGATAAAGACAGGACTGCAAAATATTACGTAGGAGTTTTCTACAGAAGAAACCAGAGGAATAACAAAGTGCTTATGTTCAGGGATGTAGCAGCACACTTGGGTCATCAAGTCCAGTCTTCTGGCAAGAAAAAAAATGTCATTTTAGCTATGGTTTCTAGGTAGAAGCTGACTCTGTGCTGCTACCTGCTACTGTTGATCAGAAGTTCAGTCCCTTTGGTCCAGAGCACAGTGGCTTTTGGTGCTGCCCTTGGTTGGCATGGGATGATGACCTTCCCACTTCGGGCTGCAGGTATCAGTCGCTTCACTGGGTTTAGTCTAAAATCTGGTGCTAAGGCTACAGGGGAAAAAAAGAGGATTAAGGAATGATTAGAAAACCCTGCTATGTGAGCATTTTAACTGCCACCTAACTAGGTATTGATTTGTTGTTAGATGACTTGCTAAGAGAAGCATGGCAATATCTGGTGAGCAAGATGGAGTGATTCCTCTGCTGCCGGGTGGTTTCTAACGCCTGCCAAGGCAGGTGTTATGTGACACGCGTGTCGTACGTAGCGATGGGATATGACCCTAACAAGTGCAAGGTCTTTGAGAGACACAAGAACAGCTGCTTTTAAAAAGGTAGAGGATATTCTCTTCGATATCCTGATCAAGTCACCAATGCAGACATCCAGCTTGCCTAAAACTCCTCCTGGAACTGCAGCGAGAGAATTGGGTTTTATCTGTTGCCCTCGTGCATTGCAGTGTGCTGATGTTGAGCAGTTGATGCTTAGGGCCTTTAATTTATCTCTGGCATCTACTGCCCATGAGGAGATAAGCTTTTAGACTAATGTGGAACAAGTTTGGTATCGGTCCAGTTCCAGTCACCATCCATCAAAGCTGGCTGAATGGATACTGAACTCTTTTTTGACCTCTCTCCTCCAAAAAAAAGGAAGGCTGTGTAGTGGAAGAGAGCTTGTGGTGCTGCTGTCTGTCCTGTACACTTTCTGTAGCTAAACAGATGTCCTTGTTCTCTTTCAGCATTACTGAATTTACACAAAATTTAAATTTTAAAGGGTTGTAGAGTGTCTTGTTGAACCAGTAGCTATATTTCAATGGTGAGTGAAGCAGTTTTTGTCTGCTCTTATCTTACTCTCAGATCACAAGCATAGGATATTAGGAAGAGATCTAAAATGCTTCAGTGTCCCATTGAAACCCAGAGCACTGGGAAATGAGAAATTACCTTGCACTGTTAATTCAGCACTTGCATATACTGTGCCATGCTTGTTCTCAGCCACACACTGATACATGCCAGAGTCCTCCAGGACTAGCTTGGAAAATCTCAGCTCTCCACCGCTCACTTCGATGCGGTTCTGTGCAAACAAGAGGATGAACCCATTAGATGAGAAAAACAAAAATGGAACTCAAGCCTCGTGTGTTCAGGGTTGAGTTTCATTACAGACTCTTTGCCAGTTTGAAGCCAGCCTGGTTTTCCATGGGAGAAAACGCAGGCCATTTTTATTGTGCGTCCGGTCACTGCCCCACATCACTGTGCTCTGTTTGCTGAGACTTTGGAGTGCCTGAGCAGCAACGTGCAGGTCATACAGAGACAGGTACGAGGTGCTATTTATCCGCCCTGATAACTGGCTGTGAGTTCCTGTAGTTGCATGAAGCAATGGCTGGGATGGCAGAGACGGGAGAAGGAACTTGCTGTCGGTAAGGACTGTGGCATTGCTTTGCAGCCTCATGGGGGCACATGGAATAGGGATGCGGGGTGATCAAACGGGGTTGAGATGCACTTGCAGCGAGGCAGTAGGGGGTCTAAGTCTGGAGTAGCAGGTTCAGTGCTGCAGGTTCTGGCTGCCAGACCTGCACGGCGGTACCTGGGAGGTCAGCGGCTGCCCGTCCCGAAGCCATCGGACTGCCGGCCTGGGTTTGCCGGCAGCCGCGCAGCTCCAGCGCAGGTCGGACCCGATGTCGGCTTCCGTGTCTGTGATCACCTTCAGCCACTCTGGCTGAGCTGCAAAGGAGCAAGAGAGGTGGCAGAGCCAAGAAGATCAGATGAGAGGTTTGTCGTGCCAGGCAGGCAGAAGGATACTCATTGTGTCATCTCTGCTGGCAGATTTATTTATCACAGTGTGTTTCACCATAGTAACAGCCTTCGCCTTTTGTGCAGCGATGCAAGACTGAGTCCTCTATGGTCTGGCTGCAGCTGTGCATGTGAACTGCACAAAATTATGGTAGAATCCAAATCTGAGGGAAGAACATTATGGTTTCTCTTAAGAATAAATGCAGTCATTCCCGAGCTTCAGGAAAGACTGGATTCAGATTAAGAGAACCAGGTTAAGTTTTGTAACGTGCCTAAATCTGATTAATAGCTCCAAGTATTAACCCTTGTGGAAGCACCCCAGGCTTGGAGAGGATCTTGGTTGACAACTAAATCTGATTGTTACCACTATGCTTCCATCCCTGGTTACCTCATTTTTGCTAGATATGTTTTAGAGCGAGTTAGGAGGTCTCTCTCTCTCTCCTTGCCGTAACCTAAATGTATCCACTGAGGAAAGATACCAGTGATCTCTGCAAGTCTTTCCTAGGGCTTTGCGATAGGTTTAATTAGGGCTGATATGAGGCAGGATTAGAGGCGATGGTTTCACTCCCAAAGGCTCGGTCCGTTGCCTGGGGCACCTTGCCGTGCTCTGGAACGGCACATGTTTAGATGCTTACCTTGAATGATGATGCGGCCCTGGTAGGTGTCTCTCCCTTTGATGTTTTCAGCCTCGCACTCGTAAGTGCCTTCATCCTCAAAGCCAACATCCTGGATCTGCAGGAGGGGCTCACTGCCGATCCACTTGGAGGACTGCGAGCCGTCCAGCTTCCTCCACTTTATTCGAGGAACAGGGCTATGTAAAAGTAAATCTGGTGAAGGCCAGCTCCCAGGTACCCCGTGCTGCGTTACAGCACAGTGTAACTCAATCCCCATTTAGCCAGACAGGTCCCATCCCATCTGGGCCGTGGCCAGCAGGACAGACGGCTTTAGCCAGTTCCTCCCTCCTCCTGTTCTCCCCCCATCTCTGGTCTACAGTGGACCCGTTGAAGAGAGGGGCTGTGGAAGCTGCAGGTTCTGCGATGCCCTCCCCATCCCGAGCCTGAGCGACACAGACGCTGCACTCACTTTCCAAAGGCAAAACACTCCAAAGTCACCATCTGCCCAGCCAGAGCGTAGGTGTCTGCAGGAAACCTGGCTTTTATGCTGGGTGCGTACTGCCTGGCATCTGTTAAAAGGAAAGCACTGTTGAGGAGTTCTGGATGACTTTAAAATGGCACATGTGAGGTCTTAAAGGGCAGAGGTACCCGCAAGGTTACACTACTTTCCAAACCTTTGTGCGTTTGGATAAGGCAACAGAGGCTAAGTTTCATTTTCTTTTTAAAACAGTTCTTACTAAAGTCTCTAAAAATCTCTTTACATCATCTCGGGACTATTTCTCCTTAATTTCCTACCTGCTTAACTCCCTTTTCCCTGCCCAAGAAGTATCTTTAGCTGCACCTCTGCGAGGTCACCAAAGGCAGAGGAGAGTGGTTTCAGGGATGTGAGCCCGCACAGGCTGCACCGTGTGCCACGTCTCTTTCACGAACAGAGGAACCCCGTGGATGGGGTTTCTAGCTGCACAAGCGGCGAAGCCTGGAGAGAGGGCTGCTTCCCCCAGGTTCCAGCCAATTAATATTTTTGTAAGCTCTTAAGCTGCCCTGAGAGGGCTGGTGGGTGATTTGTGCACTGCTGGAGCCCTGTGGAGCCCTATGGAGCCCGAGTGCTTTGCAGTGGCTTGTTAATTTTGCATTTTGCCCAGTCCCCTTCTGGTAATCCAAGAGCACTGACCCTCTGCAGCGAGGCTGAGCCGGGAGAACTTGCTGAAAACACTCTTGGTGATGAAGTCGATGTGGCTGGTGGCAAAGCATGAATAGTTCCCCAGGTCGGCAGCCTCTGTCTTGGCAATGTAAAGGTTTCCCGTGGTCTGAGAGACGAAACGCCTTCCATCCGCTGGGATGAAATTGGGAAACTCATTCAGGAGCCATCGATAGGATAAGCCTGTGGGGAAAAGTAAAAGGAACAAACTGCACAAGTTGCCTGTGTCCTCCCAGGTGGGACCAAACCCAGCAGGCTGTCTTCTAGACCAGTCTAAGCTGAAGCTGGTCCTTGGATGGTACTTGTTTTCTCCACGTGCTAAGTCCCACCTCTGTTTTGTTACTTTACAGAGTCTGAATTAAAATGAAATTTGCTTCCCTAAAACTCCCAAAGAAAAGCAAGGAGCGATTCACATGTCTGGGAATCCCTTGCTCTGTTGCATCTCTCCCCCTGGCACCAGCAGTGCTGCCAGTCCCTGCTAGAGGCGATGCTGAAACGCGAACCCTTACCTGGGTAATGGGGAGGAGGGCTGCAGGCGAACATCACTCCCCAGCCTTCTGTAATCTTCACAGGGTCTCGCTCTTCTGCAGAGAATTCCTGCAAAACTAAACATGCAAAGCGAAACCTGTCCGTGGACGAAGAAAACAGCTGGAGCAATCACTGTGTTTTATCTCCCCCTCCACAGGCTGGTCTTTGCAGTGGTTGTACAGGGGGAGATCCAAAAATATTACTGACTTTCTCCATAGTGCATCAGATTTCTGCTGCACCTCCATGTTAATGGAAAGCACCGGGGGATTTCTCCAAGTGATAACGCTGGGTACCATGCACTGGAGAGCTTCTCTCCAACCTTTATTAATGCAAGCAGGGGGGCTCAGTTTACCCCAGCATAACTGTGGCCGTGTTTCGTTTACCTTGTGGAGACAAACTTACAGCCAAAGCGGAGGGAGGCTTCCCTGCTGACGACCGTGCCCCTGGAATTAGATGCCACGCATTGGTAGGAGCCAGCATCCTTGGCTTTCACTGGGTTGCTTATCACTAGGTCGCCTGCAACCAGCCTGTAACGGGAATCTGGCTCCATCTTTATCTCTGTGCCATTCATCTTCCACCTGCCAAGAGCAAGTGTGAAGAAGTGAGAGGGGTAAATGCTCATTGCGAGTGCGTGCTTGCGTGGTGCCTTGTAGGAGGCCGTGCCTGGCTTTTTTCTAGCTGTGGTGTGTCGGGATTTGAGTTAGATTATGTCTGGTTGTGCCCTGGGTGGGATTGTACGTCACGTGTAGACGAGGAGGCTGATTCTCATGTTAGTGATTTTCTTTATATAAAAGTGGAGAACAGAAAGCAAAATTCTCAATTGTGTCCCAGTCCTGGTACAGAGAGAGCAGGAGCTCACCTGTAGGTCGCAGGAGGGCTGGCTCTTGCTCGGCAAGCCAGCGTGACCTTCTCTTCTGCTGAGCCTTCAGGGAAGAGGGTGTGGACGGGCTGCTCTTCAAACACGGGCCCGTAGTTCCTTGTGCTACTCTGTGCTTGGCACCAAACTGCAAGGGAGGGAAAACCTGCTCAGTTCAATTTAGCCTTTTCTAAAATTTCTCGTTTTTAGTTTTGTAGGGTGTCCCTGGCAGCGCCAGAACTGCATCTAGAATAAAAGAAGGAGCAATGTGAAAATCGCAACCCATCTGTCACCACAGCCCAGCCCGAGCCATGGCTTAGGGCAGACGATAGCGTGTGCTTCCCACTGAGCATCTCGCACCATCTCTGCCATACCAGCGGGACCAGACATGTTTAAAGACATGCAGATGAAGGACTACTGACACAAGCCTCTTGGAAAGCCATGCATAGACAAGACGGGAGCTGGGAACCCATGGATGCCCTCCTTGTCCCTGGCAGTGAGGATGTGCTGGTTCCTCCTCTGTCTGTACAAACTTTGGCTGGTTGGTTCCTCCTAAGTCCTCTCCAGGACAAGGGAGGAGAGAGGAGAACCTGGATCTTCGCAGTAAGTTCTCAGCTCTGCCACTGCCTCCCGCACACGCCTGGCAGATCCCCTCCATCCCTGCTTCTGCAACATCATCGGCTCTTGACAGCTCAAACCTGCTGCTTGCTGGCGTGCAAACCAACGCTGCAGGTATCAGTTCTGCTTTTGAACTAACAGGATGAGCTTGAAGCTTCCTCTGTAGTGTTCAGACACGGGTTTGATTCTGATCTTGCTGTCATGAGTATGGCTCAGGCACAGGCACAAGAGGAACATGAGAACCTGCCTGCCTTCTCCTCCGCTGTGCCTGGGCCACCCTTTGGCGTGGTGATGATGTTTCACTGGAAAGTGCCAGCTGTCCGCAGTGAGTGACTCTGTGTCTCAGGTAAATGGCAAATGCTAGCAGACCCCCTTCCACGCAGGCTTTATGGAAATGGCAGTGCAAATAGGCAAGAACAAAGCTGAAGCTGCCTGGAAATCTCTTAACTGCAGAAGCGGCTAGTGGGATAACGATCGCCAGCAAGTCTGTTCCCTCCCTGGCACCCTGAGAAATGGCTGTCCCTTAGCAGGGATGGAGCCACCTCAAGGCAGCGTGCTCCCGGCACAGTCCCCTCTGCCTCTGCAGTGATACGCTCAGAGATGCTTAGCTAGCCCCAGGATCCTTCCATGCTTTGTAATTGAATTAATAACTGTCTTAAAACTGCCATGCCAACCAGCAATCTGTTTCCTTCCCTACAGTACCCAGCATGGTCACTAGTTAAATTAAGTGACTCCAGTAAGTGTGATGTTTTATGCAAGAGTAACTTCCAGCAGGGAACGGGCAGCTCGGCTCTCCTGGGCTCGGGGGAAGCAGCCCTTTACCTGTAGCTCCTGGGGTTCCTCTCATGTTCCGGCTGCTCTCGCATGCGGAGATGAGGGGGAGACGGGAGAGGGGCTCCGCTAATTGGCTCGGGGGGGTTCAAAGCAGCTGTCGGCTGCTCCTTGTGTCCAAGCATCAGCCAATTACCCGGGCCCTCGGCTCCGGCAGCGGGGATGTGCTGCTGCGAGGGAGCCGCACGCAGGCAGGAGCCTGATGGTCCCTGGTATCACCCAGGGGAGAGGGACTGAAGCCTGTGTCTAATACTTTGGAATAAGAGAAAAGCAGCATTTTGAGGGTTGTATTCCCTCCAAATCAGCGTAGGTGCCATTTTCCTTCTAGAATAGAAGCTTGTGTAAGCTGGAAGTCATCTCTCAGTTGGGTCAGCAGCGGCCGTGCTGAGCAAGTCGCGGCTGGAAATAACTCGGGTGACCAGCAGGTAGAATAATCATGAGTTAATGAGTATTAATAAGAAAGTAGTAGATTAATTGTGTTCTGATAGATGGTAATGAATGGATTAAGGTTTAACAGCTTTACATTTTGAGATTAGTAGGTAGCATATGGCAAATAATTTCTATTTATTTAACAAATAAAATATATATTATTAACACTCACATGCATGCCTTTTCTCATGGGATGCTCCTTCCCAATCAAGCCAAATTACACTAATCATCCCTTCTGATTCCACCCAGAGTCTGCACCCCGTTGCTATCCGCTGCTGTCCCTTTTTCTCTGCCAAGGTTATGGACTACAACTGTCAGGCATTGATTTTCTCAGATGTAATCAATGCCAGAAGTTTGGATGAGTTTTTATCTACTGTTCCAAGGTGTCTGGTTGGTGTTGGGGGTGAAATGCCTGGATCTCACTCATGAAGCAAAACAACACTTAGGTTAAAGCAATAATGAAACAGTTACGAGATGGGGATAGGGTTAGAACTAAGAATTGAGAGCAAAGCGGAGTGGTAAACGTCAGCACCTCTGAGGCTGATCGTCTGGGCTACTTCGGTCACCCCAGAACTCTCATGTTTAATGTTGCCAGAACAGGTACCTGCCTTGGGCTCTAACGTTTGGATAGTGGGGGGAAGACAAACACAAAATAAAGGTCTGCAAGCCTGCAAGCCAAATTCGCAAGAAGCAGAGTGACCTGCTCAGAGTTGAGCATGCCTTATGCAGCCCTACTTTCTGTGTTAAAATCCAGTTAGGAGAGGAGAAATTATGGTAAATATGCTGCTACGCCTCTCTAGAACAACACTCGTTATTAGGAAAAATAAATACTAACACAGGAATAAATAGGAATAGGTGAAAGTGGAACATCTGAAAATTAAGGTTTGGAAAAACAGCTGCAGAAATGCTTGAAGATTTTACAAGAGTGACTTGTGCTACTGTTTGGAAGGGAAAAATACCGTATCGTGAAATACACCCCCAAGGACATAGCAGTCTTTGTGCATATAAAAAAATCCCAAACTTTATACCAGACATTGCTGGAACAGACAAAACTCAAACCTTATCTCCTTTGCCACTGGGGTGAGCAGGGAGGTGACTGTCAGTGCCCGCCTCGTGCAGCGGCGCTGGCCCGTTTCTGGCAGGGTGGGTTTGCGTTATTATTAGCGTTTGGAATATGCTGGAAGTCAGACCTGGAAAGCCCGGGTGTCCGGGAGTGTCCACAACGCTCTCCCTTTGTGCTGAGCCCCGCACTAGCTTTGGAGACCGGGAAATGATGTATATCTCAGTTGAACGTTTTCCAAGACGCGTTCCAGTTTATGAGGACATCAGCAGCAATCCTTTTATTGAGCACAGGCAGCATAGCCATAGCTGCGGAGCACTGACCGCAGCCCGAAGCCTTGGCACATGAGGGAGCTGGGCAATTAATTGGTTTTATAGGAAATCTGAACACACACATGTGCACAAAATCAAAGTGGTTATTTTTAAAGAGCAGCTCTCTGAGGAACAGAGAGTTATTTTTAACGAGATGCTTTCTGAGGAACAAAGGGACAGCACTTTGGCTAGCCTTAGACTTCAAGATTTTCCATGGCTTTTACTGAATGAAGAAAGGCCAGAGAGATTTTTAGACTTTCCTGTCAGCCTTGTTCATTAGAGTCTCCTCTGTGCGCTTCATAAGCTTTAAACCTTCGCATACTGCTGGGAAGTCATCCTTTTGGCGGTACGGCCGAGGGAGGGGTGACGTTGCCAACCCAGCTTCCCAGGGCTGGAGCCGACAGCCCAGAGCTGGAGGCTTTGGGTCTTCACCCACCCCGGAGTGTTTCCTTGAGCCTCATCTACAGCTGGCATCGTTTTCTCCCTGGTCCCTCGCTCATGTTCCCGGTGAGGATTTGTCTCTGTCCCAGCTGGTTCCTGAGATCCATTGCATCATCAGCCAAAGGTCAAGAGGAAATAACCCTCCCAGGCTTCACAGTGAGTCATTTTTTGTGGGCTCAGCTTGGACGGGGAGCAAGTTGCACGAACTCAGCTGGTTAATGGGAGAGCCCAACTCCATCTTGCTGCCTCTATCAGATTTGGGTCAGACCAATTTCCAAACAGGCTAATTGCCTCCCAATCTAGGGCAGCCACCCTCCCTCTGCCTCCTCGGGGATCCAGAGAACATTAAAAGGTAATTAGATATTTATAAGGACAGGCGAGCAGTGTCTGCCTGGGATGATGAATTAGCTTGAAGACATTATCGAATTCTCAGTTGTCTGAAATGAAATGTCTCCCTGCTGAAAAGGGACCTTCAGAGTGCAGCCTGAGACTCCCCGAGATCCAGAAACGGTCCCCAATGAACGGGGGAATGTTTGCAGTCAGGGTATGGCCAAAAAGGCATCCCTAGAAAAACCGGGAGGCGAAGTGGCTTTGCCATGAGCGAGTCCTGCTGGCAGGAGGAAATTCCTCCTTGTGCCGAGGCCAGGATAAGCCTGGGCAGCACGGGCTGCAGAGGGGCACGGGTCCCGCCAAGGATCTGCATCTCCCACATTTCACCCAAATTTCAATTTAGAAAGGGGGAGACTTGTGTGTCAACCATTCCTGTCCTCTTTCTTGAGCGGTACAAAGGGAAGTTGGGCATAGCCCAGTTGGACACATCCCCCGGCTGCATAAACCACCCGGGAGAAGCGGGCTTCAGCATCGCTGCAGCCACAAAAGCCCTGTGCAGAGCACGGAGGGGTGCGTCCCACCGAAACCTCCGGGCCGGAGGGGCGAGGGGCTGCTCTTACCCAGAAAGGTGACGACAGCTAGGGATGTGCGGACAAATCCAGCGGCGCCTGCCATCCTGCGCCTCCGGCCGGGTTATGGCCTCCGCGGCTGAGCCTCTGTGGGCGAGTGGGGACAGCAGCCCTGCGACAGACAGAGAACGGAGTTATCTGCAGCGCTTCTGTGGCTCTGCCCGGGGGCTCAGCGTCCAGCTGGGTGTCCCCGCTGGCCGCGGGCCGAGGTGAGAGTCACTCAGGAGCAAACATCCAGCTGCCCGCAGAGGAGCACACAGGGGTTTGAAGGAGCTCTTTTTCTTTCCGAGATGACAGATCTCTTTGGGAAATTGTTATTCCTCCGCCCTTACTATCTGCTATTCTTCCTCCCTCCTCCGAAAATAATGCTTCGTTCCTAGCATTTTTAATTAAAAAACCACAAAGCCAGAAGCACACAGGATATTGGTGGGGGGAAGGAGGAAGAAATAATTTGTTCTTGTTATTTCGTGAAAAAGGCATCTTTAACTCTTCAGGCAGGCAGTGACGTCTCTGGGTGTCGTGCCAGCCCCGAGCCTCTTGTTCTGGCGAGGCTGGGGGGGCCCAGCCCATCACCGTGCGCTGCACCCCAGCTGCGGAGCATCTGCACGGCGCGCTCGCGCTCGCGGGGCGGCGCGGAGGGCGAGCGGCACAAAGCGGCTGCTCGGGGGGTCTCCGGGGGGCTGCGCTGCAGCCTGCTGGGTCATCTCCTGCTTTTCTTCCAGGTTTAATGCATTTGAACGGTTTATCAAGAGGTAACGGAGTGCCGAGGCATCTCCTGATGCTGTGAGACACATTAGTAGGTGGATCCGTGTTTTCCAGTCCCCTCCACAGACTCCTGTCTCCCAAGATCTCTCAAAAAGAAAAAAACGCAAACAAAACAGGGAGCTGTTTGTGCAGGCGCTGGTCCCTGCGCTCTCCTGGCTGCACCCACCGCAGGAGCAGCTTCAGCACGGGCACCGCTTTCCTTGTAACTCGGAGGGGGATGTTGGGCTCCGTTTTTTTTCCCCTCTTTGTTTACAAACGCTTTTGAAATAATGCATTGAGGAGCCCCACAGCCCGGCGGAGCCTCGCGTTCCCCAGTGCCCTCCCAAACGCGCACCCCGGTGAGCTGCTGCTGAAGGCGCTGCCAAGAGCCAGGCTGCTCGTGGGCTGCGAGTGCTGCTTATCCCTCTGCTCCAGCTGGTGCCGCTTCCACTCCTCTCCCTGCCCATCTGTCTGCCCGAGCAGGCAGTGCTGCTCCTAAGCTCCTCCGAGCAGGGATTAGCTTTCTATCCCATGGGATGCAGCCCCCGGTGCATCGCTGCTTTAAAAAATCCGCTGCCCCGTTCATTAACAGCAGCCCTTGAAACGCACCTGAGCAAACAGCGATAGTCCCGTGTTTGCTTCGCGTCCTGCCTGCGGCTGGGTGGAAAAGCCACCTGGCCTCTGTGTCCTCGCCCAGAAAATAAGATTTTGCTACCCACACTTGAAAGGGAGGGGACTCCATCCCAAGCCCTCCTCGATTTTTATCTTGCTTGGGTCCGAAGGCTGCATCCCAGCCTCCCACTCCAGCGCCAAGAGAGCTTGCTTGTACCCTGGTTAAATATTTTTTTATGTGACAGGCCCCTACATAAGGGTGGTGCGTAATTGTACTGCGCGGCCGGGGAAGGAGGACCCCGCCACAACGAAACGGCAGCGCCCGGCGGGAGAGGGCCGAGCTGGTTACCGACGGGCGATTCGGGGACAGCGGGGAAGGCGTCAGCCGCATTTACATGAGCGCTGCTCCCCGCAGTTTGTTCCAGCAGCCCTGAAGTGAGTCAGTCACATGAAATCACTTGATGTCAACGAGAATCATGCCCCAAATGGTGTCCTGAACCCACGGCCTTTCAGCTAACACTGCCTCATTGTTCCCCTGCCTTCACCCTCTGCCTGCTTCTCTCTCATGTGTCTTGTGCTCACGTCGTAAGCACTTCGGGACAAGGACCAGCTTTTTGCTCGATCTGTTTTGCAGGCAGCGCTGCGATGTGGGCTTGCAGGCGATGCCAGCGCTGCACTAATTAATAAGTTGACTTTTCCAAGTTTGGTTTCTTCACCGCTGTGTTACAATGCCCAGGGTGTGTGAAAGGCAGCGAGCATCGAAGCTTTCCCTACACCCAGCGGCAGCAAATTAAAGTACGAGCGCTGTGCTCCGTTGCTGCCAGCCCCCTTTTCTGAGGCCGAGTCCTCTGCCTGCGCCCTGGGAGCTGCCCGCGAAGGCGCTGCCTGGGTGCAGCTTTGCTCCCTTCTATTCATTTTTCCTCTCACTTTTAAAACAAATAGGAAAGAGTTGGGGAAAGCTGGATTTCGTCATTTTAACAAGGAGCAGGTGGCGTGAGGAGGTCGGGGAGCGCGGCGTTGGCCGCCTGCTCTCCTTCGGGGCTGGAGGCTCCTCTGGGCTGCCCCTGTCCCTCTGCCGCCTTTCTGGTTTTATCAGCACTTTGCACTTTCTGCTGTCTGAAATGGAGATGCTTCGTTTGAGCAAGAGCAAATTGCATCCTGCCTCTCCTGGGTGCTTTCGCGGAAGCAAGCAGTGGTCCCAGGGGCCGAGCTGAGACCTGGTCAGGAGGGAGAGGAGGGTGAGCTGCGATGCCCTTCTGCGGGAATACTCTGCCAGCATCCCCCTTCGGCTTCCTTCCCTGCGGCCGAGCAAAGCTGGTATCTCGTAAAAATTAAGCTGGTTTGAATTATTTAATTAGTGATCGATTCATTATTTATGGTGTAAACTACAGGTTTGATCCCTAGTTCCGCTGCTGGCTCCGGCTCTGCAGCTTCCCCCTTTCCACCCCAATCTCCACATCTGCTCTGATCCTTAATGTTCGCAGCATTTTATCATCTCAATTCCTTGTGTCCATCCCTCCATTGCTCCAAAATCCCCCTCACGCACACAGACACGTATTTGCTCCCAAAACACCTGGGGCCCTTTCCACGGACGAGACGCGCGGTGCTGCTGCTCTGCGGGCCGAGGGGGGACACGGGGAGGCTCTTGCGGAGGGGGCACGGGGAGATGCTGCTGTTTTGCTCTTTTGGATCCAGCCTCAGCCCAGCCCATGCTTTAACTCCTTTGTAAAAAATTAGGAATGTGACAGCCAGGGAGAGCTCCAGGTAAAATCCGCAGGAAACGAACACGTAAGAGAGTAACAGAGTAATTTCTACAAGTGCTGATGCTGTATTTGTTCGCAATTAGAGCCTGGATGAAATAATCCTCTCAGATACTGTTTTGTGTGTTCCTGATTGTCTCATCACCTAAGTGCCATGATCAAATTGTGCCCCAGGGCTTGATGCTGCGCGATCGCACCTGGGGCTGCACTGGGACCCGGGGGGCGTCCTAAAGCCGCAGCCCTGAGCCGTGGACCCTGCATCTGACTCTGAACTTCTCCAAAGCGTGGGTGTGCGCTTTGCATCTGATGGTTAGGCCTGCTCTCCGTCCTTAATTAGAAGAGTGCCCACAGGGACCTGTTCTTTCCCCTCTTCATAGGGTATTTTGACAGTCACTCGAGAGCCTTCTGTTGTATGGAAAGGGGATCTGTCATCCCTGCTAATGGATGCTGTCATTAATACTTCCAGTAGCAAGGGAGGCATGGGCACACTTCAAACTATGTGCATTAGCCCTTTCTGCTGGAGCCCCTGGGACCTGGGAGCGATCCATTATCGTGGAGGCAGAGTTAGAGAGCTACAGGGAGATTTTGAGTCCTCCCGAGCCTCCGGGAGAAGCGGTGCTGCCCGGCCCGCTGCCCGCAGCGCCGCTTCTGACTGTGGAGCAGCATCGCTGGAGGAGGCGACTCCAGCAGGAGTCCGGGCGTGGGGGCCAGCAACGGCTTTTGGTAGGAGATGGGCTTCAACAAGAGATGACACGGCCAGCGCGGGCAAAGTGCTATCTGTTACCAGGATAAACGAGTGTAATTCAGTCTCCTGTGGTCGGGTGAGGAGATGAGCATTTGTGTGCGAGTGGGGCAGCTCCGCCTGCTGCAGCATTCCCTGGGGAAGGACTGCTCCTGAGGGCGGGTGATGCAGGAATTTGTCCTGTGCTGTGAGCGTCCCTTTTACTAAGGATCAGTGCTAAGGCTGGAAAGGGCATGCTTTTGATCTTTGCTGGATTTTGGCTTGCAAAACCTGTTCAAGGTTAGGTACATTTTGTCTGTCTCCAGAACAGCATGTTTCACTGAGTTGCAAGTGGTTTTATTGTAATGTATCTGTCCTCTTGTAAAACTGCCTGTGCTCAGGAGAGGTTGATTTAGATGCAAACTCTGGATTCAGCCTTTCCTGAGCTTCTTTGGTTTCAGATCTGTTGGTGGCCCCAGAACTTGCAGCAGAAATCCTGGGACCACCCAAAAGCCATCCTAAGCAGTGAGGTCTGCAAGGTCCAAGTGAGGACCAAAAGCACCCTCAGAGGGGTTCAGAGCCCTGCGGCGGCGTTCAGCCCTCCCTAGGCCCATCAGTCATCCCCTAACGGGCACCAAACCCTGTCTGCAGTTACTGGGGGATCCTTGCTCCCCCACCCAGGTCAGGACCTGATGTAGAGCAGTGCTGCAGGCACTGCTTGCTCGCTTTGATGCTTGTCCCCTGCTGCAGCAGAGATGTGTCCCAGAAACACTTCCAGCCACAGCTCAGGGTCCTGTGTGCCCTCTCTCCTGCCCAGGTGGGTTTGGATTGCTCTTGGCATGTTAGAAAAGTCCCAAAGGCTCTGCCCCCGCACAGCTTTTGAAGGCAGAGCCCTTCTCCTCTGCTGTGCAGGCTGAGAGAGGAGCAGCATCGGCTGTCCCTGTCCCACCCTGTCACCCTTGCCCGGGGCAGAGCCTGCACAACGGCTGCTGTCACCGCTGCAGGGACTGCGCAATGGGCGTATTCACCTGCCCTGGGCTTGGTGCTCCCCGTCTGCTCCCTGGCATCGCCCCAAGGAGCTGGGCAGCGGGGTCAGAGGAGGGGAGAGAGCGGGGACCTGCAGGAGGAGAGCTCTCCCCCCGGCTGTGCTTGCACAGGAGGAGCAGAGACTGGTTGCAGGAGGCTCAGAGCCTCCAGCCTGGGGCTGCAGGAGCAGATGGTGCTCACAGCCTGGCCTCCTTCCCTGCCGGCAGCTCCCTGCCGGGCCGCGGCGATGCCACCCGCAGCCGGGGCTGGAGCCGGGGCTCTGCTGTCTGGATGCATTTGTTATTGCCCGATGGGCCGAGGCGTTAGCACGAAGCGGGGGACGTGCTCTGCACACTGCAGTGCCCGGCACAGTGCATCCTGCCTGCGGGGGGGCTTTGCTGCGGTGAAGGGGGCACCTGGGGACCGGGAGCTCACCCCCAGGTGGGGTGGGTTAAAGCTGGTGTTCTCAGTCTGTCTGTCCGTCTGTCTGCCTGCCCTCGCTGCTGCTTTTGGACCCGGGCCAGGCAGGCGGCAGGCAGGGGAGGCGAGGTGCGATGCTGTGGCCCTGAAGTTCAATAGCCAACTCGGGGAGAAGGGAGACGGTCTGGGGTAGAGGGTCTGAGCCCCGGAACGGGAGCAGAGCCACCAAGCAGGGAGCAAGGGGCTTTCGCAGCCCAGGCTGACCCGGAGCCCAGCACCGCTGCCCTGGCCCCATGCCCCAGGTGTGAGCAATTACAATGAGCCTCGTTAATATAATTGCAGGCAGGGGTAGGCTCTGCCCTCCCAGCTCAGTGCAGAGACCAGCGAGCGTGATGGAGAGAGGTAAGGGGGGAAAGAAGAGGTAAATGTTTAATTTGGGGGCATTTGAGCACCCAGAGGAGGAGGGTGGGGAGCTGCAGCATGGCAGGGCTGTGTCA
Organism: Nipponia nippon; assembly: GCF_047370975.1. Classification (NCBI taxonomy): domain Eukaryota; kingdom Metazoa; phylum Chordata; class Aves; order Pelecaniformes; family Threskiornithidae; genus Nipponia; species Nipponia nippon. Next base: position 5,666,508 of record NW_028262342.1, read on the forward strand.
GGAGGGGATGGGTGCAGGGGTTTGCCCCTTAGCGTGGCTGGGAAGGGTGGCCTGAGCTCCGTCGGGGCTGGTATCGCTGGGTGCTGGCACTGTGTGTTTGCTCTGGTTCTCTGTGTGGTCTGTAGCCATGACTGGTTTCTGCTGCAGGGTGACTGCTGCCAGTTTGGGGTGCCCTGCCCTGCCTGTGCTGTGGTCGTAACCCCCAGCATGGCCTCTGTGTCCCTGGCCCTTCCCTAGCAAGAGCTGCCAGCATCGTGCCTGCCTCTGCGAGCTGTTGGCTGAAAGGAATTGTACTTTTAGACATGAAGTCAAGCAGCAAAATCCCCATTGAGGGGTAGTGCGCCATGCAAACCTGCTTTGCTTGCTGCTGGAAGAGAAGTTAGTTGTGTTTGCTGGACACCTCTGAAGTTGGGGTGGGAGTTTGTTTGGTTTGGATCTGGCTCTGGTCCTGTTGCTTTGAGTTGAAGGGGCTCGGTGCTGCCGTCCTGCCTTGCGGGGCTGGGCAGGAATGCTGCAGGCCTCCTCCCAGTGCGCTGCAAACCAATTTACATCTGCAACAATTCTGAATCACCATATCCATGGAAACTAACGTGCTTCTCTGACACGGAGCATCCAGAGCGATGCCACTCCTGCTCCCTGTGCAGAGCAGACCTTGTAGGGCCGGGCCCGAGGTGCGCGGGCCCTAGGGAAGTGTTTTGGAGAGCGCAGCAGGCTGTGGGATTTGGTGTGTGAAATGGGTGCAGGAGCAGAGCCTCCCGTGTGAAGGATGGTGCCTAAACCAGCCCCTGGCTGTGCCGTGAATCCGCCGGCTGGTACCTGTGTGTCTCAGTGCGCGGGGTACCCGTGCGTGGGCTCGTGCACAGACACGTGTGCGTGGGCTAACGTGGCACGGGGGCATGGTCAGCGGTGACTCCAGCGTGGCTGGGTTTATTTCGTGTCGCTGGTGCCTTGGTGTGCTGGGTGCTGCCTGCCCGCGGGAGGAAAGCCCTGGGCACCCCTTCCCAGGGCTGAGGGACCAGCTGGGGAGGGGACGTGCTGGGACGGGTGCTCACACCCTGCGCCTTGGCTGTGCTGCTGCATCTTATCAATCACTGATTAACTTAATTGTAATGGAACTGGCTTGATAGGATCAATATTGGATCAGTGGCGGGTGAAAGGAGGGCAGCAGCAGAGGGTGCAGTGAGGGGGGCAGCCCAGATTATCCAACATCTGGAAAAGATGGGAGAAAAATCTCTGTGAGGGGAGGGAAAGCCCTGCCCGTGGGACATGAGGAAGCTCTGCTTCAACAGATGGATCGCTGGCATGGCTGGGGAGGGCCCTGCGCTACTGGGAGGGGGCTGAGGCTGCCGCGCTCGTGCCTTTTGCGTCAATTTTTTTAATGTTAGATGGACCCGTGTTTGAGCAAAGCGGCGGGAGCTGGAGCCTCTCGCTGGAGAAGAGCTGCTGCTCCGAGTGGATGATATGGTGTGCTACGGGACGAGCGTGCAGCGTGCCACAGGCAGGGCGGTCCTGCTGCCCAAGAGCAACTCCTGCTAACGGCGGGGAGAGGTTGAGCTGCACCTGGGGACAAAGCAGGCCTGTCTGGTCCTTCCCATCCTGGCACAAGGAGCAGGCAGGGCTCCCTGGTGCGATCCCCGCAGCACAGCTGCGTTAAGGCACGGTCTTCAAGCACTTTCTGTTTTCTCTGTGTCTTTTAAGTGCTTTTTTCCTAATAATCGGTTGGTGCATTCATGTACATCGCAGGTCTCGGTGGGAGTTTTCTTTTGGTGTCCCAGCCCCAGGCAGGCAAACCCCCATCCCTGCGCACAGCTCGGCGCCTCTTTGTGCGGGAGACAAAGCCGGGATCTGCGTTCAGTCCGGAGACGCGGACTGGGAGCGTGCGGAGACACGGGCTGGGGGTGCGCAGCACGGGGGCCTGGTGGGTTTGGGACTGGAGTCGCTGTAGTGGTAAAACCTAATTGTAATAAAAGAGGTGATGTTATGAGTGGGCCTTTACTGCTCCTCTGTTGTGCCAGGCAGTTTGAATTTCAGATCTGAGCTTTGCCATTAGTGTTTTTGCACCCTTTTTTTTTTCTTTCCCTGAACTGGCCGGATCCCATCTCTGGCTGCAATCACCTTAGTGCCTCAGAGTGGTGGAGATCCAGCTGGAGCTGTGTGATCCTCAGCTCTGCTGCAATAAGCCCTTGGTAAATGCCCAGGGTTTTGGGACTGAAGCGCTCGGTGCGACCTGGAGGCTTCGCCGCAGCTGGACCAGGCTTGTGCCACCTCCGGGCGAGACCTTGGGGTCCACGGGCAGCGCTGCCGGGGCGGCTGCCGCAGCTCAGCCCCGAGGAAATGCCACGGGGACCAGCACAGCGCGTTGGAAAGCAAAGGAGACCAACAGAAACAGGCAGGAGACCTTCCCACGCGGGCCCCGGACCCCAGGGCGGGGGGGATGGAGGAAGCTTTGCTCGGGGGGGGTCCCCACCAGCTGCCTGCTGCCTCGTGGGCCGGGCACTGGCGTGGTGTTTGACCGAGGCTGCCAGCATGCAGCTCTTAAGCTCTCCCTGAAGACTTGTATTTCAATCGATAACCTGGGTCGATAGCACCTGGAAGGATGCTCAAAGTCTTTGAAAACAAGGCCACAAGTGAGTCCAGTTTAGCACATGGATGTTTGAGAGATGGTGTCTGCCTGAAATCCTTGTTAACGCCCTGATTACAGCTGTGAAAGTTGCAAATATTGGGCCCTTCTTACAGACACTCCTGCAAATTCACTGTATTGCAAACCACTCTCAGTATAGCCGAGCACAACCTTGCAACCTCCTTGCTAGGAAATGCAGGTTATTAAGCTGGGGTTGCACGGGAGGGGATGCTGACACAGGCTGAATGTCAGGCAGAATGCTGGCAGAAGGGACGGGAAGGGAGTCAAGGTCTGGCTGGACACGCTGCTATCGTCTCCCCAAAATAAAGCTTCCCATTGCAGGTTTTCCTTTCCTCTTGCAGCACAGCACCACACATCGAGCACGCACAGCTCGGCGCGGGGAGCTCTGCCTAAACCCTGGGATATCCACAGCGCTGCCAGCCTCGCAAACCCACCCACTTTCTGCTATTAGTGCTACCGTGGCGTCAGCAGCAGAAACTCTTTGATGTGGCACGGGTATAAATAGCTCCCTACCTGCGGCGGAGCCTGGCTCCGTCCCCTCCCCTCCGCCGCCTGGTAAATCGCTTGGCAGGAGCTGGTCCTGGGGAGAGGCTGCAGCGAGGAAAAACAAGTGCAGAACTTGGGAAACCTTCTGGCTAACGCAGCCCCGGGAAGGTGATGTGTTGTCTGGGGAAGCCCCAACGCCTCCCAGCCCGTCAGACCAGCACTGGCTGCCCTGTTTGTGTCGCTGGGTAAGGTCAGGCCAGCAGTAAGAGCCTTCCCAGCGCGGTGGGGGTCCATGCGTGGCACCAGGCGTCCTCCTCAGCCCTCGCCTTGGCCCTGCTGCCTACTGGGGGCTTGTGCTGGCCATGCTGGGGCGGCAATGGGCACTGGGATGCTGGGGGGTGCAGCATCCCCAGGCAGAGAGGACCTTGGTGAAGCAATGCTAAAATCCTCTCCCTCCTAGGAGGAGGGTAGGGTGTCCCCTGCAAGGGTGTCATATTTATTTTGCTCCTTGGCAGGCATCGTCCCAGTGTCCAACCTTCTCGACTGCCTTTGTTAAAGTGGTTTTAGTATTCAGTGTCCAAATACTGCTAAGCTGCTCTCTTCTTTATAAAAACAAGCAAGAACCAGCACAAAACATATATCCCTCTTCCTTGCTCCCTGTTTTATGGCTCTCTGGTGCAGGACTGACAGCTCTACAGGCTATACAATAAATAATATGTGTAATAATTTAGGACCTAGGCTGCTGGGGGGGCTGGGTTCAGTATTTCACAACCGGCTGTGGGTGGGAATACCTCTCATGCTGCCTGAGGTTTCGGGCCATCTCCCTTGCGGTGATGTTGAACATCCCCGCGGTGAGATCCTGGACCCTACAGCTGCGTTGTGGCAATGGGACCAAGGGGGTTTGTCACGGAGAAGAAAACATTTTGGGTTCAAGGGAAGAGCTTTTCCATTGCTGGGGAGTCTACTTTTCTCCTTGTCTGCTGAGACCTGTTCCTTCTCTGCAGCTCCACAAGCACCCAAAGACATGTTGTGTCAGGAAAGACAGTGAAAGAGCCTGATACAGCCTATCACAGCAGATTTTAATAATGTTTCTTCCCTTCCATCTATGTGTTTTGACTCTTAAAGGACTCTCTAAGGAAGCCTCTCTTGCCTTGTTCTGCGTGTCTGCGCTTTAACAGCATCCCTGAAGGCCCCTGGGCAGTGCCAGGGTTTCCCACGTGGCATTTTTGTTTATGTGGCAATGCTGCAAGCTGACCTGGCGCGAAGGGGGTGCGTGCAGCGATGTGGTCCCGTTGCTGCGGAGCCCGGGGCTCACAGGGTGGCCATCAGCCCATCCCAAAATCTTCCTGGCCATCTGTGGTTCCTCATCCCTGGAAAGCAGGGCTGATCGTGCACGACGCTGATGTAGGAAGGAGAGAAATGTGCCTCCAGCTGCTGAGAACTACAGGCAGTGCTGTGTTAAGCCAATCCCCATGAGACAGAGGAAAACCCATCCCTGTTTTGAGCAGAAGGGCAACGCTCGGGCTGGCCAGCATGGGCGAGCCCAGTGCTGGGAGCCAGCCCTGCGGCCACTGAGCCCGGGGCTCGCTGGCTCCCGCAGCTCTGCTCCGCTGAGCAGGGAGCCCTGCGCTTCTCGACTGGGGAGCTGTCGGGAGGCTCCCTCGGGATGGGGTGGGATGGGATGTGTTCCAGGTGACTGCGTGGGTTTGCTTCATGCCCAGCACCTTCAAGGAAAAGTCTCGAAGACTGGGGTGTGCTTGTGGCATGGTCATTGCAAACAGGCAACATGCTATGGGGGATCTCGGGGGTTGCTGAAGGGAGGAGGCACTGAGCAACATGGGGAGGCGTCTGCCTCTCTTTGAGGTCGATGACTCTTCATGGATAATTTGGACTGTGGACATACATAAAGCATGCAGGATGGCAAACAGCCGGGCCGTGCTTTAGTGCATGTGAGCTCAGGCTCCACGTGGGCTCCCAGCTCCATGGGCCAGATCCTCCGTGCACCGTGTTTAGGCACGTCTGGTGCGTGTGTGAGAAATACCTCCCTAATGACACGGTGGGGTTTTCTGCCTCCTTTGATTTGCTTGTGGTAAATCTGCAGAGAAAATAATAACACAGGCCATTAAATTCTCTGCAGATGTATTTTGAGTGACAAAAGTCAAGGTTGCTCTGTTTGCTTGTAATTGATCGGGTGATGGAGAAGAGCGTTAGCATCCCTTTGTCTTGGTCTACCCTAATCGTGCTCCAGGGAGAGCGCGCAGCTGGGCTTGACATGACCCTCTCGTTTTCTGTTTTCTTTAGTCTTGGGTAATTCTAATCTACCCCTGGAAAGTACAGCTATTTCTGGAAAGTCTGGGACCTGATGCTTTCCTCTATTAACAAAGCAAGCGGCTTTCAGGGTTGGTGTTGTTGCTGTCGGGTGCGCTCAGTACCAAATACACAGCCTTGAGAGGTTCATCCGCGGATGCAAACCTGCTCCTAAATCTCATGCAAGAGCCTGTGCTTCAGCTTTGTACCCTCGGAGCTTGTTGTGGACGTGCCTGGGGATGGCCTGGGAGGAGCAGGAGCCGTTCTGGGGGTCTGGCTAAAGCCTCGGGCCGGGGTTGCTGCTCGGGAGGGCTTGGGTTGTTCCCAGCTCTTGGATGTAGAGGCTGCTGCCTCCCATCCTCAAAGCAACTAGTGTTTCCGTAGAGAGATGACAATCTCCTGTGAATACTCCCCAGTCCAGCCAGAAAAGGAATGCTGCGGCTCGTGGGAGTGGTGCGAGCCTGGGGGAGTCGGTGGGTCGGCGTGGGAGAGGTGCAACGGGAGGAGGGAGCTCAGGAAGTTTGAGGCGTGGGACCGGAGCCCCGCGAAGCGCACCCCAGCCTGCCCGGCCACCGGCTGCTCCCCGTCCGAGCGTCTGTCCCGCTGCAAGCGGGAAAGAGCGCAGCAGTGCCCTGCCTGCCGGCGCCCACCGTGGCGCAGGCCTGGGACGGGCAAGTTCTAGTTCATGGCTTTGCACTGAGCCCCTCTGGCTCCCCGCTGCCCTGAGCTTCCCTGACACGCTGCAAAACCCCGACCAGCCTCGGACACAGAAATACCCCCGTGTGCCCGGCGCAGCCCAACCTCCCGCCGCTCACCCGGGATCTGCCCTCACTGGGGGTGCATAGGGACGGGACTTGGGACACTGTGGTCTCCCTTGTCCTCCCTCCCCGGAGAGGAAACTTGGGTCCCTTGGGCTGCTCTTGGCTCTGCCAGCCCATGCTGGAGATGCTTGAAGTAGTTTTGTGCAGTAAAAACTGTATGAGCCCCCCCTGCCCCTCCCAGGCACCGCGTCGAGATGCCTGGCCCCGCGAGCGGGCTCTAAGTGCCCCCAGCCAGAATGCACCAGGAAAAGCATAACAGTAATAATTATAAAAAAAAATATTCCCAGACTTATTCCGTAAGGAACGTTTCTGCTGACAGCCGTGTCGACCTCAGCTCAGCCCCTGCCACAAGTGACACAGCCGTGGCCCCCCCTTCCTCCCAACTCCACCCCCGGCTCCTCTCCAGCGCAGGCAGAGCCCGCATCGCCTGCAAAGCCATCGCCCGCCGAGAAATGCCCAAGCCGACCCTCTGCTCTTGCCTCCCTCTTCCCGCCGGAGGCGAGCGGGATCTGGCAGGCTTCCTCTCGCCAGAGCGAAGCCGAACGCGCCTGCAAGTTGGCTCTGACGGGGAATGGTGCCCTGAAACCCGGAGCCTCTTTCCTCCCTCTTGGATGGAGGAAGGAGGGAGAAGGCACTTACCTTGTGCCGGGTGGATGCTCGTGCGTGAGCCGGGGGCCCGCGGGGCCCCGCTGCTGCCGGAGGCTCGGCTGCGAGGCAGTGCTTGGCTGGTGCCTGCCCGAGTGTGGATGTGTGTGCCCAAAGCCACTGCAGCATCTCTGCATTAGGATGTGCTCCTCCCTCTCCTCCCTCCTTGCGTGCGCGCTCCCTCGCTCGCTGCCAACCACCACGCTGGTCCCTGGAGAGGGTATTTTTTTCCTCTGCCTTTACCTCACTTGCCACAGTCCAAGGACCAGTCAGGGAAGCAGAGCGACTTGCAGCATCATGCATAATTCATGCCTTTCCTCAGCCTCCCTGGCTGCTGCTCCCACCAGTCCCCAGCAGAAGCCCCTCGTCTGCCCCGATCGCCGCCAGCTCGCCCCGTCCCTGGGGCTGGAGCAGGTGTAGGCTGGGGGGGAACTGGGGGAATGGGGGGGGTCCGCGCCTGAGCCCATGTCTGTGGGGTGGAAGCAGGGAAGGGATTAGCCCCAGCTGGAGGGGTGTCTCGACAGGGACACCCACCACTGTGCAGTGTGTGCATGTTTCTGTATACATGCACACCCCCGTGCCTAAATATCTATATGTGTATCTGTATATATACACATATAACCAGGCTTATATGCACGCTGGGGAGACTGCTGTACAGCAAAATTTTGGGAAGCTTCATCGAGCTGAGTGCAGCCATCGTACGTGGTACCCGACCTGCGCCGCGCCGGGGAGGACGGCGTTTCCTCGCGGCAGGGTTAGCGGTGCGTGACCAAGCGGGTGGCTCTGCGTGCTGCTGGCGTTTGGCCTGGGGGGACGGGGTGGCAGCCGGGGTCAGCTTTGGATTTTTGGGTGTGCAGGAGCCGCCTCTGGCTGTTGCTGTGGTCCAAGGGGCTTAGGGCTGAGCTTGCCCATGTTGGGAGTGCTCTGCAAACAGTAGCTGTGCCCCCCACGAGGCTGCACCCGGAGCCCTTCCCGGTGAATATCTGCAGCCATGAGATCTTTGCTGTTTTCTGGCTGCTGGGGGAGGTCTGTCCGGGTGGAGCGATGCTATGAGATGTGACAGGGATGCTCCAGAACCTCCTCCATGATACCCCGCAGGCACTGAGGTTTGGGGGAAAGAGATGCTGCCGATCCTGTCGCTGCTGAGCGTGCTACTGTGCGAAGGACCCCCGCCGCGGGTTTTGCTGGTGCGCAGGTCACTGCCGGACTGTGCACAGCGAGGTGGGAAGCGGAGGATTCGGGAGTGTGGCAGGGACCACCCTGCACACTGCAGCCCTCCCAGCTCCAGCCCAGACCTGTTAATGATGTAAGGAGATCAATGGGCGCTGGGGCTGTCTGCAGGTTAATAGCCTGCAATTACAGAGGAGTAATTAAGGCATTAGTATCTCTATTGATTGGCAAAGCTCCAGTGGCCCTGACTCCTCCAGCAAATGGGTGCAGGCAGGAGAGTGCCTGTGATGGAGTGGAGCGTGTGGCTGGTCCCATCTCCCGTCCCCTTGCCCAGCTTGCCCCGTTCTCTGCTCCCCGCTGCCGTTTTGGGGTGAGACTGGGAGAAACTGGCCACAGCCCTTCCCACAGACCTCACCTGGGATAGCTGGTGCTTTTGCTGGACAGAAAGGAAGAACAGGGTTGGATCCTGACCCCCAGCAAAAGGACTAATGGAGGGAAACCTGAGAGGTGACGAGCCCTGTCCCCAGTGGAGGGAGGGGGACCTGCCCTCTGCCCCGTCTCCTCTGTGTCTCTGCTATCAGCAGCTCTCCCAGGGTCTCTGCAGGTGACAGGGGCATCGGTGACCTCTTGGGTGTGCGTCCTAGCGCAGATGTACCGAGACCGCAGCAACAGCAGCTGGGGGAGGAAGCAGCTCTGTAAGGGCTCCCTTGGATACTCCCAGTGCTGACAGTGGATGGCTCTTAGCTACGGTAATGGGCAAGAGGCTGGAGCTGCTGCTCCGAGGAGGAGGAGGAGGGTAATTGGAGGCAGTCTGTCGGCATCGATCCAGCCCCACTGCCCCACCGGGCGGGCAGAGGTCAGGGAAGAAGTGGGTGTCATTATCATGCCATACAAAGGGATGAGTGCTAATGCGTGCGTGTCTCCCCTTGTATCGATTGCGAGGATGAGGATGGGTCCATCGTTGCTTGCTCCTGGATGATAAAAATGCCGTGTGTCCTCTGGGAATGATGGAAGCAGCCGCCTGCACAGCCCTTTGCAAGGCTGAGACCTTGGGCCCCGCTGGTCCCCATGGCTGTGGGCAGTGGGAAGCAGCGGCTTTGAGGTATTGGGGGGTCCCTGGGTTCCAGTTAGCTTGGATATCGGCATCAAGAGCCAAGTGCAATTCCTTCTTCATCCTTCCTTGGGGCAGGGACCGCAGGTGGCTGGTGCCTCCATCGCCCCGGTCTGCACCGGGAGGTCTCCTACGCTGAGTAAAAGGTGCTTTTTTCCTCACCGCTGTTCAAGTGAGCGGTGGGGAGGGGGCGGATAAAGCCCCTGCAGTAGGAAGCACTAAGACTTTCATCCTATTAGCGAGGGCTGCAGCAATTACATCTTCATTAGCCAAATAGGCTCTGCTGTTTTTCCCCCTTCCTTCAGCCCATTCTCGTCAAGGCTTTGCACCTGGGAGCCTCGGTTAAGAGCACTTCAGGGCCTCAGGGCAGGAAAGGCTGGGGACGGCAGGATTGGCCCCGCGGGGAGGCATCGCTCAGGGCTCCTCCGCCAGGATGCAGGCGGGGGGAGCTGGGTTAAACCCTCACGCTCCCATATGTTTGCTGGGCCATGGGGGCTTCTTCCTCCAGCTTGTATCGTGTGCTTCCAAAGGGAGTTTGTGCTGCAGCCGCCACCGGCGAGGATGCAGAGCTGCTGTTTGCCAGCACACTGTCTCAAACATGCCAGGTATGCCCAGGTAACTGTCAGCTGTTGCTCCTTTGTGCCTCAGTTTCCCCACCTCGAAAGGAAGCCATTGCCTGCACCAAGGCCTCGTTGGCCTCCGAGACGGTCATTGAGGGCTTTACGAGGAGCGATGTGCTCCTGCCCAAGTCATTGGGAGCAGATACTGCTGCTCGTTGAGTGGTTCCCCTAATGCTGCTTCTGGGCTGGCAGCCACGTGCAATTATTTAAAACCCTGTTGACAGCTAGGAGAGAAGTTAAACTCTCCGGCTTTCACAACGCTCACCCAGCAGACAGACAGACATCAGACAGGGCATCGGTTGAAATCCCAGTAGCGTGCTCTGTCCTCTTGGAGGACGGGCTCTCCTGCCTGTGCCGGGTGCCCCGTGTGGTGCTGCCCGGCCCAGCCGCTGCCAGCCCACCCACCCACCCACCCGTGGGGCAGCGGCGTTGCACTGGCCGGGCTCCTCGCCTCGAAAGGCGACGTGCGGCGAGACGGGCCAGCACCGCACCTCCCCGCCTGTGCAGCCGCTCGCGTCCCATTCACCTGGGGTACTTCTGATGGGCTTGTCCCGGGGCTTTGGGCTGTTCCCGCCTTTCAGCCTCTACCAGGTTTTAATGAAGGAAGCATCTCCTGCTGGCTAATGTGGCTGAGCAGATCGGGCTGTGGGTGGGAGATGTCAGAGCACCCAGAGCAGGGGGGCTGTAAAAATACTAGTGGGGAGAGCTGCCCTGCCTGTGCCACCACCCCTGCAGCCTGCTTGGGTGCAACAGGAGTGAAGACCTGCCGCTCCCCAGGCCCTTTCTGCAACCTCGTGTGAGCCTCTCGTGCTGCGTTGCCGCAGCAGAAGCACAGGAGCTGCTGCACTGAGCTTGCACGGGCTCTGGGAACCGTCCCCTCTGCCCTGAGCCCGCAGAACGGCCACGCTGCGACAAGCTGGTGGGCGGAGGGCCGTGCTGGAGGGTTTTCTCCTATCCCGCCACCCTGGCTGCTGCTTTCACATCTCGGCACGGTCCTGTGCTGTGCTGAGCTCTGCGCCTGGCTGTTGGGAGATGCTGCCGAAAACAAAGTATCCACAGTGTCTTACTGCTGCCAGGCTTGGCCCAGGGCTTGTGCTGCTTTGCCTAGATAAACCAAGAACTACCAGAACGGTCTGGCAGGGTGCCAAAGGAGACGCTGAGGTTTTTAAACCACTTGGTCAAATTTTCTTCAGCAGAAGCAGGGACCTGCTGGAAGGACGCGCTGCGTCGCCGCAGCGGTGCTCAGGCTGGGCGATGCTTCCCCTTCGGGTGGTTGCAGGGGAGCGTCCTTTCGAGCAGCCTCCCCCTCCTGGGGAAGGGCTGGCGCAGGGGGAGGCGCTGGGGGCCGCTGGGGACCACGGGGTCCCGCAGGCTGCGAAGGGCCACGTGCCCGGTGGGCGCTCGCCGTGGGTGAGCGGCGGCAGCGGCGCCGGCTTTTGCCTTTTGAAAGCTGATGGAAATGGATTGCGGGCTTAGCATGAGTTTTGAACAATGTTTTATTATATGTTTAGTGTTTTCTATACAAAAAAATTCAGTCTTTTCTTTTTACAGTGATTCAAAAAAATGATATCTGAGTATTTTGGCCTTCTTTCATCTCTCATGCAGTCAGTTTATAAGTCCTTATAGTAAACTTTTTTCTGTAGTCCATAAATCTTCTCACTGTAAACTGTTAATTTTACAGTTTCAGCTATACATTTCTCATTGGAACAAGTGGGTTAACGCAAAGGTGTTGTTTTTTGCTTTTAAAAAAAGGCAAATAAATACATAGAATACTTTAGAACAACCAGGAGGTTTTACAGAGAGGATGGATGGATGGCAATATATTTACAAATTAAAGCAAAACAAAACAGTCCAATGCTTTCTTTCTGATGTGAGCGGGAGGAACGAACATTTAAAACTCGGTACTGCGAAGGAAGGAGTCTGTTCTGTGGGTCTGACGCGGGGTTTAGACTGCGCTCGACAACCAAAGCCCGGTGCCCGCTTGCGGAGGACGTGGAGAGACAGGCGCTGCTGGGAAGGGGGAGCTGCTGATGCGGCGGGTTATTTTGTTAGGACCAAAAAAGCATTGTTATTCTCGTTAATAAAACAGGTCTTAGTGCAAGAAATAGAACTTTGTTTCTTTTTAGGTTTGTTTATTGCTTAACTGAAATAATTTGCTGCTAGTACACAATTAAGCCTGGTACGACGGATGCTGTGTTGCAGGTTGAACTCGCAGCTTTGCTGGGACCTGCAGAGCGAGGAGAGGCGTTGGGGCTTGCCAGGGCAGCCGCTGGCACGGACGGAGCGAGCGCTGCGTGCCAGGTAAGGCACGGCGAGGGGCACGGCTCTGGTGACGGACGATGCTGCGCGGCTCTGCCCTCGCACCCAGCCCGCTCCCCCGGGCGCAATGGCGGCAGGAGCTGCGGCTCCTCGTCGACAGGTCGATCTCTCCTGTCGGAAGCGACCGTAATACATGGACTCGGGGTCTGTCATCTGCGAGAAGGCAATGCTGGCGGGGGGGGTGTCACGGGGATGTCGTGACCTGGTGTCCAGACAGGACAGACAGCTGGGGTTTCTGTGAGCAGGATTTTGGGGCTCGTACCAAAACTTGTTTTTTCCCCGCTGCTTTTCTGTCTCTTACTGCAACATCACTTCAGGGAGAATAGGAGCAGCCTCAAGATCACATAAACACAGCAAGTGCCCCCTCGTATCCCGCACTTGCGCTCCTGCGGTTCGTATTGGCAGCTGTACGCATGCAGGGCTCCAAACAGCAAAGGCTGCGTGCTGGGGAGCGGCGGCTGTGTCCCTGGGCTTGGGTGCAGCTGGCAGAGTCTGGATCCGTGTCCCGGACATGGATGAGGTTTTGGGTCAGACCGTTTTAGAACCAGGCTTAAGTTTGCAAGTTGGGAGTTGGACCCAAACTGCTTTTTCCCCAGCTTCTGAGAGCAATTGATTTTGGGTCTGGCTCTTCTTTCTCTTTTTATTTATTTATCTATCTATTAAGTGTTGCCCCCTAATTTAAACCCTTTATGAAGATGGATCTTCTGCAAAAGAAAAGATGAAAGTGTGCCCTGCTCCGGAGAGGCTGTGCAGATCCCAGAGAGGGACGGTGCCCCCTGCGATGGAGACTGACCCCTTCGGAGGGGTCCTGCCCTCCGAGCAGAGCGTGGCTGATGCAGGGCTCCCCCAAGCCCCGCTGCCTGTCCTGGGGGCTACGCTATGGGTAGTGGGAGCCGAGGCGACTGGCCCGTCCCCTCCGGAGAGGGACAGCCAGGGATGGAGAAGAGCAGCTCCCGCAGGGTGACACTAGGGACAGGCAGACACAACCACCGGCACGGCGCACACCCGAACAGGCAGAGACGGGTGGGCAAGACCCGTCAGCACCGCTGGGCCGCGTGTGGGGTCTCCGTCCATCTCCTAGTGCTCAAGGGACACTTGCTCAGCAGAAGCGTGGCCGCGGTGCTGGTGTGGGCGCAGCCTGGTCCCCGCTGTTTCTGGGGAGCAAATGCATTTTGGGGCGGCGTCACCCTGTCAGAGCTGCGGTGGTTTTGGTGGTTGGAGCGTGGGCTCTGTTCCCCGCCACGCAGTAACTGCACGTGCAAACATCTACTGAATCTTTATTAAAGGGAGTAAAAAATGTTAAGCTCACGATGAGTTTTGAACTTAGTGAGAATTTTCTTTGGGCTCCAAAACTCTAGGGGAAGTTTCACAAAAAAGTTATAATTTTGACTTAACCTTAGAATATTTGCGTAATTTTTACACCAAGCCAATACAAGACTCCAAGTAACTTACACCGAGCCGTTTGTCCACCGGGCCCTCTGCGGACATCACCTTCCTTTTCTGGTTACTGAAAGTGATGTGGTGGTAGGACTCTAATTGCTTTTGCGAGACTTTTGGGGGTTAGGACAGGACTAGCTGGGCTGGGTCCAGCTCCTTCCCTGTCCGCTTGCTGCGGCATGCTGTAGGGCACAGACTGCAAAGCTACAGGGAGAAACACTTCTCCATTTCCAAATGGATGCTAAGAGGTTTTCTCAGTAAGATGGTGGTTAATGACAGGACAGAAATACAGGCTTTAATATAAACGGCATGTAATACAGATACGTGACACAGACCGCCCTGCTTCCAGTAATGCCTGACCAACTTTCTTGAGGTTTGGAGGTGTTGCATGGCAGCCAAGGGTCTCGTGGTCCCCGTTAGCGGTTGGTCCACAAAGCAGCGAGGATCTGGTGTGCTGGGTGTGAATGAAGATGCTCAGCTCTGGCAGCAGAGCCTTTTCAGCAGCAGAGGCTGTAGTTTCTTACTCTCCTCATTTCCACCAGTGCTTGGGCAAGAAGTTATGCAAACTCAACGTTGTAAGGACAGCTGTAGGCTTGGGAAGTGATTATCCCCGTGACCAAGGGCTGTGTTATGTTTGGCCTGGTGCGTTTGCTTAAAAACCGAATACAATTGCTGCGTGTCCTGGGAACGGGCTGGGAGATGCTCTCCTTAAACCGGAGCAGTGGCAGCACTAGAAATAGGTTTGTTGCATGAATGCATTTACACTGACAGTAAGAGAGCAAGGCGTACGGCTCCTGCTCCGTACGATGACACGGATGGAGGACCCTGGCAGATGGGTTCCTGCGCGGTGGCGAGGGGACGTCCCTGCGCTGCCCTGGGTCGCAGGAGCTCCCCCAGCTCTAGGAGGGGGCTCTGCCTGTTAACGCCGGCCTAAGCCCTCCTTGGCTTATACGGTGCGTGTAACTGCTTTGCTGTTCGGTTTGCATCCAGCGCTCTCCTGTTTTTGCTGTGTGATCCAGCAGTAGGTGCTGCGCGGGTGCTGACCGGGCCCGGGCTCTTCCCGAAGCGCAGGATAGTTGTGCCATTAGCAGCTTAAAGAATGTGGCAAAGTCCATCTCAACAATCCATATTAGTAGAAGTATTCTTGTTAGCAATATGTCTTCATAGCAAACCAGCTCGAAAGCTAAAAGAATAATTGCATTAATCCTATTGCATTTAATCCATTATGCTGAACAAAACCATCCTCCTTAGAAAAAGAAATGAAAGAAAAATCCATCCTAACATCGTTCGCCGTCTGTGAAACGGTCTGAAGAAGCCCGATCTCTTTCAGCGAAGGTACCTTTGGTTTCAAAAGTGCAGGGAGTGGGAGAATACAGATGGCATTGGCCGCTAAGGACTGTCTAGTATAAAACTCTACCTTCTACAGTGACCCATGCTGTCGCAGCTGGCAGAGCTGCCCAGGCATCCTACTCCTACTGGTCTGGCGGATCGAAGACCATCGCGTTAGGGGCGTGTAAGCGGTGGGGGAATAGTGTCAGTTTATTAAACTTCATGGGAAGTTCGAAGCTGTGTAAGGCATGTGAAGGAGCACTCCTATCCGAGACGCTTTGTTTACAGTGTGTTAACGGGTTAACTTAAATCGCGTGTTGTCTTGATATGTAAATAAGACAGCGGAGGGGAGTCCCACGGTGCAGGCGCTCGCTCGTGGAAGGGTCTCGCTCAGGCTGATTGATGGAGGGGAGAAGGCCACTCTCGGAAATGAGGAGGAGCGTTTAGTGGAAAACACGGTCGATCTGGCTCATCCCCGGTGCCCGGGGAGGACGTGGAGCTCGGGTCCTGCGCTGCTGCCATGTGCCTTCCTCCCCGTCTCCCGAGGGATGCGCGTCCCTGAACCGGTCAAGCTGCTGATGGGGGGCTGCGGTGCAGGTCAGCAGCAGGGGATCCTCCACCCCATCCTGGTGGGTGCTTCTCATCCTGACTGGGGGGCTTTGATTTTTAAAAATAAGTGATTTCTAGTCCCCTCATCCTGTGTTAATACTGGTCCGGCTTCCACTCCCTCTTTGCTACATAAGATTTATGGAGTTGCCTTTAAAAGAAAGCAGGCATGGTCTGGGGGCAGTTTCCCCCCAAATTCTTGCAAAGCAAAGACTGAACCAAAATGGTTTGCCTACAGTTACCCAGGCAAGCAATGCTGTTATCCTGGGCTGAGGGTGAGCAGCACCTGACTGTCCTTCCCCGAATCCCACAAGTTCTTCTGCAACCTCTTGTCCTCTGAGGATGCTCCGGAGCCCCGCAGGGGTGGCGGGTGACCTCCCCGTGGGCTTTGCAGGGGGGATGGACTGTGGAGCCTCAGCACCGATGGCAGTTACGGTGCCAAGGGAAGCTGTAGGGGACCCGCTCTGCCCTGTGTAGCTGCTGCTCGATCTTTCGGGAAGGAGGTTGTGGCGCTGGCTAGTTTGGGAAAGGCTATGGGCAAGATGCTGCCGTGAGGATGGACATCTTGGTAATACAGTGCCATGGTGTCGTTACCCAAAGATCCACCGCTTTGCTCCTTTCGTGCATTTATGTTGCGTTTGCTACTCTGCCCAGGCCCCGCTCACCCCTCTTCCCTTCCCACAACTATTTTTTTTTTTTTTTTTTTCCTTCCCCCTTCCTCTCTTATCTGGAACCTTCCTGTAAAGATTAAAAAGAAGAATTTTTAACTCCCTCCCAAAACAACAAAAAGGGCCTCGGGGAGCCTGGGCGGCTGAGCCCATCGTGGCCCCTGCCGGGCTGGCTCTGGGCGCTGGGGCCAGCCCCGAAGCTGGGGTGCAGCTCGAGCATCCCGCTCCTCCTCCAGCCCCTCTGGCTCAGCCCAGATTTCAGCTACAGCTACAACCCATCCGCGCCCCGGGAGTCCTTGCCGTTCGCTCGTTTGCTAAGGATAAGATGGCATCGGCAGCCACCCGGTCTGCCTGTTTGCTTGGATTTTTTCTTTTTTTTTTCTTTTTTTTTTTTTTTTTTGTCATTGTTGGTTGGTTTCATTCACACGTTTCTGTTGGAGGTAGTGGCGGCGGGGCTGTTGGTTAACCCCCATCCACTACAAACACCTCAGGCTGTTTGTGGTTTCAGTGCATTGCGCTATGCCAACGAGTAGATAGCATTGACTGGGGAGGTGGCTTCCGAGCTCTCGTTGCCTTCGGTCTCCTCTTTGTCCTTCTTCACCGTGTACTGGCCGATAAAGGAGCCGTCCTCGTTAAACTGCCCTTCGCCCCCCTCTCCATAGTCCACCAAGCTATCATCGCTCTCCTGCTGCTTTATCGTGCCGTCCAGGGAGGTCTGGCTGTTTGGCAGGGGTTTGTTGTCTTCATCGCTGGGTAGCAGAAGACAGACAGACACAGTAAGGGTTGAGAATGGGGCTTACAACCTTCACCCAAGGTCTGGATATTCAAAAATAAATCCAGTGTGCAAATATACTGACCAGAGACCACAAATGCGGGGTGCTCTGACTGCAGAGAGCAAGTCACGACGTGTCTGGCACGTACGTGAAGGTGGGGAGGCAGCCTCCGCGCAGGAGGCCCACAGCTGCCTGTGCAGTTGGTGCTGTGGTTGGTATTTCTGCGAGCCCAACCTTTGTGCTTTTTCTTTTTAGAAAGCAATTTTTTTAACCTATGTTGCATACGATGCTTAGATCAGTCCAACTGGATGTACGTTATAAATATCCTTTCCTTGTCAGTGCTTATATTCTTTCTTTCTCTCAGCATTTTAGCCAACCTTGGCGTAACCTGGTTTTGTGAGATTTGTTTCCAGATATCCTTGCAAAAACCACGCTCGGCTCTTTAGATAGCTACATGCAATGGGAAGCACTCTCAAAGCACTGCAAGGGGGCATGTATAGGATGCCAAGTTCTGTGCAGCTTCCAAAACTCATGGGAATTTACCTTTCCAAGCTTGTTTCTGAGGATCTAAGCTTGTTTGCTCAAGTCTTTATCCTTTTCTCTTTTTCACTAGAAAGATTAAGTCAGGTCACTGAAAAATAAATCGTCTGACACGCAGGAAAAAACAACCCTTCAAAGAAACCCTTTTAACCAAAAACCAGGGAAAAGCTGTTTTCTCTCTGGAGGGCAAGGGCTGGTATCTCATAAATACAGATAACATTGTGTGGAGGATGAGAGTGGATTGCTGTATATGAAAATTAATTTTCATATCAACTAGTCCTTAGTTCATGTTTGATCTTATGTCCAGCATGCAAATTCTGTAATATTACTAAAGGTATCACATATGTCCCTTAAACATTTGTCCTCCCACCTCCATTCCTGTCCCTTTATTGTTGTTGTTTTAGCTTGGGACTCATCAGGCTCGCTCCCCAGCACGGCACTCTACTCTGGTCCTTTATTTTTCTTAAAATCGGTAAAAGTGCTGGGCTTTGACTGCAGCCCTCGACAGTCTGTGTCCACACAAAGGTGTTTGCCTCCCGCAAAGGCACAAGAAACGCTTTGCTTGGGCCAGGGAGCAAAATGCTCTTCAGCTTGGGGAAGGCATTAAATCTCTCTCATGCCATTTAATTAATGGCATCAGCTCCCTACAGTGGGAGAGGAATTTGGTATCCCACAGTACGACACGAGCTTTCTAATGTATTTCCTCATATCAGCACTTTGTGAATTAAGCAATAATACAAAACCAATATTTGAGGCCTTGTGTTAACTTGGCATCACAATAAAAAATAACTTGTTAGCTTTGAAAGCAGCTGCTTTCTGAGGGGAGGAGGAAGAGAATTCAGCCTGCAAGCAGGACTGCCAGTTAGAAAGCCCAATAAATGCCAAGTAGAGAGTGGCAAAACCCAGATCCCTTTATTTGCAATATCCTTTCCCAAGGTTTAGGGTTCAGTTAAAGCTGAATCTAGAGCCAGATTTTCCCTAATGGGGGGGTTTGCAGCACCAAACACCCCGGCAATGCGTTTCCCGAACCTGCCCCCTGGTTTTACCTCTCTCCAGTACTATTTATCCTGTTAGTGCATTAGGAGGGCGAAGCAGATATTCATCAGCATCTTGATGCAATATAACCCTGTTAAAATGGATTTCTATGGGGTTTGCTGATGTGTGCATTAGAGAACCAGAGCACCCTGATGAAAACCATTTGGGAAACGCTGTCCTGAGTTGCATAAATCATTGAGAAGAAGGGGAGGCTTGAGCCGGAGGGAGGATTTTCAGGACTGAGACAAAGAGCGGGCAGATTGTTTAGGATCTAGCGTTTTTTTTTTGTTCGTATCCCTTGCCAGCATCCCCTGGGTGTCTGGCATCAGGGTGCTGAATGCACCGAGGGCATGGTCCCCAGGTCCAACCCGTGGCCAGGAGGGCTCAGCCGCTGGAGCGCAGGGCTGGGGGCCTGGCTGCGCTCAGGGGTGCCCCCAGCCCACAGGGCAGTGCCAGGCAAGATGCAGCTCGCTGGAGATGGGGGTACCCCTGATGCCAGCAGGAGTTAGAGGGATCTTGTTTAATGTGTTAGGTGGAGGCAGGTACATGGGAATAGGGAGGGGAAGGTATAGTTTCAGCTATAAAGAAATAAATAGCTAGAAGGAAGGAAAATATAAAAAAAAAAAAGCTAAATGTGCCGGACTTCTGGCAGCACGTGGTCCTACCTTTCAAGAGACCTTCATGGTCCATGTGGATAGACCAGGTGAAAAGGAGAAGAAAGAATGGGAATAAAACAGAGAGAAGCAGAAAGAGCCTGATCAGAGAGAGATATGATGAGGTCTGCATTTACAGGGGCAGTGCTAAAAACCAAAAAGAAACTCTGCATTCCTCATGGAGCTAATTGCCTCGTTATACCAAATGGAGCCAGTATAATTGTTCGGAGCTGGATGAGCCTCATCGGCTTCCCTGAGAAAGCGAATCCAGAGCAGCAGTGGGTGGTGCAGGTGGGAAGCGGGCTGTTTGCCATCAGGCTGTTCAAAAAGGGCTTGTGGTTGAAGTCCATCAGCGAGCGGCTGTAGGGAACAGCAGTCGCTGCTGGGGACTGACATGCAGCAGGACAAGGGCCAAGTGAATGGGTCGCTCCGTTTCCCCTCCAGCCTTCTGCTGGGTTTCCACGCTATAGTCATGCACCCGTATCACGTTATCTATTGACAAGCCTACACCTCCCCAGGCTGCTTCGCCAGACCTCTCCTCCCCTTGCTAGGCTCGGAGGATGGCTGTGTGTCCTCCTGTCTTGATGTCTGCCGAGATGGTCCCTTCGGGGCAAGCTGGCACTGCCTGCAGCGTGTAACCTGTGCCACAGGACGCTATCCTGAATCTGAACGGGAACCCAGAAGCTAAAACCACTCAACTTTCCCTTCCCAGCGGCCAGGGTTTCCAGCCAACTCCCCCACATGCAGCTTAAACATTTGGTATAATGAGGCACAGTCACTGGCACAGAACATTGTCCAAGGATAATGGTCTCCTGCTTTGAAAATAAGCTTCTCAGCTTAGCCTCTGCTCAGGAAAACCATTATTCTGTTAGTGGAACAGAAAGATGTGACAGTATCTCTTAATTATAGGCTGCAGAGATTTGAAAGTTGCATGCACAGGGCATTAAGGACGTGAGATATGATGAGAGCATATCAGACATGCTATGTGGAGGGAGGGGGGAACCAATGAAGAACTCACGTCAGCTCAATTCCTGTCCTTACTTGAAATACTAATTGCTACCCTCCTTGCGCCTAACATCGCAATCATTTTGAATCTTAATCAGCCAACAGCGTTTCATATCAATCCTTCAGGTTCACCTTCCTTTCTGCCTCCTTGAGGGAAGCCTCCTATTACTTCTCCCAGGAAACCTGTTGTTCCTGAGAAGGAGGGGGCAAAGTTTATGGGTTGCTGGTTTGTTGTTGTTCTTGTTTGATTGGGTTTTCTCCCCCATCTAGTCACGGGACAGTGTGATTGAAAACGTGGGAGCATCTTGGAGCTTGGTCATTGCCCTTCTACTGACCTCTGCCTTTAGCTTGCAAACTTTTGGGAACGGGGCTGTCAATAAAAGTTTGAGCTTCAGCTAAGCAGAAGCTGCTGTGTGATAGGATGAAGGGTTTACCCCGTTCCTTCCCATTGCCTGGAAGGCAATGCCCCTTGGATGGTGCTTGGGCAGTAAAAGCAACATTGCTGACTGTCGCAATGCTGCCAGCCATGCCAAGAGCTCGGTTTTCCTTCTGTGCAAGGCAAGCGGTCCCTGGTAATGCAGTTGCCTTGGGAGCGATGGGGGTGAGGAAGTCTTGACTGCAACCACCTCAGCGGACTCTTGAGAAGCAGATCTCTGAAATCAGTGCGTACTGCCAGAAGCTCGGCTGTGGAGACCTTGTCCGAGATCCAGGTGATGGAGCTGAGCCTGTAGGATTGTGTGTGGGTAGCTCCTGGGTGATGAGGTGTTTCAGGCTTGCTACGTGCTATTTACACCATCCCACAAATCTGGGAACCAAGAGGATCTCGGAGCATTAAGGGGACCTGTTTTGGTCAAAGCATGGATGCTACCTGTGCAGTATGCAGTTATGTTTGTGGATGTATCCTATCTGTACAAGGAACACCGCCTGCGCTCGTGAAATCCTGCTTGGGAAGAGATGCGTTTGATCTGGGGCAAGCCTGCAGCAGGACCAGGCTGCGCTAATTTCTTCTCTGCCGTTCTCTGTCCCGGCCAGGAATCTGAAGGGAACATCCCCAGACTGCAATTTGTATCTGCACTCAATGGAACTGCCCCGGTCTGGCTTGCCACCACTAGAAACGATAACACAAATCTCGCAGGGAGGCGAGGAAGGTGTTGCCCCCGGGTGGTGTTTTGGGCAATAAAGAATGGCGACCTTTTCCTACAACGTGCCGCTTCTGCTGGTTCCTGCTGGGGTGTGTTTGCGTTCTGTCTCGTGCTGTCAGAAGACTGGGGGGTTTTGGGCTTACAGCATCCTTTGGAGAAAGAGTCGCTACTGAAATAGAGCTACCATGCTACTAACAATATAGATGTGATCGTATTGAGGGCTGCAGTTGTTCTGCTTGCAGTTGTGTTGTGTGCAGGCAGATATATTCATTTTGCTTCTCTACAGTCTTTGGTGGAACACGTGTGTCTTGTTATATTCCTTATTGAATCGGAAATAAATTCTTCCTGTCTTTGCTACCTCAGTTTGTAATGCTAGGAGTATCAGTAATGACATGGGCTTTAATTAACCCCTTTTTTGAAGTCAGGAGAAAAATTCCTGCTAGCCTAATTGGGCTTTGGATCCAGCTCGGGTGGAAAGGTGCATTTTAATTCTTCTTTAAAGAAAAGCAAAGCCCACTGTAGGTGCTCAAAGGGCAAGGTGGGTGTGCTGTAATACATCCCTGTCACCAGTCAAGTGTGGGCAATCCAATGAGACCTGACATCGTTACCTGCTCCTGCTCCGTGGGGGCAACCATTAACGGCAGCGGAGCTGTGAATGCTGCGTTGCACGTGAGCAGGCTTGGGAGAGCGCCTGTCCCTTTGAGATATCCTGGGAGTTTTCCTGGAGTGAAAAGGGGTGCTGCTGCTCTTCAAAGGATGCCACTTTGCGTGGAAGCAGCTGAGCGGCGCTGGGGGGAACCAGAGCAGTTATAGCAGCACCGCTGCTAGGCTGTGCTGCAGCCCTCGAAGGGCGGCTCCGCGGGGTTTGCCTGGGGACCTTACAGAAACGCCTTGGTGGGAATGCAGGCAGGCCCCTCAGTCAGTACTTCTGCATGCTCTCAGGGCTGAGCCAAGCATAACTTTGGGCATTTCTCTCCTGGATACTCTCTTATGGATAAGAGAGAGGCTGAGCTACAGGGTGATGTACCTGAAATAGCCTCAGGCTGCTTCAGAGTTTAATTTTTTTTTTTTTTTTTTCTGTATGTGTTAGGAGTGTCATTAAAGTTGATCTGCACCTGATGAGAGCTGTGTCCTGGGTAGCTGATGCCAGAGTCCCAGCTCTCTGCCTGGACCGATCCTCCCAGGCTGGGACAGGGGAAGGAGGAGACCTTAGCAGCACCCTCGCAGCCTGGTTACTCTTCCAGGGTTTTAGGTGGGAAATGTTTCCTTTGGTAGAGGACTTGCGGAGGGAAGGAGGCAGGAGGAGGAAGGTGGGAGAAATAATTTCAGAGGCTGTGTGGCACCGCGGTGCTGCGGTTATGTGGAGGGGTAGCACGGTGAGGTCTGTGATGGCTGGGAGCGGGGCTGATGGGGAGACGTGGTCCGTGGGTACACACATGCCAATGGAAGCATACCTGTAGTCAAACGACCCGTCTTCTACGTTCTTGTCTTCGGGATTTAGATGCTCATCTTTATTGTCTCGTACTGTAAACAAGCACATCCCCAGCATTCACGTTAGAAAGCAGTACAGAAGATAAAAGCTTTACAAGACAGTAACAGCAGCTGGCGTTGAGGCTGTCTTTGTGAAATCCCTGCGGGGTGAAGTACAGCTTTTCATCGACTTGGTAAAAAAACTGCACCCGGGAGGGCTTGCAAAGGGCTTGCAAAGGGTGCCAAGAGAGGATGTATTAACTGGTGAATTTTCTTAAGCCTTATCTTTGCTTTGCAAAAATTTAATGAGATTTTTGCCTGGCAAGATTTTTTTCTAGATGAAGAAAAGGAAATTTGCAGAGTAGAGGTTGGGTCATGCCTAGCAGGAGTGTCCAGCTCCGCAGCCGAAAGCCTGCACAGCACAGAGCCCTTACCCGACCTTTAATTAACTGAAATGCTTCCCACTACTAATCGTGTTCCCACTACAGAGAAAGAAAAGCCCTTGTAATCACGAGCACCTATCTGAGAGCAATACAATTTGATTAGCCCCCAGAAGCCTGCAGATGTTTAAACCATGAGCACAAACGATTGCCGTGCAATGCTCTTACCTGGATACTTCCCGCCCCTGCTCCTCTTAATGAAGCAGACGATCAACAGAATCAGGACCAGGAGAGCTATGGCACACATCAGCCCGATGAACCAGCCCTGCGTGGCGATGTCCACGTGATTCTTGGTATAAGCTGGGGGGAAAAGTGAAAGGAAAAAAAGCTATGAGGGACAGACTAGAACCACAGAGGGAAACAGATGAATAGTAAGACATAGTCCACTGGTTTAGAAATTATCTTTAGCGCTGCATTTGTGTGTCTGTGTGTGTATTGACCGGGTTATCTGAGACTGTCGCACAGGAATCTGTGGCTTTTTGTTTTTTTCTTTTGCGGCGGTAGGTCAACTCAACATTTTAGCAGGAGCTACAAACAGCGAAGGGTCACAACATAAAGTAAAACCTAGCACAGACCAGTGAGAAAGGTGCATTGCAAATAATGGCAAAAGAAGCTGGGTAACAGATTTGATCTTTCATTTACTGTGTGTCTGAAAACCGCCCTGGAAGCGACAAGGTCTGAAAGAAAGGTGCTTAAGTGGATCCAGTCCCTGGTGTCCAGTGAGGCTGAGCGGCACCACTGGATCCGGAGGGTTGCTGAGCCCTGAAGGGCTCGTGAGCAGCCTCGAGCTGGGAGAAACCCGAATCCTGCGGGGCAGCCTTGCCCCAGCTGCAGAGGCGATGGGCAGTGGCTCTGCTGCCGCCAGCGCCGAGGTCCTGCTGCCTTTGGGTGGCCACGGGGGTCTCCGGGGCTGAGAGGGGACTTGTGGAAGGCCACCAAGTCTTGGCCAATGCACGAGAGGGGAGGCAGCAGTGGGAACAGCTCTTCAAGGAATGACTGCTGGGTCCCAGGTGGTTGAGAGGTGGTCTGATAGCACTGGAAAGTCTCTTCTTCTGGGGCAAACTCTTTTATACTACTGCTTCCAGCACCCTCACGAGGCTATTGAGTATTAATATGATTAATACCAGGCAAGGAGGTGTCTTGCTCCCCACACAACGCTCCAGCTCCTAACTGCCGTGTCCTCCCTCACATACTCTGACTTCTTGTTTGCAGCTCCCATACGCGGTCAGACAGACAAATCTGTGTCCTATAAATAGCAACAAGCTGCCATTTTCTGGCTCTCATTGACATGCACTTCATATTCAGCAAGACAGAGCAGAGGAGAAAATAACCTTCAGCGCAGCAGGGGGGCTAAATTTAACCAGACTGCAGTGCAAACAGAGATAGGTATTCCTGGCAGGAACACGGGAGATCTGAGCTGGATGGGATTGAACTGGGATTTAGCGGGGGTGTGCCTGAAGTGGGCAGGGCAGTGCAGCGAGCATCCTTTTGTGGTGCCTGTGTGACGAAAACCAAGGTGGTGCTTGCAAAGAAAGCATAAAAGATAGCCCTCTGTTAACGTATGCTGACTGAAAGGCTCGCGTAAAAGAGACGACTACTGTAAAAATGGGTTGAATTGGCAGACTTTCCTAAGCCACACCATTTTAGGGCTGTAAGTGAGTACTTATTCCATCAAAATTGAACCCAAGAGAAGAGGTGGTTTCCTTAGGATGAAGTCTAAGCCGCGTTGTCAGTAGATAAGCGCAGCCAAACTGTGCCAAGGAAATTCACAGATAAAAGAGGAGAACGATGAGGAAGACTACCGTTTGCTAAAGAAATCACGTTGGACCCTGAACGCCCTGGGTTTGTGAGCAGCACCGAGCTCCTGGGGAAGCCGGGTGGAAGTAGCTGCCAAATGGTGCCTTGGCTCTCGTTCGCTGCTTTTCCCTCTAATGCTGCCCACATTTAATATTTTCTTTTTGTATAACCTGAGCTTCGTAGTCCTTGAAGATGCACTTTTTGTAATGGAGAGAATAAGATTATAACAGAGTGGAGCTGAGAACTGGATTCAATTAGCTGAGTGCTTGGGGAGGAAAGGGGAAGAGAGCGCTTTGAAATGGAAAACTATTGCATTAGCAGTCCTGATGAGATGGGATTTCTACAGAAACCAACGCTAAGGGAGAAATAAGGGGGTCTTCAAAGTACGAAATGCCAAAGCAGCCCGAGAGGTGGGTTTGATGCCACCCGTGCGGTTGGGGGCTGAGGAAGGAGGATTTTGAGTACAAAGGCACCAGGGGATCTTGCAGTAGGATTGTGGCACTGCCTATCGCCAAGGTAGAGGTATAATTGCCATCCTTCCCAAAAAAGCAACACATGACGACAAAATTATAGCCACAGCAATCTTGCATTTAGAGTAAACGAGTGACTGTCATTGCAGCATTCAGAAAGAGAAGATTAAGTACATGGCTGTCAGAGAGGATGTTTTGATTTGCTTTAATGTAAGGCCAATGTCAAGGGGAAATAGTGGAAAGCAGCTGTGTAATCGAACAGGTATTGATTTGAAATGCAACTGCAGTGACTTTTTTTTTTTAAATTAATTACAATTTTGTGGCAGAAACGTGTTACCTAACAGTCATAGTTTATATGCCAATAGCAAAGCTGTTCCACCAACAGAAGAGCAGCAGGATTTTTGTCTGTCTTTGTAAAGCAGAGCGTTGGGTACGTAAAGTCTCACTAGCTCCAGCCTTGCATGATCTTCTTCCCAGTGTTTGTACAGGCTGGGGCATTTTTTTTTTTTTTTTTCCTTCTTCAAATTTAGCAGACCTCTTTGTATTAAGCTATGGTTGTGGTTTTGAGGTGTCCTTTACTACTAGAAGGAACTCTATTGGGTTATTGAGCTGGCAGTTAATCGGAAGCAAAGTCGGAAGGCAGTGTCCTGCAGCCACAGTGCAGGTGGACTACTTCTTATTTACCTACACTCAAACTGAAGAAACTTTTAGAATAGCTGTTTGCGAAACATTAAAAAAACATAATCCACAAAAAAAACTGAACAGTGCTTTTTTGTCAAAAGCATTCCTGATGGCATATGATTGTCAGCGGGGGCTGAACGCTCGTGTCAGCAGTATCCAGCCAGCGAAGAGATGGATCTGCAGCATTTATGCATGCGGGGACGGCAATAGCTCCGTGCATCCCGCAGCGGGAGGGCTCGGGTCACCAGTCAGCCTCTGTCAAGGGACAGAGGTGGCCCCATCCTTTAGTCTCAATGACGATATCAGTAGGAACCCCTCAATTACAGAAAATAGATATGCCGAGACTGCCAGCATCAATCAGCCAAGGATGTTGCTGGTTTTTTTCCCCCCCTTTCTCACGATTCCCTACCCCTCGGTGTCTGTTGGGCAGGGGGCTGCCCCCTCTCCCTCCGCATCCCAAAGTGGGTGAAAAGCAAGCGAGAAAAGAAAAGAGACGGGTCCAGACTGGGAAAGAGTTATCCAGAAAGACGTGTTGGGTGGTATGGGTGGGGGCTGCCGAGCTGGCGGTGATTTCTGAGTCAGGGGAGGGTCCAGAAGCAGAAAGAAAATTGGGGATGCAACATTGCAGCTGGAGCTGTTCTGGAGAGAGTCCGAGTTGAAAAATCGGCTCTTTTATTGCCTGGGGTCAGAATCAGCCTCTGCAACGGGAGCCCAGGGACTTGAAACCTGCAGACAGTTTGCGTGTCTGCGAGCCGAGCCCTGCCAAAGGAAAGCTGCGAGAGCTCCCGAGGTCGGGCAGCCGCGCCGCGCGGCATGCACAGCAGCGGAGCGATGGGGGAAAAAACCCTGGTGAAAATAAATCCTTTTTGAAAACACTGCTCTCTACAAAGCCGCGCGTGTTCCAGGGGCTGCTGTGCTGTGGATTTGACCATGTCACAGGGTGAGGGAGCAGTTTGAGGAGGCCCATCAGAGCTCAGTGCAGGACAGAGCCAAGGTCAGCGCTCGCTGGTTATTTCTCAGTGTTGGGCAGCATTAGACATGCAGAAATACCAGCAACTGCCATCTGTCCCTGTGTCATCTTAGCACATCAGAGAATTACTCGGCGGCATTATGGCTTGCCAAATTTTTGGACATCAAATAAGACGTGCACAGGGGTGTGGGGCGAGCTGCTGCTCCCCGCCTGCCCCTGCAGCACTCCCTTGCTGCGAATTCTATTTTCCTTTTGCACTTCTCAGCAAAGAGGCTGGAAAGTGCTTGAGCTTTCCATTACACGGCTGGATCTGAGCAAAATAATTTTAGTTCTTTAAAAATCACAGCCTCTGCCTACTACATCTGTCAGTGTGGGCTGCTCCAGTGTTGCTTGCTCCTTGGTTTTTTCAGCCAAGTGTTTAAACCCGCGCTTTGACAGGCGTTGTGCACAGATTCCTACGGCAAAACCCCCGGGTGAATACAAAGGAAGTTACGGCTGTTTTGATTTACTGAAACTCATCAAGTGTGAATGGTGAAGGTTTATAAATGCATAAAGCCCCATTCAGTGCCTGCGGAAGTCAATAAGGGTATTTCTCTGGCATTCAGTGGGCAGTGTAGGAAGCCCGTAATTAGAAAGTTTTAAAAGTCACTCAGGTGCAAAACCTGGAAAATTGCTCGTGCAATTAAATACAAAGTTCCCAGAAGAAACCTAGCTGGAGGATGAAAAGCCCTATGCGCTTCACGTGACTCTGAGGTCTTCTGCAAACACCACGTTCTGCCTCCTCCCAGTCCTGCCCGCAGCAGCATCCCATCACCAACATCCCTCCGCCTGCCCCTCTGCTTCCGTAACTGTGCCATAACCTGGAGCCAGACGCGTGCACGCTCTCTGGGACCAAAGCAACCGCCACGAGCAGCAACGCGCATGTGAAAGTGCAAACACGGTGGCAGGGCTTCAAGCAAGCCGCATGACGTCATGAGCATGTTCTCTACCCTCCTTAAAGACCCTTTCCTTCAAAGGGATCCCCGTCCCCTCCTGGGGGTCTCCTTCTCCGTGCAATGTGGAGCAACCTCCCGGCGATGCTGGGGGTGGCTCTTTAATAAGGGCAGAGATGGGGGGGCTGCCGGGGGTGGATGAGGGCTGTTCCATGCAGTCATGGTCAAACAACCTCCCGCCACCACGCGCATGACGTTGGTGGTGATGGATGTGACATGCCTGGGAAACGTACCCCGCGGCAGGGCTGACGCCCGTCTCACCTGAGCTGGTGGTAAAGGTTATGTACGAGTGTTCGCTGGGGCTAGACCATATGGGGAACACCCACAGCTTGTACATCATTCCCGGCGTCAGATTCGCCAGCTGCACAGAGGAAGGGGTCTGAGCTTTAACAGGGATAGATTTCTCTGTCTTGTTACCTGAGAAACAGAAACCGCACATCAAACCCAGCCGCAGGAGGCTCGGAGAGATTACCGTGTTGACACTGCAGGCAATGCCTTATGCTATCCCTAGCCGCTGAGCAGAAATAATACAGCTTGATGGTCAAGGAGCTATTAACGGCTTCGTGATTATTACTCACTGAGAGTAGAAGAAAAATCAGTGATGCAGGAATACGGTGTAGGTTTTGCTGCATCCCTGCTTGCCATACTGGAAAAAATACCGGTGCTGTTCAGATCTCTCCCTACTGTTAAGACCCGATAGGTCCTTTATCTGCCCAGCCTCAGGTCTGGATATTTGGGTATTTACCGCAAAATGTCTGGAATTTGCCTGGTCCCGCTCAGCTGGGTGAGGGTGCTACAGGACTCAGTAAAGGAGTCACTTCTTGTGCTTTTGGGAGTGTAATCTGTGTACTCGTTTTGCTGGTAGCTTAAGGAGGCTTTGAACGAAATGGATGTTGCATTAAACATGCCGCAAGACTGCTCGCCCCACCTGGCAGATTGCTGCTTTTGGGGGTGAGAGGGATCTGGCCCTTCAGCTCAGGGGATGCTTGTGGGCTGATTGCTCCCAGGGTCTATCCGAGGACGACCTGTTCTTTGTACTGTGCCGGGAATCGTTTGCTGATGAGCTTAATGCCGAGCATTAAACCGTTGAATTCTAAGAAAGCCTGCAGTGGGGCTTTGATTTGTGGCTCCGGAGGTGTGCACCTCCCGGTTCAGCAGTGCTGCAGGAAGGAGAAGTGTGGCGTTGAGGCCAAAAGCATGCTGCTTGCTTCAAACGCCACCAGAAAGGGAGGAGAGCCACGGCTGTTTGGGAAGGGCTGCAATCTCCAAGATTTCCTCCCTCTCGGCCGGGTCCCGGTGAGGGTCTCCCCAGGCATCGCTGCTGTGGCAGCCCGTCCCCGGCACGGACTCGGTGCGTGGGCTCGGGAAGGGCATCACCTGCTCCTTGTGCTTCCCGGCGATGGGGAAAAAACAGGGCTGGTGGCAGGTGGGTTGGGAGCTGGGATACTGGGCATTTAGGGCTTGGAAAGCTGATGCGTATCCTGAATTATGGAAATCATTTAAAAAAGGGGAAGGCTGAGCCGAGCCCAGCCCGTGCTGCCTAACGAAGCCCCGCAGGCTGCGGAGCGAGACCAGGCACTGGCTGCGCGTTAGAAATTGTTTCAAGGAGAAAGCAAGGTTATCTCTTAAACAATGTTGTAAATGACCAAAAGCGGTTTGCCGTTAATGATTACACCTAGCTGGTTTATTTTAAATGCCGATATAAGACCAGCGTACCAGATGATGTGAGGGCTGAAATGGCTGGGAAATAAAGTCAGAGATAAGCAGTAGTCATCACTGCCTATCTATAAAAAAAAAAAACAAACCACAAACCAACCAACCAACAACACGTAAACATCTTTTCTAAAAAAGTACTAAAACCAGAGATACTGGCTTTGAGTTTCCAGACTAAGTATGTAGCCTTACAATTTTAAGAGACAACAATATCCGATACGACAGGAGGTTTGGGATCATAGATGATTCTGCCAACTCCAGGTTCAAGAAGCCCACTTTCAAAGGCATTTAAAACTGCTCTCCAATTTACATACGTTTCACTCGTTTTCCCTTAAAGTCTTGCACCTGTTCATATATATATATTTTAAGGCTCTTTACGTTGTGACCACGTACAGCCCGGCTCAATGAACAGTTCACAAATGAACAGCCTTGCCCATCTGTTTCATAAACATCTCGTGACGGTCAGTGCAAGGAGGGGGAATCACTTGCGAATCACCAGGATTGGGCTCTGGTGGACTCTCAACAGCCGTGACCGTGACCTGCCTTCTCCTCTCCCGTCCTCCGCCTGGCCACAGAGCATCGTTCTGCACACACAGTAATTAAGACTGAGTAATAGCTTGCAACCGTGGGAGCTGGCAGGATCTCTAATGGCATCACCACCCTATAGAGTCCCCACGCGGTCTGATGCTTACTGGTGATATACTTAACCACAAAGTCAGTTCCTGCCGAGTAATTGTGGCTCCAGGTGATGTTTGCCCAGTTACTATTAGCCATAGCTCTTATGTCCCATATGGACGATCCATTGGTGGCTGGTGGACAGGTTAGAACAGGAGTTAGTATTTTGGATTATACACGAATGAGACCTCATCTAGCATCTGGTGTTGGTAAAACCTTACAAAATCATTCCTGAAGTTAACGCTTTGATCTTAACCTACGAGCGTGCCTAAGGACGTATTTGTTCCGGCCAAGATCCGTAACTTTAAACTTTTGGGGCAAGTCTGGTAGCAGAAGCTCATCGCCTATTGGTGTTTAAGTCCAGCTGCACTCAGCTTATCTCTGGAGTCTGAAGACTTCTGTGGCACATCCCTGAGGGTTTCGGTCAGCAGGGAAATCTCCTGGCTAAACTCGTGCCCAAATGGACGCGGGAGACGCGTGCATGAGCGCACATGGACTCACTGCCACAACCGAGAAGGAAAGACCGGGAGAGAACATTGTCACGTTACTGGGCCTAGAGACAGCCAGTGGGGCAATGAAGTCACTCGTTTCTGATTTTGAAGTTAAGGATTGTCGACGTTGCTTTGGAGAGCGGATGAACTTCATTTCTAGTGAAGCAGAGCTAGAGTTTAGTGTGTAAGTGATGTCAGATAAGTTACACCTTGATTTTATTATAATGGTTATTATTATTATTTACTTCAGGGTGCAGGTCGGGTTTTGGTTTGACAAAATGCAGATTACTAACTCTAGTCCCTGGGATGAGGCCAGCTGTGCGACTTTTAGGAAATTGCAAGGACCCGAGGCTGCGGGGTCGGGGACGTGACCTAGAATCCCTCTCACGAATACAACCTGGGCTGCCACAGCGCTGCCCTGTCTGCCCGCATTACAGCTCAGCCTCTCCCCTCGTGTCCCCAGGGTGGTTCGGGACACGCACGGGTCCTCTTGCAGCTCCTCCTTTCCTCCCGTCTCCTCTCCCTGCTCTGTGGCAGTGCGTGCCTCGCCGCTTAATTGCCTATTTTCAATTAGCAATGTTTCCCTACATAGTCACTTAATAGCGACTGGGTTGCGGTAGCGATCTCGCTTCATTACTAAGACCTCGTAGGTAGCGATGAAGCTGCATCTGCGCATCTTGCACCAGTTTTTCAGCAGGTTTTGGGTTGGCAGTGCGGCTCCCTGGGTGCTTTCCCTTGACTCGCAGTTAGCGGCTTTGCACAGCCTAAGGCTTCCCTGGCTGGGGAGGTGTGTGGTGCCAAAGGCTGGAACGCAAATTCACAGTTCTCAGTTCAGGTCTGCATCTTTAATAAGCAAATTAATGCAGAGCGGGAAATGTGCTGCTGGCTCGCACATCGATTTTACTGCGGCGTGTCGGGCGGAGGCTGGTCCTCTCAGCGTATGCTTTTGGTGGGTTTTTTTAAGCCATCCTGAGCTGATCTTATGCAAGAATATAAAGAAAGGGGTCTGAATTGCTTTAATCAAATGCCTTGAGTTAAATGGGTGTCGACTTTGATATTCATTGCTATCATCTCCTTTCCCTCTTTATGAAGAGTTCACAAGGATTTCTGTAGCTTTTGCACTTGCATTTTTGAGTGTATCCTATCCAGCTACGTAACTGAATTCTTTTCATTGCGTTCCCTTTTGCTACTAGTTTGAGTTATTTTTTAATAACCTGAATATAACTATCCATAATTATTTATTAACTGTAGATACTACTATAGCCGTGTTTTAAAAACAAGGCTCAGCGAGATTCATCTCTCTGTATCTAGCATTAAAACGCATATAGTAGAGAATATTCCTCCACCAAAAGAGACACTGATCATCCCCTTTCAGCTGGTCGCCTGAGTTTATCTTGACCTGATAAATACCTGGCACACGCCTGCGTGTTGTAACTGAAATGCTTCCCCAGCTCTCCGGTGGGCTATGGCGAGGTTACAGCGCAAAGAGCAGCAGCATAAACCAAAAGACTCATATAAATGATGACAGGTCTCTTAGCTAACAGTTGATGTGCTAAATTTGAAGCGACGTCTTCTAGAATAGTAACAGAACCCCTTTTTAATGGCAAGAAGATATGAGATAATGCTTTTGTAGGGTCTTCCACCTCCTTCCCAACCACTGAAGCTAACTCAGCATCATGACACCCCGGGGAGGGCTGGGTTATCCCCAAGACTGAGACCAGGAGGGTGGCACAGAGACCACCAGACCCCCAGGCTGCTGGGAGCCACTTGTGCTCCTCGATTCCTCAGCCCCTGCCGCCTCCGGCTCCTCGCCAAGCCGTTCCCAGGGCGTGGGATGCCTTAAATTTTGCCTCTGCCCATTATTAATCCTTGCTCTGAGCAAGACACGGGGAAGGTCCCAGTAGGGTTAGGGGGTTAGAGGAAAAGGAAAGTGCAGTACCCAACTCCTGCTTTGTGGTGGCTGCCGGAGCCCTCTCTGTAGCTGCTGTAGTGCTTGCGACGGTGGTGGCGGGTAGAGTGGTGGCGGCTGTGGTGGTGGTGGTGGTAGTTGTGTCGGTAGTTGTGGTAGTTGTGTCGGTAGTTGTGGTAGTTGTGTCGGTAGTTGTGGTAGTTGGGGTTGTTGTAGTACTGGTTAGACCGATTGTAGTTGGAGGCAACCCAGTTGCAGCTGGGAGAGGGAAACACTGGCTTTTTAGACGAGGTGACGTCCCCTCGGGGCTTGCGCTCGCCATCCCCAACGGCTGGCCGCGCAGGCACGCGAGAGCAAGCGGAGCAGCACAGCACAGAGGCAGGGGTGCTGGGGAGGGAGGCAGCAAACAGCACCAGCAAACACGAGGCTGAACCGCTCTTCCCATCCCCATCCTCGTGCAGGGACGGCCACGTGCCCGGCCGAGGGGCAGGGAGCGATGCTCGGGGCGAAGAGGGGCAGCAAGCGGGGGGCTGCCCCTGGCAAGCTGCTCCTGCGCACCCACCGCCTGCACCCACGCCTGGATCCCTTTCCCAGGGCCGAACGACCTGCTTCTCTTTTGCCTTTGCTCTACCACCGGTGCCCTCCACCACCCTGGGCTTAAATCGCATGGAGGGTGTGGACGGAGGAAGGTGAGGGGTGTTTGGGGGATGCACAGGGCTGCCCTTGCCCCGTCGTCCCCCCGCGCAGAACTGCGCCGAGAGCACTCGGGGCTCCCTGAAATAAGAAACAGGATTTATCTCTTAGGAAAACATAATGATCCCATTTGTCGTGGGCTAGGCAAGCCACAATTACATTAATTCAGCAGCCCTGGACTACACCTCCAGCATTTCTGAGCTGCCAAGTCAGCCTGCAGCTTCGCAGTTGTTTCCTTCCCGGCTCGGCTCCGTACTGATACTGCAGTCTGGTGACGGAGCGGCTTCAGCATTAACATGGATTTTAGCCTCGGTGAGTGATGGATGGTACTTTGCCATCACTGCCACTCACAATTTACATTTAAATTAGGACAAAGGGGTTGGCACACCCCAAGCTGTCCAGGGGGAAAGTCTGAGCAATTTGTTTTCTAAATAGTCCCCGTCCACCTCTCACCTGTGCTACGTTTCCAGAGCAAAGGGGTAAATGTGCACTTTATGCACACACCCCGCAGCGTGGTTGAGAGGGTCCTGAACACCACCAAAGGGGAGTGCATTGGCTTGGGCCTGAAAACCTGCCAGCAGAAAATGCAGCTGAAATGCTGCTTAAGCTACCTAAGGTAAATGAGCGGAGATTTACCCTGTGATGCTTGCATTAGATTATATTTACTTGTTCCTACTGTAGATCAAGGGATTACAAATCGCCCTGTTAGGCAAATGAAACCGGCTATTTTAAATATCACCCACAAACAAGAATAGCTCTAGGAAAGTACTTTAAAAGGTGTCCCAGAACCAAGCCAGGGCTTGCTTTTTCACCAAGCCCATCCCCAAGGAGGGCCAACCCCTAAACCCTCAGCCCTTCCAGAGATC
This sequence comes from Nipponia nippon, assembly GCF_047370975.1. Lineage (NCBI taxonomy): Eukaryota > Metazoa > Chordata > Aves > Pelecaniformes > Threskiornithidae > Nipponia > Nipponia nippon. Next base: position 5,700,983 of record NW_028262342.1, read on the forward strand.
CAAAAGCAGAGTAGAGCAGTAGGTCACTCAGTCCATCTCCCTACCGACCGCGGCTGCAATAAAACCACAGTTACCAGCACGTCCCGAAAACACCAGCCCGCCCCAACGCGTGCCCGGAGAGCGGCGCGTCCTCTCCGCGGTGGTACCAACACAGCATCGCAGCCAGCCTCATGCAGCAGTGCAGCCACCGAAATGAAGCACCCGCCTGGCGCAGCCCGCCGCTGCCCCGCGGCCGGGCGAGGGGCTGGGGGCAGCGGAGGCGGTGGCGATGGGGAGGGGACCCGGCCTGGGGGGGAAATGGCCCGGCTTTGTCCTCGGGTGGCTGTAGTGTAGCAAAGCCCTCTCCACCCTGACCCAGCCGCGGCGATGGGGGTGTTGGGGGTTTTGCTGTTCTGCATTCCTTTCACCCGGTTGCTGATGGAGGGCTTTGCTGTGTCCTGAGGCTGTAAGTTACAAAAGCCTTTCTTGGGTTGTGAAGTGTTAACATCCATCTTTGCTGATTCACAGCAGTTTTTTTGGAAGGTTAAGAGATTAGTGTCACTAGGTTAATATCACCATTAACCCGATTAAGCTGCAGCTCCTGAATAGGTTTGCGATGTACACAGCCAAACAGCACCGTAGACACTAGTTATTAGCTAATGCAGTCTCAGGGTTTCCCCTGTGAATCCCTGGCTCCTCTCTGAGGAAAACAGGACCCAAAGTACCTTGCTGAAAGGCAGGAGCTGGTGGGAAGCCTAGCACAACCCCCAGCTCCCAGGCCTGCCACACATCTCGGCATCATGCCTCTCCCACACAGCACCTTCGAGGACTGTCTGCATCGCCTAGCACTAACGGCTTTAGCAGGAGAGATCCAGCTTTAATGCTCCTCTGGACCCTAGATAGGCAGAGATTATCTGGGATAAGTCACAGCTTCGCTATCCCTCGTGTAGGGTATCATCTCTATGTAATGCATGCAGATACACCCTCCTGGATGCTGCACTGACCGAGGCGATTCAGCGTCGGTCGGAGCTGTGCTGCTCAGCTCTGGCTGACAGTGATGCCAGGCAGGATTTGCCCACACCGCTCCAGCACTCCAGTGGAAGCGATCCCCGGGAGCAGGGCTATTGCACTGCATCGGGATAACGCGGGCTCGCTCCCGAGCAGGTCCCTGCGTGAGATTGAGGAGGGGGTGTTGGCACCGGGGATAAAAATGACCCTGGCAGGACTAGGAACAGGTAAAAAGTGGGATCGGGTGAGTCCAGAAAGCAGTAGTTCAGAGAGGGGAGGATGGGGAGAGCATCCGTGGGCAGCACCGTGCTGCAGGATGGGACCGGGCGGTGGGAAGGCGGCCAGGGCTCCCGCAGCCATGGCGGGATTTAGTCCTAAGCTGCCCCGGGAGTCAAAGCTATAGCCTCATTTGTGTTTGAATATGAAACGTATGCAGGAGAAAAGCTCAGCTGGGAGATTTGGGGGACAGAAGATAAGGGGCATTTTCTAGGCTTTGAAATCCATCCCCTAATGAGAGCTGACTTCAGGCTGGGGGGATAAAGGCGGGCTGTGACTGAGATCAGAGCGCTCCGGCGTCCCCGAAGAAAAGGGCACCCCGCCATGGGGGAGCAGCCCTGCCCTGGGGTACGGGGGACCCCGCTCGCTGCCCGCCACGCCGAGGCTAACGAAGGAGTGACAGATCGCTGCTCCTGGCAGCAGAAGGGCCCGGACTGCTCATTTTGAAAAATCTAGAAGTCACACACATCCTTCTAAAAATGCGGTTGCAATACTTCATCAAGTATAACGTTTCTGAGCTTTGCAGAGTAGCTGAATTTATTTTTCTGCGTTCCCAACGTGAGGTTCGCTCAAGGGCCTTGACAACAGTTCCTCAAGTTCAGGTACAGGACCGAGCGTCTGGCATTTGTGGGATCGGGAAAAGATTCCCCCCCCCCCCCGCCCCCCAAGCCGGAGGCGGTGCAGGGCAGGGGCTGCCGCGTTCCCCACTGCAGCACCCTGACGACCGGTGTTTCGAGCAGGCTTGAAATTGCCCCAGTACCCCCGGGAAACCGAGTAAAAGCCAGCAACAGCAATTCCCATTCTCTCGCTCCCACCGTAGCCTAGCCCATCTTCCTGGAAACATCTAAACGACCTCAGCTCATTAACAGGCCCCATCTTTGCAAGGCAGAGATTGCTTTTGCTGTCTGCAAGATGCATTACCCTTTCAGGTAATGGAGACGGAGGGGCACGGTGGGGAGGAGATACGCTGTTATAATGGACGGGGGATGCAGCAGTCTGGCTGTAGCAATTAATAGGCTAAGTAATGAGAGCGGTGCTTGCAGCAGGGCGGCCGGGCCCTTTGCTGCAGCTTGGCTCCTACGGCCACGAATGGACAGGAAAAAGGAGCCCAAATCTTACACAAAAACTGTGTGAGGCTCAGATTAGGAAAAAACCAAGAGGAAGAATCATAAAAGCAAAAGGGGGATATTTAAAGAGGGAGCCTCTTAAGAGAGGGACTGAGTCCTGTTCCGAGTAGTGTAGCAGTTCAGGGAGTAGTTGCATGGTTTTTTGCAAAATACAGGAAACAATACCCATCCATACTGCTCTTCAATTATTTAAAGCTGCTTTTAATGTGTTGTTAGGCTGTAGTAACAGCTTTCCCTTGGGTGTGTCTACAAAATAATTGGGCTTGGAGAAATTTGATTAATTTTTCATGAATTTTGATGATTAGCCAAATACATTTTCAGAGATTTTTTTTTTTTCTTCTCGCCCTCTCCCAGTTTTTAGCAACAGAAGGAAATTGTAAAGTCTTTACCATAAAGATAAAGTGTTCCAAATCTGATGATAGCGATATGAAATTCAAGAATAGAAAGGAGCATTTGAGCAGCCTCGAAATGAGAGGGGTCAGCAGTTCTCTCTGTTTCTGCTGCGTCCGTTTCTAAAACGAACAATAGGATCTTTCTCCTCCAATTCCTAATTATGCAGAGAAAAGAAGGGAAGAGAGAAAAGTCACTTTTTTTTTCCTTAAAGTCTAAGACCAATATTCTTTGTGGTCCGTGATGAAGTTTTTCCATACACACGGGTGGTAGAGGATCCCGTTTTGATTTTCTCATTCATAGCATAAATGAGGGCCCTTTTTAGATGTCCTCTCTTTTCCCCTATCGCCTCTCCCTTTGTCCAGGTCTGGCTTAGGAAAGGTAAAGCCTTTCCTAAGGGAAAGTCCCTGCACTTCACTTTGATTTCATCAAGCTGGTCCAGTTTCTCATCACATACAAACCAGCTCTGGCCCTGTATATGTAAAGCTACCCCCGGAAAAAAAAGACCTTTTCATTCTTTTAGTGCCAGCCGCCCATGGCAAAGAGTGTTTACTGCAATTTAAGACAACTTTCACTGTGAATCCATAAAAATCTACAAAATCTAGGTCACTGAGCGGAGAGGAAAGGTCAAGCAGTATTCACTCGAACCCCGTACTTGGTAGGAAGAGAAACAGCCTCTCGGGACAAACGCGGCCCGCCTTGTGTAACGGCTCCTGCGCCCGCCCCGTGTCCTAACGAGAAATGACATCCAGCTCAAGAGCGAGGCGAAGATGTGTGCTGGACCTTGCTATGGCTTACGCTGCCTTGATTTCTCTTGCTGAAGTGTAGCACGGTGAGGGAGCCGTGGATGCGGCTGGCTTACCACGTAACGACCTACTACTCCAGTTACTAATTCTTAGATGTCTTTCAGCTCTGGCAGATCTCTTCACTTTACTGTTTCGCCTAGCAGAAGGTAAAAAACAGAGGGGTGGGGGACCAGTGGGCTCTGTTCTCGTAGAATTCTCCTTTAAAAGGCAATTCATTCATCTAGCTTCCAGTGGCATAAGAAATTATGCCTGAAATTATATGATGCTGGAAGGATAAAGAGATCGCATTGTGTTTTCAAAGTTCAGCAATATCCACTGCAAGTAGAAAAGTACTTTAAGAAGGTGATCCTGATCCACAAAGAAAATCCAGATTCTCATGGATAAGCTAAACCCTGGCCGAAGTACGAGCTATAGCAGCAGAACAGCCCTCCTGGACTTGGAGGGATGAGCTCCTCTAAGCTAAAAGGTTACGTCCATTTTCAGTTTCCCACCACCCGAAGCAGACCAATCTGTTACCTCCTTTTTCTTTTTTTTTTTTTTAGGAAGAGAAAACAGGTAAGAAAAAGATTGGCATCTATTCAGAAAGGAAAAAAAAACCCACAAAATAATATCAGCTAGAGAGACATCACTGCAACAAAATAAAAGGAGGAGAAACGTCTATGAGGTAGGAAAGCAAAACCTACAGGTGCAGAGAGCAGGTCCTGCGCTTGGATCACTTGGGAAGAGTCTTCCCTAAGAAGCTGTTCCTCCTTGGGAGGAGCGAAGGCAAAGCACGACCTCTTACAGAGCCCTGGGTGCAGGGCAGACGAGGGCTGTTGCTCCAGACCAAAAGCTTTCCTGCAGCATTCGGGGGCCGTTTTGGCCGGCCGCACTCCCCAGCGCTGCCGCTTGCCCCCTTCTGAGCTCGGTCGCAGGGCTGTCCCCGCCGCTGAAACAGTGGCTCAAAGGGGGCGAGGGGGAAAGTCACGTCTGCGGCTTTCGTAAGAGGCGGGTGTCCTTCTTTGGGCAACCAGAAGTTGTGCTTATGCTTTGGACTTTGCAGGGTTGACACTGGGTAACTGAGGATTTGGGTTTCCTCGAAAGCAGGTAGAGATGCTGCCCCCGCCCCGTTACAAGGAAAGGTTTCTCTCTGCTTCAACGCTGCTGTAGAAATTCGCAATCCAGGGCAAAGCCAGCAATAGCCTCGCATGCAGACATGCACAGCTGTGGCACAAACATTGTCCTTAACCCTTTCAATGGGCACGTGGAAACAAAAGGATTCTGCTGTACGAAAGCCCTGGCAGCCCTGAAAGAGCGGGGGGGTGCGTGGCTCGTGGTGCCCGTACGCTGCAACGCCGACCTGCGCGGCCGAGGGAGGCGGCCGCTCCAGCAGCAAGAGCGCAGGCTCCGGGGTGCAAAAATGCAGCTTCAATACTGCAGGGCAGAGCACAGGCAGGCACTGTGGAGTCGGGGAGGGCTGGTAAATGTTCTGTATTTCGCAGGGCAGGGATGTTGAGCCTTAATAAGGGAGAGGGCTTTGTGCAGACCTGGGATTAAAAACCTCTTTAATAGGGCGACTTGACTCTCATTTCTGCTTGTACAGTCTGCGGCAGCTGCAGTGTTTGCTGGGTTTGGCTATCATTAGGCATCTGGGAGACTGTTAAGCCCCACTCAGAGATATTTTAATCTTTGCAGACCCCCCCTACAGAGCCTGCCCTAGTCCCTGCTGCCTGTGGGGCTTCGTTTTTACCTGCTGCCGTTTCATATGTCCAATTTAGACTCCCGACACTTCACCTTCCCATTGAAAGGGTTAATGGAGTGCATGCTTAATTGCCAGCACACCCAAGCGAGCGTGGAGTGAGCCTTGCCCCATGCCTGTTACCTCCTCCGGCTGGTACGGTACCTGGGGTTGGCGTGGCTTCAGAGGGCAGCGCCAAGGATAGAGAGGGGAATACGAAGAGAGCATAGAAGAGAAGGGAAAAGAAAACAGAGGAATATATAAAACAGCCAGAACACACCAACAGGAGACTCGGGACCACTTGCACACGGTCAGCAGCGACTTGAGAGAGAGGGAATAAATGCATTAGCTGCAACCCGTCACCCTCCTGTGCATCAGAGCCACTTGCACAGGGCAGAGAGAGCAGGGACAGCCCTGGGAGATGGAGATCACCGGTTAAACACACCCCAGCTCCGCAGCAGAGATGCCAGTGGTATCGATTAAGCAAAGTCCTTAAGCAGGTGCTTATATCTAATCCCAGCAAGGACTGGTTTTGACACTCTGAATTTCTCCTTATTTTTTTTCTAGTGTAATTCTAACATCAGTGCTCGTCCTGCCTTGCGTGGGTTGGAGTCTGCGGTGCAGAACATCAGGGAGATGTATTTTAGTTAAACGTCTCAGGTGAATGAGTCTGGCAAGCAGAAAACAACCTCTGAATGCATTAATGGGTTTAATTTTCTTAATCTGCTTTTTTTCATTCCAAACTCATCTTTCGCATAGCTTTGCAGCAGGTACCTTCATATCAACGTGGGCGTTTAGAGCTGCTAATTGTACTTACGTGCCTGTCATTGGCAGAACCCGCCTATGTCGTGTTGTACCTCAGGGTCTCATGTTTTGAGATCAAACTTTGCCATATTTCTGTAACTTCAGACTGGGATTTGACTCTTTAATTTTTCTTGCTGCTTAACGGGCATCGCTTTGTCCTCTGGCTAAGCGGCAGCAGCTCGTCCCCTCGGCAGGGGCGGCCGGGGAGCGCTGGGTGCCACCGCCCGTCCGCATCCCCGGCCCAACGGCCGGGGAACCTTTCCTCGTCGCGCCGGCGTACGCCGTACCTGCTGTGCCCTGATGCAAAGCAGTGAAGCAGTAGACAACAGCCGTTGGTTATGGCTATTATTTACCTGTGCTCTCCTAACAGTCACTGTTCTCAGCATGTAGAAACAAACGTATATGAAACAACTAGAACTATTGACTGTCAGCACCGACAACTTCAATCCGATCCCTGTGCTCTGTTTGTTCAGCAAGGCTCCTTTTTAAAGCAATGACATGCCCCCTCTCCTCTTTGCCAGGGTGTAACTTAGCTGATTTTTTTGCCATAGCATATGCAGCCCCGTCTCCCACCCTGTCACGCCAATTAGAGATGCTGGAGCCCACCTAAGAGGTGTCAGGAGGCATTTCATTTCCACTGGATCATCGGTAGGAATTACTTTTCCTACTCAGAGCCATTAGTTGGGAAGGAGTAGATGGAGGAAAGGAGACAAAAACCCCATTAAACCAGAGCGCTAACCAAATCATAGGTCTTTTAGCAAATGCTAAAGAAAGGAAAGAGCCAGCTTTTGTCTCCCCGTGTTCCCTCAGGGCTCCTGAACTTTCACTTAGTTTGATGAATGGCCCACAATGGGCATTTTATCTTATTATGAATCTGGGAGCCGGGGCTTTGCTTTGAGGGTCAGGTCAGCTGCTGGTTATGGGGTGACTGGGAAGTGGCACCGTAGCCCCTGCCTGGGGTTCACTGCCCCAAGGATGCAGCTGCTGCACCCCCTTCGAGCCGCGTAAAAATCACCCCCATCTGCCCCTTATTTAGCTCATACGGAGACTGCGGAGGGGCGGGTTAGAGCTTCACCTTTGCAAGATGAGAGCAAGATGCTCTCCTGCTCCAGGGGCACGTGAGGAACGCGAACTACTAGGGGGTCAGCAAGACGGTTCCCGAGAGCACAGGACGGTCCCCCCCGTCACCTCTGTAGCATTTCTGCTGCAGTACTCGGTCCTGGTCAGGCACCTGTCTCTCTCTCTGCAGTAGATAGCAGCTGTACACCAGTTACTGTCTTGTACTGGTTGCTCTGGGGACCAACTGATTCTCTGACCTGCAGTTTTTGGCTGATACATGTACCGTCACCCCCAACCCCTCAGCAAAGCCAGAAGCTGTTGCTGCTACACATACCTTCGTTCAGCAGGGCTGGCGACTCCTCCACTATGGTTTCTCCTTCTCCCACCTGGGTCCGTGCGCGCAGGAAGAAGCGATAGCGCGAGATGGGGTCTGTCCTCTGCAGGGTGAACCTTGTCTGGTTGGGAGAGAAGTTCTCTACCAGGGTTCGGCCTGTTTTGGATCCGTTAACTGGGGAGGAAAGGCAGGTCGTGGTGGCTTCAGCCTTGTTTCAGAAACACACCATGCCATCTAGCTCATCACCTCGGCCCCGGGACCGGACCTGCAGTCCGCGTGGGGCCACATGTGCTCAGAGCTATAGCTGCTGTTAAATATACTTTATCTAGGGCAGCTGGTGACTTACTGGCTGGGGGACCTGCTAGCGGGGACATTCAGGGCTGGATAGGTGGTCAAGGAAGGGCATGGCACAAGTGCCAGGGTCTCAGAGAAGGCTGCGCTGCTCCAGGCATCGTGCTGCGCTCTGCAGGGTGTGCTGCGCTCCAGGCAGCAGGTCTTACGCAGCCGGGAGCTTGCATTTGAGTGAGCACATAAACTACTCAGACTGTGCTTAAAGGTCTTTTAGAATCAGCGATCAAACTTCTTTCCCTTCAATGGTCGAGTCTGGAGAACTGCTGAGCATCCACAACCCTGCCTGGTTAACTGCAGCTGCCCAGCCCTGCTCCAGGACTCCTCTCTGACACCAGCATGTCTCATCTTGTGATTAAAGCCTCCAGCTCCTTACGGAGAGCTTTCTGTGCTAGGTGAGGAGGTAATTAGCAGCAAGGAAAATATCTAATGACATAATTATTGTCACTAAGAAGATAAGATGTAGAACGTACAGGCTTGATATCTAAGGTTGTATCCTGTGAGGACTCCATTGGGATGCTCTGGGTGATCCCACTCCAGATTGATGCTTTCCAGATTTGGCTGTCGGATTCTTAAATACCTGGGGGAGCTGGGCACTTGGGAGGAGGACGGGACCAGGAAGGAGAGGGAAAGAAGAGAAAACATACAAGATAACATACCTTACAACACTGTATACATCACAGGCTGATACACTCAAGGCACTCATAAATGCACACGCACGCAGATACCACACACACGCTAAAGGTCAGAAACCAATTGAACAAGAATCTGTGCCAGAAACCATGCGCCAGCCCAGGGTTTTCAGCAGCGTGTATGCAGGGAGCAGAAACCAGAGCAGCTCTGCATGCAAGCCCAGCCCCGGCAGCCCCGTGCATGCTGCGCTCGTGGGCACCGCTGCTCTCCAGCGCAGCGCTTGCTGCGGCCCCCGCAGAAGATGCTACGGCCGTGAAGCGGAGCTGTCACACAGCTCAAGTCCCACGTCTCTATGTTGTACACATACTTTACTGGTCTTGTTTACAGCCCCCATCCAGCCCAACATTTACATCTCATCTATTTGTCTGTTGGAACGGTGAAAAACAGTAGAGCAGCTTCTCTTACTGCAAAGCGTCTTTGCGTTATTAATGCCTAGAGACCTGTAACAGGGAGCTGGTGCACGTATACAGTGGTCCTTACCCCGAGGAATGGCTGCTTTTGTGACTGCTTATTCAAAGCTAGTAAAGGAAGGAAAGCATTCTTGAATTAAATCATTCTCCTGGTTTACTCATAATTGCGGTGTCTTGTCTGGGGAAAGAACTTGGCTCTCTGATCTGAGAGATCAGCGATTTTTTTTCTTTTTAAACAGTTTTTCAGAATATCATTCAATCTCCTAAACATCACTGTATAGTCAATAAAATTGCTTAGTGGTACAGGAAAATACAAACCAGCAGTTTGCTTACGACAAGAGTCTAACCTGCTATAATTGTGCCAGTCAGTGCCACCGGCGTACGCGCAGAGCCACCCCGAGAGCTCCGTGCCTCCGGCGCCCAGGTAAGCACCCCCACCAGAATGCGCTGGCTGCAACACCGCCCTACCGGAACCCAGTCCCTCCGTCGTAAACAAGCTTACTTATGGCTGGTCAACGGAAAATCCTTAGAAAATGGTGACAGCATCCAAGAAAATGTTAAGGAAGAGACAGGACCGAGAGATGCTCTTCCTGTACAGCAGGAATAGGATGAACAGAGCGAGGAAGACCCCATCCTATTTTGTGTTAGTGGAGACAGGATTTGCTTCCAGCCTCTGTTTTCTCCTCTTGTATTTTTGTAACATGCTGTGCCAAAAACATCTGTGCTATAGGAAGATTCATTGCCAGCCACTGAAAGTGCAGCTCCAACAAAAAGTTACTGGTGTGTCTATAAATAGCTCCTGTGACAGCAAGAAAATTAAAATCTCAAGTTCATCCTTGACACAAGCTCTTTAAACAGAAGAATGAGGCACTCTCGCCTTAAAAGCCTGACAGGGGTGTTGGTGACATCCTTTTAGAACAGAAGTACTTAGGTCTTACAGAGATTTTACTGCCTTTTACCGAGCAAGATGAATATATTGACTCCCGTTTCACCGACCCGCGGCACGGTGACATTTGCAGGTCAGGCAGCAAATCAAGGGCGCGGTGCTGTGCCTCTGAAGAGGCTTTGCAAACGTTTCCCTTGTTCAGCCTAAGAGCTACTTGCTGATGTGTTCAAAGCACCTGACGGGGATTTTTCGATTGATGAGACAGTGCCAGTAGTTCGCTCTAGGTGTAGCTGCAGAGATGTCACCTACCCCGCGGTGACGAAGGCGTGCAGCAGTGCCGTGTGACAGTGATGCTGCCCGGAAGATGCTGCCCAGGCTCAGCTAAAAATTGTCCCTAGCGCATCTCCCCAGCAGCATCGCGGCTCTGCCGCAGAGCGGTGCAGCTCCCGCTCCGCCCTGCAGAGCCCAGCCGCCCAAACCTCTCCCAGCGCGCGCCCGAGGGACGGGTGCCTGCAGAGCCCCCGGGAACGTACCTCCTTCTGGTGTGGGGAACTCCTTAACTTCACTGCGTGGCCCATCTCCTCTCCCGTTGGTTACAACCATCTCAAGCTTGTAGTTGCTGTAAGGAAACAGCCGGGACACTATGCCCCGGTTTCGGTCTCCAGGAAAACTCACATACTGCCGTTTTTTGGAGACCCACAGGTTCTTCAGCAAACTACTGTCTCTCCAGAAATAGGCCTTCAAGAAACATGCATGGCAAGTGAAGCTTTTCCCATTTAAGTGCAATTGATTTTTCATTAACAAAGCATAGCAAAACTTTGCCTTTCCAAAGAGCAGCCCTCAGCTGCAGAAGCCTTTTAGAGCAATTACTGAAGCTCCACATCCCCCCAGCGAGGCAGGTCAGCGGTGTTACCCGAGGAAGAGGCTGAGCGTGGGGTTAGGTGCCTACCAGAGGTCACAGAGCAAAACCAGCTAAGCTCAGACTACAAAGAGCCGTTTCTGGCTGCCGAGCGCTAGGCAGCGAGCGACTCTCCCTTTCCACCCAGATTAGCACCGTAGCGGTGGACAAGGAAAGGTGGGACGCGTCCAGGCACAAAGGAAAGTCTGAACTTGGAACGTCTCCCATTTGAAGTCCCGACTGTAAATCTTATTTCATGCAGAAATAAGATTCATTCAGAAAATAGACCAGAATGACAGAGCAGAGGCAGAAAAAAATGAAAGCAGTACCCAGGGAGCTTTCTTTATGCCCAGCGGATTATCGGATTTGAAATGTTATAACTGCCTGCAGGACACGCGCTTTTGGTAACCTCTTAAACTCTGATAGAAGGGGCTCTGTCCAGACTTTTACTTGTTTTGAACAGGGTCTATCCTCTGTACAGAAACACTGGTATTTTACCTTAGCAGTAAACAAACAAACAGGATCCATGCCGTCTTTAGTTGCCAGTTAGTACGAACCGCTGGGTTTAGGCTTTGCAGGGGTTGGTGTTCATGAAAAGACAGTGTAGGTACTTTGGGGATGACAAAAACTGGCCTGTTTGTACCTATCTGAGGTCATTCCCCCCAGAGCCAGCCAGCCGGTGGGTCTGGGCAGCTCTAGAGCCCGGAGACATCTCGCTGCATGGGCAGGACCACCCCAAGCCCCTCTCTGGGTGCACAAGGGCAGCCCCACTCGCTTTGTCTGGGCACCCCAGATCCTGCGGGCAGGCACTGGGAAAGGCCAGCCCAGCACCAAGCCCTGGGGGAGCAACAGGAGATGTCCCCAGCCCCGTCCAGGCACCACAAAGAGCAAACCAAGGCCCTTCATTTCTGGTGCTGCTCCAAAAGGGTCCCGATGGCCGGAGGAGAGTTTTCTGTCATCCCCATCGCAGGCAGCTCCATCACCGGGGCCACCCCGGCTTGTGAGGTTAGCTGTATTAATGGTCAGTGCGGAAGGGAGTTGGTTTTGCTCACTCTGTACTCCTTGAGCTGTCCCTGGATGGTGTCCAGGTGCACCCGGGTCCAGGTCAGAGCAATGGCAGTGCTGTTTAACACTCTTATCCTAACATCTGTAGGCGCAGCCTTGGGATCTGAGCGTTCAGGGATAAAGCAGAGTGTACGTTAGGCACCCAGCAGTGCCCTGGAGGTCAGACAGACAGACGGACGGACGCCCCTCTGCCCCCCTCGCCCTTGCCGTGGTTCTGCTGCTGCTGCAAAGCGGGCGAGCAGCGGCCCTGCGTGCTGGCTCTGCCGCCTGCTGGCATCCCGGCCGGCCCTGTCTGCCGGCAGCACTTTCATGGGAAGAATCATCTCCTTTTCTCCCTCCTTAAATTCAATTTCTGAGGATTTCCAAACTTGAGAACAGAAAACAGGAGCATCAGGCCAACTCTCAGCTTTCTGGCTGCTCTCGTTTGGGGTGAGCAGACCCTACAACCCTGCAAATACACGGAACAGCATCACTTACCTCCGTCCCCCTCACTTTCTCCCTGACATGCATGCTTTAAAAGCTGACTATTGTTTTTTTAGCAGTGCTTCCACAGGAAAGAGGGAAAAAAACCCCATATTTCACTCAGCCAGCCAGCACGAGAATATTCGTGATCCAGTTAATAGCAGGGCTTCCTACACGCTGCTGCAAGAGATGACGTTAGCAGCGAGGACGGGGTCTGGCCCCGCTCCGTCTCCGAGCGCAGGGTAGCACAGCGTGACTCTGCCGAGGGCAAACCCAGCTCGCTCCGGCTGCAGCTGGCTGGCCACGGCTAGACCCGAGAGTTACAAAACTGCCTGTTATTTCCACATCTGTTAATCTGAATTTGGCCAGAACCTGCTGTTGATCCAGGTAGGTTTTTTACCTCCTCTTTACAAGTCACCTGCTTGTATGTAGAAACCTGCAGTTATTTGTGAAGCAATTCAGACATGGCAAGGGTTTTTGGTTTGTTTTGTTTTTTAACTTGTCCCACCCCTTGGGATACAGGCAGGAACACATTTGTGTCTGGGGTGTGATGCGAGAGCTTTGGTCTCCCTGGTTTACCTCCCTGTAAAGCACACATGTGCAGGTTCATTCAGATCCTCCCAAAACTCAAAATTATTGCCCAAGTTTTCAACTGAAACTAGAAAAAAAACCCCACCCTGGCAGTGCACAGACAGGTAATGCAGAGATGACGGTGGTCAGGTGTTTGGGGAGCTTTCCCAGTAACAGCCTCTCAGCTAGCTCCAGCTTTGCTTCCAGCGCTCAGCTCTTACCCTTGCTCCCACCGTTTCTGCCCGTTTTCCTTCCCGTTGCCCTGTCTCCTCTGGGAGAAGTGCCCAGGCGGAGGATGTGTCGTGCGTGCTCTCTCAGCACCAAGATTGCAGATTTTCTTGAAATTGCTGTGCCCTGTTTGTGCCCCCTTGACTTCAAGCCTAGAGTGATGGGTGGTTAGCTGGCTTATCTACCTTACTTCTTGGTGAGCCTTAAGTCCCACAGCCAGGGACCCCCACCGATGCTGCAATGCAAGGAACTAATATATATTTCTTTAAAACAAAAGCTGTTGGCAGCAAACCACATTATCCTAACAGGAGAAGGATAATCGTAGTTCAGAGTCTTGGATGCAACAGGCACAGGAGGTGATACCAGTACCCCAGAAAGAAGGTGAAAAGAGAGGTAAAGCAGCTGGCCGCTGTTCTGCATGACCAGGTGGAGAGTTTTAAAGAAAGATAAGCTGAGCCAATGGTGTGTTGCAAACAGGAGCCCAAGCTGGGGCTTAGCTGGGGCCTTATCAGAGAGGCCCAAGAATCCAGTTCAGGACGAACCAGGGCCCTTTTGGCCATTCGCAGCACCTCTCATCTGAGATGAACTTGGTGCTCTGCAGATGTCAGGGGCAAAAAATTTAATGTGGTTTATTGGAATAGAGCCAGAGCTCACCTGAAATGAAATCTTGCTGTCCTCCACACTCAAGAGTGTTATCAGGGTATTACAGAGAGCAAGGGAGAGGCCGAGTGACTTTTGGGTCATGCAGGCAACTGCAGGCAGAAGAGAATCTAATGGCCAAGCCTCTTTCTTCCAACGCTTGGAACTGGATTTTTGTGCCAAATCAAGCAGCGCTATGAACATGTCCTGGGCACAGGTGCCAACCCACGGACCTTGGGTGGGATCCTGCCCTTCTGAAACACTTACGATCTCTGGCTGAGAAAATACTCACAATCTTCCCCTGAATAGCCGATGACGGTGTCAGGCTCCGGTGCTCTACCAAAGTCGTTCTCTGCCTGCACTTTGATCTCGTAGGGGACGTAGATGGGCGTGTTCCAGACGACATGCCTCGGTGCCTTCACCGTCTCATTGTACCAGCTCCCTCGGGGGTCCCTTCGCCTCCATCTCACGATGTACCTGAGGTTGGGCCCATAAGCTTGAGTTGCATTCAGAGGCTTAATGGACCAAAACAGAAAAAGGAAGTGAGAAGGAGAAAGAGCAACTCTATTTCTCTGCCGTGGAGCTCTCAAAAGTTCTGTTCGGCAGCTGGTTCTTATTTCATGCTCCATCAGCGAATCTCAAAGGAGGTCAATACTTTTGTTCCCAGAGAGAGACATACCCAGTCCTTGCCCTCCAGATCCAAGGCAGGACCAAGAACCATATCCTTATATTCCAGTCCATACTCCCACTGCAATTGCTATCCTCCTTACAGATGCTGGCTTATTTGTGGATGACACCTGCTGGTCCACGAAGAAAAAAGCAAGAGCTGGTCTGTAAGCCCTATATATCAGACTCTCTGAGCATCCTCCCTAACCTGTATCTGTGATCCAGCATCTTTTCTTTGGCTTACGTAGTTGCAAATTATTGTTTTTATCACAAACCTTCTTCTAGGCACTAACAATGGCCTCCCTTGTAGATGCATCTTCTGCTTTTTATTTCCTTCAGGATCGATTATTAAGGTTATGGTATTCTGTGTGGTGCATCACACACGCTAGAGGTGCCGAGTTCTCTGCATCTTAGCATCTGTGACCGTAATGGTAAGATGCCGGGTGGCTGTCAAGCATCAAAGAAGAACTCACCGTCCAGGTGATCTCCATGTTGTTTTTTTGGGTCCCTGCACCTTGAACTCCTGTTGGGTTAATTTCAGGACCTGAAATTCACATTGGAAAAAAAAAAGGCAGTTTATAATGTTGAAAAATGACCATTTGAGTGGTTAAAAACCCTTTACTGTGCAAGCCAAAAGTACTTCCAAGACAGAAGTTAATGCCCTGATTTTTCCAGAAGTTCCCATTCAGGTTAATGGAACATGAGACTCTCAGCACTCTTGAAAACCAGGCCATTTATTTAGGAGCCTCTTTTTTTTTTTTCCAAAATGTCCTAAATCTTTGAAAGGCAGCCATTGTGAAGCAACCCCAGGAGCCCAGCCTGACACTTTTGAAATCTGAAACAAGAAGAGTAATGCCGAAAGCCAACACTAGATGCCAGTAGATATTGCAAAAGTATCTCTGCAATGGTTAAACTAAGAAATGCAGCAAAACTACTAAGCTGCTTATGAATTCCTCCTATGAATTTTCCCAAGTATTCTACAAGGTACAAAGCACTGGGCACACAAACTGAAGACCCGAGTCTTGGTCGCGGACTGGAGCACACTTTACTCCTGCATCGATCTGGGCTCCTGGCCAGCCCTAGCAGTGGACAATGAATTAGCAATTTTGGAACAAAATGCCTTTTGCTCGTGGCCTGTTTACACTTGAGTCTAATTTTCCAAGAGACTTCTGAGCTTCCTGTGGTCAGAAGGGATGAAAGACTTTCTTTAGAAAGCTTCTTTGTAAGGTGAACCCGGGCTTTCCTTCAGCAGATTCTGCTGGAGGGACCTTTGCGTAAATCTTTCCATTTGAGTTTTGCTGCTCTGCAGAATCTCAGTCATAGGCCTGAGGATGTGCTATATAAAGTTACACCCCAGCACATACATGGACCAGCTCATTCCCTCACCTGTGTAAATCTGTTTCTGCTTTAGGAGCTGTGATCATACGTCACGAGTCTACATGGAGAGCGGTGCCCAGATGCTAAGAACAATGTCAAGTCACCGCAGCAAGATGGAGCGGGTGGACGGTACTCACGTGCCCCGTTGGTCTGGTATCGTTCGGAGGGCACGCTGGGCAGGCTGCTGCCCACGTCGTTCACCGCAATCACCCGAAACTGGTAGTTGACGTAAGGAGAGAGGCTCAGGACGGCCGAGTTGACGCTCCCAGGGTACCGGGAGTGGTTATGCCACATGCCAGGTTGGAACCGGTCCTCCTCAAACTGGACAATGTAGTCTGGGGGAGAGGACGGAGAGGTGGGGTTAAGGGCTCAGCTCACAAGGAAAGCTTTCCCTCCACCGTGCAGAAGAAAGCAGGAGGGATACGGGGCAGCGGGTCCGGCAGCTGACCTGTGATGGGGCTGTTATTGTCATCTCCGGGAATCCACGTCAGCCGCACGCTCCTCTCGGCCAGGTCTGTCAGCTCCAAGTCACGGGGCCGGTCGGGGCGTTCTGTTGGCCAAGTAACGAAACAAATTAGGCTGGGATCGTCCAAGGAGCTGGGAGTCCCAGTTCCCATCCCTTCTCCCGGGAGGGGAAGCCCTGACTGGGTCTTAGTCCAGACCCGTGGGAGGACACGTGCTCTGTGGCACGATTCACGTCCTGCAGCTCTTGGTGGACCAGTGCAGTTTTTTAAATACAAATGTGCTCACACACTAATTGTGCCTTGCCTTGAAACGCTACCTGCTCCCTGTACAACTGATGTTATCTGGTGGTGGAAGCACGATGTAGTGGCTTGGCAGGGGGCTACATGATCTTACAACAAACTACACGCAGGTGTCCGAAAAATAAATGCAAACAAATAGAATAGAAAGGACACAAAGCCTCAATGAAAATACAGACTTGTTAGAAACGCTCTGGGCACAATTCTGGTTTCTTTCTCTGGTCACAGCCCACATGGTCGCACAGAACCAGCTCATGCAATAACCGTAACGGTAATAACTTAATCCAGGTAAAGGTCAAGGGATTCGGTGTGATTTTTTTCCTCCCATCAGAGCTCCCCATTTCCAGGTATGGGTAAGGGGATTCTTGCACTCAAGAACTGGCGCTGTGGGACACGAAATGCTGTGACACAGGACCTTTCTACCCACGGCCATCTGGATGGGCTTTCAAGGACAACGTGGACAGGACTTGGAAGCATCAGCTCCCAGCTTTTTCAACCGCTACGCCTAGATTTTCTGTTGGCGTTATTGGCAAGGCAAAACAAAAGCAATTTACAAAATAAAATAAACCCAATGAATTAGTGATGATTACCTTTCGGTAAGTCCCTCAAACGGTTAGCAGGGACAGCTGCAAGGTAAGACATTGGTTGTTAACGATGTTAGTTTAGTCATTAAGCTTGGGTGGCCAAAGGAGCACCTGGCAAATATAAAGTTACACACACAGTTACAGATTTCAGAAGGATCTGATCCTGCCTGGGGACCAGAGGAGGTACGTCCTTCCCCCAGGGACCTCCAGGCACGCCCTGCACACCTTTATTCATCCTTCTAGTGCATGGCAAAGGGGAAACATCAGCCTGCTATAGAGTTAATTAGCTATTAGGGGAAAAGGAAGGGAAATAAATCAAGCCTAGTCAAATTATTAGGGATACGAGATTCCTATTGCACTCTGACTTTTGCAGGGCATTGCGGGTCTACGCCAGCGGCGCTGGCAGGTTGGGGCACTCCCGTGAACGCAGCAAGATCTGAGGTGGCCAAGAGCAGGGACCGATAAATCTGTGTTTTGCCAGTAGATCTCTCAGTGTACGTAAATGGGAATGGGGAATGGGTTTAGGTTTGTCACTCCCCACATTGAAAAGGGGACCTGCAAGGCTGGGAGTGGCTCGCTCACCCCCTGGTTTCCAGTGTTGCTCAGCAGCCTGACATTCAGTTAAATTCACTTGCAAATTTAGGAGTGTTCTCACAGAGCTTCAACATCCACATTTGGATATTTTTAGCTGTGTGTAATAACTAGTCTTTTTTTTTTGGTCTCAAATGCAAGTTCCCTTCGACTCAAATTCAATGCCATTGTCTGAGACTGAGATTAGGCAGCACGTCCTTGCCGAGTCCTGCAGCAACGGAACAACCGCCCTGCCAGCATCTCCCAGAGCATCTCTGCTTCAGAGGACGGTTCTGTGATCGCAGATCACCCTTTCAGTTTGACCTTGCAGTCAGTCTGTTGTATTAAAAATAAAGCACTTAGCTCTGCGTCGGTAGGTTGGGAGGACAGCTTTACCTAGGACGGTGAGGTACGCTTTAGCTGAGTCCTTGTCCAGCTCCGTGCTAGCTACGCAGGTGTAATCCCCTTGGTCCTTTTCAGCCACGCCATATATTGTCAGACCATCATCTTCTTTCTTCATCCTTAAAGGGATAAGAGCAATAATCACACAACTCTGCCTAAGCACACTGGGCACCAGGATGGAGGCCTAACGGTTCTCTGATGAAATACATAAAAAAGCCCAAACCGAACAGGAGTACGTCTCTGGTCTGAAGATTTTATCAGCTAAGGATGTGTTGAGTTATTCTTGGAAACCTCATTTCCTGAGGAATCAGCGAATGCGCTCTGGTTTATATCTGGAATAATCACACTTTTAGGAAAACAGGCTGACCTCCGGCTGGCTCGCGTCCCGTGATCAGATCTCACTCCACGAGAAGGGACTCAGCTATGGAAAGGAAAGGACAACTGTACTGCTCACAGCAGATAAGCATTAATTGTGAAGCAGCTTGTTATTGACCCACTCGCTTTATCAAGATGTCCTAAAATATCTGTAAATAAAACCTATAGTCAAAGTCTTGATTTACTGATAAGTCAATTTTAATTGCTAGGCAATGTCTGTTGGAAGGAGCTGGTAACATTGAAAGTATCCAGAACAGCAAATGTTGCCTAGATGGGAACTCGGCGTTTGTCCATATTACCCCTGGTGACTCCTGAAACGTTCTTTAGAAGTCCGACAATCCTGGAAGAGAAGACCCACGAAACTGTTAAACCCAGACCTGTTTCCAATGTACAGGGGTGCATCATCTTTCAGCCAGGTGACCGTGAGCTTCAGCGTGGGGTCGTGCTTTACGCGGCAGTGGAGGCGAGGCATGGAGCCCCTCTTCACCACCTGATCTTCTGGGCCTCTCACGATCCGGGTTGGGTCTGCACGAAGTCAGAACGAAAGCGTTAAGCACCAGACTGCTGGGTCTTAGCTCAGGAGCTCAATGAAGAGCGGTGTTACTTGGAAAGGACAGCTTGCTATAGTGAACTGTCTCTGATACAAATGCTTGCAAATAAATTCATTTAACAAGCCATTAATTTATGCTGACTCTTTAAAAAATGCCCAGTTTTCTGAGTCAGCAATCAGTTTTGCTGAACAGTGGAAATTTGATTCAGAAGATGTTTTATTGCCATCAGTTAACCCCGAGGAACACTTTGTATTTCTTTTTGCGTTGCTTATGGCATCTCACAGCTCAATACCCACACCAAGCCCTTCTACAGCTTCAGTGTATCCACAGCCTTGGTGTTTTCCGACATTAAAAGGGAATCTCTACCATTTTCTGGATTCCAGCTCCAAATTCTGTAGTGCCTGTCCTGCTGACAGACTGCTGGAGCGCACAACCAACCCTCCCTTAACCTAAATTATTATTTCTTCTGCAAGATTGAGAAGATCCAAGAGACCATTTTGACCTAAAGCCCTTCGTGCCCCTACCTTTGACCTCCAGGCGAACCTGGGCCTCCGCTTTACCCAGGATGTTGGTAGCGACACAAGTGTAGATGCCCTGGTCCTCCTTCCGAGCCATGTTCATCTCCAAGCTCCCATTCTCATGTGCCTTGTAGTTTCCTCCGTCCAGCGTGTTCCCCTGGCCGTTCTTAAACCTCACAACACCACAAAGTGCTGTTGTAAGGGAAGAAAGAGGAGGAAACCTCCCCTTCCCACCCCTCCGGACTGGCAGGGGACGCGCTGCAGCTCTTACCATCTCAGGGTGGGGATCGGCGAGCCAAAGAAGGGGCAGTCGAGTCGGGTCCTGTTGTTTTGAATCACCTTGATGAGCTGATTGCGGGGGGCCAGTATCCGCGGAGGCACGTCTGCAAACAGCAAAAATCACAGCTATTGAGAAAGAAAAGAAACCAGTTTCCAGACTGCGTGCTCCCTTTTCCAGTCTTCATCCACCTTCCCTTGTCTTTTGTTCACTCTTCCTTGTTGGCACTTTCAAGACTCAGTAGAGCTTCTCCATTCCCTCTCATCCCTCCTTCCCTTTCTAGCCTCGCTACATGAATCAGCTTACATCTTAGCGCCAACAGGACTTGCTCAGCCTTGCCTGGCTTTGCAGGTCCATGGCAATGGACTTCTGCTCCAAAGCCCTGTTGCAGACGTCACGTACCTCTGTGCATTAGCCTCAGAGTAGCTAACAACAAAGAGGAATGCAAATAGAGAACTCCTGCAGGGAAAACTTGAGTATAGGGTGTTCACCTTCCATAAGGACTTACCCAGGACGCTGACAAAGGCATTGGCGAGAAGGTAGCCGTGCTCATTGGATGCGTTGCATTGGTACACAGCACTGCTGCCGATCTGGGTATCTCGAAATACAATGGTGTCTCCAGACACCTCTCGGCTCGGGTTGGGGGGAGAAGCTTCAAAACAGAGAGCACTCTTTAAACTAAATTTTAAATTAAAATTCACAAGACTCTCAATATCATTACGCATCTTTCCGTCTCAGCCCAGATAACACCAGACGATAGTACGTGACCTCCCCAGCCTACAAAGACACAGTTCAGCTGGCCTTGTCTCAGACAAGCAGGTGGTTTACGTGCTGCGATGCCGGAGCCCACGCACACCGCTCAGCGGGGTGCCTGGCACCCCGACAGCAGCTCTGGCTCTCATGGTCAGCCACGAGATCCTTGGCGAGGCTTTTTGTAAAGGAGGTACAGATTCTGCCTTGCTCACCTTCTATAGGCTCGCCGTTCACCAGCCACTGTATCGCAGGCTTGGGGTTCCCGTTGGCTCGACACACCAGCCTGCCATCCTCACCAGGGGCCAGAATGAGGTTTTGGGGTTCATCCAACCAGTATGGAGCAGCTTTAAAATACACCGATGCACCAGTTATAAACGCAGCAGTATTCTTCGAAACCCCGCTCCCTGCCTGCACGCCGCTGAACTAAGACATGAAAACACCGTCCTCTCGAGTGGGCTTTTTGGGTGCAGTGAGAGTGAAGAGCCCTCGTCCCCCCTCTTTGGCCACGATCCTCCTGTTTTGCACAAAACTGCAACCATTTAGGTCAGTGAAGCTCTGCTGAGTTACACCAGCTGAGATCACACCTCGCACTGCTTTTAGGTCAGTTTGGACAAGAAGCAAGTATGGCTGGATACAGCACAGCAACAGCCCCTGCGGAAAGCCCCCGCTCCCCCTTTCAACGACCCAGAGCATCCCCTCCCGCGCGCGTCCCCTCAGCTGCTGGTTGCGAAGGTAGAAAAGATGGCAAGGTAAAGATGACGTACCCTTCACTCTCACCGAGATCGTGTGGCGGATGCTGCCCATCTTGTTCGATGCCAAGCAGAAATACTCCCCAGAGTCTTCCTCGGAGACGTTGGAGATACGAAGAGCCTTGTTAAAGTTTTCCAGCTTGGTTTTGCCTGCTGGGAGCTCTCCTCCTTTCTTGTACCACATGATGTCTGGTGCTGGTCTAAGGAGAGGGGAGGAGATAAATGCTTTTGCAAGACAAGAAAATTACTCCTAAAAACCAGCTGATAATCCTGCACTCGGAACCACTCGCGTCCAGGGAGAAGGGCTGATCCAGCTGCTGGGCCGTCCTCCTTCCTACCACAGCCCCTAAACCAGCACCCCGAGCATCACCAGCTGATCAGGAGCGGGGTCCATCTCACGCCTGGTGCTGGGGCTGCAGAGCCCCGATCTGGCAGCGTGTGCAGGCAGCACCAGGCAGCATGCCCTGGGAGCGCTGCCGAAGTCTGACCCTGAGCCCAGGACGCTTCTGCAGGCACATGGACCACAAATGTCCTCACCCGCAGTTTATACAGGGTGGTGAGGAGCATCCAGGAGATTTGCAAATAGCTCTAAGGACAAGCCAGTGGGGAATTATCCTCGGGCAGCAAGCATCTGAAGAGACCTGCTTCTCTGACAATGCCGCAAAACTCAGCTCTCCTGTTTGCTCGATGCTCTTATGCTTCAAGCAGGTTATGAGAGTATTGTCAGCAGCTAAAAGGAAGGGAACAATCCCTTTTCCTAGCCAGAGGTATTTCCACTGGTGATTCAGCATCTCGGTCCCGGGCCATCCCAGCGGGGACGGCTGGGGACCCCCCTGCTCTCCCCGTCTCCGCCAGCCGGGAAGCGGTACGTACACTCCTGAAGCAATGCACTCCAGCAAGAGGTCCACCCCTCTGAGCACCATCTGACTGCTTGAGGTCCCGTAGGGATACATGAAGCTGGGGGTTGTTTCCGTAATCCCTCGGGCTGAAATCAGCAGGAGAGAAAAAACAAACACACAAAACAAAGTGCTTTTAAACTCTCCTTTGCCACAGCAACTGGGAGGGCACATACAGGGCCAGAAATACATGGGGGGAAGCTGTCAAGTTCCCGGCGAAGCCTGGGGTACTGAACTCACCCAGAAATGTACCTGGAAAGTAGAGAAGGGCTCAAGGTAATTTTTAAAGTGAAAAAAAAAGGGGGAGAGAGAGGATGCTTGGCAGGCAGGGGGGTAAAGAAGCAGCAGAGGATGGGCAGAGGGAGCCGAGCCGCGGGGATGGTGCATCAGGAGAGTCCCTGTACCATCGGCTCCCGCCAGGGCAGCGCCTTTCCTGCCCACCGCTGCCTCTGGCACGAAGAAATGGGCTGAAATCAGATGAGATGTAGAAATACTGATGGACAGAACATGTAATGAGGGACAAAAGGAACAAATGGGCACAGGAAGGGTTTACTTGGGCAACTGAGCTGCTTGGCCACAGAGACCTGCGGGATACGGAGGAGCCCGGCGCTGCCTGGGGCTCTAGCAGCACAAGGAGGTTTCCCGTCCTTACGAGGAGCTGCGGGCCTGGAAGGACAGTGCCCTTTGGAAAGGAACAACTTAGCGACCAAAATGACAAATTTCAGGACTGGACAGGAAAGTTTAACAGGAGAAAACCAGGGGAAGACACAAGACAACTCTCTACAGATACACACAGCGAAGGTCTCTTTGTAGGGGAAAAAATTAATTATTAATGGAATAAATTCCATTAATAAGTGGAATTATTAAACTAGATCTAGATCAGTGAGGACAAAACAGGATGAGATGGGCTTGAAAGCAGCAGTAGCAGAGATGGAGGTTATGAGATTAGGAAAGGGGACAGAATGGCCTTGTAAGGCCATTGTGTGTCTACAAATACCGAAGCGATCCGTGGGGAGAGCCCGCCCCAGTGCAGGAGCAGGATCTCAGGGTGCAGACCAAGCCCTCTCCTGCTGCCCCGACAGCTTCGTTCGCTCAGCGCGCAGGAGGCAGCCAGGCGTGCCCGGCGCCGTGGGGCTTTCGGGGATGCCCCCGTCTATTTGGGAAGCCTCCACCCGAGCTCTGGTAAGGGAAAAGGGCTGGGAAGAAGGAGAGGAGAGAGGGCAGGGGCTGCTCTGGGAGCTCCCGTCAGCCTGCCTTAGGGAAAACCTGGGACCAGGCTCACAAGGGAAAAAAAAAAACCACGCCAGGAATTAAACCGTGCCTTTGAAATGACTCCACATCTGCCGGAGCACGGCCACACACGCATCCCCCCGCTCCCCCGCACCCGCAGGTTACCGGCCCGCATGTGCTCGTCAGCGGGTTAGTCAATTATTTGATTAATGGATTACCAGGGCAGGCAAATCTTGACCTTATCCTGAAGGGCCGGTTCTCTGGGCAGGCACACGCCGCTGGTCGCTTGCCTGCTCCTGGAGAGGATCCCGTTCCTGGTTAAAACCAGCCAGCCCATGCCGGGGCTCTGCGGGGCGATGGCAGAGCCAGGGCTGGGTTTAAAGCCAGTGCTTATCAACAGCTCCCACACCTCCGGCCAGACTCGAGAACTTCTCTCTTCTCATGTGATGAGGAGAGTGGGATATTATTTTATAAGCCAATGTTGGCTTTTATTAGCCAACAGTCTGCAGCCTGTTTGAACAGGCTGTACGTTTCACTCCCACAGTGAACCCATTTGCTCAGGAGCCCAGGGCATAACTAGAAGAGATAAGCAGCAGTGCAAGCCAAATTTTACGAGCCATATATTAATGATGAAAATTAAAAATAAGGGAGATAAATTAGTATCCTATCCACTTGTTTAATAAACCTAACAACAATACTGCATAGCTGATAAGCTTTTTGCCTTAGTACAGCACTACTAATAAATATTTTGCTATTTATAATAGGGAGCAGCCAGAAATTCTCCCAGGCAGAGGTACCGTTCCAGCTCTGAACTTGCGGCAGCTACAGCTGGAAGCTGTCAGACAAATAGCAACGTCTCACTCATCTGTTTGGATGGAACAGAACTGGAAAAATAAATCCTATGGCTATTTATTTCTGCTCAAACATAGACTCTGCTTCCAATATATTGCTGCTGTTGTCCCCACCTCTGTGAAACTGGACCCGCTCAGCTGTGAGCGGGATACCCCAGGAGCAGGCACCGCTCACCCCGGAGCAGCCGAGTGCCCCCTCCCCACAGCCCTGACCTGACGGCATTTCAAAACTGTACATCAACTTGCATTTCTACTGAGAGGCGATAATAGGAATATGCACATCCAGACACATCCCATCTGTTCGCCTCCTGCACAGCTAGCCAGCTTTAAAACATCCCGCAGGTTTGCCAAAATAAAAAAAAAAAAAAAAAGAAAACAAAAAAAGAACAAAACAGACTTTCATTTCCATTTTAAAAAAAGGTGAGAAACTTCTGCTAATAAAATACTCAATTAATTCTTTTAGATCATTTCTCCTTCATAGCTACAGACAGTTTGCCTCGGCAATCAAGCAAGGCAATCATTGCACCCGCTACGAGCTGCGGGGAGAAGGGCTTGGCTGCACCTCCCGCGATCAGCCCGGCCCTCGAGTGCAGTTTGGGCCAAGTGTCCCACAAACCGCTCGCGCCCCAGGTCCACGCCAGCAGGTCCCACGTCCCCGCGGGGAGCTCGGGGACATCCATCGCAGACCGCCAGGGAAGGGGGCTCGCAGCCTCCCGCTGCTCCGCCGCGCACCCCCGGCCCGGCCCCGTGCCGCCCGGCCCATCGAGCTGCCCTGCAAGCTCTGCAGAGCCCTTTGCCAGCTGGCTCTGGAGCTGAGCCCGTACCGTAGGGACCAGCACCCCAAGATGCAGGGGCTGAGAGCCTCAAGTCTCCCAAACACCTAAAATACTTGGGAGACAGATGTCCCTCTTCCCCACTCCCCTGCCCCTAAGACTCCTTGCTTTGCTGCAGCTGGCTCCAGCGGCCAGCACAGCCAGACAGGTCATTCCAGCGAGAAACATGGGGTTAGCAGAAAGAAAAAAAAGGCCGAGGGTAAGAATTTGTTTACCAGTTCATTAACTATCAAGAAATTGTTGGTTTGGAGCTCAGATTTGCACAGGGGCGTGAGTGGGTGATTTGAATCCACCAGACCCATAAAACCTTCCAGGAGACATTAAGTGCAAATAATCCATAGAGTGTGAATAGCAGGCAGTTTATCCTATGCACCTATGACTAGAAATCTGGAGAAATCTGTAAGACTCTGCAGGTAAGATCTCATTTTCCTAACCAAGTGACTATTAAGCATCCCTTCTCCCTGAACGAAGAGGTGCAGCGGGAGATCGAGAAGCCCACGACCACCACGGTGACTTTCCCTCCTGATCCGGCGAGGGCTGCGAACACAGAAATGGTGCCCAGCCAGTGTGAAGGCATTCTCTTTGAAATGCAAACAACATTTATGCTGCTGAGGTCCAAGATATATTTACACTGGATTTCTCTTTGGTCCCTGGCCCTGTGTGCCTGCGACGGAGACATCTCCTCCCGCTCACCCCTACTTGAGGCGTGATGCAGTTTACGCAGTTCCCATTGAAGCTAATTTTGCTGGCAATCCCCTTTCACAGCCATTTCTACAAATATTTCCAGACTACGCCCAGCCCATTTGCTGCCACCAGTGCTTCCTCCAAGGGTCGCTCTTCTGTGCAGCCTTCCCCAGCTCTCCGGCATCCCCCAAAACCTCCCACTCCCGGCTGCCGGTGAGATGCCAGCACCCCGGCTCCCTCGGTGGGGAAGGGCTGCCCGCCGGCACGAGAGGGCTCTCGCCAGGGACGCCCAACCCCGTGCCCTCGCCTGGCACATCCTCCTCTTCTCACACTCCAACCCTCTCTGCTCTTAGCTGGCAAAAGCACTCCTTGTCCCCAAAAGTCCCCGTGGAAGAAGAAAACGTGCCCTGGGTTGTGCAAGGCACAAAGCGAGCTGTGGCTCTGGGTTGGAAGCTGAGCAGGATTTCGCTGCAGGGCACAGCCGGGGACCAGCACGGGGCATCGCCGGGGCTGTCCCCACCCCGCTGCCGCACAGCCCCGGTCCCCGTCAGCAGCAAGAGGGGCAGAAAGCAAATCCTGCCCAGGACAGTGCCTGGCCTTGGAGCAATCAGACTCCGCGGTGGTCTTTGGCGAGCAGTTTGCATCCCTGGCAGTGCCTGCGCTCAGCATTGCCCGCAAACAGCCCCCTCTCCCCGCTCCCCTACAAACCCCTGCTGCTGCCCAGCTCTGCCCGCATTATCCCATCACGTCCCTGACGCTTCCAATCTATTCTCAGGGCGCCGATCGTGCCCCAGGGAGCCGCGCGGTTTTCTGTCTGAAGCATAATTTATGAGTTTGGGACAGGCTTCTCCGCGCAAACGCAGGCTCCGGAGGTAATCTCCCTGCCCAGACAAAGGGCAAGAGCCTCCCAAAAGCACCCAACACATGTACAACCTCACCACAAAGAAACAAAGCACCCAGCTTTTGAGAAAACCAGATACTCCTTTTTTTTTTTCTTTTTTTTTTTTTTTCCTCCCAGTCGCTGCCTGTGTTTAGCCGCAAATACAATAGATGCTCTTTCTGAAGACAGAGAGAAGAGGGGTGGTGGGTCTTATCTGTAAATCATGAGCCTTTGCTGCGGCCCAGCCACCTCTTTGGCGAGGAAGCAAGCTGGGCTCACTCAGCCACGCAGACTTTTCACGTGGGCCAGATCCTATTAATCCAAATGCCTCTCAAGCTGAGCTCCGCATATCAAGTTAATTAGCTTAAAACTCAATAATTTTAAATTGT
Organism: Nipponia nippon; assembly: GCF_047370975.1. NCBI lineage: Eukaryota > Metazoa > Chordata > Aves > Pelecaniformes > Threskiornithidae > Nipponia > Nipponia nippon. The sequence continues at coordinate 5,728,028 of NW_028262342.1, forward strand.
GAAAACTTTGAGGGGATTTTGTCGCTGTTTGGCTCTTTCGTCACACCCAGTTTTGCAAAGTTGCGTCTGTAACCCACGAACGGGGATGCGGGCACACAGAGGGGTGCATGGGCACAGACGAGGGGCAGGCGACGCTGCGAACGCGGCCGCTCGCTGCCCGGTTAGCGCGGGAGGTAAGTCAGGTTAGGCAGAAGGGGGTTAAATCGTGAGGGTCTCCAGAAGCCAGCGTTGACTCACCACTGTACATGTCAGTGTGATTTCGTAAAGACGTTTCGTTATGGGGTTTCTCTGCAATAAACAAAAGACCGTGAGCGTACCGAGTGCCACAAAGCGGGCGGGGGGACAGGCGGAGCGGGGGCACGGGGGACAGAAATCAAAATAACTTCCCGAAACACAAGAGCGATGCGGACAGGCAACAGCAGGGATACAAAAGCACTCTGAGCACAGCTGCCTTCCAGGACAAACAACATAACACAGCAATAAAGGAGAGGGAAAGAGGGCTGTTTTCCTCCTACAAGATGAGAAGACAAATAAAGGTATGAAAATTGTATCATAAACATTTCCTTGAAGTGTTTTTCTTTTCGGTATAAAGACATTTGCATCTTTGGGGAAAAAAAAGATCAGTTCAATTTGGAGAAGAAAATGTTTTTTCTCTGAGTTTCTTGGCTCTGAGGGAAACATATTCCAGCTACTTCTTCCCAGCATAAAGCATAGGTCGGACACAGCTAGGCAGCAGCGTAACGATGCAGAAAGGCATGGAGAAGATGAACAAATAAAAAAAATAATAATAATTAGGCTCTAAAAGCATAATCTGCTATAAATCCCTTTAATTAAGGTAATTAAAGTAGATTGTGTGACATGCAAAATACCAGCTCTTCAACAACAGGCTGCTCTCCTTTATTGACAGCCACCGCCAGCCATCGCCTGCACTCGAAGAAGAACGCTAAGAGCGCCCGCGCTCCGCGAGGCCGGGGATGCGGCACCCAAAACACTGCTCCGGCCTGTGGGAACGCCCTGCCTTCCACCAGGATGCGGCACGGCCGTGCTACGGCATCGTCTGCCCAACAGCAGATGTGAGAGCCCGTGCTGGCTACCATATAGTCGTTGCCCTGAGCCGTAAGTCACCAGCCACAGGCCGTGACTTTGTGCAAGGGGGTTAAGAGAGCCCAGCAGATGCCCGAGAGCTACCTGAACCTGGATACACCAGAGAAACGCTCTGCAGGGAAAAGCACGGGTGTATCGCTCCCCAAGCCTTTGCATTTTTCTCTTTTTGCATCCAAGGGCACGGCAACCCCACGCCATGATCTTTCAGCAGCTGGTGAACTTTTTTTTAAGGACAGCCAGTGCTCATGGCTTAAGGCTGAGATGATTGAACAGCTTGAGACAAATACAAGCTCGTCTCCTTTGAACACTGTAGGTATAAAGAATTTTTTGTATCGTAACAGCTGAGAAATTAGAGCCTCAGTTCTTTAAATTATAAGGGCCTCTGGGGAGCTCATGGGGTGGCATTTGCATCTGATAATGCAGCAGGCATTTCTAAAGGAAAACTTAAAGAGTGGGGGTCCAGTGTAACTGGGAGCCAATTCTACACAGCCTGGGAGCAAAATGTGCCGGTGGCATCTGAGTGCAGCAGGAGAGGGAGCTTGCATCTGTCTGCACAGAAATCTTCCAGGATTTCTTCACATTTTTTCTACAGACTGACAAATATGTCAGACTAAAGCCTTTGAAGGCTCAAATGACCACAGATCTTTCTTTGCCAGAATTTCTCCAGCTCACAGTGATTTAGGACTCGGTCCTTTCCTGACAGGTAAACGTTGGCATTGTTTGGCCAGCTGTGTAAACAGACAAATAATATTCAGACTGAATTACCTACACACATAATCACCATTAGCAAAGAGCCTGTTTATAGTATTTATATTGCTGATTCTCCACTCATGCTTTGCACCGAGGAGAAGCTGTTACAATAAAAGCGCAAAACCTCCAGGGCCTGTCTGCTTCTCACATCGCTTTTAGGTCACTGGTATCAGAACACTTTAATAGCGCTACTTCTAATTTAAGCTGCTGCGAGACCAGGTTAAGCTCCTAACGCTGGGATTCAGGATTGCCTCGTGCCTGCTTTGGACAAGAGCCTGCTCCCCAAAACACAGCCTTGTATCTGCCAGCACACACTCCCCCTTCCTCCCAGTCTGACCTTACTGGGAACGGGAGATGGCTCCTGTCTGATGACTGGGGCCCATAGATGCTGTTTCTGTGTCAGCTGCTGATTGTGCCGGCACTCAGCACACGCACCCCAAAAGAGAGCCCGCGCCCTGCAGGACCTGCATCGACTCCAGAGCTGCGCGTCCTGCGGCGCTCAGCTCACGTCCCCTCTGCCGGCGTCCCCGCCAGCCGGCTGCCGTGAAACGCGTTAGCGCCAGGAACTCGCCTTCCTTCAAGCAGCCCCGTTTCTAGAGAAGAGACTGCTGGAGGCTGGACCTGCCCACAGAAAGGCTCTTCACATGCCTGGAGAGAGCCACCCTCCTGTCCCCCAAGACGATGCTCTTCACCAAGGTGAAACCGAGATCTCTGGCCATCCTAAGCGTGTCCCACGTGTACACGCTCAGAGCCCAAAGGCTCAAGCCCTCCTGTCGGCACGTCCCAGAGCCGTGGAGCTAAACAGCAACTCCTGGTCAGGAGGTAAATCCGGAGCTGGCCAAGGCTGACACGCACTCAGTCCCCCCGTGCAGCACCAGCACGGCCGGTGGTTCCCTGTAAACCTAAGCCTGGAGCAAACCAAGGCTATTTCCAGCTTTTCAAACTAGGGAAAGATTACTTGATACTATTCATTTCCCTAAAGATGGGGGGAAGGCCCCATCTGTGTTGAAATGGTTTCCAGTTTATCCCAGACACACAGACGTAGCAATACCTGCACCAAGCTGCCTCTGCAGCCCTTGACCCATGGAGCTGGAAAGCTCTGAGGTGCTGGAGGGAAACCAGCCCCCCCTCCCTGCCAGGTTAGCCATCCCAGGACTATCAGTCCTCATCCAAACAGGTTCCTGCACTATCCTAAACACAATGAAGGAAGCCACTCTTCTCCCTAGTAGGGCTCAGTGCTGTCAAGAACAGAAGCAAAGGTGTCTGGAAGGAAAACCCTGCCTGAGAGAGGCTAGGGAAGACCCATCCTGAGTGATCGCTGTGACACTTACTGGTTTTCACCTTGAGGGTGTAGGGGTTTTTCTGCTGAATGGTGTGGGTGAAGTGGAAGCGCGCGTTGCAGCTGTAGTCGGTCTGGGCGTCCTGCAGCATGACGTTGGAGAAGTACAGGTCGCCGTTCTGGCCCTGGGAGACGCGCTTGTCCTGGTGGATGGGCTCCATGGCTGCAGGAGAACAGGCATTCGGAGCAAGTCAGCTCCTCCCGCGGGAGGAGAAACCCCTGACCCAGGCCACATGTGGCTGCCTCCCAGCTCTGAACTAGCAGTAATGACCCTAAACTTGGTTATTCGAAATAAAGACTGGAGGTGACGGAAAGGCTGCCCACAGGGTTCAGGGTGGGAAGGGGTTCCCCCGACTCACAGCTGCTCATCCAGAAGATGACGGGAGAGGGCAGGCCAGGCGGCGGGTTGCACTGCAGGCTGAGCGGGGCGCCTTCATCCACCTCTATCACATCCACCTTCTCCTTGGGCCACAGGGGAGACTCTGCCATAAGAAGTAAAGACACCGCATGAGGAAGGGAGGGCAGTAACTTTGCAGATCTCTTCCTGCTGGACCTGGCCTGGTTTCAATGGAGCGGCCTCAATGCAAACTTCATTTCCACGTGTGCAAGATTCCCTTAAATCTATACCGAGTGTTTCCCTGTTAGCTACAGCCATAACCCCCACGCCTTCATCTCAGTCCTGTGGCTGGATACATCCCGACACAGGTAACAGATGAAGCAGGCTGAGATGTTTGAGCACTGGATATTCTCCGTGCCTCTTTGACAAAATCTCATACGATACAAATATCCCTGCTCTCCTCGGGGCACGGCCGGCTGCTTGCCCTGCACCACTGCCATTACTTACTAGAAACCTGGAGGTGGATTTTGCTGGAGAGAGCAGTGCCATAGTCATTCCGGGCGAAGCACTGGTACTCGCCCTCGTAGTCCTCTGGCCGTCCCCCGCTGTGGAAATCGATGACCAGCGTCCCTGACCGCCGCCGCATGGACACCTTGGGGTCCTTCGCCACGTTGAAGAACTTCCCGTTCCGCGTCCAGGAAAAACTGCAAGCACGGGGGAGCGGTTGGGGTTGTGACCATGGGCCACATTTACCTGGTGAGATCCTTACCTGTGCTGTGCCAGCCAACAGCTGGGTTAGCTGATGGTGTAAATGGCGCAGCTCGAGCGGAGGGGAGCTCCTCCGGAGCCAGCTCGAGCGAACAGCAGAGCTTCAGCGTAACAAGGGCAGCAGAGGCACTTACGTGGGAACGGGGTTCCCTTTGGCTTCACATTCAATGAAGATGTTATCCCTCGGGTCGACGATGTAGTCCTTCACGGACTGCTTGGTGATTGTGGGGGGCTGAGGCACTGCAAGACAAATGAAAAGCCGTGAGGAGGGTGGTGCAAAGAGGGTAAATGCCCTCTCTGCCATCCTGCAGCACATCCTGATGGGATTTCAGCATCTTCCTCAGGCTGGGCATGCAATTTGTGGTTTAAAGCCCTTCAACACCTGAGGAAATGACCATGAGCACTGGTGGGGGTGTGCTACTCGTCACTTCTTGGACCATCAGCACTGACTCCCGTTCGTTTTCTCACGTGGTATCTTGGTCTCATTAAGAAATTTCACAGGTACATCTTCCTGCTACCGCAGGTTGTCTGAATCAGACATCATCCTGGCTGTGCACCCCAAAGACAGGGGCTGCAGCTGGGACGGGGAGCCAGATAGCCACGGCAAGACGTTCACAGGCTCTCCCTGTGCAAGACAGAGGCTCAAAACCTCCCAGGTTCACCCCGACGGAGCGCAGCACTGGTGTTTAGAAGGGCAGGGCTTGTGAAAAGGGGCGCATGAGCCCAGCAGCCAGTGTAGGACCTGGCTCTGGTCCTGAACTCTGAATTCAAAAGCTCAGTCCCATGGCTGTCCTGGAACAAAGCCGCTCAGGTCCGAGGCTGTTTGCTCTCCCCCTGAGAGCTACCAATGCGGCAAACGTGTCAGTACGTGGAGCTGGGCATGGCACATGCGCTCGTGCAAGGCAGAGGAGCCTGCTCTCCTCTGAAATGTGGCGTTAGCAACAACAAGCCCCTGCAGAAACAATATTTGCATCGCAAAGACAGTCTGGTTCCTGCTCCAGGGAAAGCAGCAGAGCCTAAGCACTCCTCCCAAGCTGCTCCAGCACCTCCCGTGTCTCTCCCGGCCATGCCTGGCTGTGCAGAAGTGGCTCGTCCTGACTCTGGCCAGCCCTGCCACAGGAGCGGGCAATGCACCCATGTACACCAGTGCCCAGCAACAACCGCCACCGGCCCCCTGCTCGGTACGGACCCCTCGGGCCCTGTTTCAGCCATGCAGAGGAGAGGGACACGTACGCACAGAGGGAGAGGGGAACACTTACATTCACTCTGAATATTTGCTGTTATTCCCAAAGTGCAAGCATAATGAAAAAAAGAAAAAAGGTTAATTGAAGAACAAACCTATATACGTCATGCAAGAAATCATAAACGTGTATAGTTATTGCAGGGCTTACAAATATTACACACAAATCATTTTACAATTCAAGCACCTTCTAATCTACCTACCTATGTGTCCACGTGGGAGAAGCTGCTGCTGAGCGGCCCTGTTAGTGGTCGGCTGCCTCTGCAGCAGGGTTTGGGGGGCCAAACGGCGGCACAGGCACACGTGCATTGGCGGCCCCGTGGTCCAGCGGGTCGCCCGCAGGAGTTAGCGACATTCCCCCCTTCCCTATGGCTGGGCTTACCCTGAGCCCCCCCAGTTTCATCCCCCTGTGCCAGAGGCCTGATAAACCCTTCGCTGGCTTTTTAGGTGATAGGCAAACTCAGAGAAGGTGCCTGTAATATAGAGAGATATACATATCCCGTCCCCCGGACAGGGGCAGGCAAGATTTTATCCAAAGAAGAAAACTTGTAAGGGTTGAGGCAGGGAAAAAACCACCTAGGCAAGCTTAAAAGAAAGAGCAAATAGTGCAGCTGCCCCTGACACAGGGTGAGCGAGGGCCGTTCCCTCTGCCCTGAGGGGACCCTGAGGCTTTGCCCACGCATCTGCCCTCTCCCGAGCTGCTTCTGTCCTTAAAACATAAGGTCCGGGGAGCAAAACGCCTCCCTGGGGAGATCTCCCACTCCGGAGTGGGTCCGCAAGGGCAGCCGGGTGCCCACCAGCACCTCGATGCCCCGGGGATGGCGGGGGGCTTCCCAGCCCCCTCCTGCCATGGGGACGGGGCAGAGCCCACACCCCGGCACCTGGACGAAGGAGCTGATCTCGGCGGAGCAGGGAGGGCTTCCGCAGCTGGTGGTACGTGGGGGATAGAGCTCGTGCACTCACAGAGCCTGAGCTTTGCAGGTTTATCAGCCCCTGCACAAAGCCGGAGCGGCTGGGGATTTTTACACACCTCCTGGGCAGACCTGCAGCCGTTCGAGCGCAGGCGATGCTTTCATTAGCTCAGTCTCGCAGACGAGCAGTGGGTAAGGGAGCCCCGATCACCAGGTGGCCTAAAGAGGAGCTGAAAGCAAACCCCTGATGGCTCTGAAGGTCAGGATAGAAGTAAAACAAAGCTGAGGTTCCGTGTGTCCAAAAGAGCTAAGGGTGGCTGGGAAGCGTCGGCTGGTGGGGACAGGCGTCGGCGGGATCCCTGGCCCTCGCCCGGGGCTGGGAGATGCTCCTCACCCGCCTGCCCTTGGCACTGCTCTGCACAACAGCCCCCGTGCACGTTATTTACAAATATCTGTCACGCAAGGGATCCGGTCAGGACAGGGTGACAAAAGGCAGCTCTTCGTTACGATCCCAGTTTCCCACTAGAACTGGAGGGGACGATGCTCTCCTGCGGCCCAGTGCTGTGCAGCAGGGAGGAGGAGGAGGAGGCTCGAGAAACGGTGAGCTGCTGGGAAATGGTGAGCTGCTGCAGGCTGCCTTGAGCATTTCTCCACCAGCTGTCAGCATTTCTCTTACTTTTCTAAGGTCACGTTGCATTTAAGTACCAAAATTACTCCTTTCCTGATGCAAAGCACAAGAAATGGCAGAGGGCAGCTGTTTGCAGACCCATTCAGTTTTCCCCAGCTGCAGTGGCCATGCTGGCTCCCTGCATTTCTGGAATATTACAGATGCTAACAAATCCAGGCCTGAAGGAATCACCGAGCTTTGTGCATCAAATAAAATTCTCATTTCTGGGAACACGAGCGCCCTGTGCATGTTACAGCGCTGACGCCAGGGGAACAGATATTTTCATCCACAATCATCTGGAATGGAGCTGAGCAGGGACTCAAACTCGAGTCTAGGACCCTCTCCTTTTCAAGTAACTTAAGTATTTATTCCGCTCTGCAAATCAGAGCTTTCTCATCCTTTCTCTTCCGTTATTTCCAAATTACAGCCAAAAGCCGCTGCCTCAAATGTTTCCTTCCCATTTTGCTGCCCAGAGTCAGGGATCAGCCGAGGCAGCACAGCCACAGCCAGCACACTCGGGACTCCAAAGAGCAACAACCCACAGGGTACAAATTTCTCCTATGAAGAGCAACCCTGGCACTGCAGCCTGAATTTTCAGACCCCAGCAAAAAGCTGTGCTTTTTCTACTAATGCACCGCTCGCTGGAGGATTTCTGTGCATTGCACTGTTGGACGAGATTCCCTGCAGCGACAGGCTGATTATTATTAACAGCCGCTACAGGAGTAAGCTGGGACACAAAGAAATGATGAAGCTGGTTTCCAGAACAGTGGCTGAGCAGCTCTCAGCACGAACCCCTGTCTCCAGCACATTCAAACAAGTCATGCATTTCCCATGCGCTGGCCTGAAGATACCCATTCAGCAGAAACATCAGCCCATGTCCCCCGTCCTCCTCCCTCCGTATCTCCCAGCTCTTCTGAATAAAACATATCTCCCATCCCATAATTAACTGAAAAGTCCCAACAGAGAGAGAGAGAAATCACATCGCTGTGCAGGACCTGCCCGGGTCCCCACTCCCCTCGGGGTCCTGGGTGTCAGATTGTGGCAGCATCTGCCCGAGTGGATAAGCAACGAGCTCACGTCCTCCACCAAGGAGCATCCCGGAGCCTGCCCGCGTTCTGCGGGAACACCAGGAGTCCCAGGATGCTCCACTGAAATCAACAGGCTGAAGACTTGCCAGGACCCGATTTCCTCGCCAGCTTGGCTCAGATGCTCTGTCCCATTTTGATATGTGGTTTCGAGTCCTCTGCTCAGCTTTTGAGATAGATTGACTAAGTCAGAGAGTGATTTAGGTGACTTTCTGGAGGGCATGTGGTTTAAAAAGAAAAATATTCCACAACAAACAACAGCAAAAAACCTTAGGCTGGACCAGGAAAGCTGCCTGGGCCACGCACATCTTCACTCCTCAACCATTTCAGTGGGAGTTTTTAGAGGGCTAAACCGTAACTTACAATCCAGAGGGACTTCGATGGTGCTGACGAGGTGATGAAGGTAGAGAGCGAATGCTATTCCTGCGCAGGTGAGGTGGTGTCTTTGCATGACCATTTTGGATGCCCGGGCAGCTTTAGGACCTCAGTTGCGTCCCCCGAGGCGAGCAGACCAGCGGCAAGCGCAGGCGGATCCTCAGCTGCAAAAGGAACACAAACCCAGCGGTCACTGAGCCGTTTGCAGCTCTGTTTCTGTCATCTTCCTTTTGGCAACTCTAGAGAGAGCGTTCCCAATCCAAAAATATTTGTGCGGAGGGATGGGGGTGTGAATAGTGCCAGAAATAGTTTCCAGGCTCTGGTGACCCAGGTACAAGCCCGTGGTCACCGTCCTCCCACCCCCTGGGTGGCTCTGCTGGCAGAAAATCGGCCTTACGGGGTCATTTGTGCTCAAGCCCTGGAGAGGCCTCTTGGATGGAAGGACCATGCTGTCCCCTGGGACTGATGGAAAGTTACTCGGAGCAAGTGGATACAAAAGCAGTGAACAGCCCCCATAGGACAAAATGAAAAGGATGATTTGCTGTTTAAAAGAAAATAATAACAATTGTATTTTATGCACAAGAAATACCCACATAGCAAACATCCGCTCCCTCCGGCGGAGCACTGGGATAAGCTCTGCCGCCATGTGCAGCCTGTGAATAGCAGAGGGACCGGCTCCAGAGACCCCTCGTGTACCACAGAGCCCGGCACCGGCCCGGCACAGCCCTACCAGGAGTCGGGGCATGGCGGGACCTTTCCCAACCGGTCTCTGAACAAGCCCTTTTCCAATCGGGCTCCAGCTGCCTCCCTCCCCGGACGGTCCCCGGGGCCAGATGCACAGCACGCCGCTGCCGGGCTCCCACAGGCACCCAGCCAGACCTCCTGCGGACTGCCAGGTCATCACCTGCACTTTCCATAGACATACCTTTTATTTTGCTGTTAATAAACCCGTAGGCTAAATGCAGATTAAAAAAGAGCGAAAAGGAGGATAAGTTATCCCGTCTGTACAATAAAACTCCCCTTAGAAAGGCGGCTGTGGGGCAGAGGTTGCATCACGGCTGAGTTACAACTCTCTGTAATAGAGTTATAAAAAGGGCATCAGCCGCACAGACAGCTCTCTCGGCTAAGAACAAAAATAACGCCGGGGCAGCAAACAGTGGAAAATCCCCAGCCTTGCTCCGCACCGCTCCTGCCTGGCCCTCGCGCAGGCTTTCGCCGGGGCGGGATGTCGCCAGGCAGGGGAGCCGCACAGAGGCCATTTGGCAAGCAAGGAGAGCCCGTCTTCATGAAAGATAAATAACCGGCTGCAGCTTTGGATGCTGCTGCCCCTTCAGCTGTTCCCGAGCCCGGTACGAAGCGGTTGTGGGAGGGAGGGGGGGACTCAGCACAACAGACAAAACCCGGCGAGCGCGGGGCTGCCGGGGGGCTCCGGGAACTGCAGGGAACGCTGCTGGGAGCCAGCGCGGAGCAGATGTCGCGGCAAATAAACAGCCCTGACACATGGTCGGGGAAGCTCTCCTGACCTCCAGATAGGATCAAAGCCAGCGCAAGACAACTTTTAAGGACGCTTTTCCCCATCACCCTTATGGGGAACAAGATGTGCTTAATGGCCTCTCCATCCAGCCCTCCCCACTGCGCTGCTTGGGTGCGATCGGGGTCTCCGTGTCCCCGCTCTTGGACTGAAGCCCAAAGGAACTCGCCGTCCCAGCGTGTCCCAGTTACACCAGATGACAGATTGTAGGTTGTGAAGGGGCTTGGAGGGGAGTGTTGCTTTGATCTTTTCTGCTCGTTCTAAGGATTTTCCAATCCAGCTGTTGCAATAAAAATAATTGAAGGACAGAATAATTATAGGACTGGGCCAGTAATTAAAGTCATGTCCAGGCCTTCCGCAGTCCTGTGATCAGGTCATGCTGAACAAAGCTTTCCAAATCATTTCTTTAGCTTTCTGTCTAAGGGAAGATATAATAATTTTGATCTGTAGCCTTCATTTTTTAAAGTGGTTCATTTCTCCGGTTACAGCTTAAAATGAGTAATGGATCAGCTGGGTTTATGCCTTTCTGCTACTAAGCACAAGTCTGACTTATGAACTGAATCAGCCAATACTGCAACCAGAGATTTAGCAAGGCCAAGATTTCTAGGGTCCTTACTGCGCTCATATACCGATGCTTCACATTGCTATCACAAAATGCTTTAAACCCCTCTGCATTCACAGATGTCGTATGGGAGGGGAGGTGCAAGACAGCAGGGATTTAAATAGCGCACATCTCTACGTGCTGCTTGGAGCCTGAAAAGCGAAGAATATGTTGTTTTCTTCAGACTGGGTACTGGTGAGCGTGAAAGAAACGGCCGTGACGCTAAGGAGTAGGCTCCTGGCATAGATGCTTGGGAGATATTTGTACATACATGCATATGTGGGTGATTTTGCATTAAATGGGAATACAGAAAGGACTGAGCCCAAACACCAACACATACAGTATACACAGGAGGCATCGCACTGATGCAAACAAGTATATCCTACCCATCATCACACGCACGGGGACTAGAAAAGTAAGAGCTGTGCGTATCAGGAAGAGAGAAATTTGCAGGTAACTTTTGAGCTGAAAAGGGCACAGGCACACGGCAGCTCTGGACTGAAACCGTAGGCAGAGCTACACGGGAATGACCCAGGCGCTTCCAGGGCCAGTGGACTGGCCAGGGAGGACGGCCCGTACGGCACGGGTGACCACACGTCCACGCGGAGCAGCACCGACCGAGAGCAAATAATAAAATCCACGACAGGGCACACACAAAACGCATCCCCGGCTTTAGAAGAGCGAATGCCGGGCTGCTCCAGGGCCCCTTTGTCTCGGGGCAGATGTGGGTGCGACTCGCTGCACATCAGGAACAATCTGCCGCCGTGCTTGTGCGTGTAGGTGGGTCCTGGGGACAGGCAGTGCCACGAGCCCCCGGCCGCGCAGAACACAGCCCACATTGTCAGGGCTGCTCCTCGCCCGGGGACAGGGACATCTCCCCAGCACAGAGGGCTGGAGCTGCGGCAGCGGCACGGACGTGCTTATCTGGGGATACTGCGAGCTGTGAAGCTGCGTGATGTCTTCATCTGCTTCCGAGACTGACTCAACGCGAAACGGCCCATGCAAAGGGGCAGGTGAGACCTCTTCTTCCCAGACTTAGCATTTCTTAATCGTTGCTCCTGGCCCCATTGTGCAACACAGAAAATTGCGATTGCTACCCAAAGAGCTGAACAAGCCCTGCAACCTCACATCTGCAGCCGTGTCCGGGGACAGCCAGAGCCGTGGAGGCTGGAGGGCCGAGTCTGGCGATGCTCGGGAAGCCTCTGAGCTGGCTGGACCCAACACCGATCCAAAATCTGGGCCCGTAATATTCAGTATAAACACAACACAGAACAAAATCTCACACAAATAGTTGTGATGCCATCAAATAGGAATTTAACTGCTTAAATACATTTCTCATCCAGCGTTTAGCCTGCACCCAAGCACCAATAAAAGCCACGTCGCTGCTCCGCCTCCCTCCAGCTCCAGGCCAGGCACAGCAGTGAGACGGACCAGACGCCTTTTTCCCCAAATACTTACCCAGAGTTCAGAAGTGTTTTTCAGACTTGTTGGTGCTTTCCATTTCCCCAATGACCGACCAGTTCTCACAAACTGTTCGTCTGGGTTGAGAAATACATCCCAGACCTTGGCCCAGACCTCTCTCCAGATGCATCAGATGCTTTTGTAAATACATTTTTCTCTGGACAAACGCACGAGTAACCCCAGGACAGGACTTTTAAAACTAGAGACTCTTCACAAAATCCAAACCAAACATCCACACGACATGGGGCACAGCTGAAATCAAGAGGTGGATGTGCAACCTTAACTCTGCTCAGTTTGGAGCCTCCCTCCTCTCTCCGAACAGGCACTGGAGGGAAAAAATTAAATGCAAGAAAGACAAAAAAGGGATGGACACCTGGGGATGAGGGAGACACCACGATGGGGCTGAAAATACAGATGCTGGGACTCAACGGCAGCAGTGCCTGCCCCAGCTGAGGGCTGGGTGACCAGGATGGGAACTGGAGGGTTTGCAGAGGATTTGTACTTTCCATAGAAAAATTAGCCACCGTTTTTATTCTTCTGCAGCAGTCAGGACAAATCAGCTTGAAAGAAAAAGAAGTTTCCAGAAGGAAACATCTTGCTGTGCGTAGGCCATCCTGCACTGCAGAGCACACGGGCAGAGGACCGTATCCTGGCACTGTGGGGTTTGTGCCCTATTTTAAAGGCAGAAGGTGATTTTGCTGCATTGTCAAATGTTCTCCAAACCAATCTGGATTTTCAAATAATAGTGCAGCAGGGAAGCAACTGCCCCAAGGGTTGGTGGAGTCAAGGGGAGGTACGAAGAGTCAAGGGGTATTGGATGCTCCTGTGGCCTGGCAGAGCCCAGCCTGGCCCTGGGGAGCCCCATGTGCCCCTGCCTGCAGGGACGAGCCCCCCCCAGCACCCTCTCCCAAGAGGTGCTGAGAGTCCCAGCACCCACCAGGCAAACGTGCCTTGGTTATCCGAACAGCCAGGTGGTGAACGGGATGCTGCTGAAATTGTACCTGGCCCATATGCTGTGACAGGGTCATTGCCCTGCGAGTTTCACACTCTCAGGTTTCTCCTTATGTAAAGGCAACGCTTACATACCAATAATTAAACCAGAAAACATATCCAAGCACTTGGCCTGTAAGCCACTCAAAATCTGCAGTGAAAGGTAAAAAAACCAGCTTTTAAAATTCTTTTAGGTCCTTCTGCATCCCTGAAGAGCTCCAGCATCAGGAGTGCTGCGGATGGCACCGCTAGAGAAGGGTTTCTCTGCAGGCTCTGCCTCCTCGCTTCTCAGCTCCTCGGGGATGCCAAGCCGCACAGCGGGCTGCGTACCAGCCTGGCAGAGCTGCAAACCCTCACAGCCACCTAGAAGAAACTTTGATTCTCTATTTCTCCACGCACACGTCGATTTAACATGTGCATTGCTTCCTCCCTGCCTTGAGATGGGGGAAATCTCTCCTTTTCACAGACGGTGGTGAGCTGAGCTAGCGCAGCCTCACATCCCAGCCCCGGAGCATCCCTGCTTCCCCCCGCGCCGGCGAGCCACAGCTCCCATCTGCTCGGCACCAACAAATTTCCCGCTGGCTTCGACTGGCGTGGCCAGGAGAGGCAGGAGGGGGACTTTGCCTATCGCAGGCTCCCTCCACCAGCAGAAAGCAGCCGGCCAAGGCTGCCGCCGTGCTCCGCTCATTAGCGGAACATGAACCACGTGCCACGTAATCTGCTCGCTTCTTCTCCAGCCAAGCTCCGGGCTCCCCCTTCAGAGCTCCACGGCTTCGCAGCGCCGGAGGGCAAACGATATGTGAAAATACCTCCTCTTGCTGCAGAGATGCAACCATCAGAGGGAACCCGCCCTGCGCCAGGGCGGCAGGAGCCAGCACCCCGATCCCCCAGGCTGATTTGGCCAAAACTTGGCTCTTTGTCACAATTCCCAAAACCACATCCCTGCAAACCGCAACACGCGTGATGTCCTGCCCCAGGGAAGCTGGACACACTGAGCAGAGCCCAGGACTTCCCCTGGGTGCACAAATAACACCAGGGAAGGGCTGAAATTCATTTCCTTCTCACCAGCTTAATGAAATCAGACCTTCCGGAATAACGATGGAAACAAATCCCTTCCCTGTAGCCCCACTCCTGCAAAACGACCGCGGGCACGAACTCTGCGAGGCAGAGAGGGGGGCTGCAGAGCAGACACAGAAATGGTAAGCAAGGGAAATCTCTGGTTGAAGTTAAATAAAATTAAATAATTCCACAATGAAGGATTGTTTTTAATCAGCTTGTTAGGTCCAGCAGGACGCTTTCAGTAGCAATTAGGCATTTATCCTTATTTACGGTTGTAAGAGGAACAGTAAAGCTCGAGCAGCTAGTGTTCCCAAGAAGATTCCTACAGCAGCATTTAATGCATTTCAGCCACTTAATTAATACTGATTAAATAGCACAGAGCAACATTTCCACAAAGAGAGAACCCTTTTGGTTTCAGATAATGAAAAACATTGATTTAGAGGGAATATATGTATGTGATTCCCTAACAGTGACTAAAGGCTTCATTTTGCTCCTGCTCCGTTCAGGTTCTCCGTAGCCCCCGCCGCCCCCACACGTAACACATCGGATGGGTTTCTGGGTTGCCGGCTTCCAGGCCATGAATCTGCACCCCCCCTTTTGTTTGGCAGTGACGGGACCTCCTGCCACACGTGGCAAAAGCCAGCACACGGGTGCCAGCCGACCCTGACGGCCCATCAGAGGAATCCCCATCGGGAACCACGCAGGGAGCCAGGACCCACCCTGCAACGCGAACCCTGTGCGAGATGGACGGACACATCCACACGCCTTTCCGTGTCCCCGCTCGTACGCAGGCACGCACCAGTAAACGACGCACGTACAGCCGCATCCCTACAACGTGCGTAAGAAGCCATTCAAAGCACATGTTGCATTACAGCGCAGAAGTCAGTGGAAAGAAGGAAAGAAATGATCACGAAGAAGCAAAGAAATAATCACGAAGGCAAGACATGATCATTCCCAAGGGACGGACCGTGCCCTTTCCCCGGGAAAAGGGGAGGGCAGCGCTTCCCGCTTGCCTCTGTTTGGAGAGAGAAGCGCTTTGTGTCTGTTCCTGAGGTTGGGTACGGCTTTCACAATTGTTCTGCCAAACAACCGTCAGAGCAAACACCAGCAAATTCATTTACATCTCATCTGTCTCCCCCTTAAAAAATAATCGTACCCATCCCTTCAGCAGCAAACGCTGCAGACCTACGTGCCCTCTAATCACAGGCAAGAAGGAAAGTCAGGCTTGTAATGGGAAACAGCTCCTAGGCTAAGACTACTGATGGCCCAGTGTCCATCAACAATCATTTTCTGTACCCACCATAACCCCAAAGGAGGCCCCAAACACATCTTTCCTCCTGTCCTCTGAGCAAAAGGACGTTTCTCAAAGCACGCCTGCGGCAGCAGAGGTTTGCAGAGACAGGCACTTTCGACACTGCCAGCCCCCCGTAAAAACTCCAGGCAGACCCCTGTGTTCAGGATAACCGCCCGTGCACTCCACCCGTTACGTTTTCAGCACATCTTTAAGAAACACATCTTTAAGAAACGCACGCACAGGCTGTTTCTCACAGCCCTGGTTTCTTGTCTCACTCCTCCACGGGATTTTTGCCGTATGCTGCATTTTCCTTTCACTCCCTGTAACTCTCCTGCCTCGCACGTGGGTGAGTTTTCAATCCCAAGCCCTGCAGGCTGTATGCATTTTAAAAGAACCGAGCAAACAAACAAGCATTGAGAGAAAGCGCCGTGCTATCCCCAGGAACAAGGATGGCTTCCTAAAGTCACCCACCAGCACATGCCGGGAAGAGCCGCGGCAGCATCCCTCCGACTCCGCATAGGGCAACACGTGGGAAGTGGGAACGAATCCGTCAGTCCCCTGAACTTTAGAGCTGATGCCAGCAGTAAGGAGATTTATCCTTTAGCTTGGCTCAGTAGCTCTCAGCCAGCCAGAGCTCACCCGACCTTCCCCCTGCAGCACGCTCGAGTCGGGACCAGCTGCACCCGGGCTCCAATTTCGGAAATATTTAAAAAATGCAGGAGGAAGGGGAAAATTGCACTTGCTGCTATTCAGAGCTG
The DNA here is from genome assembly GCF_047370975.1 of Nipponia nippon. Classification (NCBI taxonomy): domain Eukaryota; kingdom Metazoa; phylum Chordata; class Aves; order Pelecaniformes; family Threskiornithidae; genus Nipponia; species Nipponia nippon. The sequence goes on from NW_028262342.1 coordinate 5,744,298, forward strand.
TGGCTGCGTTTTGCAGCATCCGAGCGCAGACAGCGGTTGCGCTTTCAGGAGGTAATCCATTCCCTTGCAGAGCTGCGTATCGCTACCGAGAGCACGGATAACTCTGGGGACAGACCCTTAATCTGTGACGGTCGTATCTCGGCACTACATAAACGTGAATTCATTTATCATCCTGTCCTTCTGGTAATGTAAGGAAATATTGTCATTCTATTACACAGAGGGACTCTAGTCCGGAGAGGTTAAGTGTTACCCCAAGGTCAGACAAAAGATATGGCACGAGTGGGAAATGAGCTGAGATCACTGGAGTACTCAGTTTAATCAGAAAATACCATTTAACCTTTAGAAACCGGTCACGGTCAGGGGAGGGAAAAAAAAAAAAAAAAGGTAAAAACATGAAACTTTCCACAGAAGACAACGCCGTGGCCTTCGCATCACCCACAAGCCCGTGCCATGGCCCCGCGGCAGCTGGGAATTGGCCCCGCGGCAGCTGAGCTGCTGGGGCCGCCCCGGGGACTGGGTCACGCCGGCCCCGCTAATCAGCTTCCCACCCTCCCGGGGAGCCGCTCGTTCCCACATCTTTTCCTTTCATCAGCAAGAGTGAGACGCGAGTAGGAAAAAAACCCCAATTCATCCGAGTTATCCTTGGTAGAAAACAAAGGGGCTGCGGCACATCCTTTCTGCACGGGCCGCATCTTGGCCATGACGTGACATTTAAGGAACACGGGGTGGGTTACAGCTAAGATGAAAAAGCAATCATTTTGACTTGTTTTTTTTGGGGGAAAAATATTTAACAACTCTCCTTATATTGCAAACTATTTGGAAAAACACATGGTCATTTACTTAATCGGGATGTTGCTTTGTTTAAGAGCAACAATGAAGGGAACGGTGTGCAAAAAATGGATTAAAAAGGGAAAAATACAGGTGGGAAAGTTTCTCAATGAGAAGCTTTAAGGGGCAGTTTTAGGGCACAGGACACACCGATGGCCCTGGCATCGGCAGCCCGGTTTAGTGCTGCACAGGACCCTGCCTGTGAGCACTTCACCCGGCAGCGGCTGATACTGGGACTGGTCCTGGAGCTTCTCAATCACCATTTCCACACCAAAGCAGGAGTCCCCACAGCCAAACCCCAACGTGGCTGCTGGGTGGTGCCCCTGAGAAACAGTCTGGGCATCTTGTCCCATCCCTGATGGAGCAGCACCCACCTGCAAACCCAAGCCCCACAGCAGCGCTGCCGAACCCCCCGGCAGCCTCAGGAGAGGTGGAAACAAGAGGGTACCAGTCCCCCACCCTCACAGCAAAGCTCCTTTCCAAGGCCATCCATCCCGCGCTGCTCGGGGCAAGCGTCCCCGAGCTAACAGCAAGGGGGGGACGCCCAGCCCGCGAGCGGTTAATGTCTGCCCCCGCTGTGTCCCTCGGCCACCCCTCCCAGGGACGGCAGCATCTGGCCCCTGGTGATTAGCCAACGCTAATCACTCAGAGCAATCGCTATAAACAGCAACTGTTGGACAGTTCGTGCAGCGATTGCTCTGGAAAAGCTGCCTGTCCCCTTCTGGCTCCCACGCGAGTCTGCTCTGCCTCCTCTGCGGGGTACGACCCCAGGAGGAGCACGCAGACCTGGGGGTTTGCAGCGGGCTGAGCCTCTCTAGTAAAGACGATGGATACAACACCCAGAGAGAGGCAAGAACGTGTACTTTTCTAATCGTACGGGGCCAGGAGAGGGTCTGGCTTGAATTCATTAAGGTCACCAACCCTTGCTTCCCTGCTTGTACGTTGGTAACCTGCACCTTGTCCACACGGGTGCCGTGCCTTGAGATGCTCAGGGGGGTGGTTGTGGCGATGCGCACAGCCACTGCGGGCAGAGCACCCCAGCGCCGGCCTCCCACGGCCCGAGGAGCCACCAGACGCGGGAGCAAGCCGACGCTGATCCCCGCGCCTTGCACCACAGACCCGGCTCTGCAAGGCAGCCTGCAGCTCTCGACCCTGCAAAGAGCATCAGGCGTGACTTATCCCAGCAGCAATTTCCTCCTGCGGCCGCTTCTCCTTCGTGACAGCAAATATCAGCGACCCAGGCAGGAGCTGTGTCTCAGCTCACGTCTCGGCAGTGCTCCGGACGAGACTGCAGCGAGGTTCAATAGCTGTGAACTGGCCAAGCCTCCCAGACACACGCTGCTGGCCGCAGTCAATCCCCGTGGCCAGAGGAGACCGCAAGATGTGGCAGGGGACATGCTGTCCGGGCAGGGTCCCCTCCCTCTGTGCTTTCTTTCAGTTAAAAAGCTGAGAAGGTCAGCAAGATGGTGAGCCTGCAGTTGGTCGCACGGAGGTCCTGGAAGGAGAAGGGTCCTGCAGGGTCCCATGAGCTCAGAGAGCTGCCCTGCCTCTCCCCTTCCCATGCCAAGGGCTTTCCCAGAGCCCACAGCATCTCTCCCACCCTCAAGTCGTAAATAAATGGTGACTTATTCAACTGTGCCACCAAAGCCCCTCTTTGGTACGTGCCACGGGAGCTGCCTATGTTCTCCCGCCCGCGGTGCCAGGCAGGGCAAGCCGCTCCGTTCAGCTGCATCCAGGGACACGACGCACCTTGCCAGAGACGCGGACACCCTGACACCGCGAGAAGGGTTTTCCCTTTGCACAGAGGGAAAAGGTTAATGAAGCGAAAGGGCCTGACCTGCAGCGTGCGGGTGCCCAGGGGTTAAAAGGCCCTTGGCTGCTCCTACACCGGGAAGCCCCTTTGGTACTAAATGAATTGGAGTATTTGTGTTTCTGTCTCACATTACTGAGGTCCCGGTCACTTGTGATCACTAAAGAGCCTGGAAAAAAAAAAACCATGTTATGATTCTACAATTCCCCTCCAATTCCCTTCCAGGGACCCCAGATGAGCCCTTTGACGGGCAGGAGAGGTTGCTTTCAGCCTCAGCAGGGCCCATACCGCAGCCCAGAGCGGTCCCCAGCATCGATGAGCTGCTGTGCCCCTGCATCCCCAGTGTGGCTGGGCAGGGGCAGCGCTGCCACAAGCGAACCCGGGGACAAGGGTGAGCAGCGCGGGAGCATCCCCGGGCAAACACGGCGGCTGAGGGACCCGGGAGAGCCCTGGTCCTGCCTGCGCCTCTGCAAACAGAGGCTGTTTATTCCATGGGTTTTCCTTTCAAAACCATTCACTAAGATTTTTTATGTAGCAGATGGAAAACAATTGCATTAGTACAGACTATCCTTGATTTTATTAAGCCGAACACTCCCTCCATCAGGGAAATGAAGTTATTGCAGTAGCACAGCCAGAAGGAAGGTGAGTACTTCTGGGTTTTAGGGTTGAAAAGCAGAAGCACCCGCTCTCGGGCAGCCGTCCTGAAGCTGTGCAGGCAGCGAGGCCAGGCTGGGGGCAGAGCTGGGCTCTGTCAGACCTGCTCGCAGTCGTGGGTGCTGTTCAGGGCACGCTGAATGGGTGCAATTATTCAAGTGCTGAACATTCCTCACTGGAAATTATAGTATTCAAGGGTGAAGAAGGATTTGAGCACAAAAGCTTTAATTTTCATGGGGTGGTGTAAGCCCAGAAGAAGAGCTGGGACAAGAGCTGCCAGGAGGAGCAAGGAGGGTTTTGCCCGCGAGAACAGGAGGCAGAAACGGCACCGAGGGCTGCGACCAGCTCCGAGGAGCCGATGGGCAGCGTCACGGGGCAAATCCTCCTGCGCCTCCTCAGAGGGCTCGGGGAACAAAGCGGGACTGTGCAGCCGCCCGCCCATGCAGGAATGCACCTTCCGAGAGGCTGGAAATGCCACGTTCCCAGTGGGAAGGCAGCACGGCACGGGCTGGCCGTACCCAGCAGAGATGCCAAGGTCCATGGGGCCCCGCCTGCCGCAGCCCCACGGCCGCTTCCCCAGGTACGCAGGCTCTGCTCCTCCTTCGCACTCTCCCTCATCCTTTCGGCACCGCTCCTGACCCGTCCCCTCCAAGCGCGGCTCCCCTCCAGCGCAGGTCCCCAGACACCATCTCCCCCCTGGTCTGTAACCGGACCAAACCCGCAGGTGTCACCAACAAGGCAGGAACACGCCGGCTGCTGATTAATCCCGTAAGTGAGCTGTATTTACAGACACCGGCTCTTCCCCAGAGCCCGGCCGAGGGCCCTCAAGCTGTTGTATCACCTTACAGCTAGTTGCGATGTGCAGACAGCTGCCAGACACCGTGTCCTCCATCCACCACCCTGAGACCTGCTGCATGGAGCACGGCCCTCCAGGACCACATCCTTACGTTGGGCATCAGCCCAAATCCAGAGATAAACCTCCCAAGAAGTGTCCGTGTAGGCAATTAAGCTGCTCTGCTCTTCCCAGACACAGTCTTGGAGCACATCTGGTTCCCATGTTCTACGAAATGCCTTTGACATTTAATTTCAAACCCCAGGCGCTTCAACAGCGGTGACGGAGCAAAGCAGCAGCAAATCTGACATTTCGTCCCTGAGCCATCTGATGTACAACCTTTAGACAGGACTACAGCACAGAACCGTTTGGAGAAATGGGAGGGGAATCAAGAAAGATAGGGCAATTCATTAAAACCTTATATAAAAATGCAAACAACAAGGCTATCTGGAAGTCTGCCTCTCCCAGTAGCACCGGATTTGCTTTTGCAAAAATGCTGTGTAATGGGTTTTCCTTGCCCTGTGCAGACTTAGATCCTAATTACACATGGGGAATCGCAGGAAGGAGATCATTACCTCTACGCTCCCTTCACAAGTCACATTACTACAGTATAATTGAGCTCATGTCTGGGAAATCTGATTTTCAACGACTGCCCACCTGCCACACCTTCACAAACCTTCACAAAAAATTATCTTTTACTGAACTATTCTGCAGGCGTGAAGCGTGTCTTGTAATGAGTTTCCAAAAAGGGCGATCCAAGTGTCACAAATCCCCATTCTCAGCCAGTTTTCCAAAGGAGAAGCCCTCCCCGCGCTGCCTGGCTTTCCGCTGGTCACAGCCAGTAACTCCTCGACCTGTTGGCTCATTTCAAATCCAGCTGGGGACCTCTCCGCCTCTGCTACAGACGTTCAATTCCTGCAAATTTCATGAAAATGGCTTGTTGGGGGGGCTTTCATTTTATGGGACAAACATTTGTCCAGGAGACTTAGATGCACGGACTTCATTAGTTACGCAGTTAGAATCAAGCCAGCCCCGCAGCTCCCGCTGCGTCCCCCCGGGCAGGCGGGGTGCCTTCACTCCCCCTTCCTCCCCCAGACCCCACCAACAACACTTTAAAGTAGTTTCTTTCGCAACAGCAGCAGTTGGCGACCCAAATTTAATGGTCTCCGTGTCTCCCACCACCCGCCTGTAACATTTTGGTGGCCCTGTTCTCACTGCCTGTCCTCAGCCGTGAAATATTGACAGCCTTTAATGACAGACAGCGCATTTTAGCCTGATATAGCAGAGATGCTGTGAAATCACACGTTATTTATTACCCTGAGCTCAGAACTAGAAGGAAAACACCATTCTCCAGTATTTCTCAGCAATGCCTTCGCAAGTTTGCCAGCACGTTTTCACATTACTCTGCATAAAATTCTCGCCCTTTGCAACACGGGCCTTAATACCGCCGGCACAGTTGCTCCATCTGCCTTTTGAGCCCCCTCCAAAACAGTAATCAGTTAATTGGTAGAAGCATTTGGCTTCTACATAATGAAGTTGGCACAAAACCAGCTTTTAACCTTCAGGACTGAGTACAGGATGCAGGAGAGGGATTACTTGTTCACTGTGTTTAAAAGAAAACATAAAAAAGGGATGTGTATGCATAGTGAAAGACCAGGCTGGCGCTTAGTATTTCTTTTAAAAGAGCCAAAACCGAAGGCAAAGGCAGCGAGGCTGCGCCCGGCGCTGGGCACGGCGTCCTCCCCCGGCGCTTCTCCCACAACGTCGCTGGAGAGGAGCTGCTCCGGGCACCGCGGCTCCCGAGCTGCCGCGCAAACCCACCGGCACCGGGCGCGACGCCCACGCCGAGCCGGCAGCGTTTCTGGCACCAGCTGTGAAAGTGGGAAGGCAAAAGCAACCGGTTTGTGCCCTGAGAAGGTGCAGCAGGGGACGGGAAGAGTGTAGGTGTTAGCGATAAATGATAGGGAAGCACCAGGAGAAAAAACCAGCCAGCTGCAGGAGTAACCACGGCTTTGTGGTCTCCAGCTGTGCAAGATCAATCCTGAGACTACAAGCAGCGTTTAGCTGGGAGGCTGGTTTGAGCCGAGGGATCCACGGGCTCAGGACCTTTATCTGCCTTCTCTGGGTTGCAAAACATTTCCAGCATCCCACAGGCTGGAAGACGTGAAACCCGTGTCCTACAAACCCTGCAAATACAAATCTCCTCTTGCTGACAAGGACTGGAAGCAGGGGAAAACTTCACTGGATAAACAATGGAGTTTAAAGGCAAGAAGAAAACAAAGGAAAGGAAAACTTCAATATTCAACTGCTCCACTGCCTCTCACCTCATCTCAAATTCACCCAGCCAAGCTCTGCATCATGGAGGTGAAATGCTGCAAATGTTAAATGCCAAATATCTTTGTAAACCACTGCAGCTGACAAGAAACAAGGCATCATGAGAAGGGGTTGGGCACCGAGGGCTGAATCGGCAATTTTCTTGAATGCTGTATGCCAAAGTTTGAACTGAAATCTGCCTTTGGTTTTCTAGCAAAATACTGAAATGCTTTTTTCCCCCCCAACAGTACTTGAGGAGAGGAGAGGAGAGATGGTCACAGAGTAGCACCCGAGATCACCGCTGGCAGGGGCCGCGGAGGGAGCGTCAGGGCGGCTGGTGCTCAGCACCGCTCAGCCAAAGCATCCCAACGCGCCCCGGCCCCTGGCCAGGCTCCAGCTGGGCGGGCTGCCTGCGCTGCCTGCACTCCTGCCTGAATAGGGCTCGGGAGGACCCCGCGCTCAGCCAGGCACCGGGCTCTGGGCACGACCCGTCCCAGGGCTTTTCAAAAAAACCTGTTCCCAAGCTCCTTCCCTGGACTTCCCCCGGGACAGAAGATAATATAGAAATGCAGAGCATGTTCCACGTTGGCTAAAGCGATATGGAAAATAGTAAATGTTTGTCACATGGTTTTTGAAAGAGTTTCTTTCCCTTTTTTTCTAGCACAAACTGCTGACATTTTCCAAGCAACGTTACTCTTACACTGAAGGAACCATGCGAGCTTGGGTTTTGTGTAGTGGCTTTAAGAGGGAAACAGAATCCAAAGGAAAGCTACACACTAACTTTGGTTTTTAAAATAGAGTAAATTTGAGTTTCTTGACCAAAATACACACAGAGAACCATGTGGAGCTGGATCACTGTAAAAGGAAAAAAAAATATGCCATACACCGATTCCAGATTTTCCAATATTCAGTGTAGTGCTGACGGCAAGGTCCCCAGCCCGCAGTGTTTGCTGTCCCTCGGGAGCCAGCACCGCGACGTGCGTGCTGGCACCACTGCTGGCGGCTGCCGGGCTTGAAGGTTAAGGCTGGTTTCCTCCATGCTACCATGGAGTTACACACTCAAATCCCCTTGAGAGCTAACGGCACTGAGGAGCCTAACCCATTTAGACATTTCTCCACTTTAAGACTTTGTTAGAAATGCTGATAAGGCAAGCATACGCTTAAAAGATCGCTACATTAAAAAATCATCTCTCCCCAGAGATATTTTCACAGCTCATTTATTAAACCCCCTCAAAGAACGGAGGGGAAAAGCCAGCTTCAATTGTTTTTAAGCTATAACAAGCGATGAGAAAGTTCAGCTTTGCCTGCCAGCCTTGCTGCTAGTTTCATTCCTAACAAGCTGCACTTCAAGGCAATGCACTTATCACACAAGTAGCTTTATTTCAAACCCAGCGTGAACAAAGGGAGAGCTAGCCACAAGTCTGATCACTTCTGGGCTGATCCTCTATCCCCCCAGCTGCATCTTTATACCCGATTCAACCAGGCTGCTGGCTCGAGAGTTACGCTCTAATTTAAGGATGGGATTTTCACGCTCATTTGCAGGCAAGCCCATGCTCGGTACTACAAAACGGTAAAGCAACCTCGTCCCCATCGCAAGGTACCAAGGGGCTTCTGTTAATGAGCTTTGGCTTGGTCCCAAGCAGGACCACTTGTTTTTTCTTGCCTGAATGTGTATAAAGGCAGCAACAGCATGTCCCAGGTGCTCTTGGCAGAGGAAGAGCGTTGCTGCCTGGCTGCAGGAGGCGGCGGGCGGCTGCAAAGGCAGCCACTACCCGGAGAGCAGGCAGGGCTGGGAAAGTGTTTATCACCATCTGTGAAGGAAATGCATTTGTAAAAACTCGACTGAAACATTCCTTTTACAAAGGCAGATAGAGGAATTGGGTCTGTACTGTTTCGGACACGGGAAGATGCCCAAACCCTATTCCCCTGAGCCCGCTCTCACTTGGCAAACGCTTCCCGAAGGAACTCGGGAAATCACAAGCCTGTCAGAACCCAGCCCATTGAAGCAGCTCGATAAAGCTAGAAATTTTTTTCACTGCTCAGAAAACACTCCTTTTTATGATCTTACGATCACAAACAGCTGTTTATTTTGCTAGTTAGCTCTTTTAAAGCATTCTTTCCAATGCATAATGAAAAGTGCCAGGCATTTTCCAGGAATTTTCGGAGCAAAGTTTGTCACTCTATTATTTGAGAATCACTGGAAGGGTGCAATTAGCTTAAGAACAAGCATCTATTCTGGGTGGCAACCTCAGGATCCTTCCTCTGGCATCCAAACAGGCACCATGTGACAAGCGGACGCCAAGCAGCCGAGCCTCCCTCCCGCTCAGGCATGCATACAATTCCCACAATATCTGCCTCCCAGCCCTGCTCAGAGCTCAGAAAGCTGCCCAAAACCTGCGCGGGCATCTGTAACCCTTTGTATGCTTTGCATCGCTTGAGAAAGCTGCAGAGCTTCAGGAGGCACGAGCAAACCCAGTGCCACAGCCCCCATGCAAGGTGCAGCCGGATCCTCCCTGCCTGCTGCAGGCAGGGCACAGGCAGGAATCGGTGAGCCTCTGCTGCCCACAGTGTTTTCTACAGCAGTAAGAAGAGGATTAAATTATAGCGGCATTAAATCAAATCAGTCCCTCATCCACCCCAACTAACAGGTTTCCACCATCAAAATCTCAAGGAATGCATGAGAGGTGAGCTACGAGTTTTAGAAAAATGAGGATTTCTATGAAGGAGGAATGAAGCCTGCAGGATCGGACCCTGCCGGAGAGCACACAGGCAGGCACGAAAGCCGTTTAGGCTTTGGAGTGCCACTGAATCACCCATCGAGACCAGAGCAGGCTGGTTTGGAGCAGCAGGCACCCTCGCAGGACGTCAGACCCCTTTTTGGGGGTCACGAGCCCGCAGTGCTCCCCAGCCGCTCGCTCGCATCCCCCGGGAGCGCAGCCCTTGCGCGTGGCCATAGCAACCCGCATTCATGCGCAGAAACGCCAGACGGAGCAAAAAAGGGGGGGAATTGGCTCCCCAGCTCAAAAATTATTCATGAGAAATTAGTGAGAGCTACACCAAGGCCTCTGAAGCGTGCTCCCCCCCAGCCCTGCCCGGGAGCAGGCAGGCAGAGCACCTCCCTCTCCCTTCCCCTTGGCAAAAGGCTGTTAATTTAGTATTAAAAAAGGAAAAGAGCCCTTTCGTGCGATGTCGGTTCTGAAGCACCAGTCTGAGTGCCTTTTTTTTGTTGTTGTTGTTCTTAATTAGAAGAAAAACCTTCTTGAAGGGAGTCTCTGAGCAGCTGGCAGGGAGGCCAGTCACCCCATCACTGCTTTCAGACCCCCTCTCCTACCCCTCTGGTCCAGCTCCCGTTGCAGCCTAAGCCAGCACGAGTTGCTCGCATCAGAGATTTCTGACCCCATTTGGATTTTTTTTTATTTTTTTATATTTTTTTTTACTCCAAATGCCAAACCTGATCTTGCACCCAAAGGTGACTTGAGGCTGCGGACAGACTCGGAGGGATGCAGCGGTGCTGTGGGGAGAGGGGCAGCCCTGAGCCACCCCTTTCCCCACCCCTCTGCCCCCAGACGCCCACAGCCTTTTGCTTGCTTCTTCTCATCTTAGCCCTTGCCTGCGCCCACGTGCAGTCCAGCCGGCGAGGGGCAAAGAAATCCCATTACTTACTGCAGTAAATAAACTGACATGGAAAAGAAAACACTCCGTCAGGATATATAAGAAGTTGATTCAATTAAAGGACCATGTTCTGCCACAATTACACAATAGTTGAGAAACCAGAAACCCCCTTACCATTCCCAGCCCACCAGAGCTCAATAAGCATTTCCCACTGGGAACCGCAGCTGGCTACCCCTGGTTTGCTGGAGCCGTGCCGGGAGCAGCGTGCGTGCAGAGGGGACAGCACTGCCCAGGGTCCCCGCTGCACCCCCGGGAGTCTCTTGCCCATCCAACAGCCTCGTTTCAGCCATTTTATGCTAATTATTTTCTGTACAGTTTTATGCAAATTCTTCCTACAGAGAGAGATGCGTGGAAATGTATTTGCCCTACTCCGAGTGCCGGCGGTGCAATCAGCTCGTCACATCAGCCCCCCGACACGCCTGGTCCCGCTCCGTTTGGGGATGCTAGCACCATCCTGCTGGGTCATTGCTGGGATGCAGGCGAGCTTGCCACGCATTACACCCTCTTCACCAGCTCCCAGCAAACTGGCTGCTAGATCTTACGTGGTGACTAATGGCTCTTGTTGCATCTCCACCACCGCAGCCCAGCGTGGAGCCCGGCGGGGTATAATTTTGACCTGCCTTTCAACGCTGGGACTGTAGCACGCAATTATGGGTATGGAAGGAAAGATGCCAGGGCAACGGGAGGAGGAACACAAAAGGCAGCAAAACTGAGCTTATCCAGAGACTTCGGTTTCTGCTTTCCCAAACTCAGATGCTTCACAGGCAGGAGACAGGCAGAGACTCGAGCTACGTGCAGGGGATGGAGCACGTTCTGAAAACAAACCAGCAACACCGAAACACGGCTGTTGCTATCAGGGCTTTTAGGATAGGTTTCCCAGTCAATCTTTCGAGAGGTTTTCATTTTAATCAGATCAAATTACAGCAACAGACAGGTACGACTGATGCATATAACTCGACACAGCATCTCCAGAGCAACGCGGCTGCAATTACACCCAGACCATCTGACCATGCAGCCTGTGTCAAAACCTGGAGCAGCTCGGAGAGCAGCTTTCCTCCCCGCAGCACGGGCAGGGCTGGGGGGAAAGGCTGAATTTGTGTGCGAGGAAGGGCTGGCCGTTGCTGGGGGCAATGAAGGTGTAATATCCTCCTTGTGCCACACAGCTCCCAAGTCCGCCTGGACGGAGGGAGGGGAGCAGCGAGGCAGATTTCCAGGTCGCCACCTCATACGTGCCTTTTGCATTCCTCCAAAGTGCAAAGCCAGGCCAGCGGCTGCGCTCTCCTCCGTGCACAGCGCTTTCCAGGGCCTCAAGAGCCAAAGCATCTCAATGCAAGGAGGGCTTGGGCAAAGCGAGCAGACAAAGCCTGCCATTAAATAGTAATGAAAATGCCCAGCACAGTTTGTTGGAGGAAGTCGACACTAATCACCTCCCCAAGGAGTTCACCTCCATCATCTCCATCTCCTCATGCCCAGAGGCTGCAGGGTGCTTTAATGCCTCCTGCCACCGCCATGGGGCTGCTCGCAGAGCAGGGATGCACAGGCAGACCCCTGCTCCCACCGCTTGATGTCTCTACCCTGGGGGGACATCTATAGGTGCTCTGCAATAACCTCCTTCCCACACCCGCCCAGACCGAAGCAAACCCGCAGTGCAAGGGAGCAGGAGGCTACAATCAGTTTACACCCAGATGACTGCAGAGCCACCAACTCCTTTTGCAAGAAAAAGCTTATTAGTAACCCAAGCAGTCAGGGCAGCACTTTTACGTCTTGGCCTAAAGCTCTCTGGATTAAGAGAGAAGCATCCTATTTAAATCAAAAGGTACATATGTTTCTGATGGGCGCTGGTATTTACACCACCGCCTCCCCCTGCAGAGGAACGGGCTGTTTCCATCCAGGCACAGTGGCAGTGTTATTCAGCTCCGTCGCGGTGACAAGCAGCCCTGAGAGCAGGAATTAAGGGGTTAGATGCACACGTCATCCCTGCCTGACTTGGAAAAGAACGGAAAGCAAGAAAGTCAAAAGACACACTGTGATAATAGAGATCAAAACCCAATTAGCTTGCCCCAGGCAGCACCCAGCCATGGCAAAACGAGGCAATCGAAGAGCAAAAGGGGGGGCCGGGTGCAGGCGGCCATGGGGTGTTCTCAGCACCCCGCTGCCGCAGCAGGACAGACGCACACGGACGGAGCCGCCGGCAGGTCTCACCCCCAAGGTGACTCAGGCCCTGCCCTTGGGACGCGCCGGTCAGCCCTCAAGCAGGACGCAGTAGCAGACTTTCCTGCCCATCCTACTGCAAATGTCTCAACACCCCAGGCTTTTACAGAAAATCACCTCCACCACCACCTCCTCACAAGTTACTCTAAAGGCAGAGAGCCTCCTACCTTTGTCTTTCCCATTTAAGACATGGTTTTTCCCCTCCAGAGCTCGGGTTAAGGCTCTCCATCTCCTCTATCCCAAACACAGTGTGTCTCCATGTGCCGGGGAGGATGCGCAGAGCTGCGAGCCCCACAGCTCCGCCAGCATCCCCCAGCCCTGGAGCAGACCCGACCTGTCCAGGAGCGAGCCCAGAAATCCCTGGGCTGCTGCCCAAGACCCTTTCCCCGTCCTCCCTACACCCCCCCGACACAGAGCTGTGTTATCTCCAGCCCACCCATCCCCATGGGCCAGTGAAGGGGAGAAGGCACAATAGCTGTTATTAATAACTCCGACTTTCTTCACCCTTCCCTCCCTGCTCTTGCTGGATTTTCCTTCATGAATAATGCAGGAGCTGTGGTGCAGGACACTGCCCACTCTGTCCCGCGATGGTCCCTGAGCCAGCGGGGAACGGGCTCGAGTGCCAGCCAGGGCCTGTCCCTGCGTCCCGGGTGCCAGCACCGCCGGTACGATGGGGTTTTGTTCCCAGATGCAGCTTCCTTTTGTTCCAGCCCCGGCGTCTGCGGCGGCGAGACAGACCCGCACATCATGCGGCAAAGCTGCCGAGGCAGAGCAGAGATCTGACCCACACCGGAGCCAGCCCACGGACAGAGACTTCCTAGCCAGGGATTTCTAAGTATCTCACCAATATTTCAGCACAATTTCTCCCCTCTCCAACAGCAGCATCTCCATTTTAGAGCTACGGAAACTGAGGCAATAAAAGCGAGGAGTCACAGGGAGCCTCATCTTCTAAGGCACTCATTTGAGCGACTCTCAGATTGCTCAGGTACCAACTCTGCTGGCACCAACTTGAAGTGCAAGAGAATGAATTAATGAACGCACACACCCCTCCGCCCCGTAGCCACAGTCCTGACGTGCCCCAAACACAGGCTCTGCTGAGAATGGTATTTATTGCAAGGTAGGAGATGCAGCCCGAGAAGCGCGGACCCCTCCAGTTCAAGCAAGAGAAGCCGCGGGGGAGGCCGGCCCACACGTGAGGGGACATGCTTCGGACAGCAGGCGCTTTTCTGCCCTTCTACCAGCTGGGATGGGGGAAAAAAAAAAAAAAGAAAAGAAAACACACTGAGCTCCCAGATCCTGGTCTTGCAATGCAGAAAGCACAAAGTGCACCGCAGAACCGAGCTCCAAACGTCTCTTAAACCTTGCCTGCTCCCAAACTGTCCTTGAGACTCTGCGCCCAGCGCGAGGTGTCCTACCTCGAGCTGCTGTGCGCCGGGAGGTGCGTGGCCTTCCCACCCCCCAGACACCCACCGGACTGCGATGCATCCATCCTCTACCACCACAACGGTCTAACGACACCGGGCTCAAGCAGGGCTACGCAGCGAAGCACGAGCAAAGACAGCAAAGCAGCTGCCTCCTCCCAAACCCGCTTCGCTCCAGCCGTTCTGCTGAATCACTTACTGCATTGCTGGCACCGCCGGTGGGACCTTCCCCGAGCCTTGCGAGGCTCACGCCCGAGACAGCAGCAGCAGCGGGTTTAACTCCCGGAGCATCGCAGCGCACCAAAGGCATTCAGAGCCAAGGAGAGGATAATTACCCCCTAGCAGGTTTCAGCAGAGCCCAAACTGTCCTGCCCTGCATATAATTAACTGCATCCCTAACAGTTAAATGCTTTTCTGCCAAGCAGACTCTAGCTGTCAGGAAAGAAGCACTCTCCCCATGGGGGTGGCTGGGGCGCAGAGGTGCCCGGGCACGGCTGAGAAGCGGGGTGACTCCCAGCATGGGGGAGAGGCAGTCGCGTCTCAGCTCGTTCCCACGCGCCGGCAGCGTGGGCCGAGCAGTCAGACGTGAGCAGGTTTTCCTCATCGTGTCCCCCACGGTGCAGACAAGATGACTCAGAGCACAGGGGAGGGCAAGGCAGGGTAAAACAGAGGGCGAGGAGAAGGGCAGAGGGTGGACAGGAGGAGGGCAGGGAGCAGGGGGAGAAGGGAGCGAAGATGCCAGCAGGGTCCCGGAGCAGGAGGGAGCGCGGCCGCTTGCAGCTCTGCAACGAGAGCCAAAGGCTGCAGCAAACCCTGCACCAAGTGGGCATTAGTTCCCATACAAATCCCGAGTCCCCATTGCAGGGCGCTTCTCCTCCCAGTAACACCAGTATGGATGCACCGGCCCCGCCATCATCACATGGGGCCTTTAATAGCCCTGCGCTTGCGGGAAGGGAGAGCTCGCTGGCATGGCACGGGCCACGGCACCCCCGGAGCTCTCTGATGGAAGCGGGATAGGGCAGGCAGGACAGCCCGTACAAGGACAGAGGGACACGGGGATTTTTCCTTCCTGAACAGAGAAACAGGAGATTGCTCTCCTCCCAAAAACGCTTCCCTGGTCCAAAGACAGCTTATCCCAGAGCTGCTCCGGGTTAAGCAGAGGGATGAGACCTCCTCTGGGGTCCCGGCTCACTCAGCCTTCCCCTCCAGATGACTCGACACTTTCTGATCCATGCGAAGGACTGAAGTGATTCTGCATTCCAGCTCTGATATGAAAAAATCCCCAAAATCTGAATCTTGGACCCTTTTCAGGCTCATTCACCCTCGTGGTACATCCTGTGTTTTACTATTTCCCCAGTAGCGAGGCACAGCTTTTAAAGAGCCAACACAGAACATCGAAGAGAGGTGATTTAATTAAAAAATGGGCACACTCTGCATATATATCCCAGTTCCACTGGTAATTAGGAAACAGATGGGGGAAGGAGGGGAGACAGAGGAATCTTTGTTAGGTTAATTGTTTGAAGTCACTAAATGAAATATAGGTGGCCTGATTTCCCTGGAGGATCGCACACAAACTTAAGGATAGACTTTTGCAGAGAATAAAAGAGGGAGTCTCCCAGTGAAGGGCAGCAGAAGATTATGACTAATCAGGCAAGAACAGAAGTGATAAACCAAGGGAAAAACAAAGCTCCCCTTTGTAGCTTCAAATGAGGAATCCACCGATCTGATCCACAACTTCATTACCATCTTATTAAAATGCTATTTCCATTTTCTGATTAAACGAGTGCGAGTAGAGAAGTCTTTGTGGTCTTGGCTGTCCTCCAGGGAGGAGGTGCCGTGGTGCCGAGAGGTCTAAGCCCTGGGGACAGGTTGGGTGACACCTTTTTGAGCAAGCACTTCACTTCTCCTGCTTCCCAAGGTGCCCTCCAAGGACGCACCTTCCTCCCAGCTCAGATGTACCCAGAACCTGATATTTCAGAGCAAACGCAGCAGCATCTCCCTTGTTTTCCGGCTCCTGTCTCCCAAGCCTTCGGTATTAATGCTCACTGGATGCTGTATGCCAAGGGGTATGTTCTTATCTCTGCCAACAAGAGCACACAGTTCCCCCCCACAGTCCTGCAAAATTTACCCTTTAGTAGCAATTACCGTTCTAATAACTTTAAGCCTCAAACAACTGATCAGAAGGTTATTTGTGACAGCTAATTTAATCACCAGCACAATGCACCTCAGTCTCCATAAACCCCCCAATCCTTCCTCCCCCACGAAAGGGCACGGTAACCACCACAAACTGATTTCAGTTCGACTCTGCTGCCTGCATTTCTCATTAACCCAGAGTAGCTGCCGAGATAATTACAGAGTCAGCCTTGCTGATCCGGATTATTGAGATTGGGCAATGCCCAACGGGCAAGCCAGCAAGCCCAAACAGATTTCAAACCACTGGAAAATTAGAGTGGGGCTGGAAGGGAGAAGGATAAGGGGTCCAATGCAATGGGACAACGAGAGCAGGACCGAGCCTCGGGATTTGAAACCATAAGCCACATTCCTACCAATTGACTGGTTACTTCCCTCTGGTTTCCCCTGTATTCAGGCAATGCCTTCCTGCTATCTGGTGAAATTAAAACATGATCCAGCCTCTTGAAGAATAAACATTAGAGAGAGATAAATAAGATCTGAGTTTAAAAACCGAATTACTGTTAATCTGCAAAGACTGCCTAATGCAGATCCTCAGCTGAACCATCACGATACCAAAGAGACTAAACGTGATGCTGAGCTACACTTGAGAAACGGCGACCGGAGCAGACGGCTGTGGAAACCAGCATCGCTCCCGCCGCGGCCGCTCGGGTGGCTCGGCCCGCTCCGGCACCGCAGAGGTAGAGGATGAGGCAGATCAGCCACGCCTGGAGGGGAGGCAAAGGCAGCCGCTGCAAAAGGCCGGCCACAGCGGCACGTTCTCCCTGCCGGCCGTGCCGCTCGCCCCAGACCCTCCGCGTTTCACACTGCCTTAAGGGCTTGTCATTGCAGAACTGGTCCTCCTGCAAGGATGGCAGACTTAACAGTGCGCAGAGCCACGAAATCCTGCCAGCTGCCCTGAATTGCTAGGTCTGGTCCTGCCACCGTGCCCAGCCTGGCGAGGCCACAGCATCTTCATTTCCCCGTGCGGGTGTGGCTCTGTCTGCACCTCTGTGGGGCTGGGACGGCCGGAGGCTGCAGTGTCTGTGTGGCACCTCCGAACGCTGCCCCAGGACATCACCCTGGCCCTGGAGAGCGAGCCACCAAACCTTTGCTGATAATCCTTGATCCTGACCTTTACAACACAGCGTACTCCCACGAGACAGACTGATGCCTAGCGCACATTGGCACCATCATCCTCCCGGTACAAAAGCAGCCTGAGAGATCTGCTCTCCGCATGACTCCAGACAGCAGCAGGACACTGCCAGCACTGCAGTCTGAAAAATTTCCCATCGTAGTGGATGCTGTCTGCCTGGTGATGGACAGGCCAGACGGCGCGTTACAGAGGTGCGGAGGAAGAGATGCAAAGCCTGGCAGGAGGTGACGGCCTCAGTCACGCCACAGAAAGCGGTGGTAGGTGGCCAGAAGCAGGGCTGGCTCCCAGCAAAAATTCATCCCTGCTCGAAGATGAATTAAGTCACTGGGGATTAACTCAGTCCAATATCTCTATTGCTTTAAGTTGGGGACAGCACAAGCTGCAGGCCTGGGAGATAAGGAATAATGAGGATGAATAAGGGCTCCCCAGGGAAGATGAGCCATGTTCTCTTTTCAGGACCCTTGAAATCCCATTGATTGCTTACAGGCTTACACTGAGCAAGAAGGGTCTGCTGGAGCTGGTTCTTCTTTCCCCCCAGAGAAGGCCGAAGAGGCTTTTAGAACTGGTCATGTTTCAGGGCTAATTAGCTGCTGGGGAGGGGACGAGTTTTTTCATGGGGTGGAGGCCCACAAGTCAGCAGCGATGGCAGGGAAAGTCCTCAGCTCCTTCTGCAGCTCAGGCTCGGTGCTTTATCGGGGACTAAACATGCCCAGGGCAGCAGCTGGGAAACAACTCTAACTTAGCATAAAGCTACTAAACAAGATGCATTTCTTGTTCCTTGAAACAGCAACATGCAAAAGCGAACATAGCCCTGCCTTCTGCTTGATGAGCCCCGCAAACCTCCTGCACAGTCACACGGAATGGGTCTGACAACCCTGCAAAGTTTCTGGCCAGAATAAACTAACCATAGTGCTCTTCTGCCTTTGTGCCGAAGGAAACTGCAGGGGAAAAGCAGTTGTTTCTTTTACTCTTTGTACTTCGTGCTTCTCTTCCTCTTGCAAGCTCAAAGATTGCCATAACTCGGAGTGAGAAGGAAGCACGAGGAAGGGATGGGAATGTAGTGTGAAATCCAGGAATTCGCATTCATGTCTAAAGGCAAATCACCTCCTCTCCTGCCTCAGCTCCTCTCCAGGAGGAAGATGCCTTTTATCTGCCTGATTAACACTTGAGGCTCTGTTCTAAAAACCCCACAGAAGTCCCAATTAACGGTTTACTGCATCAATAACTTGCTCTTAAAACATTGCTCCTCTGCTACCAGGATCCCAGCTGTAGCTGTATTCTCACTTCAACCATCTTTTCTAGCTTATAAACTCATTGCAAAACCTCTGACCACATCCCACACACCCCCTGGCTCCCACCCAGATGCTCAGCTGCAGAGCAGGACCCTCTGGGTCCTTTGCACCCAAAAGGCACCTGAGAACGGGGCTTCAGCCCCTGGCCACAGCCCAGCTGTGCACAGAGATGCCAAGGATGTGGTCAGAGCAGCAGGACGAAGCCCACGCTGTCGTCCCGGGAGGGCTCCGGTCCACGCCGCTCCATCCGGCAGCGGTGGTCCCTGCTGCTCCCTCCCTCCCTCCGCTGGAGCCACAGCTGCTGGCACAGGGCTGTAATTAGCCACGAGCACACGCTGATGGCAACCCAACTCCAAAAGCCTTTCTTTTGCCCTCTAGAGCCCAATGCTGAAGACGACGATGGATCTGTCACAGATTGCGATTCAGAAATAGAAAGACGGTGGCACACATCGCTCCGAGCGGCGCGGGGTCCCTCGGCACCGGGACAATTAGGATTTTAGTCAGGTGTCAGATTCGCTTGCCCAAGACCAGGACTGTGTTTATCTCAAAGGCACGTCCCCCTCCGCAGCCCCGCGGGGAAGGGCTCGCCGCAGCCCAGGCTGAACCCGAACCCTCGCACCACCGCCACGCGGCATCTGGCCAACGCTGCCCGCCCCATCGCGGGAGGTAGCTGCGCTGCGGGGTTCCATCTGCCTTCCCACATCTCAGCATCTGTTCAGAATCAATACCAGCAGCGTCGCCAGCGCAGCTCAACAAACCCCTTTTTGCTGGACAATAGGCAGCATCAGGCAGAAACTGCATTCCCATTGCAGAGGAGCATTTTTTTGCTTTCTGGCATGCAACTTCCATGGCCGTGCATGTACCACATCCCTGCTGTTTGCCTGCACTATTTTATTTTGCAAGAGCTCCTTCTGATTGAGAACCAGGATTTATTGCAAATTGATTGACTTATGTTGACTTGAACCAGGCAAAGGCAGTGATTTAATGCATTCAACAGCCCACAGAATAAATATTTGGTGTTCACCCAGGGCCTCAAGGTTTCATAGACCTGAGGAGAAAACACCTATCAGTCCCTGCAACGCGGACAGTCCTCCTTATCTACCTATGGGGAAACTGAGGCAGGGTATCTAAATGGCTGGTTCAGGTCACAGCCTCCTGGTAGCAGAGCTGGAATTAGAATAAGGACCTCTGGTTTTGTCCTACAGAATATTTTCAATAACTTTTAACTGCGTTTTAGGGAATAATCCTGCAATAACAAACAGAGGATGGAACTGGGCCTTGAAATGTGGAGAAAGCAAAGCAAAAACTGAAAAATTCCCTTTTCAGTTGTTTTATCTTCAAGACTGTGGCCACAAGAGGGTTAAAGCAGGTGCCTGTGGTTGGCTCAGCACTCACCCTGCAGCCCCCTCACTCTGACTCCATCAACTCACTCACTCCACCAACAGAAGTCAGGAAGGCAAAATCCTCCCCTACACCGAGCTGGAGACGATGGGTCTCACGGGGCATCGCTGGCAGGGATGGCTGGGAGGTTGGGAAGGGGCACAAATACGCAGTGACCCTGACCTCCGTGCTCAGGGCCAGCAGCTACGAGGGCTTCCACAACCCCAGAGGCCAGCTCGAGTCTCTCCTGCAGGTCTGAGCATGGAGCTGGGACTTGTGCTTTATAACCAGCCCCCTTCTCTCCCGCGTCGTGCTGCTCCGAGGCTGTACCCAGAGTTTGTCACTGCGGTAAAGCGGGGAGCACTGTGCAGAGGAGGTCTGATTTTGAGGGATTAAGAGGAACTGGAAGTTTCGCTGCTCTCCTGCCGGTTCACCCACCTCGTCCCTCGGCCGGGCTGTGTCTGGAGCCCAGCCCTCGTATGCCCACAGCCAGCCGCGGGGCAGGGAGGGCAGCACTCGTCCCCCACAAGCCACCCCCAGCGTGACTACACACATTAATGCAAAGCACTTTCCAGCCTCCAAGCCTTAAGTAGGTAGCATTAGCTCCACAGGTGCTCTCTGCCACCACAGGCAGTCCAAAGCCATCCTTAAGTCAAGTCATACCACCCCTGCCTAAGCATGTCAGGGATTAGATGCTGAAAAGTTCATTAGTGCCATTTCCCTACTGATCACGGGCCAAGGCGGGCGCAGGGGGGCCGGCGCTGGCGTTACGCGCTGGTCAGCTGCGAGGGCACCGTCCCCGGCTGCGCTGAGTGGAAGCGACACGCTGCTGCTCGCTGTGCGCCGCTGCGACGCGCGGCTGGAGCCGACACCGCGTCTGTGCTGTCTGCTTCACGCGGGAGGGTGATGCTAATCTCTGCCCGTGATACGGCCGCACTGGGCAGTGAGGGTTAAACACCCTCCCACGAGAGCAACCTGCTGCACGGCTTCCTACAGCGCGTCCGCTGATGGAAACCAGAAACACAGCGACGCTGACTCACTGGCATGGGAGGCTGTTGAGGGGCCGGGGAGATGACTCCTCACCTCCCTGGAAGGACTGTGGAGCTGGGGTGTCCCCGTGCTCCTTTCCCAACTCCTGCCTATGGTCGCACATCAGCCTTCTCCACAGAGGCCGAGTTTTGGCTGCCAACGTACCCTCACATCTGGGATGACATGCTGTACCCACAGACCAAAAACTTAGAGGG
This sequence comes from Nipponia nippon, assembly GCF_047370975.1. Lineage (NCBI taxonomy): Eukaryota > Metazoa > Chordata > Aves > Pelecaniformes > Threskiornithidae > Nipponia > Nipponia nippon. The sequence continues at coordinate 5,765,280 of NW_028262342.1, forward strand.
AACCTTGGGGTTTCTGCTTCTTATCCACTCGTTCTGCTCGAGGAGGCTTTCTCCAAAGGGCTCCTGCCTGGCTGGTTCAATCCTGGTGCACATCAATGCTCCAACAAAGCAGCTCAAAATACTTCATCGTCATTTACATTACATTACTGTAGTTTTAAAAGCACGTGCTGGTACTCAGAGGACCGGCAGTGGAGCAAAGAACTTTTCAGCCGTCTATCAGCAGCAGAGTCAGCAAGTTGCAAGCATGACACAATTTTCTCCCCACCCAAGGAATCTCCTGTTGTCCACACGCTGCCAGCACCCACCTTGACATCAGCAAACAGAAGCCTACGTCATAAAGCACGCGTACCAGCAGTCCTGATGAAGCCATCTCCATTGGTCGCACCTAGATCCAGGTAGCCAGCTAGGCTGTGGAGCGCGGGGCAGCTACAGACACCTCGCATCGTGATAATATCGCTTGTAGCAAGAGGAAAGTGCTTGCAAGACTTTCTCAGACAGCTGATGTACTGCCGGCCCTTGCAGGCTGCAGGACAGTCTCCTACTGTTTGCGGTTTAATTTTTTCTACCCCTGCAAGGATTTTTTTTTTTTTTTTAATCTAACCCAGTGGACAAATATCACATTCTAACAACCAAAACCACATCTAAGGTGAAGCAAATCAGAAGCTGGGCTAGCAGAGATTTCTGAGGACAAGGAAGGAGAAGATCCTGCCACGGTGCCAGGAGGGGAAATGCCATTTAAAACCAGACACTGCTCTGACAAAGCCCAGATTGAATGAAGACTAAATAAGAGCTGACAAGCTGACATTTGAAAATGCAATTAGCTGCCTTGTAGAGCCACCCTGTTATCTTATTGTTAATTATATGTTTGCTCAGTCTAAGAGGCAATACACTTATTTAAAATTCATTCTCCAGCTCTCCTGCTTTGACTAGTCCCTTCAGCCAAGAGCTCCTGTCCTTCCCCCCAGCCCAACCCTACCTCACAGGGTTACGGTGCATTTGATTTCCACAAAAGGACCGTGCTACTGTGTATTACACAACTGCCATTATAAACCTGCTCCTTGGGAAGCATCTAGAGCAGCAGTTAATTCCCAAGACAAGAGGTGCTTGGGAACAACTGGATGCCAAGGAGAGAGCCGAGACTCACGGCATTAACTCTCCATTTACGTAGTTCCAGGAAAGTGCCATCCCTCGCAGAAGCGACAATCCCAGTCACCGCACTGAACTTAACTAACCTGTTTCTGTAGCCTCTTGATCCAAGCTCTGCAATCAGAGATGTATTTATTCTTATACAAGTCCCTAACTCCTCTCTTAATTGTGATAAAGTTGTCTTTTAAACATATTAGCATGCGCCACGGAGCAGGGCCATTTTATGGACATAAACATAATTCACATTTGTTTGTCTTGCAAGGCAAGTTAGGGGGAAGGCAGAAGCATTACAGCTGAGCAAACACAGCGATCTCCTGGGTAAAAAGCCTGCTAGGAACATTTAGAAAGCACAGGCTCCCCAGCTCATCCCCTGGCCCTCACTGGAACCAGTCCCACCTCCATTCCGAAACCAAGACTCTCTAGAAAGCTTGGTCTATTTGGAGAGGAAGGTAAGAGTAGCAAGGCAGACAAGGAAACCGGAGTCCACGAAAGACAACGTTAGAGAGAAGCCTGCTATCCTGGGCTCGAGCCAGATTAGCCTCACAGCTGTCACCATGGCCAGGAGAATTCAGACGAGGTCAACCAAAAATACATAGCCATGGACCCAGCTGCTGATATTGCTGGAAAATAAAACCCTGTGGGCCCTGGCATCTGGATACCAGAGCTGTCAATAAGAGATGTCAGGCTGTGACATGCAACATAATATTTTGAAGGACACGTCTATTGTACACATATTTGTCTTCCACTAAGCGCAGCCCCTGTATTTTGTATAAACTAACACGTGTATGAATTAACCCTAACTTCAGCCTTTCTGGGGAGAAGGGAAGCAGCACTTAGTTTTGACAGGAAGTTCAGTCTTAGGACATTTTACATTAGAATCCAAATTTTCTAGACATAGAGGAAGAAGGAAATAGGATTATCAATTTATTAAGTTGATTTGATATGGTTTTCAAGAGGTTGTTCTCAGTGGACGCTCATATATGTAGCTTCACTGCAGAGCGCAGCAAATCCTACCTAGCTACACTCTCTTGAATTTGCAATGGGAGAAGTGAAAATCCGCCAAGGTTTAAGTCCCCAGACGTGCTGCAAGACTTGCAATTCAACTACAGACAGACTGCTCCAAGCGACAGTGCCAAAACATGGTCTGGGGCATGCCAGACGTATCATGAAAGGAGGGCTGGCCTGAGAGGAGCTTCAGGGTCCCATACATGCTGCCACACGTGCGTGGCTACAAAGCCTCAGTTCTCTCCTTCCCCCCTGCCTCCCACTTGCCTGCACACATCTGTGAACACGTCACAGGGATTCGAACAGAAGCCAATGAGCTTGCAACAAGCAGTCTTTGTTGCTGGGTCTGGTAGGAATCTGAAAGCAAGATTTCACGAATCCTGACACCATTTAAGCGACAGCAAGAAAGAGAGCTTTTTCTATGCCCTTAACTCAATAAGGGTACAGCTCAGCGTACAGATGTGTCTTTATCAACCGCAGAGCCATGCTGTGCTGTTAGGCATATTAGTAACTCTCCCAGCTATCACAAACAGGGCTGTGTAATTAAATGGGAGGCGGCTGGTGGTACCATACCCTACTGTGGATCTGTTAAGAGCCTGTGGAACAAGATGTGGGCTGGCTCCAAGTACCAATCATCTAAATTGCTTGAGGAAGAGTGACATTTACCACCACTCGCACACCAGAGCACAGGCAGCTCCTCATTAACTGAGCAGACTACGTGTAAACCTTCCAGGAGCAAGTCGAGAGTCAGGGCTGGTCTTCACCTTTTCAGTTTGCTGGGTGAGAAGGGACGGCTGTAATTTCTTTCCCTCCCTCCTGCCCCCAGGCTGTGCGAATATCCAATAAAAGCTGCTTCACCGTGATATGAGGATGGACAGTCAGTCTTTGTGCAGGAGGAAAGGTTCTCAAAGCGATGCAGAGAGGGAGCAGATTGTTTTGTTTCCTGCAGGTGAAAACCCTCAAGGTAAAAGAATCACAAAGCAATTCTGTTTGGAAGGGACCACAGCAGGCCAGCTAGTCCAACCATCAACTGAAAGCAGGATCAGCTATAAGATTGGACCAGGTTGTTCAGGGCTTTATCCAGATGGGTCTTTAAAACACCCGTCCAAGAAGAATCACAGAATCATTAAGGTTGGAAAAGACCTCTGAGATCATCGAGTCCAACCGTTAACCTAACTGCCAGGTCCACCTCTAAACCGTGTTCCTAAGCACCACATCCACACGTTTTTTGAACACTTCCAGGGACTGTGATTGCACCCCTGCCCTGGGCAGCCTGTGCCAGGGCCTGACCGCTCTCTCTGTGAAGAAGTTTTTCCTAATATCTAAATCTCCCCTGGCACAACTTGAGGCCATTTCATCTCATCCGGTTGCTTGCCACCTGGGAGAAGAGACCAACCCCCACCTCGCTACAACCCCCTTTCAGGTCGTTGCAGAGAGCGATACAGCCTCCCCGGTGCGGAGACCACCCAGCCTCTCTGCGGAGCCTATGCTACTGCTTGCCAGCCGCGCTGGAGGGGGGGACTTTTTTGCATCCATTTGCAACCTCTTGTTCCAACCTACGCCTGTTATCCCTTCCCCTTAGGAAGGGCAGGAGGGGCCACAGGGAGATGATCAAGGCCGGGGCGAGGCGGGGGGCCGGGAAGCCCCCTCCCTGCGGGCGGGCGGCGGTTCAGCACCCTGGAGAGCGGCCGGGCGCCCGGGGCCGGGCCCGCCCCGCTCGGTCCTTCGCCCCCCCACCCACACTCGCTTCCTTATAACGCCCTAAACCACGGCGATTTTCATTCTTCCTTGCTAACTACAAGTAAATCATCCTTTCAGCATCGTTCCCTGTTGAAATTTGGGGATGGGATACTCTCAAGCTCCCACCATCATCTATGCTTTTGTTTGCATCTCCTGTGTAAATATACATAAAGTCATAGAGTCACTGAGGTTGGAAAAGACCTTTAAGATCATCAAATCCAACCGTAAACCTAACACTGTCAAGTCCACCACTAAACCATGTCCCTGAGTCTTACGCGGAATGAAAAATCTTAAAAAAGCAGGGAGCATACGTCCTACTTGTGCACCCGACGTATGCAGGACACCAAGCAAATTAAACGGAGAGCCTAAATGCTTGTTCAAGAGCACTGCTCTCTGAGTACCCTCTAGAACACAGAAGCCGCTTTTCCTCCTCAAGGAGCGACTATTTAATACAAATGAAAAACATGAGCAACGGGTCAGTGCCCTAGGTGGTCTCCTTAATTTTAGAGGCAGTGCATTCTCTTTTTAACTTGGAGCTCCTTGAGGTTACTCGGATAACTGGGAAAGTAAACATTTCACAGCAGAGAGGGGATTTCACTACATTTTCTGCAGATTCAAGGAGAGTCTTATCCTCCTCACAGCTCACACTGCAATTGCCAGCCCTGCCCATCCGTGCCAGGGCATTTCAGGAGGAATAAAATACGCAGGCTGACAGTGAGACAGTATCATGCTTGCTGTGAGTTAGAAGATCTGTAGGAACCCATCAGTCCCCATGCTGGAAGACAGCAAAATCTACTGTCAAGGAGGCATAAAGCAGGAGAAAAACTGCCAGGAATTCAAATGAACCTCCAGGTTCACCTTGGACCAAGGCTCTGGGTTATGCTCCCTTTAAGCAGCCATCTGGAAGGACCAACCTTTGCTTCCAAAGGTGGGAAAGCAGCAGCTAGGACAGCCCGTGCTAGGTATTTATCAGCTGTACCTACGTCATGCTTTGAACATGAGATTATTTGTTGCCCGCGACAAGGAACAGCAGTGCCCATTGGAGCAGGGCCTGGCAGGAGATGGGTCCACCCCGCACTGCACAGGCCTTTGTGTACGAAGTCGTCAAACCCTCCCAGGTTCCACTGGAGTCACTGGGACCGGGAGGTGCTCAATACCATACCAGATTGAACCTTGACTGTACAAAGCACCCTCTTTCCAGCGCTGATGCTTCCCTGGCAGCCTCAGAAGCCCTCAGTTCAGATTTAATTGAGTAGCAGAGGCAGAGTGATGCTAGCAAAGGACTTCCAGATGCTGCTTTTTGAAGCAGTCTCCATTCCTCATTCCCAAGGCCTGTACCCTGCCTTTTGTCCAGGTCTGCCTGCAGCCAGGGCGCGATGCTTTGCTCTCCTGTGCCCTTGGGCTGTTCTCTCTGAGCCGCATTCCTACAGCGAGAATAACAGGACCCGGTTATCACCAGCAGCAAGAGGATAGGATGAGATCCAAAGGACTCTGAACTAAGGGGAGCTAAAGAGGCAAGGCAAAGACTTGTCCCTGCATAGCATCCTGGGGAACTTCTACCTAGTTTAGCCATGCAGAACCATCTCTATTTGTTCAGTTGTTAATCCTTCTCCTCCTATCTCATTAACTAGGAATGGTGATCCCTATAAGCAGGGCTGAGGTCTAAATCCTCCTCTATTTTAATCCATAATAACACAGCACGGTTTCTTTCAGATCTGGATTAAAAAAAAGAAAAGGAAGGGGGATTACTTAGCATAACAACAACTTCAGGCAAGTCCATTCTGAGCTGGATCTCTAAAATTATGCAACAATTATTCTGGGAAGCAAAGGTAAAGGAACGAAGGTACAGCCTGCTTCAGCAGGAGGAAAGAAAAAAAAAAAAAAGAGAGAGCAGAAGTCATCCAACAACACTTAAAATAAAGAAAACTATTTTTGAAAGGAGGTACCCACAGGGCAGGGAGACAAGCTAGACCTCTCTGACAAGATTTGCTAGAGCCTTTCAAAAATGGTAACCGAATACAATCCTTGGTTAGAGCTGCCTGCTCGGTTTTAAGATACCAGGGAACGTTTTGATAAGGGCAAACTAAACCCAAGGAATGATAAAGATTCAAAGGGGAAACTCTAGAGTTTAGGTTTCTTTCTTGGATTTTTAAGAGTGTCCTCCCAGGTTTTGCTTTTGTTCAAGTAAAAACTGATTTTCTATACGTGACTCAGAGATATTCAATGCAAACAACTGTAACGGATTTCAGTCCTCACAGTTCAGCTGCATTCTTATTTCACCTAAGCAAGCAGAGCTTTGCAACTGTGCGAAAACCAGATTTCACATCTCCCTCAAGTCCTGTAACAACACAAGTGACAGAGCTCTGCCTTACCATTCCAGTTTATCTACATAAAAGGTTAAGTGCTGATGAGATTCGAGAGCCTGACGCTGCACAGACAACTAAATTAAAACCCCATAAAAGTCAACACGCACACGCCACTTCTGTACAGAGGAAGAACTTCAGCAACTCGCAGCTTAATGCCAGAAGGGCAGCAGTGTCCTAGGAATCTGGCTGTTCACTTTCCCCAGATTTCTTAAGCAATCTCAAGTGCAAACCTTTTACTTGCGGTCTCCTCCTTACCAGAGCACACCAAGAACGAGACAGAGCTGCAGTGCTCTGAAGATCCGAGTAACCTGTACGAACCTTCGCTCTGCCCAGGTAGGCTCCGTTTCTAGAAACACTGACCATCTATCCAGCCAGTGTTTTGTTAGAGACACCCCACAGCGACCACATTGCCATTAAGTGGGGTTAAACAGATGACAGGAATGGAGATAGGATTCAAGTCTGGCAAAGTACGTGGTACCTATGAATAATTCACCCAGCGAGCCTCCTCCCAAGGACACTGGGTCACCCGACCAGGCCTGAAACAGGGCATCGGAAGTAAAAATCGTTTCAGTGGAAAGGTAAACTACTTTAAAAGCCATCTATTTACCCTTTCCCATCAGCCTGAACCAAGCACCAGGCAAGGTCCCTTTGCCTCCTGGCCACGTCCATTCTTCCTTTCCTCATGATCGCAGGCAACACCAGCAGCTGCCCGGGTTTACAGCTTTTCGTTAATATTCCCACGCGGTCCCCGACACACAATATTGACGTGTTACTGTTCACACCTGATCTCAACACCTTCCCCACCCACCCAGCAGCTCACCCATGAGACTCAGTGCCCTCCTTCACAGGAGGGATGCAACCACGCCAAGACCTACGGACAGGGCTCTCATGCGAGCAGCCCCCTCGCAGGGTCTCGGGCAGCTGGCAGGAACAGGGATAGGAAGAATTAGACCTCATTTCTTGCTGTTAGTCAAGAGATATTACCAAAAGATATTTGACCATCTTTGATGCTTGTGCACTGCAGAAAGCCTTTGAGGTGGCACTTTGCCAGCAGCAGCATCGATTTTATCCACAAGACCCATGAAGACGAAGACAATTAGATCACAGCTAGGCAAATAATTCATTATGAATTAATACCATTTGAGAGCTTGGGATATTTTCCATTTAATCATTAGCTGGGAGAAGAGATGATTGGATTGACTGACTTAGTTTAAATCAGATCCCCAGCCACAGCCAAGGCAACACAACTCGGGAAACGCTGCGGCCTGCAGTAACCCCCAGCGAGACACCGAGGACGATGCTGGAGCTTTGTTATTCCAATAGCCAGCACCATCCTACAGCTCTATCTCAAGCAAGACAAAGCCAGTCCCCAGATCTCAACCCCTGTAAACAAAGTCCATTTTCAAATTTAACAACTTCAGCCCGTCCTCCGTCAGCTGAGAAGACTGCCGTGCATTATTTATGCTGTACTCACATTACAGCTACACAAAAAAGGAAAGTCAGCAAGGGCCCAGCCTGAAGCCGTTAAATAGAAAGAACGCGATGCTGAATTTGAGCAGTTATCTTTCAAGGTAGGCCATACAAAGAAGTTTTCTGGAAACAAAGCAGCCGTTCTGACGATCAATTTAGCTGCCTGCCAAAGGGTAGATATTTTACAGAATCGCGGTCAACAATAAAGGAGTCGGCATCTCAATAAAAGTCACTGGATTCTTGCTTTTGTCCTCAGCATCCGAGAGGAGCACCCCGGAAACACAGACAGCGCCACAGTATCCATCTTAAAACGGGCAGGCGCCTGGTCTGCGTTTCAGTATTCCGGTTTTCCTGCAATATACGGGCCCCCCTGCCCCTGTACGCTGCCTCTCGCTCAAAAAGCAGACAGAAACACCCCCGTTTGACTTTCAGAAGTGCTCCGTAGCCCACATGCCATTCCAAGGACCTGACCTTGAAAAAGAATCTCAAAGACAGTGTTCAAAAGGAAAAAGGAAAACCTATCCAAGCAGCAAGCCCCACATGCCTTTTCCAGTTTTAGAAGGGACACGATTTTCTAGAGAAAACCTCCCCCAGCCTCCCTATTACCCCCCTGCATCCCCGCAAGACCGTGCCAGAGGCCTCACCGCGGTGCAAGCGTGCATCTTCCCTTGTGCCCCGTCCTCCAAGGAGCAACTGAGGCCACGGAAGAAGGTATTACACTGTGCTCAAGCCAAACAGTACCTCTTCCAGGCCCACCGGTCTCCCAGCTCAGACACGGCCACGCACATGCAGCAGAGTTTCCTTCAGCCTCTGCAGCCCATTTCTGAGCACTTGCTGGGGATCGGGAACAGCTGAACCGCCCGTACAGCCGGGAGTACAAATGATTCAGCACTTTCCCCACCTCCAGGAGCCTGATCGATAGCAGCGAGCTGCTCTGCAGGCACAGCCAGAGCATGCAGATTAAAAACACAGCAGTCACTAACCACTGCTCTCCAGCGAGGCCTGGCTCCATCGAACGCAGCATCGCAACCCAGGTGTTGGCAGAGAGGCCTCGCCAGCGAGGCCGGTGGATGTATTTTGCCGGCACAGGATGTTTCAGAGGGAGAACGCGAATCCACCCCCAAACACGAGCGGGGAGACGCAGGGTGCAGCCTCCCCCCAGAGCCAGCCTTCCTCCCCAGGAGCTTTCGGGGACCCAAACATGCCCTGACACGCAAAGGTCTCTGCCCGGGCTGCGTTTGCCTTCCTGCACCCCGTCCCCCCGGACTGGCACACCGGGATTTTATCACACGCATAGACACGATGTCATGACGTAAGAGCAAAAATCCCATCACATGCTCGAGACCGGTTCCCAGCTCCCCCCGCATGCGGCTCCAGCCCAGGGAGGGAAAAATGGGGGGGGGGGGGGGGGACACGACACGGGGACCCCCGCAGGCAGCGGCGTCCCGAACCCCGCAATAAGGGCGCGGGGCCAATCCCCCCCCAGCCCCAGCCGCGCCCCGGGGCTGCCGCGGCCGGCCCGGCCCGACCCGAGCACCCCGGGCCCCCGCCGCCCCGCTTACCTGGCCCAGCAGCGCCGGGGCTCGCCGCAGCCGGGGCTCGCCGCGCCGCACTGCGCGCTCCCGGGCGCGGCCGCGCCGCACTGCGCGCTCCCGAGCGGGCGAGCGCGCCCCGGGAGGAGGCAGGGAGGAAGGCAGGGAGGAAGGCAGGGTCTGGCGGGGGGGTGCAAGGCAGGGGGAGGGATCCGTTAGCAGGGCCGTTAACGAGCAGCTGCAGCCCCTTAGCGCGCTGCGGGCCCGCACCGGCGCTGCCCCCCCGGCCGAGCAGCCCCCAAAAGTTCCCCGCAGGCGCTAAAAGCACAACCCGGGGTCACAAACCAGGCGGCGCCCAGGCTCTGAAGCCCATCTCCGGCTTTTTCGGGCGGGAAAGGCCAAGGCTTTTCCGAGCAGAGGGAGCCCCGCAGGTGAAGAGCGCCGGGGGAGCCCGGGTGGCGGCGAGCTTTGCCCCCCCCGCAGGGCGCTGCTGGAGGGGAGCAGAAGCATCCCAGCTCGGCGCCGGGGAAGCGGTCGGCTGGCGGCTATCTGCAACCGGGCGCTCTCCCCCGCCGAGGGAGCCAGCAGTTAACATCCCAGCCCAGACATCTCTCCAGCGACTTGGTTATCAGAAATGTCAGTTTAATTAAAGCCTCCCCCACCTAGGAAACGCTCACAGCGAGAGCTGCCGCTTCCCTCGCCATACATTTTATTACATTACAAAATATTCTGCTGAGGTTGCAAAACTTAAACTAATATAGACACTTTCTCTAGAAGCAACACACCGCTCCTTATTGATTTAGCATATCTGCCAGACAACATATATCGAACACGCTGATGCACAGCCTGTATTCAAGCCCTTTAGGGGTTTACCACAAAAAGTACTGCGGTGCCTGGCTTAGCCCCAAAGATACATGGGCCTTTACATGTGCTGCCATCCCATGAAAGTCGGTGAAGTATTCATGTGCCAGAAGTTAAATGTGTGTCCTGCAGGGCCTGCCAGACCACCAGAGAAAAGAACCTTCCTCAGGGAAACTGGGAAAGCAGCTGGAAACTGCAATTTTACTATTGAGTAGTAGATGCAGTAACACATAAACGGATTCAGAGAGCAGGTGCTGCAGGACAGCAGTGGCCCAGCTGCTGTAAATGAAGGAGGATAAATCAATTAAGAATAGCTGAGACAGTGCAGAACCCAGTGCCGAACAGAGCTCCAGCCACCCATCCCCAGCTGCCAGGGTGCTGCTGGATGCAGAGGCAAAAGCCAAACCATGTGCGGGAGCAAAGAGGCATCAGTAGCAAAGTGCAAGGAAACCTGGTGTCTAAAGCTGAGGACCTGTTACTGTTAATGTCACCGAGGCAGAGCCTTGCCTCCCTCACCCCGGAGCTGCTCAGCACCTTTGGAAACATTGGACTTCATCAGGCTTTGCCAGTTCTGCAGGGATCCCGTTGTACAGCTGGATTTAGGGCAGGAGTGTGTAAAGGCACTCAAGAGCTCCCTCTTAAACAGCGTTGAGTGCTCCTCCAAGATGCCGATTCCTGTCAACTCCAGAGGGATCCGAGGGCGCGCTGTACTTCGTGAGCTGCTCGGCACCTTGCAAAATTCACCTCTCCTCCTTGTTCCTGCAGGTGTCTATCCCTTCTCTCCTGTTAGCGGTGGTGGCTGCAAAACCCTGCTGGGAAGAAATGGAACCATCCCTTCTTGCTTTTGGAAGTCTCTTTGCAGAAAATGCTGTCTGGAGGAGGATGCTGCCTGCCTGCAGCGCACAAATACTGATTTGCAGCATACAGTGCTGATCTGTTTGTGCTACTAACAAAAATTTGCTTACTCTTCTTTGTAGCTACCTCTGCGAGATGTACTGGAAGAAATGGCGAGCGGAGCTCTGATGCTTGGAGACTGTTCAAGCACGTGTACGTGGGGGAAATGAAACCGAGCCACGTCTCCTAGCCCGCGTCTCTGGCTAGGGATAACCCAGACTGGTGCAGCAAGGGTCAAAATGGCCAAGAGAAACAGTTTGTTGCAAGCCATTGGCAACTTCAGATGAATCATATAAGTGCCATAGAAATTGCACCCCGCACTTGCAAGAAACATTTCTGACAGTTAACCGTTAAAATTAGCGTGAAGCCAGGCCCGGGTGCTTGGTGTTTCCCAGCAAGCCTGCGGGTGAGCGGGGAGGGCATCCCATACCAACAGAGAGAGGCACCTGGGCGCTGGGTATTGAGCCAGGCCTCCGGCGCGGCAGAGCCCAGTCGCGGGAGGCGAGGGGCTGACTCCTGGCACGGCCGGGATCTGCTCCCTCCTTGGCTCTGATCCCTTGCCGGATCCACTCTGGGTATTTGTCCTCGCTCAAGAGCTCACGGAGGGTCTCTTCCTTTGCTTTCTCCCTGGGGATCCACTGCAATCAAATTAACATGGTTAACCAGGGAACGGGCAATGAGGAGAAATTAGATGAGTTCCTCTCCTCCAACCAATCTCTTTGAAAAAAAGTATTGATTACCCTTAAAGCATTTGCACTTGGAAAGATGAATTCATGGGCACCCTGCTATGACACTCGGGCCTTTCAGGAAAAGCTAGTGATGGATGCACATCCCAGGCACTTTGTTTTAATGGAGCAGCCGCTTTGCTTGCCCCTACAACATAAATCATTGCGCTGCTGCAGCCGGTCCCTACTTCCCTGGTTGAGAGCACAGGGCACGAAGAAGCCCTTCCCGTCCGTAGCTCTGAGGTGTCTTGCCCCATGGATGCACCTGCAGTTTTCTTCAGTATCGGTGCAGAGGATTTAAAACCTGGACTGGCGTTTAAACACACTCATCCCGTATTTGCCAAGCCACTGCAAGCATGCAACGCAGCACAGACTTCTGTTCCTTTGGAACAATTTAAAAGGGGAAAGGATCCTTCAGTTCTTGAGCATCCAGCTCCTGGGATCTCACTTGCCAGCGATACCAGCCCTCTGGCAACTGCAGAAGGATGCAAAAGCCACCCACGGCTCCCAAAGCACCCGTGAGGCTGCGGCGGGCGGTGGGTGCCCAGGTCTGCCCGCAGCCCTGCCCGTTCCTTGGCCGGTGCTGCCATCTGCTGCTGCACCAAAACCGGGGGTCCCTGCTAAGGGCGGCTATTTTTAGCGTGCACAAAACCCAGCCCACAAAACGCAGCCGTAGTACCGCTGTTGTAAACCTCTCCCAGTGCTCGGCTGCAAAGCTCAGCGGCCCGGGAGAATCTGCAGGCGGTTTGCAGCAAACGGGGGGAGCAGCTATTTCATTTCCCTACGAATGCTCACCAACGAGGATGAGCTCCTTGGCGCTGGGAGCGAAGCTTTCTCTGTGTGCATATTGCAGGCACAGAAGCGAAGGAAAAGAATTGCAGTCGGCCGGGTGGGTGCTCTGCACCCCATGGGGAGATTTACTTGGTGTCAGCGGGGCACGCTCCAGCCTTCCTTCCAGGAAAGGTTTCCTTCAACTTTCAGATCCAGAAAAAAGATGTTTATTTGCCTGCTTGTGACAATCAAGACTGCACCCACCCCAAAACAGAGGTGGGTGAAGTCCTGAGATGTGTCATCAGATAGGGCCACAACAAAATACTGACATTTCTGCTCCCGAACCAGCAGGGACACCAGCTAAACTTGCCCTAAGCAGTTCTTGCAAAACAGCATCCCAAAGCAGCTGTTTCCCTAAAAATTGCCTCTAACAATCCCCTCGCTACCTGGCTCAAATTCCTCTGCACAGTTTGCAGCCCCAGGCTCCCGGCTCCGCACCTGGCCCGGGGAACTGCTCGGGGGGCGCTGGCTGCGGGGAGGCTGCTCTGGGGGCCCAGGGGTGCTGCCAGCCCGGAGGGGATCCCGCTAGCGCCGGCACAGCCGAGAGCAAAGCCTGCCCCGGACCACGGCAGGCAGGCAGCCGCCCGGGCCATCGAGACCTCTCCGTTGCACAGCTCCAGGCATTCCTGCAGACTCCTGTGTCTAACACCAGCGTACCATGAAATATTGAGCAGCTCAATGTGAACAAAGCTTTGCTCTGATACTGCTCGTTCCAGACAGATTTCAAGATCACAGGTACAAGAGTCCAGGCAGCTTTGCCCAGCATCCTTCCCCCCCTTTCCCCCTGCCAGGCAGATTTGCATCGCATCCCTGTGCTCACCAGCACTTGCCGTCTCAAGCCTCCCATTTTGCATGAGGGGATGGGAAAAAGATGAAGGCAAAGAAGATATTTTTCAAGGGAAAGCTGAATTATGTCATTCCCTTACAGCTCCTCCGGGTCACAAGGAGGGGCTGAGGGGAAGTGAAGGAGGAAAAAAACCCCAAAACAAACCCCTTTACCTTTCCCTTGCACATCTCCATCTCTCTCTCATCACACCCTGCAGGCACTTCTACTGACTTGAGGGGCACTGAGTGCCTCCATTTACTTATTTATTGCCAGAGGGTTAGGAGCTTGCTGTGCTTATATCACCTTGATTTGTAACGTGAGTCAGCTGCTCATTAGGCAAGGAGTCAGTAACATGGCCCCATCATACAGCCTGAGATTTCCAGCACTCTCCAGATGGCACTTTTAGAAGGTTATGCTTCCTGAAACACCTTTCTGCATCGTCTATCTTGTGCAGTATCCATCTTCTCTATTGCTTAATACGAAGAATAACGTACATTGCTTTTGTTTTCTTTCATTTGATGAAGGAATTGTTAGTATAGAGCACATACACACAAGCATCACTTAGCTCAGAGCCTGGGAAAACCTGCTCGGGAGCCTGCCTTCCGCCTGAAGCGAATACCATGAACCTGTTCCATGTGCTACACCACTAGATTGCAGCAAAACACCGATTTCTGCTGCCAGCGCACTTGCTGGACAAGAGAAAAGAGCAAACAGAAGAGTGCACAGCACTGGAACATCTTGCAACCACTCTAGCAAAAATCTAGGTGAGAAATCCTGCAGAAAGTGAGCCGCAGCAGAGAAACCCACTGCCTTTAGGATGCACGCAACCCACAAGAATATCTTACTGGCCCACTCAGCTGGGCTGAAAGCGCATCCCAGAGGCGTGGCCGTCAGCGTCCTGCTGCTGCTCAGCCAGTTTGCCCGAGGCTTTGCATTGCCATGGAGGTAAACGTTACAAGCCAGTCCCAGTGAAACCGGACCGTTATTTTTTACTGAGGTTGCACAAACATTGAAAACTTGAAACTTGGCTGTGAATCCTACAAGGAAAAGAAGAAGAAGAAGAAACCAATGAGCTGACAAAGACAACGTGTGCCTGGAGCCGGAGGGACTGACAAGCAGCAGTGGCTGTCACCAAACCGCTCCTCTGTAGCTCTCTTTGTAGAGCAAAGTCAGGACTGTTACACGCTAAGCGCTCTTGAACTTCAACCCACCAAGTCTTTGAGCTGGGATCAGTGTTTTAGAGCTGAACTTTAGGCTCTTGACTTGGCCGTGTTGGTCTCAAACTCCAAAGGTTCGGTTCTCCCTTCTGTTGCTGCGTGCCTTCGAGCCCACCTCCGGCAGCCCCCGCACCGTTGCCCTGCGCAGGGGGATGTCTGCAGCCCCTCCGCTTCCAGTTCTGTCCCTGGGGGTGATCCAGGCGGCCTCCTTCAGACAGCAGAAGCCAAACCGAGTTGCTAGAGCAGGCAGATGTAACCAAGCACACCCAAAGAGCAAACCCATTAGCCACCAAAGGCACCCTCCCTGGTGACAAATTCGGCCACAAGATCTGCTGCACTTCCACTGGAGCCCCAGAAGGACCTGGGACTTTCACTGCTGCCACTAGCCTAGCAGGTTTCTCACAATTATAGCAAATGATTTTACAGGGTTGTCTGGAAGGAAGACATTTAGATGTGCAAAGCATTCATTAATCATGAATAATTAACAATTATTATTTAAAATACCAGGGCAGGAAAAATCCTGGTGTGGATATTTTTGATTTGTAAATGCCAGGCTTTTAATTAAAAGAGGGGGAACATAATCATCAGTCAACTGTTTTTAACAAGTAGCATTCTGGGGTTTGGCTGCTAGACGCCCAAGACACGAAAGGGCAGCGGCTTTGCCGGAACAGCAAGAAGTTTTGAGTCTGAAGGACACGGCCGGACAGACACCACCAGTCCCGGGGCTGGGAGCCCTGCAGGATTTCTCAGCATTTGGGCCATCGCTCAGATAACTGCTGCCTCCTCCCTAACGCCTTCCCTGGGGCTTTAGTGCCAGGAGGGGAAACGTCCAGCTGGTTGCACCGTGTCGGGCCCATGTCGGTCCTAAAGCAATCTCTTTCCCGGGAATCGGTGGGAAACTCTGGGGCTGTATAAACCACAGATGACTTAAAGGGTCCAGAAGCAAGGGACAACAGGGAAAGCCCGGGTTACAGTCGCACAGCCAGTTAATTCCAGGAAAAGCAAGGAAGAAGGGAGGTAGGCATGGTAATTCTGCTGGGTCATACAAAGTATTTGGCTTCCTTCTTTAAATGGCCATGTCTGAACAAAAATAAAGCGCATGGGACTTGATCAACACTCAGCAATGTTTTTGCTTGACTCGAAAACACCACTCTTGCTGAATATCCTATTTATATGAAACAGGAAAAAATAACAGACGGACTTCCCCCAGCCCTCCTTCGCCAGGCAGCGAGCTGAAAAAGCCCCCCCTGCAGAAAGCCTTTGCTGCCAGGACGGATGAATGCCCCTTCACAGCCACCCCCTTTAAAAAAGTGAAGCCCTCACTGACCAACAGCAGGATGCGCGGAACTGCAGCGGCACAGAGCTGCCGTGTCCCGGAGTCAGCTTGTGGGGTGGGGAGAAGAGCCCAGAGAAGACATAGCAGGTCTTTACACCGACTTACACCCTCGTGAGCTGGTGCAGTCCATCCACGACACAAGGATTCCTATACCCTGCCTTTCAGAGCTGTCTCACTGGTAGCACTCTCTTTCTGGATGCTTCATGGGCCGCTCACCACCATATTGGAGACCCTGATGAATTTGTTAACACCTACCATTCATCAGCCCTATAACATTAGCCCTATTCAATAATCAAAGATCAAATTTTTATCCACAACATCCATCTCCCTCCATCGCCACTGATCCACCTCCAAGCTCTTTGTCATGCCTTGGTACAGACATTTTGCAGTCTTTCAAACAGCCTCTTCAGGCAGGAGGCTGATAAAGCCAACCCTGAGGGTTCTCGACACCATTTTGTGTGACTGAAGGCAGCAGACACAAGCACGCAGCTGTGGAGCTTCCACCAAAGCCTGTATATAGGTTATTGGTTAATTAATCAATAGGCTTGATCCTTTTCAGACACTTAGAGAAACCTGCCTAAGCCAAGCAGTTAGCATTAGGTGGGTTTCTGGTACCTATATTCCCACTTAAATTATCCATGATTGAGAAGCAGCTGCAGGCTGGGTCTCTTCAGCGTGAAATAGCCTGTAAAAGAAAGGTGGCAGATCCATAACGCTTGTTTTGCAGATGAACAGCAGCCTCCTATACTGAAAGGTAGCAGAGGTCTTTTATACAAAGAATTCCCACCTGAAATCCTGGAAATCATATAAGTAGACTGCATTAGCTACACATCATAAATATTGATGCTGTTGCTAAGGGGAAGGAGGGCTGGGTTCAATGTTAATGGACTGATGTTGGTATGCTGAAAACACTCTGGGGAGCAAAAGGGACAAAATACCGCTGTCAGAGAGAGAGCTGAGTGTCTCCTGTCGGGCAGGACTCGTACGGCTGGCCCTGGGAACGTGCATGGGTCCTTCCTCTACTCCTTCTCCAAATGTGGGGTTAATCATGCGACCTTGTGAAGACAGCAGCTGGTCTTGCATCTGATCTTAGGCAGAGCACACGCCACAGGCATGGGCCGTGTGTCTTCACGCCCGGATCTTGTGTGTGAAGCACCGGCGTATGGCTGTGGTCGTATCCCCCGGGGATCTGCAAGGCTTTGGGTGCACCCGGCAAAAGCTGCCTTCTGCCTGGGTTGTTGCTGAAGGTATGTGATGAGCTTGCACGGTTGCTTAAGGAGGACACAGCTCTTGCATTTTCATCACTGGGCTTGCTGGCACAGGCAGCGTTAGCCGGGTGACTGGGTCTGGTGGAGAATAACACACTTCTCAGTGACTCAAGGCTGGGCTGTGCATGGGGAGAAAGACGGCCAGAGCTAAGCCCCATACAGCTGCAGGTGGACTGATGGAGCAAGATGGCTTTGGAGACAGCCCCAAGAGATCTGTCCTTGGGAGGTCATTCTTGTTCCGCAGAGCTGCAGGGATGGAGACGTCCTGTCCCGTGCCGCCCAGCTGCTCAGCAGCCCCTGCCCTGTGCGTGCCCTGAGGGGCAAGAGGAGGACTAATTAAAAAAGGAAGCTTTTAAGGAGAGAGGCTCCACACAAAATAAGATGATGACTGACCACTGAAGCAACCCAAGCCTCCCCACAGCCCCGGCAGTGACCCGTGCTCCTCACGCCGGTTGCGGGTGGCAGGCAGCCGGCAGGCAGAGCCGGCGCTGCCGAGGCATCTTCACACCCCGCTGGATTAGTGCCCTGTTTGCCTGCAGCACTCGAGAGCCTGAAGAGCCCTTAATGGATTAGGTATCTGCGAAGACGATGCTGACAATCAGTGGCTGAAATTCCCCTCCCTCCTCCCCCCCCCCCCCCCCCCGCCGTGTTTTTCCACTCCCTGCCTTCACTGCCTAATGCTGTCCCTGATGGTTTCCAAATTCCAAGTGCACAAGGTGTTACATAGGCCAGGCTTCCGTGGCTGCTTATTATTCACAACAGAACAAGACCTAGACAGCAAATTGCTTTGTTGATCCTGTGAAGGGAATCGATCCTTGCAAGCTTAGTGCCTCTGACATGTTTATCGCTGGCCGGGCGCAGGGAAGGACGCTGACGGCGAGGCCGGGAGGGGTGGCCCAACCTGTGCCGCCCCGGTGCTCCCAGGCTTCCCGAGCTCCGGTGCGGAGCAAGCATGAAGGCTGGGATTAACTGATGAGCTTTTGAGACCAGAAGGCACGGTTCTGGTTGTCTCATCGCCTGCACTGGTATTAACTCTGGTACCCCGTCTGCAGACAGTGAGCACCGTGGGTGTGAGTGTGAATTGAAAGGCAGGGGATCCAACTGAGGGCAAGAGGGGTGATCCTGAGGAACGAAGGGTTTCTTGCATCAAGAATTTAGTAGGACCTCTGAAAAGGATTTAGGTGTTAATGCTTTTCATTGCGCCTTAGTCACGACATCTTGGGCTTTATGCTGCTACAGAACTGCCCGCCCTGGAGTAGGTGTCCCTGCTTGCATCCTCCAAGGACCAAGTCCTCTGCTCACCCCCTCACCCGTCCCGGGGCCGCGCGAGGCTGAGCGAGAGGAAACCCCTTCGGTTCGGAGAAACCGAACCGGCAGCGGGACAGGAGAGGGGCGGGATGGTCTTTACTCATGATTCCCGGCACTGCACGACACAGTTCAAAGCTCACTCTGAGCTAAAGAAAACGAGATAAGAAGCAAACACAATTTGAATCTGGGCTGGAGAGAAAGTGATTACTTGTTAATGGACCAGACCGAGATGAGGCTGTCCCAACCCTGCAATTCAGGCAGTAAAACCCACCCTCTGGGAGCCTCTGCCACAAACTTGTAAGAAAACCGAGTTCTTCAGAGAGAATAACAGATCATAAAGCTGCAGGACACACACGGATCATTAACGAGATGGCAGCGGCTGAGCCTACGCAGACAACAGGCATCAAACCCGGGCAGTGCGGGAGCAGCAGCGGCGGCCGGGGCAGGCTGGGGCTCCCCAGCACGAGCGGCCCCGGAGGAGGACACGGAGGTGGGGAACGCGTGCATTAAAGCAACGCGAGTAATCGGCAAAAGATGCAAAGCGTAAGCAAATATCGCAGGAAAAGAGCTACTCGTGGATTCCAGTACCGCACATAAATCTCACCGACTGCGAACAGGACGCGGTGGGGAGGTTGTGCCAGTATTTAGTCAGCTTCAGGTGAAGTCAGTAAATCAAATCATTTTCCAGCCTGCGCGTGTCTCAAAGGCAACTGCAAGCACGTGATGGTGCCTGATTTGACTTTTCCTTTCGCTGATACAGAGCCAGTGCTTTGCCACTCCAGCATCTTTCTCCTGACAGTTCATTGATTATCAAGCTAGAAGGGACAACAGTCATAAATTCATTTGATCTTGTTTATAGTATACGTCCGTCAGACTTCCCTGCATCGATTCCCATTTAAACCAGAATATTTCTTGCAGAAAAAAAAAGAAAATTCTGTGCACGGCAGAAAACTCTCCTAAAGCCCCCTCGCCTTCGCTCCAGCCCTCGGTGCCTGGGGCAGACGCCTCGGTCACAGCCAGCCACCCACCAGCACGGCTGCGGCGCGGGGAGCACCCAGGGCTCCCGTTTGCCTTCGCTGGCGCAGGCAGGGATTTGACCCATCAGCCGGTGGGAAGGCAGCAGAGCCAAAAATAAACTGGTGGATGGGGAGCAATGGCCCCGGAGTCGCGGCAGGCTGGGATTTGGGGTTGCTGCTTTGGTTCAGCATCGCTGGGGGCTCCTGTTGCTCCAACACAAGCCACTGTTTTCACTCCCACGCTCCCCACCTGTGATAGAGCAGAAATAATTGGGTCTTTTTCTAATTTTGGTGTGTACAGCATGAGATCGCCGGGGCAGGGGCTGTCTCCTAACGCGGGCTCCTACAACTGCAGAGCTTGGCTCTTCGGCGCGGTCTCTGCCTTCCCCATACAACAAATAACAGATCGGAACCCCCGGGGACCCTGCCCGCGACCCCCCGCAGCGCTCCCGGGGCTCGGCCCCCGGCGGCAATGCCTTCCCTTCCCTACGGGGTTCAGCCAACTAACGGTGCACCCATCGTGCTGCTGTAATTGCGCGCTATATTGCTCTAAACATTAACAAAAAAATAAAAAATGGTTGCTGGGACTAGAGACTTGAAAATCCATTAAAGGATTTATTTTTTATTTTCTATTTTACCCAATACCTTGGGGGTTTGAAAGCTCATCTGGGTGTTACTGCTGCAAATGGAAAACCAGAATGAATGCATATTTGAAGTAATAAAAGCCTTTTCGTACTAAATCTGAGTACAAATTAACAATTACTAGTGCTGTCTAATGCCTTTCTGCCTCAACATTTTCATTTAACAGCCGTTCTTTTATCTTCAATGCTCCAGTTAGTTTTTTTCCTCCAAGATACTTATTGTTAGGCTGGGGAGGGGAAAGTTGTTTTGTTTTGGGTTTTTTTCCTTTCTTTCCGATTTAGCAGCAGGAGGAAAGGATTATATTTGCTGCTTAGGCAAAAAAAAGAAGAGATAAGAGAAAGAAGGGAGGCGCCGCTCTGGCTGCTGGCACAGAGCCCTCGCCATGCTTCGGTGCCAGAGAGGGATGGGCTGGGAGCTGCGGGGTGCTGCTGCGCCTCGCACCACGGCTCTGCTGCCGGGGCTGGGACCAGCACCCTCCTGAGCGCTGCTTGGGGAGGAGGGGATGCTGGCGGGCCCCACAGGCGTGCTGCTGCCGGCATCCCGGCCCGCCCCGGGCATCGCGCCGGCGGCTTGCAGAGACGTGCGAGCAGGTGAAATGCTGCGCGGGTGGCACTGGTGCGTGGTTGTCACCTTGACGCGTGCAAGTGTTGCACACCGATGGCCCACGGCCTCCTCTTGCCGGCAGGTGGCAAAGGGAGCTTGGGAACAACCCAGCCAGAGATTTGGGATGGCTTTGCTCATGAACGGAGAGGTGGAAGGGTCTCCTAGGAGAAGGAAAACCCCGGCACAGAGCATCCACCCATCAGCAGCATCGCAGCATGGATACGCTGGGGGAAAAGAAGGCGCTCAGGTAAAGTCCGTTGCCTCTCTCGAGGGCTGAGGATCTCAAAGCACCCATGGAAAATGAGCGAAGGGATTAGCAGTGGAGCGAACTGAGGGCATGAAAACAGAAGGTTACCCCCAAGCCCTGCTCGAGCGCTGCGCGTGCTTCCTCTTCACACACCATTAAGTTTATGGGGAAGCACACGACACAGCTGGGATCCGCGTAACTGCTCTTGATTAGCGCTCTGCAAACAAGCAGGGCTGATGGATCTGAGCACAGTGGCTTCGGCAGAGAAGGAAGGATAGTCCATGGGAAACCTCTCAAAATACTGAAAGGGATGCTATCCGATTTCCAGCTGTCCCCCCAGACAGCCTACGGATCTCTGCAGGCCACAGGAGGGTTTTGGGCTGTAATGCTGGGAAAGAGCCGCGATGCAAACCTCATCCTGCACGGGGGCACAGCAAGGAACGGGCTGCTGTCACCAGCATCGGCACTGACGTGCATGAGCATCATCCTTGTGTGTAAAGAGAGAAAAAGAGGGATACTGAAGAAAACTCAATTTCTAAATACTTTCACTTGTCTCAAACTTTTGAAGAAGGGCATGAAACATATCTTTAAAAAAAAGAAACCTATTTGCATATTTTGCATAACTTATCAGGAGACACCGTGCTTTTGCTCTCCCCGAAGAGCTGTATCTGGCTTCTCTTTGATCTGTTCCTCACACCACCGATAAGGCACAGCATCGGGGAAGCACCACCAGGGATGTCTCGCCCAGAGGAGCGGGGAGCACCACGGGCTCTTACCGTTGCTTGCGACCACCCTGGGATCCCTCACGCTCCTCCATGGCGGGGTTCTGCCACAACAGCTGGAGTCAGAGCAAACTCCAGCTCAGACAGGGTCAAGCAAGGAAGTTTTGGGGCATTTCTTTGGCAATGGAGAGTTGTCCAAATGGTTGAAAACACCGAGCCCCTTTGGGATGCCTGGGTCCTCTCCTGAGACGCAGTGGGACCCAGTGGCCAGGACGCCAGCCGGTATCTCAGGAGACCCAAGGGCCTCTCCTAGCTCTGCTGCTGGTTCATTAAATGACCTTGTGATTGCCCTTTCTGGCCTGCACCCATGAGATAGGGACAGTGGGATACTCGCCCACTCCTGTAAAGCACTATAAAGCCCTTCTCCTTCCCTCCGAGATCTCCACAGCCCCATGCTGGGGGGTTTCCATCTGGTTATCTGGCCTGTTTTGAATGCAGTTCCTATTAGTTGCCTCTGTTTCTCACTAGGGAGCACGACGTGCTCTTAGCGAGGCTGTATCATGCTTTGAAATGCAATTTATTGCAATCAGCAGCAGCGGCTCCGAGGGCAAATGGAGAAAGCCAAGAACGTCATCTCAGTTAATAAGATAACAATTTAACGTGGCGGGGTTTCTTCCCCTCTTCCTCTAGCTCCGTTCAAACAGACCAGCAGACATTTGGAGTTGCCTCTAAGTAATTTAGTAGAAAGGCTACTATGATTTCAATCCCCCATCCACCTTGTTACCATCCAGCAATGCTTCTTGTCACCACCTAACGGCATTTAAAATATTTACAGCCCTGTCTTTTCCCTAGGGAAGGATCAGAATAAATCATTGTAGCCGACAATAAATCAAAAATTAATCTCCCGATAGTGCGAGGCCTGTCCGATCCCTCAAATAACAAGCAGCGGAATTTATCAAGTAAATTGGTACCGGTGTCTGCATGGCATTGCCGTGGGGCGTAATGGATGGGGTGGAAGGGCAGGCAGCTCAGCCAGCCCAGACACTGGGGAAAAAAGTCAGGGTATGGCTCTGGGGTCATTAAACGCCACCTTCCCGTGTCCCCCGCTGCCACCTGGAAGCGAGAGCTCCTGCTCCCACGCGTCCCCGAGACCAAGCCCTCTGCCCCAGCAGCGTTGGCTTTCCCACCGCCGGAGCCAGGAGCGCTGCTGCTCGGATGGAGCCACGGGAGTGAAGTCCTACAGCCTTGCTTTCAGCGTGCATCCCTGGGCAGCCCTCACGGAGCTCGCAGGGGCCAGCAGCTTGGACTGAGCACAGAAAAGGGCATGGGGAGGCAAGTTATAAGGTCCTTTACATGGTAATGGTCATTTTTTTTGCCTTTTCTAAGATATAAAACCTAAATATACTCATCCTATTGACATATCCTAATAATGACTAATTTATACTGTCAGTGTTTTGTAGGATATTATTCTTTTAAATCTCCGTTGCACTCTATCTGTGCGCACACACACTCGCTGCGGTTTTCTGCTGGGCCCCCCCAACCCAAGGGCACCGCAGCTGCTGTGGGGAGGGCTCAGCCCACAGCCAGGGAGCAGCACCCTGAGGAGGAGCCCTCAGGGAAGAGGAGGAGAGGGCGAGGAGTTCAGGAACCGTGGGGTCCTTGCCAGGAAGGGGGAGCAGCTCTCTAGATTTCTGCTTTGGGTGGAAGCAACTCACTCTGCAGTTAGTGGAGCTCCAAATAGTTCTTGGATGCTTTGATGTCGATCACGTGTGAAAGCAGTGTGAGGCAGGGAGCAAAGAGTTTTGATGAAATTCTCTCTTACAGTCTCCCGAGAATTTTTTTTTCCGTGGTAGGGAGCCCACGCAGAAGCGATGCTGCCCAGCCACGCGGCCGCAGGCCCAGCTGTAAAACGCTGCTGCTGCAAGCAACGGGTAAAAGCGCAGCCGGAGCTGCCAGCATCCGCGCTCCGCCGCTGCGCTCTCGCAAAGCTACTCCAACCCGCTGCCCTGCTATCGCAATATGATCAGTCTGCAGCTCCGGCGATTACTGGTCTTGAAAAAGCTGATTTATCGGAATACCAAAATAGCTCTTTCCCCGCTGGTTTGCAGACATTATATCTGCTATTCCTGCAGCGGAGGAAAAATTTCCTTTTGATCTCCCCCCCCCCGCCCCCAAATTAAGACTAAACTCATCTGTAGTAATTGCTCCCAACAGACTGACTGCGGTCCCCTCCTCTCTTTCTGCTACAGCTCAGGATCTAGATGTTTAGTCAATCTTACAAAAGAAAGAGACAGATGAAGAGATTCGAGGAATTTATAGATGACCCCAACTGGGCACAGACAGTGCAAATATTTAACTGGAGATCATTGCCGGGCTGTGTGCTGGAGTCGCCTGATGCACAGGGGGACAGCTCTGGCATTTCTTTTAAACTTGCTTTTTGTTAAAGCTTCTCATCACGTTTGGAGTCTCTGAACTGCAGAGAGCGTGCAGATTTTTTGTGATGTTACTAATACGTGTACGCAAACATTAGTTTTTAAGAAACATGATTTATAAGGTGTCATAGCTGTAAGGCTGGCTAACCTAGGCAGCAAATTAACTTGGGAAGCGCCAGGGTGCATTAGTTTGACTGACAAGCAAATAGCCTGGATCGGGTCAGCAAATTTGTTAGGTGCCTTAGCATTTCCCTTAATGGAATCAGAGAGATCTCTTTAACAATAAATTAATCTCTGTCAATAGCACACATAATAGGGTTTGCCTGACAGACAGCTTCCCAGGATGAGTCTCCTTCCTCTCCTGCAGCTCCCCTCCAGCACAGGACCGTTTGCAGCGGAGCGCGCTCGCTCGGGTGGCAGCGGAGGCCCGGGTCCCCTCTGGAGCACAGCACTCAGCATCGCGCATTTTTTGGGGTTGTATTATTGCATTTTGCCCATAAACATGGCACTCTAAGTTTTCTCTTCATTCCATTTTCTCTTCACTTTGCCAGAATAAGCTAGACCTGTTATTTCTCCAGCTGTGCCCAGCAACGAGCCCCCAGCTCGGCTCCATGCCAGGAGCCCCACGTTCCCCAGAGCACTGCACCTACCTGCCAGGGAGACGGAGGCTGCCGGGGTCCCTCCTGCTGAAGCACCATCCATCCCTGGCCCTCAGCTGCAGTGACCAGTTTGCAAGGTGCAAGCTCAAAAACGGAGGCTGCACGGGGGGTGTGTGTGTGTGTGATGGCGATGGGCTCCTCCCTGGGTGAATCCCACATCGCTGCAATCCCCAAACCACACTGTTTTAAGCAAAAGCCTTGGGCATGTCCCTGTTGCCTTGTAAACTGCTGCATAAGGTGGTAGGCTTCACAACTCCCGTTTTCTTCCTCAGTGCTAAACATCAAGACAGCAAAGTCTTTATTTATAAAGTTATTCTGAGGTTTTAACAGGATTTTACAAAATTTGTCAACTGCGTACACCCGTGGGTGTGTGTCGACTTGAGCGTTTTTCTTCTTGTCGTGAGTTACACAGACGAGAGACTACTCCGTTCAAAAAAGTCTCCTTCCATCTCCTCACATCCGTTTCTCCATCCACTCATCTCTCTATCCAGCTATCAATCATTTCTGTGGCACATCTAGCTACCATGTAATTATCTACATATATTTTATGGCTTGGCTATCCACCTGTATTTCTATTTATCTTTCTCGACATAAACACGAGCACCCATCTGCCTAGTCTAATTGCTCTTTCAAGTCATCCCTACTCCCCTTCCCCTGGAGGTACTGGTTTGCCCAGGGGCCACTTAGCTCAGCTGTGGTCACCCCCTGAGTCTCAGCAGACCAGGAGCTAAACCCGAGTTTAAACCCAGCTCCAGGTCTCTCAGGGAGCATTTCTCAGTCACCCTGGGCGTTACAAACGCCAGGTACCCATGAACGCACGTAGCATCCAGGACTGACTACATTTGCAGTGGCTCAGGAGCAGACGTGCCCCCCTACGCTGCAGAGCAAGCTCCAGCAAGGACAGGGGTACACACGGCCTTTGCACACACAGATTAACTGGTTTTCACCTGTTCTTCATTGGAAACCGGTCCAGGTCCTCCCCCAGTGGTGCATGTAGCCTGCCAGCAATACTGTATTTATGGTATTACTTTTGATTTACACTTGTTGGATTTTATTCTCACCGCATCCTTGTTTTATGTGGCATTTCCCCCACTCCTATTTGTCTGTTCTTTACAGATGGACGTGCCAGAGGGGGCAGATTGGACTTCGGAGCTGGTTGCAGAAACATCTCAGTACATGTAACCTGGATCTCCATCAGCCCTGCCCAATGCCCTCACCAGGCTTTCTCCTCACAACAGCAGCAAGTTGTTTACAATTATACAAAAAGGCTCTTTATTTACCACAATTACCACCAAGAATGTATAGAAAAAAATTATGAAATGAAAAAATTGCTAGACTGCATTTTCCTGCCAAAATCAAGGCTGCTTTTGGCTCAGGCTTTGGTCTTATCCTGCAGACCAATTTGCTTCTTCCCTAGAGGAAGAGGGAAACTCTGGCCCCAATGGGGATGTCACTCGCATTTACGGGGATGGTGCTTTATGGTCACCTGAGGAGAGGACAGGCTGGGGGAGGATTGCGCTCACTGGCTGTCACTGGAGATGGAGGCAGAGACAGGAGAACGGAGCACGCTCCCTCGGAGCATCTGAGCTTGTCAAGGCGTGAGGAGCTAAAATTGGTGCCTACCTGACACAGTGAAAGGAACCCGAGGCTGCCGCACAATTACTCTTCCAAATACAGTGATATTTACCCTGCAGCAATGTTCCGTAATTACACTGACGGTACCTGACAGCCCCACATCAGCCGCCGCAGGAGCAGTCCCTGGCAGCTGATGTTCTCGGTTCGTTCCCGCTGCCATGCTCCTTTTCCCCCCTTGGTGCTACTCTCCAGCTTTCTCATTATTTCGATGACTTTTGACAAGAGATCCCAGGTCAGGAAAGTTGAATCTGGATACATCTTGGCTTCACCAGAGATGAGGAGCTCAGCCACTGGCTACGGGGGGGCAGAGACGCCTCCAGCCACCCTGGGATGGGTGCGAGCACCAAGCAGCAGCACCTGCAGTTAGCAGCCCTGTTTGTTTTCCAGCAGCCATGCAAGCTGGAAGGTGATCAGATCAGGTTTATCCTGGCTCTCAGCTCTGGGGCTGAGCTGCATAAATCACTGCCAGCCCACTGGCTCCAAGGAAAAACAGTATATTATCCCACCTGGGGTCCATCTCCCTGTGGCACAAGGATGTTCTAGGCCACAAGGCACATTCCTCCCCGCTCAGCAACTCTTTCAGAGCTCACAAACATCACCTACAGCTTTTACATTTTGTATGTCTGGTGACACAAGTGTTTCTTCTGGAAGGAAGCTCACAGCCTGAGCCGGAGGCGAGAGCTGGATGCGGTACAGCTCCTCTCAGCTCTCCGCACCAGAAAGATGGAGAGCCGGGGAGGCATCTCCCTTCCTGCAGCCGTCCCTTCCCCACGCTTCCCCGTGCAGGCACAAAGATCCAGGCACATCACATCCACTAGAACTCAGTTTTCTCTGCTGGCTCTGGTTGGATTCAATTTTAAATTGCCTTGCTTCCTTTGAAACCTCACTGGGGACTTTCCCATAAGGCTCATCTAAAATTTTCCATCTCGACATTCAACTCAATGAAAATTTTCATGGAATTTGCCCTCTTTGGGAAAAAGAAAAAGCCTGTTTTTCATTAGAACAACAAACAAAATAATAAAAGTTTGAATTTCCAGATGAAATGTTTCATTTTTCAGGTGTCAATCAGCCTCTGGCTTTTCATTTTTTCAGGCTGTTGATGAAAGCACTGTGTATAAAGTGAAAACCCAAGCCCTCAAATCACGCAGTCACCCTGGGGATCTTGCCTGTGCAACCTGCCCGGGCCTTTCCCTGGGCTCTGCTTGGCCCAGCTCTCCATGCAATGATGCAGAAATCCTCTCCTGCAGCCCCATGGATCAGTGACAGTTCTCCTGCAGCCCAACCTTCCCTCCTGCACTTCAAACCTCTGCTGAAAACATCGCACATGGCTTTTCCCTTCTCCTTGCATCCATTATTGATGGCATGGCCACGTTAGACCTCTGCGGAGCATCCTGCCGTGCAGGGCAGGCACCGTGTGCGCAGCACGGCTCCAGGGCTTGCTTTTCAGAGGCGAGGAAGTCCTAACAATTTCCAGTGGTGCTGCCAAGTCATCTGTTCTCCTCATTCTTAATTGGAAAGCTGGGCTCCCCCCTCTTCCTCCAGGGAAGCCATCTGGAGAAGTCTGGTGAGAGACGAAGAAATGCAGGGGACAGATGTGATCTTGTCTTGAACACACTGCCAGAGAGGCTGCTCCATGCGTATTCTCGATCAGGACAGTGGGTAGCGAGACAGCAGGTTGGGGAATGTAAATAACCTTCAGCCAAGTTTTTAAATTAACTCACTTTGCTGAATTTCACTCTTTGCTCCATGCCTGTAAGCCTGGGATGGGGCGCATTCCCAGGAGCAGCAGGCCAGGTCCTCACCACACCGCTGTCTCCAGTACCCCAGTCCCAGTTTGCACTAGCCAAAAATAAGGACCCCCAAGGGGCTCGGTGCCACTGGTGATATAGGGCTGCCCAGGTGGTTTGTGCAGGGAGGTGATTTAGGAGGACACTTCCAGGCTTTTGTCCAGCATTTAAAGTGCAGATCAGCAGGAATTTCAGCATCCAGCTCCCTGTTGTCTGCATGACTTTGGCTGCCTTCAACAGGAGCCATGTGGGCAGCAGAGCCTCTGAGCCCTGGGTCCGGAGGGAAAGGGGGAGCACAGGGTGTTCCCAAAAAGCCGGTCCCTTGCCCTCGCCATCCTGGGATGCTCAGCAGGGAAAGCTGTGGTACTCGGGGGAGGAGGAACCAGCCCAGGGCTCCTGTGCTGGGCCTGATGTTTCTGGATGGATGGACCCAAAGCAATCATCCCAAACACACCCAACACATGCCGTCCAGTTCACCGACTGTTAACCAGCCTCAGTCCTGCAGGGACCATTTAGGACAATGGGGCCACATGCTTTCTCAGGCAATGGGTTCTGACAGTGTGACATAATGGAAGAAAATAATATGCCTAAGCCTGGGGGATGTGGTAATGGAAGTTTTATCACCCTAACTCCCTCTTCTTCTGACCCCAGCAGCTGGGCAGACAATTGGGTTTCCACAGTTAAGGAAATAATTGGGATCAGGATGCTGAGGACAGCTTGCCCTGGGTACAGAGCCATGCCCACACCGTGGTATTGGTGTTCAGTGGCAGCCCTCGCCGAGCGGAGCCGCACCTGGGCAGCGGGTGGAGGAATCAGCCCTTTGGTTTAGACACTGCTACACGATTTGCACAGTGGCAGCTTCTCCATTTGCTTAGAGGACTTGGGGCCTGTTTGCACAGGTTTCTTGACTGAAAAGAAAAAAGTCTTGCATGGTGAGCAAACGGTAGAAGGAAATCTAAAAGTTCATGGTCCTTCGGGGCTTAACACGGAGCAAAACACTGTGGGTCATTGCAAAGGCTGGGGGAAGCAGCAGCACCCACGGGCACGTCTCAGGTGGGGAGGAGAGCTGTGCTCTGCCCAAGCTGATGGAGAGCTGCTGATTTACACCAGGGAGGGACTAACCCAGCTCCTGCTGCTGATAAATTGCCCAGCAGTCAGAGCCGCCGGCCCTGTGCATGGCATTAATTCATGCCTCCCCAGCCAGGTGCGGGGAGCTGCAGAGCACGCAGGGTCTCGGGGAGAGGGACCAGGCTAGCAGTAATTACTATTCATGCAGGAGAGGATACTTTATTCCCATGTCAATGGCAAAGACGCTGAGCAAGTTGTACAGAACATACATATATAACTAACTGCCTCATTATTTATAATAACCCAGTTTATTCTGCACTCAGTCCCATATACAAAATGATTTGAGGCAGTTGTCGGATGAGGATTAAGAGCAAGTTCTTGGGCTGAATCAGGAAGCAAGCCCCGTTAGAAACTTCTTCCTAAACACATACATCTGACCCGGCTATTTTGATCAAATTGTGCAAATATCCACATTGTCTCTTTTGCTGCCCTTTTTTTTACGGTAGCAACCACTAACCCACCCACCCCAGATCTCTCAGGACCTCTCTACAGGTGGATACATGCATACATCCAAACCCATTCTTGGACAGCACTCAGACACACACGAGCTTTGAGCTTGTACCTAATGGTGTTTACAAGATGCATGCCGTTTGCAGGCTCCCACGTGTAGTGAACTCACATTGCCCAGAGCGCACCCACAACCTGCTGCCAACCCATTGCATAGCCACTGCAGGTCCTGCCCGCGCGTGCAACGCTGCACACCCAACACTAACACACCTTCACGTGCATCGCGCTCTCGCACCTATTCACATAGGCAGCTTCTTGTGCCCTGGATTTAAATGACAACATATCTAATATTTAGCACTCATATAGCATGGCATATTCATTTGCTGTATGCACAAACACGAACTAATTAGTAGACTTAATTAGCGTGATGCTGAAAGTGAAGAAAAATGAAGGAGAGACAGAGAAGAAAAGACAGACCAGAGGGGGAGGGATAGGGAAGAAAAAGGGAATACAAAAGACCAAGGCAGTTGGGAAAGACAGCTAGATAAAAGGTCTATATAAAAATAGAAGCCAACTTGTTCTCCCTTATTTATGCACAGCACAGCTCTGCATATCAACAGCTAAAGAAAGGATACCCACCTAGGGCTCCGAGGCAGCTCTCCAGGGGAATATCCATTGCCAGCAAGGAGCGACAGATGAATCCTTCCCCTCCCTCCTTCCCCACAAAGGAAGCGTGTGTCCCCAGGGCCGTCCCCGCACCCTGCGGGCACTGCTCCTGCCAGCCCTGGCCTTTGGCCCGTACACCCCAGCCCCCGTGTTTCTGGCTGAACCAGTTTGACTGAAAGCAGGCTGGAGGACCAACCCGCTCATGGAGAGGCTGAAAGGGAGGAGATCTGAAAAGCAAAGAGGGGCTGAAAATATTTGCAAGAAAGACTGATGTGCCAGACAGCGCAGGAGCCCCACCATCTCTTTCAGCAGCTCGGGTTTGAGACCCTTCTTGAGCAACGCTTCAGCCATTGAGTCCTGGCCACATGGTAGGAATACGCACAGGCTGAACGGGCATTAAGACTCACATACAAAAGCCCACAGTACGAACACGCTGACACGCGTCCATCCTTCGCTCACAAGCACACCTCCTCGCCGTCCAAAGCTTAGTTACAAAGCACTCGGGGTCCCTGGTCCTCCTCGGTGCCACTCCACTTCTCACTGGGAAAGCAGAGCACGTCGAGGAGAATAGCAGCACTCAAAACCTTACTTCTCTCCCCCAGGGAGAAGTCATTCACTTTTCTAACCAGCAGCACAGCTTGGGTTTTCATCCTCCCCACTACTCGTCCAGAAGATGAAAGAGTTTGAGGATTTCTCTCTGCCTCCCGGTCTGTGTTGGCCTATACCACACACTGCGGATAAGGCATTAAGGCTCTCAACTAGAGAATTTCTCAAGGCAATATTGACTAAAAGGTTTCCTTAAATGTCCCCTGATAGGCAGCATTTGATGGGGTTTAAAGGCAGTGGCGAGCTGAGGCTGGATTTAGGAGATCTGCTCTCAGTGTCCCCCAGGCAGCCAGCTTGCAGACACCCCTTTAATTGCAAGTACCCCCCCGACCAAAGCACAATGACATTTTAAAAAAGTGAGTTTGTCCCTGCATTCCTTAACAAGCCGGGGGGGAAAAAAAAAAGATACCATGGGGGTACAAGGAGCCTGCTACTTGGAGCACCGGGTGGTTGCAATGTCAGGATGCTCCTGCTATCATCCCTTAGCATAGTCCAGAGTTAACCGACTGACTGTATCTCGAGCTTTTAGGCTAAGCTGAAACTAATGTGGTGACTTGCATCTAAATCCAGCCCAATTTGTATGGGAAGAGGTGAAGGGCCAGACCCCAGATCACACCTGCAGCCTGGGGCAGGGGAAGGAGCTGAGCTCCCCAGTCCCTCTCCTTTTCTCAGTGCTGGGTACGCAGAAGGGAAGCGGGGCTGGCGCCCATCTCCCTTCGTGGGCAGCAACCCCACGGCTGCAAGGGCAGCCCACGAAGGGAGACGTGGCTTAACCCCAGCCAGCAACTAAGCCCCATGCAGCCGCTGGCTCACTCCCCCCCCGGTGGGATGGGGGAGAGAATCGGAAGGGTGAAAGGGAGAAAACTCATGGGTTGAGATAAGAACAGTTTAATAATTGAAGTAAAATAAATTAGAACAGTTAAATAGGCAAAGCGAAAACCGTGCACGCAAACAAAGCAAACCAAGGAATTCATTCCCTCCTTCCCACGGGCGGGCAGGCGCTCAGCCACCCCCAGGAGAGCAGGGCTCCATCACGCGTAACGGGGACTTGGGAAGACCAATGCCATCACTCCCAGTGTCCCCCCTTCCTCCTTCTTCCCCAGTTTATATACTGGGCATGGCGCCACACGGTATGGCATAGCCCCGGGGCCGGTCGGGGTCAGCCCCCCCAGATGTGCCCCCTCCCAGCCCCCCGTGCCCCCGCGGAGCCGGGGAAGCTGAGAAGCCCCTGACCGGTTGAGCGCCGCTTAGCGCCTATTGAGCAACAGCTCAGCACTGCTTAGCAAGAACCGAAGCATCAGTGTGTCATCGACACTGTTCTCGTCCTAAACCCAAACCGCAGCCCCATACCGGCTACCAAGAAGAAAATTAACTCTATCCCAGCTGAAAGCAGGACACGGTTTTAGGAAAGCAGAGCTGTAGACGGATATCCCCAGACTGTCTCACCATGCAGTCAGGGCTTGGAGCTGCCTATTGTCAGTCCTGCTCCACTAAACCCAACGCTGATGTGTTTTAAATGTTATCTATCCTGCACAGGAAGAGAGGCCCCTCGTGTAGCAATAACAACTTCCACACATCCCTCCCAGACCCCCTTTTCAGTAAATCTTCAGCTGAAATTGCTCCTGGTGCCCAGCCCCATTGATTAGCTGAGGGCTGCTGCTGGAAGCGAGGAGCCCCGGGAGACTCAGCCCTCTCTTGCTGGGCTGCCTTCCCACAGAATTGCATCTGATGGCTTTTTGTTATTGCTTGCTGCTGAGTACCTGGGCTACAGCTTTAACCTCCCTCTGAATAACAGCCTACACCCCCAGCCTGCGCAGGCCCAGCCACAGGGCTCGGCAAACTTCACAATGAGTTTTCATGGGGGGGGGGAATTATATACATATACACAGATTGAGCTATAAAGCCAGAGCAGAATAATGATACTGAATTGGAAACAGTGCCAACAGGTCCAGTCCCCAGAAGGATGCACACAAGTGCCAGAGCCACTGGCCACAAAGCCCCTGGAGCCTGGGTTACAAAAGACGGGCACAGCCTGCCCTAGGTTACAAGGCACGTGAACACAAAGTCACTCAAAGAGAAAGCAAAGCGGATCAGTGATCTGTTAAGCTTCAGTGTCGCAGCTCAAAAAAAGACAAAAAAATAAGAAGAAACAACCACATTAATAATGCAGCCTGGAAACAAACTGTAGAGCTGGGACTATATATAGGTGCTGGATAAATTCCTGCCCGTTGTCAGACAGCACAGTGCAGCTGCTTTACTCCAGGTGAGGCTCTGCGAGCTGTTCTGAGTGCCTGTGTGATATTTTGGTACATCATCATGCTGGGCTTTCATCTGAAAATGCAGCTACAGGTGCTTGTGCTGCTTGGAGTCTGCATGGGTGAAAGCAGCACTTCAAACTGGGGACCCAGCTTTAGCATCTGAACCCAGGGCCTCCTGACAAAGCCTAATTAGCTCTAGCATCAGCGGCTCCTGGCAGGACGGATCTCGGAGGAAGATGGCTGTTATCACAAGCAGGCTGCTACCCAGGGAGCTGGTTTCATCTCTCCCTGGTCTGGCACATTTGGGAAGCCGAAAACACTGCTCAGCTGGAGCCAGCACATCAGCCTTCGAGCACCTCAGCAGGCATGCCCCATCCTGCCCAGCTGAACCGCCTGGCCCAGGGCAGGAGCTCCTTAGGAGAGCAAGGTTATTCAATGCTCAGTTTTCACTAGGAGGTGTTGGCATGGGAGTGGATCCGTCCTTTGCAAGCAAGAGCTGTGCTCGAGGAGGGCAGAGCTCTCGGGAAGGGGACTGCTGTGGAGAAGAAGAGCCTGCCAGCGAGCCCAGTTCACCGACAGGAAACTCCATTTGGACCCAGTCCTACTCAAAAAGGATAAACACAAATGCTGGAAGCTTTACCCAGCTTCCAAAGTGCTTCACAGGCGTTAATTAATTTTCAGCCTTGTGTGGGAGAGGATAGGAGCCGTGACTCCTCGCAAGGCAGCACTGGCTCCCTGCAGCTCGGGGTGGCGGTGGTGGGAGCGAGGCGGGTGGCACAGATGGGCTGGATGGACCAAACCCAACACTCGGCACCAACCCGCACCAGATGTGGCCCCAGCACCACGAGGGCTTCAGTGGCAAATCCAGGTCCACAGGGAGTCAGAAACTAAACTGTTCCTTCTTCCTTGTGTTAACAGTTCTGGATCCCAATGATTTACATGAAAACAGGGACCTGAAATGTTTATTTTTGCTGTTTCTCCCTTAAAATTCAAGCACCCAGTTCTCCAGTACAAAGAAGAGCCTGTCTTGCCCTCCAAGTATTACACTGAACAGAAGCTGACCATTAAACTCTGTGCAAAGCATTTGAGTTTTACAATCCAGTGTCACTATAATGTTTAAACCTCAGTAAGGAGAGCTTTGTTCGCCGAGCATGCATGCCTCCTAGCAGATATCCAAGGAGCAATGCGTGATACAGCTGCATACAGCATCATTTTACTGCCTTCCCTTCCACTTACTGAAGAAAGCCGTGCAACTGTCCAAGGGGAAATTTGCCAAAGTAAATGTGGGGCTGAAGAGGTGTTCCTGGTGGGTCTGACCTCTTCTAAGTGCACAAGCTGCCAAGAAATGGGCCCTGCCATTTGGACAGGAGATCATCCACTACCTCTCCCCTTGCTATTGCACTATAAGGGCAACGGGCTGCTTAAGATGATGGGGTGAAACACAGCACAGCTTGCATTATTCTGGCTAAACGCAGTTGCTGTCAGCAGCCCAAGCACAGTTACAGACTGTCCTTTCCCTCGGTTATAGTTTATCTGCTCACCCTACTACAGCCTCCGCTATCCCCCCAGGCTTGGAGATTGGCCAACCCTTCAAGTCCCCCGGCTGGGAAGGCGGCTGCACGAGGCCGATCAGAGAGGGTCTCAGAGCAGTGCCCTCACCACGAGAAGGTCTAAGAGGGCAAGTGTGAGACAGGGGCAGCAGCAGTGACTTCTAACTAATGGCTGGCTGCTGGCAGAGCTGAGCTCTTACATCCTTCAGCAGCGACGCTTTGCCGTGGCAGGCAGCCGCGCTTTCATGCAAAGCACCTTTGTCACCAGAAGACCCGAGCGCAGGCTGCGGAGCAAGTCCCTCCACGTGGCAGCAGCCCGAGCTCTCCTTGCCTCAGGATTACAACATCTTCCCAAATCCCACATTTACTCATTTCCCACCTTGCCTCCTCCTATCAGCCCCCCTTATCTGATAAGTTTGCTGGGGCAGTCAGAAACAGCTGATTAGCACTCACAGGAGAGAGCTGACACCTCACCAGAGACATTACAAGGAACAGAAGATAGCGAGGACCCTGGGTACACCAAGATAACATGGGTCCACGTTTCACCACGCTCGCCCTGCCTAGGTAGCACAGATGTGAGCAGGGACACCCTCGCGTGGTAACATCGGCACACTCACCAGAACCTGAAGACAAATATTTATCCTGACAGATGAATACATAAGATTCAGTGGAAGAAGCAACGTCAGTCAGCAGTGCTTTCTTCTCCACAAATTACAGGAGACAGGGAAGTCTATAAGTAAAACCCCTTTAAACTCCCTCGGAGGCATCTAGCCAGACCCCCTGCCGCAGAGGCGATTACCCATCCCGGAGGCACTCCGGGGAGCCCCGAGGCCCCAGCTCAGACCTCCCACATGAGGGAAGAGCAACTGGGTTTTACATGAGTGTGGTGGACCTGCTGGCACCCCCCAAAAGCCGAGGAACCATGGGAGCACCTCTGGTTTTGCCCAGTAGACCTGGTGCCTACAGCACCAAACACCCAGTGCTGGATGAAGCCCTCTCCAGAGGGGGCAAGACTTAGCGCCCGCATGCCATGTGCCAGTTCATTTGTGCTGCAGGGAGATGCGGAGCTTGACTGATCCATGGCTTCTGCAGCAAATCCTAAACCTGTGGACCACAAGACAAATCTAAGACTCTCAGGCCATAGAGTTTTGTGGCTGCAGTTAATGCGCTTCCCTATCTGTGTGCAAGAATGGCTCAGACAAAGGCATAGAAATGACAAATTACACACCCTCCTGCAATTACAGTCACAACATATAGGATGTATTTTTGACCTGGCAGCTCTAGCAGGGCCCCCTTTGAACACATAAAAATCTTTCTCTTTGTTTATTATGCGACACATCTGATGCCACCACACACATCAGAGGGGCTAATTGCCTGGAGTATTCCAATGGGTGCTACTCGGCCGATCATAAACTGTCAGTGAAGGAAAATTACTGATAAGCACACTATCTTGCCTCATCATATAAATAATGGGTAGTATTATGAATGCACGAGCCAGCACAATTAGGACCTGAAGGTTGTGCCATATGTCACAGCAAAGCTAATTTCTCCTAGATTTGCAGTGAGGCTTATTACTCAATGTCACAAGCTTATTTAGAAGCGGATTCTGGCTTGATGTAAATCAGTATAGCTATGTTGGAGAACAGGGCAGCTCTGATTTATGTCAGGTGATGAACTAGTCCATAACATCCATATGGGTCTATAATTACCCATATGGACACAGATAGGGACATTCTCCACAAAATCACTACTGTGCCTGTTACAGTTATGATTCAAGATAATAAAAAAAGGCTAACGATGTGTTATATGCCCATCAGAAGTCCCAGGCTAGTCCCAGGCCAATTACTACAGGCCCTAAGTAGACAAAATAATGCCCATTTTGTTTTGTAGGTTGGTTGAAGCTGAATTAGTGGCAGAGATTAACTTAATAGATATAACACTCCAACACTGGAAATGTCATGTGCTGACAGCAGATATGGACACCTTAGTTTCAGGTTAGAACAGGCATTGCAAAGCAGGACTTTGCCACGTGGGAAACACGTGGCAGAGCAAAAGACCTGAATCCAGACCTCCCAAAAGCTACTCTGCTGCCTGGACCGGCTTCGTACTGGTGCTGCAAAGCACTGATCGCCAGGAGCTGGGAGGGGGCTCGGAGCAGGGGAGGCTGGCAGGAGATGACTCAGCCTCCTCCATACTTCACTGGAGACACAGCACAAGCAAGCAGGGGATGTTGTGCCTACCTGCGTGCGTGCAGCCTCCTCCGAGGGAATCCTGGGGAGCTCAGGATGCTAAGAATGAGCACACACACACTGATGCAAGTGTGGACCTTCAGAAATCCCAGGGCTCAGACTATATGGAGTAGGTTTAAGACAGGTTTACAGTAAACTCTAAGCACGGAGAGATAGGTACAGGGCAATTCTGTCTGTATTACACAGACTAGCAAGCAAAGGAGCTGTGCTGGGCTTGATCTACTCAGGGATGTCATCGGAAGTCAGCTGTGATGCTCCCGTCCCTGCTGCTCACAGGGCTTTGCAAGACACCCAGTCCTGGTTATCCCCCACCCGTCCGTCAGGGGAGGAGAGCATCACCGGTTTGCGTCACTGACAGATTTGTGTGGCAGGAATTTTAATCTCAAGCCCAAGGACTACTTGCTTTAGCCAGCAAGGCAGCCCCCCCCAGTCGGTGACTGTCCTGGGCAGCAGCAGGAGGACCACAGAGGCCACCCTCTCCCTTGCTCTAGACTCAGCAAGGGGCTGCCACCCCCGAGGGCTGCACAGAGGCTGCAGAAAGCCGTGCCAGGGACTCAGCTCCCTGCATCCTTACAGAGGCAGGGCCTGGCTCACAGCTTCTGGAGCAGGACACTTGCCAAATTTCATCTGAGACAAAATGGAGGTCTGGACCATTCCTGAGGACTGATCTTCCTACAGGAGTGAGTTATTAAAATAGTAACAGCCCACCTCCTTTGCTGGCAGCCTTTTCACGTGCTCAGCACTCCTGACGTCCCCATGGTGGGCTCAGCCCTGCATCATTCCCCAGCCCCTCTTGAGCCCGGGGATCGCTTGCACTCACCCCAGGTCTGACTGCATGAGGTGATGAACAGACGGGTGCCTGTTACAGCTGATTTATCACATCACATTGCGTCTCGAGATTCTTGATGGCTCGCAGGCTGTGCCATAGAAACAGGGCTCTCTTCCTGCCTCTTCTAAAGCCATGTGAAGCACCAACAAGACCAGATAGCTTATTTTATTCAGAACAGGATAGCAGAGCTAATAAGCACCAGCAAAGCAAGCATTAATAAGGTACTATAAATATCAGCGTCCCTCTCAGAAGCAGCCAGGGGGGCTCAGCTTTCAGTTATATGCCTTGCAGCAAACCTAAGGCTTGAACCTACACAGAAATCCCCTCTGATCAGTTATGGGCTCACATTATCCACAGCACTAGCTCTTTTAATTTGACATTTTCCTCCAGCTTTCCCAGCCGGATTCAAACTCCAGCCACCGAAAGAGAGAATTTACATTTCCAATTCATAGGCAATACAGTCCATTAGGTTTAACAAGTGAATGAACTTCACATGTAACCTACAGCAAGCATCAGCTCTGTGGCTATTCATTTTAACTGATTACCTCCTCTGCTATATCTAGGAGCCCCTGGCGTGGCCATGGCAACTGGTTTTGCTTAAATGCAGCTGAACAGTGAAGTTAATTTTAGATTAGGTGAGGAGGAAGCTGGTGCACCAAGGGAAGCTCAGTGCTAGATTTCTCTTCTCAGCTTCTCTAATGGAAGCAGCTCTGGCTGCCAGGTCCCTTGCGGTTGGCTGTACCCTTGCAGTCACGCACCAGGCTCCCAGTGCTTGCACGTCCCTGCTGGGGATGCCAGGCTTCAGGCATCCCTGCACCAGACCAACCACATGCAAGCTCCTTAGTCATCCATAAGCCCTCCAAGCCACCAGCTCGTCCGCTTAGACTCTGCTGGTGGGCTCCCCGTCCTGTAACCAGCCCTCTTCAGAGCTTCTCTGCTCGGCTTCCTATACAGTCAGTAGAAAAAAAGCAGATGGTGTGGTTTCTCACATCCCGGGGTAGGTCTCTAACCCAGGTGGGCTGGCTTGCCCTCTCCCTTCCAGCACTGCGTATACCACTGAGATGATTTCCTCTTGGTATATTATAAGGTGTCAAAAATGTCTTTAAAAACCCAGGCCTGGGGATAGTCATGTTCCAGCTCAGTACACTCATCTATATACATTAACACGAATATTCATACCTTAGCCAGAAAAACCCATAAATAAGCCAGAAGTGACCTTAAACATAATTAGTACTTTGGACCTAAGAGGTATGTTTTGGTTGTTCTCATGAGAATGTGAAGTAGGTGGTAAATGGGCATTTCTTTGAAGCAAACCTGCTTATTACTCAAGTCCTTCCTCCAGGCCTGCAGGAAGCAAGCAATGCAAGGCAGCTTCAGAGCCCAGTTTCCCCAGGTCTCTTATTCCAGCCAACACTCACCCTGGAAAGCTTTCTCGGGGCCAGGTTAGCAGGGCTTCCTTCGCTCTTTTGGGTTTTCTGCCTTCTTCACTGCCTGCTCCTGTGATGTTGCTGCCTCCCTGGGCTCACCCAGACTGTGCCACCCAAGGAGCACCCGTTCAGCCCTGGGTCCCTGCCACATACACATCTCTCTCCCCTGCCAGCTTGGGCTTCTCCTTTCATCATTTCAGCTATTTTACCCCAGCAGGAGCTTAACCACCTTTTACACACAACCTGAAGCAAAGGCAGCTACTACAGCCACCAGACTGCGTTCAATCTCAGCCCAACAGCGTGCTCTGAACTCATACACCACCCAACGCGCGCGGGCACTCGCCGCAGCCGTGCACCCAGCGGCACGCGCTCCACAGCCTGCCTTACTGATAAAGAGCAGGTTAACTCCCCTGGCAGGCACACTGCAAACCCACAGGCGGGCAAACGGGTCAAACACATCCGCATCAACCCAGTGGCGTGCAGTATATAGCTATATATGCATATATATAGGCATGTGTTAGCATTTTTGTTATATATCCATACACTGTATGCAAACCATCACTGACTATTAATACATATATATACATAGGCTCACACAAGAAAGCAATACTGAAATAAAAACAAGACCAAAGCATGCCTTGCTTTGGCTCCAAACTATTGCCTAGCATAAAAAAATATGCCTGCCTGCATTTAAAGCGTATGTTTACCTATAAAATTTTATATTTACTTGGGCAGCCACTCTGCTGGTTGACTGCAACCCTGAGTCCCTGCAATGCCCGTTGCCCACCA
This sequence comes from Nipponia nippon, assembly GCF_047370975.1. Lineage (NCBI taxonomy): Eukaryota > Metazoa > Chordata > Aves > Pelecaniformes > Threskiornithidae > Nipponia > Nipponia nippon. The sequence continues at coordinate 5,805,497 of NW_028262342.1, forward strand.
TGGCTGGGCCACCCACCCCAGCCCGAGGGTGCTGGGGGACTTTGGTTTGGTGCCCAGCCTTGCACAGCTCCAGGGCTCCCAGACGGGGCTGGACCGAGCCCTGGTTCCCACTGCTTGCACAAGGCTTGGTGCCGAGATGAGCACGCTGCAGAAGCTCTTGTATTTATGTCTTTTTGGTTTGTATGCAGGCCTCTATCCAGCCAGCCCAGGGCTTCAGAAGAGACAAAAATAACCAGGATCTCTCTAGCAATTCCAGCTAATGCCAAAAACTGGGAGAAAAGCATCAGCTGCTACAGTCTTTTCCAGGAGACAGTTAAAAAAAAAAACTTTATTCAGAGAAACCTATCAAGATTGATTAACCAACGTTGTGATTTGTAATTTTGCTTAATGCTATTAAAGAAAAGCATTGACCATTTGTTCAAGAGAAAGACTGGCAGGGCGCCAAGTTTTTGCATAATGAATTCAGAGGATTAATCTTATTAGTCTTCCTCCCTTCCCCAGCCCCTTAACTTCCCTGAAGATAATCGCAGATGCAAAAAACCAACCAAACAGCCAGATATTGGCTGAGCTGTGTCTGATATCTCCGAGACCTTTGTGCTCGCCCTGCGAGACAGCAGAATGACTCAGAAGAGCGGCAGTAGGTGAGGAGAACAATGGTGATGTTATCAGAGGGGCTGGGAGACCATTTCAAAGCCTCCAGCAGCTGAAATATGCAGAACAATAAAAGAGAAAAAAAATATATATGGTTGAGGAGTAGGCACAGGGCTATTATTAGCAGATTACAAGTGGCATGCGTGAGGGGGGCTGTGTGGGAGAGGGGCTGCACCCCATTGCACGGCACAGTAACACCCTCGATGGCTCACACGTCGGCATGGTGCGGGGGTTCAGCCTCGCTGCAGAGGGGCACCTGCAGCCCCGTGCTTTCAGCAGAGGGTGTCGTTGTCCAGAGGTCACCCTGACCCCCGAGCCAGGCTTGCAAGTCCTAATGGCAGGGGATGCACAGGAGGAGAGCTGGAGGGCCCCCCGCTCCTTCTCACCTCCGAGCAGCGCCCAGGGCTGTCTCCCTTCCGCTCACAGGACAGGTGTGCTCACCACTGCTGCTGGTCCTGCAGCCAGGGATGCTCACGGGGGGGATTTCACATCAACTCCCACCTTAGAGCCATCAGAAAGGCTAAACTAGTTTTCCGAGCTTCCCCTCCTTTATCTTTAAGTATCACACTGGGGAGGAAATCTTTCTTCCACACCCAGTTCCCTGGTCCTCTAGCTACATGTAAAGCATTGCTAATGCACTTTCCCCTGAAGCCGAGGAGGACATTAGCTGCTTTCCTTTGGTGCAGCATGTCACCTGTAGACAACATCACGTTAGCTTCACGCCATTACGTGTGACAAACCTCTGCATTAGGAGCCATAAATATTTATATAGCATGAACGCAGACAACGGAGCCGGCACCTCGCACTGCGAAGGGATTCAAGCGTGGAATATTATTTACAACTTCTTCTTCAGTAACACTTGAGCGTCACCCATGGAGTGCCTCCCTCCCCACTCTGCATTATTCCTTCCAGGAAAGGAGGAATATACATCGCCAGGCACTGGGGGTGACATTTCTCAGCTAGAACTGACTGTACAGTCCTTTCCTTCTCCACCGAAGGCATCCCACACAGCCAGCCAGCTCTAACCAAGCGATCAGAGAGAGCTGAGGACACCAGGGCTACCTGATACAGAGACACACAGCAGAACCCAGCTGCAGTAACAGCCTGCCAAGCAGACATTGATTTACTGGCTGTTTTTAACCACCAGGATGATAATCTGCTCATTGCTTCACTTTCCTTCGGAGTCTCTCAAAGCCAGACCTGATAACCCCAAACTCTGCCAGTCAGCACCTCATTTTGGGGTGGGTGCAGCAGGTTCAACCATTTCAGCAGTACCTGATGGCTGCCGTGCCCTCCCAAAGCCAGCCACGCACCACAAGCTGGGCACTAGTGAGATGAACGCTTTGGGAGCTGCTGCTCCCCAAAAGCTCCTGCCTGCACAGGGGCAATGGCACTGCACCCCTTCCTCCCACCCAAAAGGTGTCCTTCCTTACCTTATCGCCCATGCCCACAGCAGCCCAGGATCACTCCCGCACCTCCCATCCTCAGTCTTCTGCAGGAGCCGGGAGCAAGCAACACCACGAGTTTCTGGTTGCAGCCGTATCTCCTAGCAGCCATGGCCACCTCCGCTGGCACCAAGGCTTTCCCATCAGCTGTGGCATACTCAGGAGGAGGGACACGCCACCCCGAGACCTCACCAGTGCTGCACCGAGGCCCCAAAGGTCCAGCAGCACCCAAGGGAAGCAGCCCCTCCCGTTTAGCGGTTTTATTTGCAGAGCAGCTCCAACACAGGTGCTCAGGGTCTCAAATTTCCAATACTTTTCAGGTGTTGGACGTCAATCTTGATGAAAGCAGCCAACTGCCAAGTGTCTCCTTTGTGAGCTCGTTGACGAGCACTCTGACTTTGTGTTCTTTTCCATTAATAGTTTACTAATGAATTTCTTGGCACGTGTATTTGAGCAAACAGCCAAATTCAAAGCAACTTTTAGAGATATTTCCAGAAAGTACATTCAGAGCCTCGCTACCACAAGCATTCAAAGAGCCATCCCGCTGGGCAGCAGAGTCGCGGGGGGAATAACTGATCCAGAGCTCACCGAGGCAGTTCATACTGAAAATCTCCTGTCTGCTGCTTGTGCATTAGCCACCGTTTGAGCAGCTGGTGCAGAAGTTATTCCACGATTGATTTTTAAAAGAAGATCTGGCCAGGAAACTCATAAGCTGCTCACAAGCAAGTTTCAAGCCAAGATTTGTCCAGAAAATTATTTTCTGGGAGGCATTTACTCAGTTCTAGCCTTGCCCTAACAAATCCGATACGGTGCCTGCAACGTTCCAGCCCAAAGAGACTGTTGCAGTCACCCAGCCTGTGCTCCAGCATCGCCAGCCATGAAATCCCTGCATCTTATGCTTATGGTTTGTGACTGAACTGGAGCATCTCCCCGAACCTCCTGCACGGAGAGGAGCAAAGGGAAGGTGGGCAGCCTCACGGGCCCCATCCACGAGTCCTGAGCTTCCCGGACACCCCGGAGCAGCGTTGCACGTGTGGGGTCATCTCCGTGCAAGCAATGCTCTGCAGAATTAACTCCCATTAATCCTCATACACTGCCAGTTGACCGCAGCATTAAATTAGCATCTGGTTAAGCATGCACAGGAGCTGCAGGAGATCGATCAGCGGGAATGAGTCTCTGGTGGCCATAAATCAGCTGCAGAGCATTGGGGACACCAGGGGAGCAGGGAGGTCCCACCACTGCAGTGAGGGCATCCACAGGGCAGTGCCCAGCTCCCCCTCTGCAGGAGACATGCGGGACCGTGGCAGGGGGTCCCAGCGCTGGTGGGACCTCACAGGCACCCACCAGTCCATGTGCCCAGGTTTCCCAGAGGGCGGAGGGGAATCGAGCAGCTCAGTCCCACCGGAGGCACAGGGCTCAAGGAGGAGCTGCCACCCCACATCTCGCAGGGGTGGCTCCCCAGGGTGATGACAGCCACTGGAGGTGGGACAATCCTGTGAAAGGCAGAGTGAGATGGACCTGAGATGGGCCCGATAAGCCCTACGTGTGTCACCTGCCAGGAGTCACAGCAGCGCACTAGTCCAGGCAGCAGTTGCTGCAAGGGGAAGACCAGACTGTGCCCTTGTCCACGCTCCTGCTCCAGAAACCTGCCCTGGATGGGTCTACAGCACCATACATTCAACCAGAAACCCCATCAGATCCACCTCCGTGGCTGCTGCAGCGCAGCAGGGCAGGGGAACACCTGGATGCTGCTGGCCGCTAATGCGCAGCACTGATATTCATCGGGGTTTCTGGCTGCAAAAGAAACACCCTAGAAAATTGTTCCTGTCTTGTTTCCTCAAAATGTTTTGTAATGAGGCTTGCAAGCCATAAAATTTTCACTACTACGACGGTTTTGCCCTCTCATTTCAAGCAGCGTGTCTCTAAGAATTAGCTGCCTGACTACCTAAAGACAGCCTGTGCTACGAGAGGCTTATGAATGCATGGTGGGGCATCCTTCGAGCACCCCGGGCTCCCGCAGGCTTCTGCCCAAAGTCTGCGCCCAGGGCCCCTCATCTGCTTCCCAGGATTATACAGGAGCAACCATCAGACCCTCCCCTCCAAAATTCCCCAGCTTCTTCGGGATGAAGCCTGAAGCCGCAGCCTTGGCTTCCAGTGACGGCAGGTTTCAACGTTTGCTATCTGGAAGAATTTGCATTGGGTCTGCATTTAGCAGGAGCGGTGCAAACCCGGCTGGGATCTTGCACAAGGAGCGCTCCCCACCGCAGGCAGCCTGGGCTCGCGATGGCCTGACGGCCCCCAGCCTGCATGACCCAGGGTTGATCCACTGGATCCTTTTGTCCCAGCTCCCGGCACGGGAGGGCATCACTGGGGGGATGACGGTTTGCGGTGCCCGGGGAGCCCTTGCCGCCGGTCCATCCCGTCACCGAGCCGTGGCGGCTGCCGAGGCGTCGGGGGAAGCGAGCGAGCACTGAGCATGTTAAGCAATGAACATTGTGTCTTATGCCTGCCTGAAGGCTATTTACACAGTTCCAATTGATTTGTTGTAACCTGTAATTATTTTAGTTGATTTTTTTTTATTTCATGCTCTGTTTGTTTTCACTCTCAGGGAGACAAACAATATTTCTCGCTGCTGAAGTGACGCTGAATAGGCTGGGGGGGCGGGGGTGTAGCAGAATAGCCTGTCGCAGGAATGCTGGTCACTCCCGTGCTTTCCAGCACCCTGCGAGCAGTGGCTGCTCGCTCCCCCACCCTTAGAGTGGGGTAGCAGAAGCATGGCTTCGACGGCTAGCCTGATTCCTTCTTCCTATTTATCTCACACCTATTTTTATTCTGGTGATTTTTTCTTTTTCTCCTTCTTTCTCCCATGCCACCCTTACAGCAAGAAAATGGCATCTTTGCATGTGAAATCAGTGCTTTCTGCCCATACCAGAAAAGAGATCACGTAAAGCCAGGACAGCCCAAAGCAAGGCCCACACTCTCGAGATGGAGTCTGAAGGCATCCCCACCAGCAGTCCCAGTTGGTTATTATTCAAGCTCCATTAGCAGCCAGAGACACTTCTGTGCTCAGACAGCCCGTGCTGGAGCCGCTCGCTCTCACCTGAGAGCTGTGGGGAAATCCTGGCCGGGACCGATCTTCTCGTCCTGGTTTGGGGATAGGTAAACATCAGATTTATTCATTTCCCTGATCCATTTGTGGGTCACCTTTCTAATTTTCCTTGCCTTTCACCTCTTGGTTTCCTGGGAATGCTCTGCTGGTATTGCAAAGGAAAGGCATTATTATTCAGAAAAGTGGGAGAGATGCTATAAATGTAAAGCGCAAGAGCAATCCTTAATCATCCTCATCATTAGTTAATTGCCGTAGCCTGAGTCCATTCCAAGGAGAACACAGAGTGTTAAATATAGATGTAGAAATTGGATCTATTTTTGTGATTTTGTGCTCTCTGTGAAGCGGATTCTGCCTGCTGCTCTTCCCGGGGACGTCAACACCAGGACTGTCAGAAGAGCGTCAGCCTCAGTCAGTGGGACGTGGGCTCCTACCCAGCGCATTTGGGAATCTGTTTAGCCAGAGTGATGCCTGACAAATGAATGCAATTAGGATCCTGCTATATTTTGCACTTGGCTTTTGGGGAAAACCTGTTAAATACCTGCTTCCAACAGTTCCTTGTCCAAAGTCACGTCAGGAAACCGGTGGCAGAGCCAGGAGCTGAGTCAAGATCGGCTGAATCCTGCTCAATGCTTCAACCACGAGGCCGTTGGTTTCCTCCACATGAGGAACCATTTGCATCTATTTCTTGGGCCTCAGACTAGCAGAAGTCCTTGCTCTCCTCATTGCAAGCTCCCCATTTTCAGAGCCCTTTTTTTCTCCTGTGTCTACCTTTGTTCCATGTCCTCTCTGCGTTTTCTCTCTCCCTCCTTCCTTCCTCCCGTTCAATCCACTCCAGTAAACATTTCCTTCTCAATTAGGGTAGTGGCACCCATGGAGAGCAGCTGGCCATGGAGTGGAGAGGGTTTGAAACGCGTGGAGTGGCTCTGTCCTCAATTACCTGTCCAGAGATTTCTCCAGTCCAGCACTCGTAAAAATGCTTTGTAGTTAACTCCTCCTTTGCAGGAGGCTTTGCAGCAGCGCTGAGGATGGAGCGAGAAGCTTTTGCTCCAGCCCAGGCACAAGGCAGGGGAGAGCAGAGACCCGTGCCACCCTCCAGCCACCCAGATTAGAGGAGCTAAATCCCTTGGCAGCGCTGGCAGCAGGGACGGTGGCTCTGAGAGATAAGGCCCCAGCTAATGCTGGCAGGGAGGCGGGTGCCAGGCTCCCCGTATCTCACCGCCTTAGAGATGGCAGCATTACCCTTCCCCTGCCATCCTGCTCGGCTCGGAGCCTTGGATGCTTCGGCGTTCGGCCACATTTGGGGACAGAGTTGGGGCGGAGAAGCAAGCGCTGCCTGCGTTTCAGTGTAAGGGAGGGGGAGAAGGCAGGAGTTAGGGGACATGCCCGTCCTGGGGTGGGACCCTCTGCGGGGTCCCTGGGGCCCAGGGTGGGTGTGTGAGTCCCTGAGCATCCAGGCATGTCCCCGGCAGTGCTTGAATCCGTGTGCTCATCCCGGTTATAAAACACGTGTGACCGATGCGTGTCCGCGTGGCCCTGTGTGCACGTCACAGCGGGGGGCACAAGCCGCGATCACACTGCGGCACAGCTGGAGCCAGGGGATGTGCACGTTCGTCCCCGTGCAAAGGTGCTGCTGAGCGAGAGTGGCTGGACAAGCAGGAGTGTGCAAGTGGGTGGGTGTCTGAGCATGTCCAAGCAGGCACGTCCTTGAGCAGAGGCTCGGGAAGGGAGGATTAAATGCCAAGTGCTCCGTGGAGCTCTGCTGAGGGCTAATGCCTGATGTATTGAACCTGCTGGCCTGGTGACAGATATCTGGGCTTAGTGGCTTTTCTGCTCTCTAGCAACACTCGTACAGCATCTCATCACTAAAAATTCTGCTGCACTGAGCTTAATTGTGTCCAGGGGCTGAGACCGCAGGGACGCTGTGTGTGCATGTTTGCACACCTGGGCAGAGTGCGTCGGTGTGCACGTGTGCTCCTGTCTGCCTGCTGCCCGTCCAGTCGAGGCTGCACACACGTGTTCATGCGTGTGCACGTCCCCCTGCTGCGGGCGCGTGCACACCTGGGCGCTGGAGCCTGCCGGTGCTGTGTTCCTGGGGCATACACTTACGTTATATATGTGTGCCGTTCACCCTCTGCAGGGCCATGTCTTCGTGTACGTGTGTGGCCCAAATTAAGGAGAATTAGGGGCTTAATTACCTACCCATCCCCTGGCCCACGGGACTGGTACGATGAGGAGAGACGGCCGAATGTGACTCCCCAGCAGACATTCAGACTGAGCTTCAGCAGCAGAGGCTGGGGCTGACCTCCAACACTGATCTCTGATACCCTGGGGCCACCTTTGCCCTCCCTGCTCCTCCGTCCAAGGGCTGTGCATCACTTCAAGCCGTTCCACCCATGGGTAGTCATTTCCCGGGGCGACTCTGCAGCAGGCGCTGCGTCAGCACGTGCTCTTGCAGCCCATCTCCAGAGGGCAGCTAGCCATGCCAGGAGGGTGTTTTCTGCTTTTCATGCTATGGATTAATGAATTCACTTGGTTTTGGTTCCTCTGTTCTGCATCTTTCTTGATGCCAGGTGCTGGGGAAAGGTGCTTTTCTCCAGCGTTGTCCTTCACCCTGCCATCTCCAGCAGCAAAGCAGGAGAGGCAGGGGCAGAGGGGCTCCCGCAGGGCTGGGGGCCGCAGGGACGAGGAGCAAGCATGGCACTGCCAGCAGCAGCACCTCACCAAGCTGTGGGGCTGCAGTTGCTCCATCTCCTCAGCCAGCGTTTCTCCACCGTAATCCATGTGTTCCCTTTTTCTGGGAGACCGGGGCTCTGTCCCCTGCAGGCAGGAGCCGTGCCACCCCTCTGCTCCTCTCAGCTGGATCTGGCCCTTCGCAGAAAGGAGGGGAGCCGTCCTCACGCCTCCCGGCAAAGCCTCGGTCCTTTCGTTTGGATGCCGATGCTCCCAGGAAAATGGCTGGCAGTGGCCGGGAGATTGGGCAGAGGATCTCGAAGGGGACAGAAAGGCAAAGTCAAAACTTAATAAGACATTAAGACAACAGATTCATTAAAAAGTCATTAGTCTCTGTCAGGAGTGGCTTCAATTAACAAATGCCAGGAACTGCAGTACTGTCTTGTTGCTGCCACTGCCTCAACAGTATTGTGACCACCTGAATGCCGCTAATTAAATGCCATTTAAAGCTCCCCCAAACCTGGCAGCAAATTTTCAACACTCTGCCAGTTTTTTTCCGCAGCCTCCAAATTCACCTCGTTTGTCATTGTCCTCCCCACACGGGGGGTGGCACTGCTTGGAAAACCTTCCCTCCCCTCCTCCCCTCCCAAGAAGTGCTTTCTAAAGGTTGTTTCCATCTTCCAGTTGTTTAGCCAAATCCCACACTTCTCCTGTACTTTTTTAAGCTGTGGGAGCATTGACACTGCTGTGTGGCAGCTTGGAGAGCTGAGCTTTCTATGAAACATGGACCTGCTGGCTCTTGGACAGGTCTAGCTGAGGATGTCCCTGCTCATCGCAGGGGGGTTGGACCAGATGACCTTTAAAGGTCCCTTCCAACCCAAACCATTCTATGAAGGTGTTCCTCATCTAAGGCTCCTTCAGCATCACCAGCTCACACCCATCCTTCGCAAGGGAAGGTCCCCATTCCTCCTCCCACCTGCAGGTGACAGCTCCAGCTGGGACCCTTGCTCCTGTGCATGCCCCAACACCAGGCAGCCTGAAGCCTGCAGATGCTCCTTGGCCATCTCAAGGCATCTGTTGATAAGGGATGGGGTTGCTGCTTGGGGGCAAGCTCTGTCAGCTTAATTTATTCCTCTGCGTTGCAGTTTTACAGAGGCTTCACTGTCAGAGCCACACCAGTGGAAAATAAACCAAGGTGCCCGTCTGGCAGCCGCCCCCCATCCCAGCGCCTTCTGTAGACGGGCTCTGAGTGCAGCTGCTTTCGTTTCGAGCAGAGACCCTGGGGCCGTCAGCCATGGGCAGGGCAAGTCCAGTCAAGCTGATGGCCTGAAATAGCTGAGCGGGTTGCCATCTGGAGCAGCACGACTCGCCCGGGAACACCCAGGAAAACAAAAGCTGCTCGAAGCAATAAAAGAAGGGCAGCAAAGCCCTTTGGAGATGAGGTCAAAGCAGGAGAACTTGTGTCCAAGAGCTGAGGAAGGGGGCTTCACTGGGATGTCCTCTCCGCCCTTTCCCTGTAACCAGCTGCATCCACACCCCAGCTCTCCTGTCCCTCTTGTCCCTGGGAAGCCCTGGGGCTGGGGAGAAGGAAGGCATTGCCACGGCCCTTCCTTGACTTCTCATCGTCCGGGGATACCGGTGATGGTCTGACCATGAGCCGCCTCGTGGGAGGTACAGGGCCCTTGCGCAGAGCACTGCTCGGCTCCCAGCTCAGCCAGCGTGGAGCTGGTACCCAGAACATTTCCATTTATAAGTACAACATCTCCTCCTAAACCACCTTGAGCTCCTTGGCTCTGGCCACCTTTCCCTCGCTCGCTGCCTCCCATCATTGCCTCTCTGAAAATAGCCCATCTGTTCCTTGAGTAATGGGATTTCTTTGTACAATTTCAGGAGCCTTAATACTTCATACTGACCTCTATTGGCAAAATCAAATCAAATCAATTTAACCACAGGCTCCCGATTTCCTTGAGTTTTGCTTTGCTCGTATTGTCCTTAACGTTTCTCGTGATCCTTTGATCTGGCAATCAAAGGTAGCCCTTTAGCTGGACACACACTCGGGGACGTCGGCAAATGCACGATCCATAAAACACACAGCATCCTCACACTGGGATTTACATAACAGCGGCACTGAAGGCATCAAAAAGAATCATTTATTAGACTTAGGAGCAATTACGGCAGTGGCTCCTATAAAGGGGGAGGAGGCTGGAAGCTGACAGCGGGTGACACGGGCAGGTAAATGCGCGGGTCTCTCCCAGCTCCAGAAGTGACACTCGTTCTGTTTTACACCTCGCTGAGAAGTTCCCAGCTACCGGCAACTCCAAACTTCCCCACAGCCTCCTTGTTTTCCATAGCCTGAGTGACAGCAGATTTGCAGAGAGGCGTCTGGAACGAGCTCGGGCTCTGCATCAAGCATCTTTGCTTTCTGCAAACGCCGTCAGCCCGGCTGCGGTGGGCTGAGCCCCTGAGCCAGACACCGACGGAGCCTTTGCAAAGGAACTTGCAGCTGGGTAGGGCTCAGAGCGTGTGCGACGCTCGGGTGCCCCAGCAAGGGAGTGAAGTAGGTGGCATGAAATGCCATAAATCAGAATATCATTCAATCACCTCTCTTGAATTTCGGAAATTGCTTTGGAAAGCAGACAGCCATCCAGCAGCAATTCAGGCCCCGCAAGCAAGTCTAGGGCCCAGTCCAAATCTATCTGGACATCAATATTAACTAATTAAAGAAGCCCAGACCTGTATTGCACGTGCCAGATTTAACAACGTGGCCTCATGGTGCCAGGTAATTGTAGATTTGTGGGAGATGTGGGGCTATAGAGTATCTGAGAAGGCAAACAGCAAATAAAGCAGCCAAAACTCAACATTTTTTGTTAGAGTTCATATTTGTGAACTCTTCTTTTTGGTAAAGGTCTCCTTGTTGGAGCTGAGCAGGTGACTTGCAGACATGGCTTTAATTTTATCTTATCTTCTATGATGTGCAGTCCCGTGCTACCGAGCGAAGGGCTGAGCCCCCACACTCCTTCGCCTTGCGCCCGCAGCCCGCTGACAGCCCTTAGCCCAGAAGCAAGGCTTACTTCCACTCAGCCAAAACAAAACCGAAGATAAATAACCCGAGAATTTGTAGATGCTTGATTGTCATGGCAACCCCGCAGCCCTCCTCCTCCTGAGCTGCCTGCCAGCCGCGGGGAGCTGGCTGCAGCTCCAGCGGGAGCGTTTCCCCCAGCTCCCATCTGCTTTGCAGGGCTGCAATCCCACCCATTTCCCTGGATTAGCGCTGGCTCCATGTCCAGCTCACGCTGCCACTGGGTTTTGTCCCCGTTGTCTGGCACTGGGCACTGCCATGCCCAGGCCTGATGGCACTAGAGCAGCCCTGGGGTGGCTCTAAGGCAGCTGTGACTGTCACCAGCACCCCACGCTCCACCCGTGCTCAGCCCAGCTGCCTCCGCTGCCAAGAGCTGGGAGCAGAGCGGGGGCAAAGGGCTCATTCTGCCTGATCTGGGTATATATGTGGTGCTTAGGGCCATGGTTTAGAGGCGGACCAGGCAGTCAGGTTAACGGTTGGACTCGATGATCTCAGAGGCCCTTTCCAACCTGAATGATTCTATATCAGCCCCCCCGAGATACAGCGAAGCAGCATGAATATGTCTTCATGCACCAAAAAAAAACCAGGTCCCAGGTTTTCTCTCCCCACTTTGCACATGCAGAATGTGCATTATTCCCCCTGCTCAGTCCTCTTAATTCTGATGGGTTTTGCCTTCCAGCAGTGCAGCGCTTAAGTCAGCTCACAACATGCGGGGAGAGCGATTACTCCCACCCCAGTTCACTGGCATTAATGGGAATTGAGATCAAAGAAATTAGGGGGGGGAGCCCTGGTCCTGGGGGAGCCGGGGTGCAGCTCCAAGGTGATGCACGGGTCCAATCCTGTCTCCAGCGAGGGTATCCCGGGCTGTGCCCGGGCTCTGGAGGCAGCTGAAGCAGGGTCAGGCCCTGCTAAGCGCTCCTGCTCCTCTGTGAGGGTCTGAGCCAACGGCGGCTTTGCTGTGGCATCGCCGCCTCCGGGAAGAGATGCTTCAAAGCCTCCGCAAAGGCAGCGCTGGCGCTCGGGGATTTAATTGCACGCTTGGTATTCTGTTCAGTTCGAGACCAGGTATTATTTATAAAAATAGAAAGCAGGAGAAACAGGGAGAGAGGAAAAATATCAAAGGGCTCTTGAATTTTCATGCTGCGTGTGAGCAAGCAGTCTTTTGGATCAGATCACAGCCCTGTGCCCCTGGGAAGACGCAGAGCGCTGGTGCGGGGAGCTGAGCCCCATCGGCACCGCACCAATGTGGGTCCGCGGGCCAAATCCTGCGCATGGAGCAGCCCAGGCTCTTGAGCAGGACTTATTGCACTTTGCAAAGCAGCTGAGGCTTAAACTGCCCCCCGAATCCCTGCATGCAGGGCTGCAGCCGGCAAGCTGGGGGGAGAGGGGCTGAGTGCTGGCCGCAGCGGGCAGAGGGGACAACGTGGTGGCTTTTGGCTGCGCTGCCGGGTGCCTGCTCGTGCGGCCGCGCTGGGTGGCCCCATCCTGCCAGGGCTCAGCCCCCGGGGTGCTGGAGGAACCGGCAGGGTAGGCAGGGCTCACCACCTGCCCGTGCTGCTCCCTCGCACGCCGGAGCCGCGGCGAGGCAGAGGACGAGGACGAGGGCTGCTCATAGATGAGTCATTCGCCGTGATTAAAAAGGGCTCTTCTTTTTTTTATAAAGGAGCCATGGAAGGATGCCAGCAAACATAACCTCTGTGACTGCTGGAGGAATCATTCTGGGGAGGAATTAACAGCACAATATTAGTTGCAGGCAAAGAACTTAATTAGCAGATTCAGCAGAGATTCCAATTAAAAAAAATAAGAAGGGAAGAAAGCCCTGCGCTTGCCTCCCGGCTCTTCTGGGGACGAGGCGGTGCGGAGGGGATGGCACCCCTGCACCGGGCTCCTGGAAAGCCTCTGATAAGAGGCCCTGGAGGAGCTGGGAGGGAGAGGATTAGGGAGGCTGGGGAGCCGTGGCCAGAGCCTGGGGCGATGCCTGATGAGGGATCTGTTTCGGTGCAGGAGGCAGCGCTGCAGGGTCACAACGCGGCAAGGCCGGGGCAGCCCGGCGAGCTCTCCTTGCTGCAAGGCAGCCGGCGCAGGGTCTGCCAGGGGTCCTGTCTGCGAGGGCGCAGGTGATGGGATTTCCAGCCCCAGCACCTCCCAGCTTCAGCATCCCCACACATGCTGGGCCTTTCGGAGGCAGCCCCAGCTCCCCCCGTGCTCCCGTTCCCCTCGGCTCAGCATCGCTGCCCCATTCTCGCCCCTGCCTCAGATACACGGCAGCAAACCCCGGGGGCCAAATATTCATCTTCCACCACGTGCCGCTCGCCCCAGCAGGACGCCGGTCCCAGCCACAACGTCAGCCAGAGCTACCCCGAATAATTAGTTCCTTTGACGGAACCTGGGCTGGGGAAAAAAACAGGATGGTTTTTCTTTTTTTTTTCTGAAATGCCAGTAATGAGCCTTTCCCTGGTGACCTGGGGCGGTGACAGCCCTGGCGAGCATCCGAACAGCAGCGATGGAGAGCGCGTGTGCGAACGGTCCGACAACAGAGAAACAAATAAATGCTACATCTCGTAACAGCAGCCCTCGCCTCTGTAGTTTCATTTTATCAGTGTTCAGCCGCCAGTGCAGACACTAAGAGCAGCCTGCTGTTAGTGCTTGTCAGGAGCAAGCAAAGCCTGGAGGCCTGCGGAACCTGCCCTCGAATGGAAAGGGGCGGCAGAGGGAGAAAAGCTCCGTGCGTGTGTGCTCCTGTGCGTGCATCTGCGTGTGCGTGCATCTGCGTGTGAGCATGCGCACGTGCACATGAGCACACGCGTGTGTGCACGTGCATGTGCATGCATGCACGCAGGCACGTGAGTGCATGAGCGTATGTGCGTGCAGGTGAGCACGTGTGCGTTTGTGCACGCACGCGTGGGCTCACCGGGTGCGCGCGCGCGTGCGCCCGCGTGCGAGCCCGTGCGTGAGCCTGCAGCGGCAGCGCCCCTGCGCGTGTGCGTGTGCGCGCACGAGGGGAGAGAAGGGGGCTCACGTTGCCATGGAAACGCTGACAAATACAAATACGCCGGTACACACCGCTCGCTCTGCCTCACGCCAAAATTCTCTCTGAGCAGCGGCTCTGGGGCAAAAAGCATCAAAACGCACCCGGGGCGGTGGGGTCCCCTGCGACAGTGACATCCGCGGTCCCCCGCCCGGCCCGGATGCCCACGTGGCTTTCCAGCCCCTCTTGCTCGCCGCCAGGCCAGCTGGGATGGTGGGTGCTGGGGGACCCCAGCCCCAGGGTGGCAGTGGGACACGGGTTCAGCAGCTGCCCCATTGCCCCGAGCGTCGGGAGGGGATGCCACCACGCCAGCACCGCTCGAGCCCTCCCTCCCAGGCCGTCCCGTTCGTCCTCCCCCTTGCCCCTCTCCTCACAGGTCCGCAGCGTTTCTCTCTCCTCTGCGTGTGATCTGTCGCCAGGTCGGGCTGGTGTCCCCGCGCAGGGTCCCTGAGGGGCTGCAGCCTGAGCCGGTGTGGGGTGGGAGCCCGGGGATGGGGAAGGGGCAGGTGGCCCCCCCTTGGGAACGCCACTTTTATATCCCTGCAGAATCTCGGAGAAACGAAATAAAAGCGCAGCGTTAATTTTTCAGTCCAGGAGATGGGAAGGGAGGCAGCGCCTGAAGCCTGCACGGCGCCATTCGCCCGGTACCCTTGCTACCTCGCAAGACTGGTTATACATCTGCGAGGAGGCAGCGGAAGAGATAACTGGTCCTCGGAGATTAAAATACCCAGACACAAAAGGTTTTAATGGTCCTGTCTGCTAACAAATGCAACAAGTTCAGTTGCAACCGGCTGACGCTGCAGCCTTTTAATTACATTTTCATCTGGCAATAAAAGAAACAAATTTGACTCTTAAAGCAGCACGTAATACATGAGGTATCGTTACCATTTTCTTCACTGGTTTTTCCCTTCTTTATCAGCGAACGCTGTGCTCTTTAGGAAGTTTATTTCCCCCTGGACCAATCTCCTGCCTGTAAATTTGAGAGCGGGTGGGGGCGAAGACAGCAAGAGAGAATGGAAGAGAGAGCAATATAAAATTTCTGCAATGCAAAGCGCATTCCATAAAAAAGGCCACATTATTCAGCACGCCTTGCCGGCGTGTTCGTATAATGGGGGACTCCATCAGGTTCACTTCACCCCTCTAACTTGCTTCCCAGGGTGGCCGTAAAGACAACTGGGAGGGGGAAAGATAAACTGAGCTGCTCCTCCTGCCTTTCTGGGGCTGGCAGAGAGAGTCGGTCTCTTTTGGGCTCTAACTATGGTTGTTCCTGCATTTTATAATATCGCCCCTGATTTATTATCAGCTTTTATGGTAGCTGTAAACCAGCCCCAAAGCAGAGAAATAAAGGAACCAGAAGAACATGTCCCCTTCCCACCCAGCGCTTGCAGTCTGTGCAGTAGCGCCAGAGCGGCGGCGGATGCCGGGCCGAGCTGCCCTGGAGCAGCCTGGCGCGGTCCCTCCGTCGCTGCCGCCGCGGCCGAGCGAGCAGCCGAGCGAGCAGCCGAGAGATGGCACGCTGGGGATGTTGCTTTGGTCTGAAATGGCGTGAGCGGGGTTAATCAGGCTCCACGCTCCTGCCTGTATGAAAAGACGGGGTTTGGCATTGATCTCCCGCAGGCGGCGTGAGGCTGGGGGCGAGCGCTCTTTAATCAGCTTGAAATCAGCTCCTGTGGGCAGGGAGAAGGACAGCCCCGTAATTCAGGACACTCGCCTCTGACTTGGGAAGGAGTCCTGAGTCCAATTCCCTTTGCTGCTCCAGACTTCTGGTGTGACCTTGGCTCAGCCGCATAGACCCAGCTCTCCGAGTGTGTTTAGATACCGAAATCAATGGGGGCTCGGAGGTGGATGCTTAAGCGTCTGTATTGATCTGGCCCTTAGCCTCGCTGTGCCTCGCTTCCCTAGTTCCAGTGCAAGCTCGGACTCGTGTCCATGGCCGAGTGGTGCAGGGCTTTGCCGTGCCCCAGAGCCAGCACCCCGACACCGACTGCTTCCGTGGGCTTGGGCTTGTCACCTCGCCCACTGCATCGTCGCTCCCCCTTTTCGGGAGGGGACCGGGAGTGTCTCTGGGCAGCGTTCGACATGCATGGGCTGACCTTCAGGGATTTGGAAATTATCCCAAAACAAGTACTAAAAGACACTATAAAAATATCTAAAAATATGATTACGAACATCATCATAATAGCATGTTGATAGTGCCTGATACCTACAGTGGAAGGGAGGATTTACTGATAGCCCTGCAAAAGCTTGGTGTCAGTACCTGGCAGTTTCAGACGACACGAAGCCTCCCCAAGACTCCTGCCTCCTAAACTCGAATATATGTTACTCCTCCAAAATGGCAATTATTCAAACGTTCATCCTAGGTGCAAAGCCTGTGTCACCGTCAGCTCCGGGGCCCCGCGCTGTGCAAAACCTCCCCTGGGTTTGCAGCCGCAGCCCCCGGGCTCTGCGCTGCTCCGCGGAGGAGTCACGGATCCAGATCAAGGCTGGAGGAAGCACAGGGCAAGCGAGGTCGGTGTTTACCTTTGCAGCAGAGAGAGGGAAAGCGGCAGTAGGAGGAAAACACACTGAAAATCTCTTTTTCTAAGGCAGATCAGGGAAGCTTTGGGGCTCAGGCTGCGCTAGCTGCTTTGTGTTTTACCCAGCTGGTTTTTCTTGGTTGCTGAAGGAAGAAGGCTTATTGATCCCTGCTTCCAGCAATGCACAACGGGAGAGTCCTAGGTGCCGAGGGTAACGTATAGCTGCCCTGCCACGGGCAGCAGAGATGCCGTAACTCAGGAGCAGCCGGAGCCCGCCTGAGTTACGGCTCTGTCCTGCACCAGCGATAGGCCTGCGATAACTTACTGCCTGCTGCTAGGATGTGATTTGGTTTATTCTGCACAGGGGAGATGCGGGAGGGGAAGGGGTGTCTCCTCTTTGGCTCCGGAGAAAGGGCTGCAGGCGGCTTTTCCGAACACCTCCGGGGTTTATGACTCCATCATGCTGCCTGAGGGAGCTGCTGTTATGTCCTTAAATCATTAAAGAATAATAATAACTGTGACACCAAAAACAATTCCCACAGATGAATAACGCCGACGTGAGCCTCCGGGAGGTGTGGGTACTTCTTGCCCAGCAGCTCCCATCCCCGCTGGGAGGTAGTGAAGTCAGGCTTGGCTCAGCTGATGCCTGGGAGGAAGGAGAGGAGAAAACTGCTGCTGGGAATGGATCCTGTCTAAAGCAATCCTGTGATCACGCACCGGGGACTGGGGGCATCACCTTCTGCCCTCCAAGCATTCCCAAGCGAGTGTGGGACCTGCCTGACCCCAGCACAGTGGGCTGTGGAGAGGCTGGGATGCTGCTTTTGGCCCCAGGAGGTGCTGCAGATGGCAAACCTCATCCCTCCTGAGCCCGGCTTGTTGCTCCAGGTGCAGGGGATGAGAGCTGGAGGGATGGGATGGGAGCGGCCCAGCTAGGTGGGCTTCAGCTGGGGGAAAAACCAGGCAGCAACAGCCGGGGGACCCGTGGCACCCGTGGCAGAGCAGTGTTGTTACACAAGGAGCTATGGTCAGTGTGATGTTTCTTGCTGTATTTTAGCTATTCTTTATGCTGGTGAGTTCTTGATCAGATCTCATGTGCTTTCTGTCCCCTATGGATGGAAAATTGAAGGCCGGTGCTGTGATGTTGGACCCTGGAGGCATAGGTGGCAAGGAAAGGCACCTACTGTGCGTTGTTCTTCTGTGGCTTTCTGGTGGCATCTGCCCCTTGCTGGAATGGGAGGTACAGTGAAGCGGAGCCACGTGCCTTGTGCCCTCCAATGCTTGCACAGAGTCTTTGCAAGGAGTGTCCTCCATGAACGAGGCTCGGCAGGTTCATACTGGTCCAGAGGGGAAGCAGAGACCCCAGGGCCGTTGTTCATCCAGGTCCGTTGGAGCTAAGGCTTGGCTGAGTATGGCTTGCCCAAGCTTGGCCCTCCCAACCTACTGCTTCTCTATGACTGCCTCAGCGCCGCTCCCCAAGGAGCTAATGTTGTGTCTTAAGGGATAAGAAGGGGGATGTGAAGCTCCTTACAACCCTACAGTGTAACTGGCTGTAGGTAAAAAAAAAAATCATCCTGAGACTGCAAGCTGCTTCTCCAGCAAGAAAAGTTTTTAACCCCTTGCACCAGGGGAATATGTTCCAGGTGACTTCAAGTGCAGAAGAGGCATGAGAACTGCTGAAGCAGCAGAGAAAATAAATTAGTGCCATCTCGGCTAAAATCCTACACAATTAAAACCTGGATCAGGCTGTACTCATCTGCCTGAAGATAGCATCTTGAGAGTGACATGCATTAGTCATCAGCTGCAGCAAGCTGGCTTAGCGCACGGGAGGAGCCAGTTCACGAGCAAGGTGTTAGACAGAGAGGGCTCCGGGCCACCCGGGGCCAGCTTCTCCCTCCCCGGCGGCGTGCCGCCTGTGCCTGCAGCAGGGGGAACTGCCTGTCTCCATCTCCTTCCCTTGCTTGCAGCGGAGGCAGCTCAGGCTGACTGTAAATGTTTACAGAAATGCTTCTCCTCCTGCACCTAAAGCACGTGGGGGAACGCTGCCAACACGGGCCAGCATCTCTCCCCTCTGCAAGGCAGTAAACGTCACCAGGAGTGAGGTGACACTAGTGTCCCCATCCAGCAAATGGGAAGGGGGTCACTGAGTTAGAGACCTGCCTGAGGCCACGCAGGGAGTCTGCAGCAGAGGAGGAGAAACTCAATTAGTCTTAAGACCAAACAAGCACCTTTAACCCCCCATAGTTGGAATGAGAAGTCATTAAATGACCTGGGCTTAACGGTGCTGTACAAGCCTCCACCAAGCCTTGGATGAAAGCCCTGTGCAGTTCATCTGGGTTCAGCTGTTTCTATGGCGTTTGCTTGTCGGTCCAGCCCCGAGCGAGGTCTCTGCAGCGCCGGCTGCTCCAATCGATGGAGCTCTGGCAGCTGGGGAGGGAGCTGCTGCCACTCCACCTCCCCCAGGCCCATGTTTTGGGGCAGTGGGTGCCCTGAAAACAGTCCCCAGGAGCTGCAGGGTGTTGCAGAGAGACCCAGCCAAGCGCAGGAGCATCCACCCACGGCCACGTGGCCAGGGCAGGCAAAGCTCTCCCTGTTCCTCCCCGAGCTGAAGCCAGCCTGCCAGCCTCTCCAGCAGCATTATGTGGCTGAGCCACAAGATTGAGCCCTGGGGCAGACAGGTCAAGAGCCACCATCAAGTACTGAGTGATTCCTGTGCCCTTGGGAGCCGCGGACTGCTCCGTGCAGCAGCCTGGGGTGGGCTTGAGACATCTCCTGCACCACGGAAAGCCCCAGGCAGCTCTTCCCCCTTGCTCGCAGCGATCTGTGCGTGCTGTGTTGCAGGCACACGAGGCTGCAGCACTGGGGATGGGTGCTGAGCGGTTTGCAGTGGCTTGGTGTGGCTGGCTGCCTGCTCAGCCGCTGCGCCCTGAGTTCAGTGGGATGGGAGGGTGCGAGGTGCTTGCCCTGCCAGCCCCACAGCACGGGGGGGCTGCAAACCAGAAGCAATTCCAGCCCCTGTTCCCTCTAAGTACCCATGGTCCTGGCAGCAGCAGCAGGACGTGGGCACCGGCACAAAGACCATCTGGAAGGGCTTCTCCAGCTGACTGGGGGCTCCATAGTCTCATGAGAGAAATGGCTTTCATAGGATGCTTATGGGGTTTTTGCAAAATGAAGGGGCATGGCCCTGCATGCCCCAGGATTTGGATAAAGCCTCGCATTTCACCCCTTGCTATTTGAAAAGCCATGAGGAGGCCTTCCAGCTGAGACCCCTCTTTGCCTCTCAGTTTATGCCGCGCAGCATTTAAGTGAGGCTAACGTTAAGCATGTGTTCCCATTAAGTATCTGCATAAATGCTTTGCTGAATGGAGGCCAACATGCCAGAACATCACCCATTTGGTTTGGGCACATGGGCAGGGATTTTATGTTATTGAAGTCCTGCCAATTAAATCAGGTCACTCCAATCTCTCCTCTTCTGCCTCTCTGGCTTTCTCACGTGTGTGCACGTCTGTTCTCCATCCCTGTGGTCCAGCCCACCGCCCCAGGCAAATGCTCTGGGAATGAGCCAGACCCCCAGCTTGGCTCATGCTCCTGAGCATGAAATGGGGATTCAATGGCCACTGTCACTCCCGGGGCGTGTGGCATCCGCAGGGCTCTGACAGCCGCTGGATGGGGCTGGGAAAAGCATTTCTGGGGAGCGACTGCTGGAAAGCAAACAAAAGCTGGGGCTGCTCTGCTGCACCCTCCCGAATCCTGCCTTTGTCAGAGCCCCACCACTGTGCCCGACTGTGGCGCTTCCCCTGCGTCGCGTTGGGCGCGAAGGTGGATGGGGTCTCCGTCCCTCACCTCTTAAGATGGGTGACGGGCAACTGGGACCCCAGCTCTCTCCGTCTGAGACACAGCAAAGCAGAAGGCAGCTTTTCCCCAGTGTTTTTCAAGGTAAAGAGTCTCCGAGCGTCCCTTTCCAAGGGAGGGGAGCCACCGGCAGCGTGTCCTGCCTGGGGACTCAGCCAGCGCCTAGCAAGAGGGGCAGGGGGAGGTGCTGCAAAACCCGTGGGGCATCTGCGGTGTCACCCTGGGCACGCTGGGACGGGGCAGGCACCCGGGGCTCCCAGGACCACGTGCAGCCGGATCTTTCCAAAGGCAAATAAAGCCCTTTGGGTGCCGGTGGGCAGGAGGAGATTCGGGCCACAAGTCCACCCCGTCGAGTCTCCTGCTTTCCTCCTAATGCGGGGCCATGCTGCTCCGTGGGAGAAACACCCCCCGGGCTCAGTGGCCCCAGTGTCCCAGCCCGTGGGGAGGGGACCCCGGTGCCGCAGCGGGCTCAGCTGCAGCGGGAGCAGGATGCACTGCGGATGCCGAAGGGTGCGAGCAGCCGGCTCAGCCTTTGCAGGAGCTTTTTATATCTGGTCCTCGGGAGCATCGCCCCAAGGGGCTGGAGGTGACGGGGCTGCCCCTCGGGTGCTTGCCGGAGCCGCAGGGGTTAAGCGCGCAGCCGGCAGGAGCTGATTCAGGTGGGTGGCACGTCCTGGCGACAAGACTGGAGTGAGGAGGAGGAGGATGGGGAAAGGGAGGGGAGAAGAGAGGAGGAGGAGGAGGAGAAGGGGGGAGCGTTTGCAGGCAGCAGGGAGCGGCGGGTGTGCGGCTGCAAAGGAGCCGTGCGAGGGAAGGATGAAGGTCTCTCCCCGCTGCCTCCGGACCGGGCGCTGAGGGCGAGCGTGGGGGCAGCCTGGCAGGGGGTGGCCTGCTGTCCCTGTCCCTCAGCCCCAAGGGGACAAGGACGGACCCCCAGCTTTGGCAGGTCCAACGCAACCCCGGCCCTTTGTCTGCCGGCGGGGGCTCTGCCCGAGCCAGATGTGCGGGCAGCTGTGGCGGGGAGCAGGCAGGCGGATGACAGCGACGCTGGGAGACGGGAGGAGAGCCCAAAGGTAAGTTGGGCTCCAGCCCCCTCAACCGTGCGGTCGCTCGGTTCTGACTTTTGGGGAGGCTCCTGTGCCTGGGGGCTCTGCGGCGCAGAGCTGGCTGCTTGGCGGTTTGTTTGGGTTTTTTTTCCCTTCCTTTCAGAGCTTTGCTTTCACTGATCTGGCATGGAGGATAAACGGTGTATTTGCAAATAAAAGAAGGAAAAGCAGGTGAAAATAGGAAATGAACACAGCATCGGTGCCTCGCTGGTGCGTGGTCCAGGAGGGGGCAAGGGGTGCGTGAGGCAGCCGGGGGAAAGGAGGTTTCCCTGGGCACTGGTGTCGGGAGCAGGATTCCTGGTCCGGGAAACTCCTCTGGGATCAGTCGATCCTCACCCAGGCTCCGATGGGAACGTGGGGTAACCGTGGCGAGCCCTGTGGCGATGCGCTGGGGTTGGTGCTGCTGAGACTGAAATGCAGCCTCGCACAGGGATGCTGGCAGGATGCGACCCAGCCAGGAGCAGCGCTTTCAGTGCATTAACCCCTCGGTGCCTGAGCTCCGTGGAAAAGGTTAAGGGAGTAGAGTTAGGTGTAGAAAGGAGACTGTGTTAAATAAACCAGCCTGGTCCTTTGGTCTCCCTCCCTCCTTCACAAGCCACCTTCGCCTGCCAGCGCCAGGCTCAGCCCACCCAAGGGAGAGGACAGACTGCCCAGGGGGTGGCAGGCAAAAGGTGATGGCAAAGCAAAGCCCGGGAGCAGCTGCCCTGGGCCCACAGTGTCGTTTGAATGATGTCTGTGCTGGTTCTGTGTTTACCTCAACCCTTCCTAACCCTGGTCCTCTATGCACGCGCCTTCCCGAGGCAGCCACACCGGAGACACGCACCCACCCGCAATCTCCGTGCTTGTGCCGCTGGGCGAAGCGGCCATCCCCTCCCGCCGCTGTGGGGTGCGTGGCTGTGCCCTGCCAGCCTGGGGCGATGGGCACTGGGGGTCCTGGGGGTCTGCGTGCAGGGAGGAACCCGCTGAAGGGACCCTTGCACCCACCTGCGCTGACCCAGTCTGGGAAGGGTGCTCGGGGCTGGGAGGGACCCGTGGCTCCGTGTGTGGCTGGGGCATCGGCTGTCCTTGCCTCTCCCCGATGCTCAGGCAGGCACCGGGCCCTCCTCGTCTCCTCCGCCTCTTGCTTCCTGCCAGAGCCTGAAAAACGGGATCTGAGGGATCTCAGCAATGCCCCTCTCTCCCATCAGGGAGGAGGGGGTGAAGCCCTTTGCTCCCCAGGGCTTGCCCCAGCCTGGCAGTGGGGACCCTGGAGGGGAGGAGGGGGTGCTCAGGGCTGGGCGCTGCGGGGTGGGAAAAGGACCCTTGGAGCGGTGTTCCCAGGGAGGCTTTTGCTGGAAGTTGCAGGTAGGTGCTGCCGTCACCTCTGGGCATGAGGATCCGGTTCCTCAAGCCATGATCTAACAGGACTGGGAGGTCAGAAGCTACGTGCGGATGCTGCCTGTCTCACCGGCCTCGGGCTGCTGTGCCGGTGCTGAGCCAGGACCCAGCCCCTGCCGTTGCTTTGAGGATGAGCAGCCCTGATCCCGCAGCCTGGATGCAGGCAGAGCTCGTAGCGAATGTCTCATTTCTGTCTCTAAAAGCCTGAGCGCGGTGCAGCCGTGGGGTGATGGGATGTGGCTCGGTGCAAGTTTCCCGGAGCATTGACTGCTCCCTGCCATGGGGCTTCTCGTCTTGCGGGTGTCCATCGGTCCCTGGTGCTCACGCCGGGGACATGGGGCACCGTCACCCAGCTCCCATCCTGGCTCCCCATGGCAGAGGACCCTGGTCCTGTTGGCCCAGCCTCTTTGCTGGGGACACGGCTCTTCCCGGTGGTCCTGGATCTCCATTCCCTGGTACAGAGCCAGCACTGAGCGCGGCTACCCCAGCACCCTGGGGCCTCTCTGTGGGCAGTGGAGGCTGTGTGGCACCCACTTGGGTGCTGGCGTGCAGAGCAGGGCTGAGGGCCAAATCTGGGGACGAGTCTCCGCTCCTCAGCCATTTTAAACCCCTTCCTTTGGGTGGGATCGTTTTTATCTTCTGCAATGTAAAACACGGAGCTCAGCATCAGCTGCCAGGGCTGGGCTGTGCCAACACCCATCGCAGAGCCTGCAAAATCCCTCTGGTGCAGGGGAAGGGGGTGGTGAGTCAGGCAGGACCCCGACCTAAACCCGTCCCACCTCGCTTGGGGTGTCGGAGCATCAGGGAACCACTTTCCCCACAGCACTATATAGTCAGCTGCATAATTGCCTCCCCAGGGAGCCGGGGCAGCCCCTCTGCTCAGTGCTTCAAAGGAGCCATGCAGGCTCCGATCCCCAACGCGGAGCAGAGCTTCGGCTGCTCTAACCGGCCGCGGCTCCTGCTTTGAAGAGCCGTGCTGGCTCACGGCAGCAGAGGGCTCGTCCCCGCTCCTCGCTGTAGCTGATCACTGACGGTTAGGAATGTGATCCTGAATTTTCTGGCTAGGACAGGCATGGAGGATGCTAGGAAGGTCCAGAGTTTGGTCCAGGTGGGTACCTGAAAGTCTGGGAACTTCACCAGGCTGCTGGCACCTTTCCAAATGCAAGGAAGTCCAAACACAGGGCTCTCTCCCTTTCTTTATTCCCAGCAGATGATGTATCTCCTAAATCACCCTCAGAGTAGACCCTGGTCACTAACGCCTCTTTCCTTCTGTCCTGAAAGCTACCCATGCGATAGCGTTCCTGTTGGCATGTGGCTGATTTCCTAAAGAGCAGAGCTGCCAGCCCAGGGCCCGTGGGATCCCCTCCTTGCACACAGAAACTCGCCACCACCCTCCCTTCTCGCTCTCGCATCCTTTTGGCCAGGACACACACTGAGGGGCCGCTTCGCTGCCCTCTGCCAACGGCGAGGTGCGAGGCCCCCGGCACTGACGGGTGGTCGCTCTGCCTCCGCTCGCCCTGCGCGCGAGGTGCCCATGACTGTGGTTCTCCTCCTGGAAATGAAATTGTTGTTCTGGGGGCAAACGCCCTCGCCTGTGCTCTGCATGGAAAGCCGCAGCTCTGCCCAGCCCTGGCTGGGGAAAGCCAGGAGAAGGAGAATTACAGCTGCTGCCGAGCGCAGGGTGCTGTCTGCTGCTTGCTGGGACTGCATCAGGAAAAACATTAAAATTAGATGAGTTTAAAACTTCTCCTTAAGAAGGGAAATGGGCTCTGTCGTTGAGGCTCTGCACTGGGACTTTGGGTTTGAGTTTAGGGTTTGGTCATTGATGCTCTTGAGTCTGAGCTTCTCGCGGAGCCCAGGGCATCCCCCCTCGCCCTCCTGCTGTGCCAGCCCGTGGCCGAGCCCTGGCCACCCTGGACTTTTGCTCCCCACGTGTGTCCCTTCAGCGTCCCTCCTGTGCTGGACCAGGACAGCTGCTGAAATGCCCGACGCCGTTCCAGGATATCAGCCAGCTCAGGCGGTGAAATATCTGTGCAGGCTTAGCAGTTGTTGGTGGCAGAGAGTATTTTGTGATAAATATATTTATAGTGAGTTTTGTAAGAGGCTGTTCCCATGGGTGGGTTTTAGGAAGGCAATAAATGGCTGAGAAAATTGCTCTGGTTGCACCTCGGAGCGGGGGGGTGGCAGCCCCGGCACCCCTCGCCTTCCCCCCCATACCCCCTGGTGCTTGGGGCTCCTCCGTGTGGGAAATGGGGTCCCACGAATGGCACCGTCCCCGCCAGGGAGGGATGGGGGCCTGAGTAACCCCCGTGCCCCCTCGAAGCGGCTGGAGTCCTCGCAGTGGGTGCTCCCCGCGAGCTGTTTGCAAACACGCTGCAGAGCAGGAATTATGTGTCGGCTCTGTTTGGTGTGCAATTCTGAATAACAAATAAATATGGGAAAATTGGGATCCGTTCCCAGACAATTCACAAAGGGCTTAATTGGGACTTAAGTGGTGCCTAAGTCTTGTGCTGGCTCTCTGCACTGGGGTGCTTCTCACCCAGACAGGGAAAAGAGACAAACTTAGTCAATAAATTACTTGTGATAAATTATTCACCAACTCTACTCAGAATTAATGCCACCTTCCCCCTCCAGCAGCTTATAAACGCTCTGATATCTCCTGACCCTATCCAGGCTCCAGAGCTACCCATCAGCTTTAAAAGTCTATCCCAGGCGCTATTATAAAACCATATTTTGTGGCATTTATAACCAGTCATAAAAAAATCACTCCAAGATTAAATTTGGCGTGCGAGGTCGCAGCGTGACCGGCTTTGTCCTTCCTGTTGACCAAAGCTGAGTCGAGTCTGTTTTAAGGTTCAAGCAGAGAAAATTGTTTTGCATGAAGACAGGCTTCTGTGAGACTTAATAACACTTGCTTTGAATTTAAAAGCCTTCATCAGTGAGGAATTTGTAGTCAGCATAAAAGGAGTTTTGCATTTTAACCAGCCTTTCCCAAAGGCAGAGATGAACTAACTCCAGCTCTCTCGTTTGGGGGAAGAAAGCATCTTTGCCTCAAAGCCCAGGGAAGCTCCTCTCTCTGCTAGAGAGAGAGAGAGAACAACAGCCTGGAAAAACAAAGAAAAAAAATAATACTAGCATTTGGTCACCTGAAAAGGAAAAAAATTGGTTTTTTCCTATTTGTGAAACATTAAAAAATGAACCAATTTGGTTGGTGCTGGAATAAGTGTTTCAATTGGGTGTCTGTCACTCATTCATAGTATGATTATTAAATTTAATTCAGTGGTTTGCTTGTTCAAACTGCTGTTTGGCAACGCATAATCAAAGCCACTACCTTGACTTGAAAAGCCCATTTGGACTTTAGACACCTTGGCCCAAAAAGGGCCTGCAGTGTTTGATCCGAATTTGCAAATTGCTGCCGTTGATCAGAAGCCGCATTTTTCAGCGAAGGCTTTTATTCCCATGGAAAATTCTGCCGAGTCCTATTTCTGAGTCACTTTTCCTAACTCCTACGTGCCGTCACTGCCGCTCCAAGCCAGCGACGGACCGGGGCGGGCTGTCCCGCCGCCCGGGCGGGCGAGGGCTGGCTGGCTGCAGCACTGTGCAGCTCCAACCTCCAGCAGCAAGATGCAGCTCATGCAGCCGATGAGTCCTCCAGTTCCCGATGGGCAGCAGGATCCGTCCCTGCATCGAGCTTTTGAAAGGACCGAGGAGCAGGGCCAGGGTCGGCTCCGTTGCGATGCTGCTGGGTTTGAGGGCTGCCCTGACGCCCGTCCATTGCCTGCACTCGAGTCCTGTTCTGTGCTGAAATCACCTGTTGTTCATTCCCTTCCATGAAGCCGTTGGTAAATAAGACAAAAGGGATTTCAGTGACACTCTCCAGCTAGCTTTATGGCTTTTTCATATTTTGTTGACTCCCTCTTTGCTGGTTAAAGCCTCCTGGGAGGCCGCAGCCGTACCCCCTTGTGCCCACTTCGTGGCCGCGGTTGTCTTCCCTGGCTTGGCACACGCACACATTTTCCCCGTTTTGCTCAGGTTTTAAAGGCAGTTAAATGAACAGGGCTGTTTACATCTGAAAGCCATCGCTTATCGTACCAGAATCTCTGCTTGCAGGCTGGCAGCAGCAGGACTGCTGCAGCTCTGCAGCGCGGGGGCCGCAGGGAGCCGGGGGCCTCGCTGTGAAGCAGAGCAGCCCGATGTTGCATTTTCCTTTGGTTTATATTTTTAAGGGTGCAGAGTGGGGATGGCGCGGGGAGAGCAGCGTGCTGCCAAAGTCGTTTTCTCCTGGGAAATCGTGGGTGCGCTCTCGGAAGGGGCGATGCGCTACGGCCTCACGGAGCAGCCGCTCCCGGCACACGGCATCCCTCTCCCGCTCAGCCGGGGCGGCCAGACCCCGGCCCCGCTCCGGCAGCAGCTGCCGCGGGGCAGAGCTGGGGCCCTGAGTAGGGCTTGGTGCCATCTTATTTTTCCTGGTGTCCTTGGTGCAGATGGTCTCCTTGGGCAGCGCCTGTAAATAATAGAGTTGCAGAGCTGAGTGGGTTTAAAAACCACAGCAAGGAGGGGGGGGAAGTTCGCAGCCAGAGGCAATGGAGAGGGCTGATGTGGCTCCTGCCTCCGAGGCTGAATCCTCCCTTTGCACCGGCTGCAGAGGGGGTGAAGGCAGGGGGTCACCCCGCTGTGCCGGGGGCCAGGCAGCCCCTCGCCCCCTCCTCCTGCCCTTGGGGCTGCCTGCAGCCAGGCATCGCCTCCCCGTGCTGCTGCAGGATTGCCCCGCGGTGCAGCTCCCGACCTCTGCAGCAGCCCAGGATGACTAAGAGGCGATGAGCCACTCATGGAAACTCAGAAGAGATCTAATTGTGTGAATAAACCCAGGATAAAAAAAAAAAAAGGAAAAAGATCCCCAGGGGAGACGATGTTTATGAATTAAAGACAAAGTGGGTGACATTTCCGCCAGCCATGTGCAGCTGCAGCGCGGGGAGGGGGGACGCGCATGGGGCCACCGAGGGCTGTAATTCCCGGAGATGATGGGAGAGCGGCAACTTTTCACGCTCTGCCCGCGCTCGGCGGAGTGGCACCGGGTGATGCGGTGGCTCAGCGACTGTGGGGAGCCTTGTTCCATCGGGTGACAGCCAGCTCTCGGTGCAATGAGGACAGGAACGAGGTTTTCCTGTTGCGGACG